>NC_060252.1:57133880-57758880 GCF_921293095.1 Ischnura elegans | reverse complement strand
TTTTGATATATCTTTGCGACTGGCCCATTCGGGCAAGCTTGGAATGTTTCGTGCGGTGTCGCGGCAAGAGGTTGGACCTGCTACACTAAGGATGTGGGATGGGAGAGAAAGTGGCGGGCGCTGCCATGTTTTTCGAAAGACTGTCAATGCATGGAAACGAAAGACTGTCACAAAAGCTCTCTTCCCACTTAGCAACACAGCTAACTAACTCACGAAGCGTACACCACATAGGTCTGAAAGCGACTGCATTTTCCAGAGGTTAGGCTCCGCCCATCGCATTTTGGTTGGTTTTCATGAAGTCACGTGCCATCTGCCCTCACCCCCAAAGAACTGGGCCTGCCTCTCAGTCGCAAGGATATTTGAAATGAACTCTAATGCGCTCACGACCCCGAAATCTAAGGCTTCAACCAATTCGCCCGATCGAAGTATTTTTTGTAGGGTTACAAATTGTTCCTTCTTTGAAAACATTTTACCTGCCTCCAATAGTTTCAGATAGGAAGCCAATTGTGGTTTTAAATTTCTTGCAAATCTTTCGATAAAGATGCATCACATTTTTATTTAACCACCAATTTAGTTCTAATTTGATCATTAAAAACAGCACAAGAGACTGGAAACACTTTTACTTTCACTTCTTTTTTTTCATAAAACGACCCGGGTTCCGATGAGTAATCATCCTCATCAAGCCTATATAAAAAGAAGTGGTATGTGTAAAAGTTAGCTAACCAAGAAACCTTGCAAGGGAATACCACACAGATAAAAATGAGTTTGTGAATTTGCCTCCAGAATTTCCGTCAGAGAGCAGAAACCAGCTTCCCATGCACAAGGCTATCGTCCTTAAGATCCTTCCTCGCGACAGACTTGATTCTTGGTTATACGGACGTACATAATTCGTTGCATAATCCCATCAATTGATTTCATTAACTATTTCTTTCTAAGCGTAATTTCAGTACGGCCTTCTATTATATTCCTATCCTCATCACTGCCAGCGATGTCCTCAACCTTATTCATTTTCATCCCTCCCACCTCTTGATTACGTGATTAAGGTTTCTGTGTCATGTGAGAATATTTTTCTATTGCTTGAGCATATTTTCGGATTCTTTGGTTCTCATATCTTTCCGTTTCTACGCATTAGTCGTAGCATGAAACCTGGACACACCCAGTGGCGGATATATATGGGGGGCTCAGGGGGCGCGCCCCCCCATTTCGGGGCCGCCCTAATAGTCTAACGTTGAAGAAACACAGTTGTAACTTTTTTATATCTTAAAAGTGCATTGTCTTGCGTATTATCAGTTTAAATAAAAATTTATCAAACCTTGCATGTGACTTAATTATTTGTAATTACGACTAAAGTAAAGGTAGCCAAGATATCTTTTGCACCCCCCCTTTAAGATTTTTTTCTGTGTCCGCTGCTGGTTACACCGGACTCCTATTTGCTTGGCGAGGCTCCGTCACTTGGAAGCACGAAAAGTAAGGCATTTGTATTGACTTAATGAGTGAGTTAAGGAGTAGTGATAAACCAATGTGTTCAAACTTCATGTAAGCGCACTATTAATGTTGAATGTTAATAATTCAATATAATCCTTTTCTGTTCATTTCCTTGATTGATTCATTTAATGAATCGCGTGGCATATTGGTTGAAATTTTATATTTCCCTCAATCAGCCATGCTTGGATGCCAATCGATCTGCCATATTTCTCCTTTCACAAAAGAATTAGCATAAAATCAATTTTTAGATATTGAGTTATCTCTGATCAGTGGTGGATCTATGGGAGCGAGGGGGCATAGACCCCCGCCCCCCATTGGGTCGAAACACATGCAAGATAAAATCGAAATTTTTGGAGGTTGCCACTTTGTACAAAAGTATTTACTTAGATTTCTTAGATACATAAACCTACTTTAACGAATTAAAATACAGATTAGCTTTAAGCTCAGGACCTATTTTACACGCTTTTGGTAGGTTACAAGATCCAGTGGCACATACAGAGAGAGAATAGAGGGAGCTTAAGTGGCGTAACTATGGGGGGGATGAAGGGATAGATCCCCCCCCCCCCCAAAGCCTCAGAAAAATAACATTACTTTTTTAAACTTTTGTCTAGTTTTGACATGTAACAACTACATCCGCTTAGAATTAAATCTTTAGTGCCAAAATGATGACGTAAAATTTATATCCTGGCATGTCATTTTTCAATTGTTTCCCCGTTGCCCGAGGGAGTGGGGCTTCGCCACCTCAAGCCACCCCATCCCCCTCCAAAGCATATCCTTATTAACGCCTCTGGGGAGCTTGGATATCCAATTTACACAACATATAATGGTAATTTTGTTCGGACCCCCACTACTGCTTGGAAGTTACCCTCTTAGCCCCATCCTCTTAGTCCCTATCCTGGATCCGCCACTGCCTCTGATTGAGTGAAGAAGTCACGGTCGAAATATTTTAGTAGGATATTCGCTATTACTTGCCGTAACTTGCGCGCGACTACCATAACAAATTGGCTAACATCATATCGTATTGCGTAAATTGGTTATGAAATGAGTTTGTTTGTGAAATGTGAACGTTGTGAACTCAGTGATTGGGACTGATGTAGTTACCAACTATCTCCAATCGTATACTGCAAAAACGCGCAACAATCGCCCACCGAATCAAATGCGCTCATCTAGTAGCTTTTGTAGATCCACCCTTGCAAGTTGCAACCATATCTCCAATTATTTAACGACATTCATTTCACCGAAAACTGCTATGCGTAATAATAAACACGCTCTAAAAAAACAAACGCAGCCACAAAAAAATAAAAATTATAAAAATCCGCTCATCTAGTATCTCTAGTAGTAGTAAATGAGCGGATTTGATTCGGTGGGCGATTGTGGAGCGTTTTGTGCGGCGGAGGTATCGTAATGAGAATATCTCTTTAATTTATAATCGAGGATTCCTGTGGAATAAATGAAGATCGATTTTTCTCTGAGGATAATAGCGTAGTTAAAAACATTCGCTCTATGCGTAGATGCCGAGTGAGCTCCACCCTGGCCTACGACAATGGCCTTCGGGTTGGAGGCGGCTGTTGTGGTCTCCATCTCCGCTGCTGTTTACATCCCATTCCCCTTCGCTACACCTTTTACTTTTCCCCTAAGTGACCTTCCCACGTGTCCCCAGATCCTATTTCCCTCCACCTCTATCACATCTCATCCCCTTCAGTTACTTCTCAGGAATGAACTACGACATGGCTAACTCTCATGACATAAGCTATGGTGGAAATATGAATAATGGAGTGCACTTGGCAATTTTACACCACAAAATTTATTTAATGTTTTTTTTACTCGGGAAACTGAGTGGCTAGTGGAGGATGGAGTGGCAAGGGAAACGTATAGCATAGCGCGGGAGATGAGGGAATTCTAGTAAAAGAGGAATCCAACTGTAGAATAGGGTAGTTTTTTATTTCCAATGCATGCATGAGGCACAGAGCTCAGGGAAACATCTCTTAATAATCACCTGTTAAAATTGCCTAAGGTCGGTAAGTTTCCTTAGTTTGATAGCGTATTAATAATCCTTATTTAAGACAAGCGCTAACTGCTAGCAGGGTACTCTGCTACCTGCTAGCATCCTGCGTCGTATCAGCGCTCAGAGCCTCGCCCCAAGGTCACCTCACTTGCGGCAGCGGGAACCAGAAAGACGTCACACGGAGAATTCCCGGCATTCATATTTACCCGTCGCGTTTTCGCGCGCTTGAAATTTTTCACTTTTCATTTAATCGCGAAAAATAGATATCTTCATTTAAAAAAGTGTGAAATGCGTACTCCAGAAGTAACAATCTTTCGATTTAGGCAATAAAAAATAATAGGAAACCACCCTATTTAACTGTACGCCAGCGTGACTATATTATTTATTTGAACTAATCGCGGACCGCCCACCCTAGGCCCCTCCATTCTCCCCAAAGCATAATTCTAGTTACGCCACTGTTAGGTACCATTTGTAACCTAGGTTTCCGTGTTCCTTTTCGATTATTGTAATTACATGTATACCTTATGCTTTAGATTAAATAACATCAATATTTTGATAGATTCTAATCTGAAAGCAACCTTAATTGGGATAATTAAACGATAATTGGCATAAAAATACATTCCCTTGTAGTTTCAACGCTTTTCCTAATTAACTAGACCCTCTCTATGTTCACTCTTGACTAATCATATCCTTTGTTCCTTTCCCCGCCGTACTCATTTTCTCCATACGACATGCTCTAGCTTCTGCCCTTTTTATCTCATACATGCTACATCATAATTATATTTTTGGCCAATTTTCAACCATACATAGGCGGATTTTGGTGGGGGGGGGGTACGGGGATACGTGCCCCCCCCTCTCCAGACGCTTAAGATATATACAAGGTTCTTAATAGGATTATCATCACGTTCTTTTTGTTATGCGTATTACGTGTATCGTTTAATTTCATATTAATAACTTTCACACTAAAATAAAGAGAATATTTCGTACAGTAAATGTCGTGTGTTGCTTATAATGCCAAATATGAGAAGAACGTTTGCTTGTCAGACCCTTGTCCCCCCCAGAAAAAATTCTGGATCCGCCCTTGCAAGTTGCAACCATATCTCCAATTACTGAATGATAATCATTTCCCAGAAAACTGCTATGCGTAATAATAAACACGCTCTAACAAAAGAAACGCAGGCATAAAAAATAAAAACTATAAACATTTTACAGTGTGATATTGATTCCTTAGAGTTTGCGGACTGATTGCGTTTAGGATTTTTCCTGATTACACCACTACTTTGTGAAACGATTCGATAGATTTCGACGAAAAGATAGTGCAGCGTATTGAAAATTACTCGGAATTATCCCTGCTAGAAATCCGTTGTGCACAAAATTGGCATGTCTTAGACGTTACGTATAAATATTTCGAAATTTTCTACGGATTATCAAGGAATCCTAATCATCCTGATGCATTCATTTATTTTATTTTCACGCGAACAGGCGTGAAAGAGAATTATTTCTGTGAGGGTGCGTCACTGTGTCATTGCGATCCACCGACACTATTTAAATATTTCCCAGAATACGTTCGTCATGTTCGCAGTCGGGAATTCTAAAGTAATTTATCCTTATCGACGGAAGGAAATTATTTCTCAATCGTCGAAAGTAGCTCCTTTCAAAAACACTAATTTACTTGAAAAGTCAGAATAAAAACTACTCAAAAATAAAGGCTCACTGACCTTGTACAATTTAGTCTTAGCATACATCTTTGCAAAATATTCGAATTTTGAATTATATATGCTCTTTTGACGAAAGGCATGGAGTTATGCGTTCAATATGGAATTAACTGGGCTCGGAATGAGTAATTTTCATTGAATTATGGATTAATTGTACGATATACACATCCTCTGAACGGAATTCAAAAATTCTACCACGAAATGGAAACGAAAACAAAAGAAGCTGGCTGAAGCGCACCCTCTGGCGCAGTATTGATGTAAACACCCCAGTTGCTCGCTCACGAATGCACGGAACTATCGACCTCTTAATATCCACACCTGGATCACTGAATTATTTTGGCTGACGCGAAAGGACATGGTGTTATTTTTTCGCTTCGCATCAGACGAAAACACATCAGTGACAACGGAGATCCATATTAGATACATTTCTGCAATAATAAGCCTGGTACGAAAATCACTTGACAGCCTCAATCAGCACCTGAGCAAGGCTCAAAACAATTGGAGCACCACTCACCGATTGTATGTACGTACCTACCTTCCCTCACTAAATACGTTTCACTGGGATCCTTTTCCTTCTCCATCAATCTTTACAATCACTGCCGCACTTCCTGACCGCGGGTCACTGCTTATGATGTATTGTTGACACAGCTATAAACGCAAAAGAAGATAGGAATAAAGGGAGTTCACTGACTGCTACCACTTCTATCAGACTAGTTTATTTCGTTTTTTCTCCCCTCCCTTGCGACTCCGACGGTCATATCGCTTCAAGAATATTATCTATTCGAGAGGGGAACCTGGTGGCGATACATTCTTAACAGAACGCAGTTTGCAGTTTATTATCATTTACACGAAAGAAAAAAAAACGCGCAACGCAAAAATATATAATTCAGTCATTCGACTCCAGGGTGCAAACAAGAATATAAACTTTTCCTAATAGCAAAGAAGAAAGAAAGAACTATGGAATTAAAAGAAATTCAATATTTTAAAAATTAGTGCAATACTCTTCTGTGCATTATAAACGAACCTTTCATCCTCCTAGTGAATATGGGAAAGCCAAAAATTTTAAAAGCCTATAAAAAAATCCGGACGCATTATCGAGGCAAAAAGACAAAATACGACACATCTGTGGTATTTTGCCTTTTTCGCCACGAATCACTCGTTTAAGTATCGTTTTAAAATCTTCAGGGTGTACTGCCTAGAATATTGTCACCATTTTCCTTGACCTCACATATTAAAATAAACATTTTTAAATTTAAGAAATAGGAAAATGCTGGTCACAAAGTAAACCATGAAAATTTCAAGGTGATAGCGTTAAATCTCAAAAGAGTAATTCATCACGAAAATAGACTGATCTAATGGGAGTGTTGGGTTCCCTTAACTCAATGATCACTCCGTCGGAGTAAAGAGTTTTTACCTGGTGTCTCGCGGTGTAGGCAGGTTACCGGCCTTCGCACTTCTCTACTTGCGGCTGCTCTAGCGGGACTGCCGGAGGAGGGCTGGGCGCAGACGCGGCGAATCCTCCCCTTGACTCCCCTCTTCCACATTCTCCCCCCCCTCCATCGCGCGGACCCCCTTCCACCAGTCCAACTGTTTTCCTAGGGTTTCTGGCTCCATCGACAATAATTGAGATAGTATAGACCAGTGGCGTAGCCGCGAATTTTGTTCGGGTGTCCGAGGGAAAATTGTTGAAAAACAGGGTACTGTTTAGAGGGTTTTAAACTAATATTAGCACTTTTCATAAATGAAAAAAAAATTTTTTTTCAAAGAAATATTTTTTAGATTCATGATTTGACGATTTTTTAAAATTAGTTTTCCTTAAAGGCAGTGTACCGTCCGCAAGGCCAGCCGTACAAACTTCGCCGTTAAACTTAACGAGCGGCGGACCCAAACGTATCGTTTGATTATTTATTGTTTAAACAGAAGGAAAAACCTTTTTTAATGACGGTATGATAATTTATTTTTTCTATTAATTCGCGTGGCGGGCCCGTGTTCAAAACTCCATGAAGGCACATTTCTTCTCAGTTTTTTTTAGAAAACCTACATTGAACTCATAATAGGGTGGTTTCCTATTATTTTTTAATTGCCTAAATCGAAAGATTATTACTCCTGGAGTACGTATTTCACGCTTTTAGATTTTTACATGACGATATCTATTTTTCGCGATTAAATGAAAAGTGAAAATTTTCAAGCGCGCGAAAACGCGACGCGTAAGTATGAATGCTGGGAAATCTCTCCGTGTGGCGTATTTCTGGTTCCCGCTGCCGCCCTGTGAGGTGACCTTGAGGCGAGTTGAGCGCTGATACGACGAGGCTGCTAGCGGGTAGCTGAGTACCCTGCTGGCTGGTAGCGCTTGGCTTAAATAAGGATTATTAATACCTTATCAAATGAAGAAAACTTTCCGACCTTAGCCAGTTTTAATAAGTGATTATTAAGACATGTTTCCCTGAGCTCTGCGCCTCATGCATGCATTGGTAACCTCAGACGATGTATAACTCCTATCTACTCGTATAGAAACTAGGTCCCTGTGACGTCACGTGGAGTGGCATCGCATGGGCGCCAATCTGGCCCTTTTCAAATGAGGATAAAAATGGACCATTGCCATTCGTCTTAACCGGTATTTCTAAAACGAAATAATTTGTATATTATGAATACAGCAATGGTGGGTAACGAATCGCAATCAATGCCTTTCGTTTTCTTTGATGAAGGAAACTACCCTATTGTATGATTTTCTTGTCAAATGAATGCTTTTCCACAGAAAATATTTATTAGATCACTGCCATGGTATCGACGCCCTTTATCAGTCTCAGGCCCAGTTAGTTAGTGGGAGCTAAAATTATTGATAGAAAACGCACATATTTTGGAATACAGAAACTGTGAACCAAGCGCTCCGATTGGCGGCGAGTTTGCCCTGCTGCCGGCATATCGCAATCTCCAGCAGGCAAAGCATTCGAATTCATGAGTTGTTCAGGGCATCCGGTGGCAGGGAAAACTCGTGGCCAGTCTCTAAATATCTGTAATTTAGAAATGGTGAAAAAAATAGACGAATTTTTTCGACCTAAATATCATGAGTAATTTCAGTTCCTGCTGGTATCAGAAATGCAGGGTTAAAATTCCGCGAAACAATTTTTCTCCACTCTGTGTTTAATAATTTTAAAAAGATAGGCGCAGTCTATCGGCCTCGTTCACTCATCATTAATTTGAAGTTCCACGTTAAAAAGTTTTGCATCTGCTTTCCTTCCTCGATTTATTTACGAACTTCTATGTGATAGTTTTTTATGTAAGAAACCGTGGTAGCCTAGTAGGTGGAGCGCTTGGCTGGTGCACGCTGGGCCCGAGGTGCAAATTCTGGGTGATGCTTACGGACGCCATCAAATAAATTCCTCAATTTGAAAGTGAGAGGTGTCCCAGGGAAAGGAACTGGTCCTTCCCAGAATATTTGATATCCTGATTAAGTCTGAATGAGCGCTATCCTCACTTATCCAAATAAACGTTCGGGTTGAATCACTGAGTGCGTGAGGATAGCATCAATGCCGATAGCTAGAAGGGAGATAGAGGTGTGGATAGGGACAGTGGCGCAGCAAGCGGGGTTTTGGGGGTAAACCCCCCCCCAGAGCTCAGAGAAATTTTTAGTTTAAGCCATTTTACTTAATTGGATTGGTATTACTATTAGGATAGTGTAAGTGTTAATAAAATATCCCTCAGAAAGCCGTAAAATTCACCATTTTGAACCATTTATCTTAAAATTCCGCAAGTTATTAAATTCGTTTATCCTGGTGGGTATACATATCCCCACACACACCGATATTAGTTGAACCTAAACCCCCCCCCCCAGCCTTAATTCCTAGCTGCGACCCTGGATAGGGAAGTTGAGGATAATAATTCAGAAAGGAAGTAGACTTGGATAGATTGTGTATTCATAGAAAAGGCCGTAGCGAATAGTGAGGATTGGGAGGGGAGTAAAAACGGCTACATCACCTCAACGAATCTAATAGTAAGCCTTTATAGCAAGACCACGTGAGAAGGATGTTAGGTCGCGAGTTGTTGCAGAAAGAGCAAAGATGCCGTTCCATATCGTCCTGTCGAAACTTCCCGCTATTTATTACATCTAGTCAAAATATTATTGTCTTTAAACTTTATTTATTAAATAACGATTATTTTACTATTAAAAGGATAAAATAAATCATCAATTATTAATTTAATACATTTTGTTTGGCTAAAAATTGATTTATACCTTAATTTAGTAATTTAACAATGTAATAGTTTCTCAGTTGGCTCAGTTGGCCAGACCACGTGAGACCACGACCACGCACCATGAATCACCATGAATGGCAGTTGCTGATATGATGGCATTTGAGATCTTTTAAATTATTGTGTTTTATTCATCAGAATATCACAAAACTACGGTGTGGGAATTTCGCTCTGGACCTTCGATCTTAATTGTTTGGTGAAGACGTGTAAATTAATCTAGTTTCGTCGAAGCTTTGAGTTCAACGGACAGCTACAGCCTGCAATGGACTTCCGCCACAGATTCTTTGGAGGGGAATTTCAAGGTGGAAGAAATTATTCACGAGAGGAGCCATATAATGTTGGGTGCTCGTCATATTATTTAAAGCAAGTAGTGTCTACGACTAAATGGATTAGCTTCTGCGAATGAAAGTTTCTTCTTAGTTGCCAATGTATTCAGTACTACCCCGGATACCTGTGAGGTGAGTTAAGTTGAGACCAAGCCATTACTCTCAGTCATTAAATCAAGGATTTTTGTGGAATGATCTATTAAGAAGGTTACTTATTATTGTATTTTACTAAATATTTGTTTAAAAATTCAACCGGTTTCGACATTTTCAGGTAATTATCAATAGGTCGGAATCGGTGTTTTTTATTTTACAAATACGGCGTGGATTAGAACAAAGTTCACTTTTTAATCTACCTCATTCATAAACTTGAGAAGCTGCAACAAAAGTAAATAGCGATCGTACCGTATGGCATTCCTACTTGTGTGGTTTGCGTCATGTGGGTTCGGGAGGATTCAAGGAATGCCAATTTTCGAAATGTGTTCTCTTTGTGTGACTGTCAGGTTGACCGATTTTGGTTGCAACGATAATCGAGACTTATCGCCCATTATGTATAAGTCGTCGAAGCCAGTTCTCATGATTGATCTAAAGCTTTGAGTATAGTCTCGATGGACTCAAGAGAAATCATACTTAGTCGTCTTTATGATTTATTTTTGACGATGTAATTGTTTTATTCATTGATTCATATTTTTTCCTCTGCAATGTGGAGAAGTAAGTTTTAAATATGGATAATAATTCTAACGGGATTTATATCACATTACATCATTATCGACTGAATGTGAGAACCTTAGTTCAAGTTAATTTAGCGTCATTGCATGTCATTTCAACCACAACATGCGACCCTTCGACCTAGATGGGAATGAAAATTAGAAAGTCATGTTAGCTATTTTGAGAAACTATCATAATAATGATGCAAATATTTATAGAAATAACAAACAAAACTTATTTTTACATCGAAAGTTTATACCTTTTAGATATCGAAAGGATATACCTTATAGATAATTATGACCTAAAATTTATCAAAATTGATGGACACATTGTTGGTGATATTGGAATTCGTAATTTGTAAGGTATTTCTCTGAAATATGTTCCTATTACAAAGTTTTAGAATTTTATATAGAGCTATAAACATAATTAAAGGGATAATTTGTCTGTAATCCTCACAACCTTGCAGTAATATCCGAAAATTTCGAAAACAATCCACAAGCTTGTGGGTTAAATATTTTTAGTAAAATAGTGCACCTCGAGACACATGCATTAAAGATTTGGAGATTTAAGGTAGACTCCTCAATTTTGAGAGACTGAAACTGAAAAACAATGAAGCTAGTATAAAATATTTGGGCTTTTCACATCTTGGTGAAAGAATAAATGTATGTATTAATTTTTTTTTGGGAGCCTAAACCTCACTTTTAGGATTGAATAAATTCAGAGTTGCAAGTTTTTCTTGAAATAAAGAAATGTATTTGATATTATTTGTGTATTAATCCATAGTCCGCAAGGTAATTTATTGGTTTGGAAGAGTTTGTGAAGCTATTTTATTGTTTTTAATACATACTCTTTTGTGGGGATATGTTGGAGTGGACACAGGTGGGAGTGGAAGTTTTTCCATAATGTACAAATCCTTTTTTAATAAAATTTTTGTTGGACTTTTACTTTGTCCTATCATAATCTACCATGGAATATAAAATAATGAAAACAAATTTGCCATAAGCAACAGTCATAGGGTGATGATAATTTCTGTGTTTCTTACCGGGTGTATAACCAAAAGTTTTGCCTTTCCTACTGTGGAAAATTTTTGTAAAGTGAACTAAATATTTTACCATTTGACTGCCTGGCCATTTTGAATGGAATACACAGACTACTGAGGCTTAATCGGGTAGTTTTCAAGATTTCAGATTTTTATTTGGCTCTTCATTTTATTTACTGCATCCAGATTTTTCCCTGTTGTGTGGGTATTAAGAGCTTAAAAATGGAACAGTTATGGATATTGATTAGTTTTAAGTAAAAAAAGATAATGCTATTGTTGTATAAAAGATGGGCTGTTAAATTGGCTCCTGGCAGTTTATGCAAATCCAAGGAAGACCATTTTAGCTTGTTGGCAGTAAAGTATTTAGGAAGATAATAACTTAAATTGATCAGGAAATGAGTGTACACAATGATAATATGAGTGTATATCATTTTTATTTTCCTTTCACACATTTTAAGTGTTTTGAATTCCTTGTTTGGATTAATGCTTATATTTTATATTATTTTTTTCCTTTACCAGGTTCAACTCAATTTGGCTGATGCTGTGAAGGGTAGTATGTTGGAAAGGCTATAACAGGATTATTTTTGAGGTGCCAGAGGAATAGATTGAGCCTGAGTTGGTGAAAGGTATAATCTATGATGCTGATAGATGTTCTTATGTTTTCATGTTAAGATGGACCTTTCCTATTACTACAAGTCATGGACAAACTCATAAATAAGGTAGTTGGCTGGCTTAGCTGCAATTAACTTCTTATTATCACCTATGCAATTAAGATCTCTTTGATAATCACCACTGCACTTCAATGCATTCTAGGTAAAAAATAGGAATGGAAATCATTCTGGAAGCATTAAAAGCAAATAACTAGGTACCTGTCTTCATCAGTCACAAACCATATTATTATGACTCCTTGCTGATTGTGGACACATACTGGTAAAGCTAACCCTTCTTTTCTTACATTGACAAAACAGACTGCAAAAATATTGAAACACTGTATCACGTTAGTGTTATGTTTTCACCCGCGATAGGTATCATGTTTAAATTTTTCCCACTGAAAACATTTGGATATTTGCATGCATAACTGGATAGCAATTTGCTGTCATTCAACAGCGATTTATAACAATTTCCTTCCAACATTGTATTTGACTCAAACTTGAAAATATTGTTTTCATCCACATCAAAGTACCCCTCATTTGAAACACTACAAGAAAGTAGCCTCCTTCTCCATTCTGGAGACGAAGTATGAAGCCTGGGGCAACCCATGAGAGGTTTTACTTGCCCAGTGGAAGACACAACAACTATTCTAATGTGTGGCTCTTACTAGCATTTCCACTGGTCCAAGATACCCTAACTTCAATTTTTCCTTTGACATTAATTTGGATACCTGCGACTGATTTCAAGGATATGATACACTTTTGGAGTTTTGCACCGTTGAGATACCGGTGATGTCTCTTCAGATGCAAAAGACACACTAGCACCACTATCTACCTCAAAAGGTAATAATATTCCATTCACATACATGTTTACAAACTGTTGAAGTACCAGATACCGATTTAACAGCAGGCAAGTAAATGTAGTGCGACTCTGACCTTGGTTTGGCGGCATGGGTGTTTTTTGAGTGGGAAATGTCATCTGACAGATCGATCTCCCAATTGTTTGAGTACACCTCACGAACTTCCTTGCTTCGACCCATTCTGGAAGCGTGCCCCCTTCCATGGCACCTAAAGCACTCCCAATCCCAGGCGGGGCAGGAATCCTCTTTGTGGAATCTTCCGCACCGTTTACACACAGCATTCCTCTGATACCAATTTTTCCCTCGCCCGTTCTCTTGACGTGGTCCCGGTTGTGCTGGAATGTCCTGTGGCTTAAAACACCATCTGGTAGGCAGGGAAAGGTATGCTTAGTATTTGGGGCTCTCCTATAAACTGCCCCAACTTCCAGATTCAAGAACCGTCAAAAATTGAATTCCTCTGTGCTAGCTCCAAATTGGTGGCGATGATGCACACCTGCTGAAACGTTAAATTACTCTCCAGAAGTAATCTCTGTCTGATAACCGCTGATTCCACCCCACAAACAAGCCTATTCCTCAAGGCATCGTTCAAAAAATCTCCGAAATCACAAAACTCTGCAAGTTTCTTATGGGCAATGATGAACTCTTTTACGCTTTCACCAGTCTGTTGTGAACGGGTATGAAAATTGTACCGTTCCGCAATAGGCAATGGTTTAGTAGCACAATGAGTCGTAAGAACAGACATCAATTCTGCCAATGTCCGTTGGCTTTATTGGGAACAACATGTTTTTCAGCAGCGTATATGTTGATGCCCCACAAAATGTTATAAACATCAGAACCTTCACTTCCTCTTGTGTTATCTGGTTCAGTAGAAAATGCTGCTCAAATTTCAGCGTACGATGCAAAATCTTCCTCGTCCGGGCTAAAAGGGTCCATGCGCCTGATTAGGGCAGTTTTTACCAGAGGGTTTGCCATAATATATGATAAACAGTAATTACTCCGCAACACATGCACTGGATGTTTACTGACTCATCGCTCGTCGCCACTTGTTATGTTTTCACCTGCGGTAGGCACATTACAATAAACACGCAGATGTCTGGGGATTTAACTATATTTATTCTACCACTCATGCTCTCATACATCCGGCCCATGTGGCCACACATACGCTTCCCCATCACTCCCAGGAGGGGATGCCACATCACTTAATAGACAGAAGACTGTCGAAATACAAATTCTCCACAGTTAGAAAACTGTGATAATTCTTCGTGAGTCAGATAATTCTGGCCTTGTCTTACAGTGTTAGGTCCTGATTATCCCCATGTTAGTGCATCAGCAATATTTCAGTTGGTCGCGTGACTACGTGCTGACTTATTAGCATCATCACGTACTAGATTTTATCCCTGGATTTGCTCTTTTCAGAAGTGGTATTTTAGACCATTGTACTCTCTTCTCTCTGTAACCAGATCATCTTTTCTGTACCTGATTTCCCCATTATTATTCTCATGCTGCTGATATATCTATCCTTGTCTATTTCTTGAAGCATATACCTAACCATTTTACCTCCATGTGAGCTTCATACATTGATACATTTTGTGTCTGGATTGTTATTTATGAAAACTACTTTGCTTTCTGACTTGCCTCTTACAGTCTTATTAGATTTAAACGGGAAGTTTGCTACTGCACTCTTGTATATCCTGTCATTACTCATGTGATCCCTACCTCCTACCCCCTATTTCCCTAATGCTTACAACCTTGCATTCAGTGATGGCCTCATTAAAAAATTCCTTCATTGCCTTTTTAAATGTATGCAAAATGGTCATTTGCATGTTCATGAACAAAAAAACACATTACAGTTCCACAAGCTTAATGGTGCTGTGGACTAGTTTTGATGGAAATAGAATCATTCTCAAGACAAATAGAAAGGTCAAATACAATACAGAGGCTTATATATCCAGGAATGGGAGGAGGGGGATGACGGGATGTGGGAAGGAAGGATGGCGGAAGGTTCATAACATAAAAGTATAATAGCGAGGAGGGAAGAGCGGAAAGGTCAGGTGGTAGTGAGGTTAATGGGGGTAAGGGAGGATTGCAAGGAAGAAGTCAGATTTTAAAACAGTCTGCAAGAATTGGGAACACTTAAATTCAGCCATGTCATTTGGAATTGTGATATTCGGTGCGAGAGAGCATTTAGTGATTTCAAGAATTTCTTAAACATGCAGTTTAACACTTTTGTCAGCTAAGTGTAAAAATGTGACTTGAAGTCTTTCAATCTTGCACTCCTTTTGTGTTTGTCAAAATGAGTTTTAAATTTATAGCCTGTTTGATCAACGTACACTCCATCGCGATATCACATTTCAGAGCGTAGACACCGCTATTATCTTCAGGAAGCACTTTATCTTTTGACTTAAAAATTACTTTAACTAGGGAAGTTTGGGAATAAAAACACTCGGTATTTGTCGTTTGGAAGGAGATAATCAACATTGTAAGAAAGTTTCCAAGTAGGCTTCCGCGGAGGTTGTGATGAATTCTGCTGGTTTTTCCGGGTATTATTATTATTTTCCGCGTTTATCCATTTGTAGGACGATATTTCGCCAACGTTCCAGTTGGCTTCCTCAGGTCCACTGAAGTGTTGATGCAGAAATTTGTTCATCTTATATACACCCCGTTTGCCGCCTTTTTTCTCGAGGTGTGCCCTGATTGGTCAGGATCTTTGAAGACCCTTTTCCACGCGCTGGCGAGATTGTAGCCGACTTCACGGTTGAAGTTCTTAGTCGTTTTGGCGATTTCAATTGCCTCCCTGATTATTCTCGGGTAGTAGCGGCCTTCTTTGTTCAGAAGAGAGGCGTTGTCAAAATCAATATTGTGTGTCGGTCCACTCCATTGGTGTTCCGCCACCGCTGACTGGGTGAAATGTCTATTTTTTACTGCCCTTCTGTGCTCTTGGACTTGGCATTTCTGTGCTCGTGATGTTTGGCCGATGTAGGACTCACCGCAGCTGCATTTAATTTGATATACTCCTCCACAAATGTCATTAGGGTGATGGTCTTTCGTGTTGACGAGGATATTCGACATCTTGGTGACGCATTTGAAGCTGGTCATGATGTTGTGTTTCTGGAGAGCTCTCGCGATCTTTTCCGTGGTACCGGCGACGTAAGGTAGGATAGCGTGTGCCCTCGCCTTTTCTGTAGTAGGGCTCTCTTCATTGGTCCTTTTTGGGGCCATCCGCGACTGCTTACGTTCCATTTTGTGGAAAATCTTCAAGATGTTTTCTCGCCGGAAGCCGTTCATCTGGAAAGTTTACATTAAATGCAGTTTTTCTTTTTCGATGGAGGCAGCGTCTGAGATGGAGCATGCTCGGTGGAATAATGTTTTAATTACTCCGAATTTCTGTTGTGGGTGGTGATGGGAGTCTGCATGGAGATATCGGTCCGTGTGGGTATTTTTACGAAAAACGGAGTGTCCCAAAGTCCCATCTCCTTTCTTCTCGACCAGTACGTCTAGAAAAGGTAGGCGATTGTCCGTTTCCATCTCCATGGTAAATGTTATGGCAGCATTTTGTACGTTCAGGTGGTGCAAGAACTTCTTGAGTTCATCTTTTCCGTGGGGCCATATCACAAATGTGTCATCCACATACCTCACAAAGAGTTTTGGCTTTTTGTTGAAGGACTGCAGGGCTTTCCGTTCAAAATCTTCCATGAAAAGATTGGCGATTACCGGGGAGAGTGGGGACCCCATTGCAGCACCATTTGTTTGCCTGTAGAATTTTCCGTTCCACGTGAAGTGGGAGTTTCTCAGGCAAAATTCCACCATCTTTGGGATGTCTTCTGGGAGGCCGTCACTTGTGAATGTCTTGATAATCTCTAAGGCTTCACCTCGCATTGTAAGAAAATAAACCTAGGTAGGGTAATTTGCCCCAACCTTTGGGCTCTGCTTTGGGAACCTGTAGCAAACTGGTTGGGGCCGTGCTCTTTTGCGACTTTTTTGACTAATAGTGTTTGGACGAGGTGTTGAATACAGCTGTTGATTCAGTTACATTGAGTTCCTGGTTGAAAATTGTTTCAGTCAAAGGGATGGAAAATAGCCAGTTTAGCATAGGATTCATAGCAGCACTTGTGAGAGTAGGGCTGGTTTGACTGTGGGGATAAGTACGTCTGTAAGGATACTTTAATGGTAAATTGTAAAGTCATGTTTACCTTCTTTAAGGGAAATAGTTAGGTATAGGAAGTGGATTGATTTATCTCTGAGTTCCGAAGTAAAATTGATGGAAGAGTAGAGAGAATTGAGTAGCTCAAGAGAAGAGGTCAGTTGTCTCTTGCTATCTATCCGTGGCAAATAATATTGTTGACATATCTAAAGAAATATCAACCATTTTATAGAAGAGGGTGAAGGGAGTTGAATAGTTCACGTTTCCAATAATCCATGAAGATCTCAGCTAACATAGGTGAGAGAGGGGTGCACATGGAAAGGCCATTATTTTGTCTGTAGAACTGGTGATTAAATTGGAAGTAATTTTGATCCTTACACATGCATAACAGTTTACGTATGATTTTACAGTTCATGTGAAGAAGAGATACATAAGCAAAACCAAGGTATGTTGCATCATTAAGAGTCGCTACTAAGCCTGCTAAGCATTCTATTGGTAGTGATGAACATTCATTTAGCTGAAATTCATTGTTGCATTCATGCGTAGCCACAAGTTACAACTTGCATGCCGTTCACTGCCTCGTCATAGATGCTGCAGTCACCCATTCCTGCGGTTCAGTCCACCGTGTGGTCATCTGGTTTGCCAGAGCTGGTGATTTTCTCCTAGGTCCTCCAATAAAAACTACAGTAAAATCCCTCTTTTACACATTTAAGGGGGACAAGGAAAAAAAGTGTAAATAGTGGGAGAGTGTAAAATCGAGGTTAGGCACAATTTAATGAAAATAACCACTTTTAAATGTTCTATTATGCTTATGAATCTTGTTCTTAATGAATAGTTAGTATTAAACCTTTAAAATTAACAATCCTTTATTAGCACTGAACTCTCAGCAAGGTAGATCATACAAAATATCAGTCTTCTGAAAGAGATCCTTTAACACCGATAGTTCTGATAAGTAGGTAAAACGGAAGTACATATTCCATTAACTCCACAAAATTAAAAAAATCTTCTCAAAATAAAAATATTTTAATCTTTGGATAAACTAAACAAAAATATACGACTTACAAATCCATTTAACATTTAATTGAAGACGATATGTATCAACCTTAACTCTCAAAAAGTCTTCTCAAAATTTAAGGCAAGTAATTATATATCACTGAATATAAATTAAACATTCTGGGATGAATTCAGTGATAACAAATGAACCACCATTATAGTATGTTTATTCAACCAGCCTTCTTCTGGAAATATTCCATTTTCTTTGTTTGTGTGATCATTTTATTTGTGTAAATTATTTCTACTCTTTTTTTCTATCATGTTCAGCAGCTTTAATTCTTTCTCACTTTCTGCAACAGCTGATAAAAATAGCCTCAGTGCACTGACAGCAGACATAGCATTGATTGTGCTTTCTTATGTAATTTCTCTATCATCATCATCATCCTCCTCACTTGCTGTCTCATCACTGTCATGCAGGTCAATAGCGTCATCAATATTAAGTGACTTACATGTTGATAATAGCTCATCCACTCCCACAAAATCTGAAAAACTTATTTCAGCTCCAAATAATGGCAACTGATGGCAAATAATGGCAATTGGCTCCCAAAGCTATATTACCTCCTCTCCCTTCTTCCAGTCATTCTTCACCATCCTGTTCCAAGTTGCAGTCTTCAAAAAAACTAAATACTGCTTTTTAAAAACAATTTGTGATTTTTCCTGCATCAACTTCGTTCTGTGATCGTGCTATACTGTGAGTCCTCGTTTAACGTCGTTAATTCATCCCTGAAAAGCTCGACGTTAAGCTAAACAACGTTAAACAATGCAGTAGTTCCCATAAGAAACAATTTAAAAACTTAAATTGGTTCCTAACGATCCATTTCTTTGTAAAGAATCCATGATTTCCCGGGCGTGAATCCAAGGAGGCCAAAAATTGGAGCCGTTACCTTTAAAAACACTTCGTGACCAATTGGGAGACACCTGAATCCGGCCAAAGATCTAAATTAAAGGACCAAAATGATAAGAATCTGGCACTCTGAGGCAAGAGGATGAAGAGAGTCACTTTTTGCACTGATATGAATTCTTTAACCCGGTGGAGATTGTGAGAAACATTCATTACTGACTATTCACTTCAGCACGATTACGATTTCCACACAGCACAATGATAAAAGGTTGGGATTAAGGCATTATTGAAAGAAATGTAGAAACTAAATTTGGATAGTATTTTAATGGCGAAACATCACAAACTATCCCTTAGCAAAAGCAAAAAAACAACACAAATTTTAATTGTCTCGACCTGATGCTGAGGGTTTGGGGTTCCGGGAAATTCACTGCACTCCTGAAGTAGTAATCAGTAAAGGTTCTCTGGGTGGCGGCCTTCTTTTAATCTCGGTATAATTCTCTATAGTAAGCCATACCACTCTCAATCGCCAGACACACTTTTTCACTCCTTTCCAGGTCAGGATCGAAATCTCTGACTATATTCATAGCACACTCAATGTGTTTCATATCCTCACTAATGTCTTTCGCAGTGAGTTGTTTCACTACGGCGACTTCGCCAGCATCTTCACCGTCTAGACTCTTCTGATATTCCAGCTGGTGAAGGTCTTCTGTTGAGAGTTCCTCTTCATGGGATGCCAACAGCTCCTCCACATCATCCCCGGAAATTTCAAGCCCAAGGTCTCTCTCAATCTTGACAATTTCGTCATTGATGGCTTCCGTAGTATCCTCAAAACCCTCAAAACCAACAATTTGTTCTGGAAGAACCTTCCTCCAAGCTTTGTGCAAAGTTGATACTCTAACTTCAGTCCAGGCATGAGCAATATTTTCTATCGCACTTTTAATATTGTATGCCTTCCAAAACTCACGAAGAGTAATGCTCGACTCATCTTCAGTTGCAGTCATTGCCTGCGAAATGTTCGTGCATTGGTATTAACATTTAAATGTCTTTTTTACAGCCTGGTCCATGGGTTGTAGGAGTGATGTGGTGTTAGGCGGTAAATAGCCAACTTTTACATTTTCACTGTGTTCATTGAGATTGGGAGGATGATCATCCAAATGATGATTGTCCAGGGCAATTGTCCAAAAGGAGTAGTATTTTAAAAGCTAGATTCTTTTCTTTGCAGTACCGTTCTACCTCAGGACAAAAATGATCGGCTAACCATTCTGCGAAGATCTTCTGCGTAACCCAAGCTTTTTTGTTTGCTTTCCTTATGACAGGAAAACGATCTTTGGATAAACCTTTGAGTGCCATGGGGTTCTCAGAATGGTACATTAACATTGGTTTTAGTTTACAATCTCCCGATGAATTGCCTCCCAACAAGAGAGTCAAGGGATCCTCAGCCATCTTGAACCCAGACATGGCCTTCTCTTCCATAGAAATGTAGGTTCTTCTCGGCATGCGCTTCCAAAATAACCCCGTTTTGTCTGCATTAAATATTTGTTGAGGCAGGTAACCTCCCTCCTCGACAATTGCTCTAAAAGTTTCCATAAATGTATTGGCAGCCTCACTGTCAGCTCTGGCTGCTTCTCCACTCATTTTGATGGCACCCTGCAAATTGGCATGTTTCTTGTATCTATCAAACCACCCACGACTGGCAGTGAAAGGCTCAGGATTGCTCAAGTCTTTAGTGAGGTCGCTACAAATTGCCAATGATTTCCTTTGAAATCTTGATAGGTCTACATGCAGTTTTTTTTTAGCATTTAATTCTCATACCAATGAGTAAGTAACCGTTCCATTTCCACTAAAACTGTGCTTCTGCTGTGAAATGTGCGGCACTTCGAGGAGCAGCAACTCTCCTAAATTCTTTAATTTTCAATTTGTCCTTTAAAATTGTCCTAACTGTTGTCGCCTGAAAACCTAAAACTCGACGGATCTCTGCAGCAGTTGCATCTTCTTCACTTCTTTTAATAATGTCCAGTTTTTGTTTTAAGTTCACAGTTTTCCATTTTTCCTTCATGTCTGAAGAACCGCCGCTATCGCCACTCCTCTTCGTGGACATATTTTTCGGTTAAAAACAGAAAAATATATGGAAAATCGGTAAATGAGGTGATAATTATTCACTCAGATGAAGATTTAACATACGCTACCCATGCTAACCTTTTCTGTCGAACGGAAATCATCAATCAGATGCGCTAGCGGCCTATTCACCATTCATTTTTTTTGGTCGTGCATAATTTGAACAATGTTATCGCTAAGCATTGGCGACGTTGAGTGCTCAAGGGTTTCAATTTTTGGACAACGTTATTGTGAAACAACGTTGGACGGGGACACACGGTATAGTGTAGTGCATCTAAAACTGAGACTTTGATGCTCTTAGGATCCCTCCCACTGTCTATAAGATTCATCTTCTTTGAAGGGACTTTTTGCAGTGGTATACTGGACTCAAGGCACATACATTTTTATAAAGCATGCGATAAGGGTTACCAGAGTTAAAACTGACTACTGCTCTGTCATATCTTCCCTTATATGAATTGGAGAGGGCGTAATTGACTCTTTTTCCACCGATGAATTTTGCTATAATAGCATAGTAACGTTTCACTGGATTATTATCATGTCATAAATAAGGGTTTGACTGTGACGACTTGTGCTTTTTACAATATACATCAATTTTTCATATACCCCACATCTTTTCAATTCTGGAATGTAGTTTTTTCTTTCCTTTTGTCTTTACCATCACAATAATACCCAATTTCTTTGCATTGCTCATGCTCTCAAAAAGTGAGCAATGGTTGAGCTAGACAAAAGTTTTTTCAATGAAATTTATGACTGATTGCTTCCACTAAGAAATATATTAAATGACGAAGAATCAGAAATTGAGGGAAGGTCCATGCATTAATCATTTTAGTTTCAAAGTGTCTTAGGTTAACAGATATTTTATAGCTTCCAAAAATGAATACTCACCATGCCAGCTAATAACAAGCAGTTGCTGCAGTAAGACCTCTTACACCAGCATCTGTCAGCAATGACTGTAATGAGAGGTACACCTTCCGTGTTTATGTCCCCATTCATTATTGCATTTGATGCTTCAGTCTTTGCCGTCACCTCCATTTCTTTCGCAGTGGATGGTTCCCATCCTTCGCAAACCTTGTCGTGGTATTTTTTAAAGTTCTCTCTGTCTTTTCCTTTGTCATGACCATGGCAGAAAATATGTAGTCTAGTTGGGAACAACCACCACCTGAAGACATCAGACCCCAGACAAAGCCGCGAAGTTAACATCAATGTAATTGGGCTTACTGTCTCCTGTCCATATATTTTTGTTGGCTTTGCACACTCAGCAAACAAATTTCAGCGTTCTCAGCCCTAGATGACGCTCCCCAACAAGTAACAAATCCCTAAAAGACCACTTAAGAGGAGAATGATCTATTAATTGTATTTGACTATAAAAATAATGCAAACCCACGATCCTTCGGCCAGACATTGATCGGACTCGAATCTCTCAAAACCCTTGTTTTTCATTCCTTAACTATGCTCTTATCTGAAGAGCATTTGCCAAGGGAGTTGGTGTGATAACCATAAACACCTGACTATAGGTTGAGACATAAGCAGAAACGTCATTATTTGATTTAATATTCCATAAATATTTCTGAAAATACCCATTATTTCCAATAGAGCCTTGAATGGGATCTGCAATTTAGAAAAAAAAAATAAAAATTAGTTATCGACATAGCTACATACTTTTCCTTGAACATATCGAAAACCACATGCCTGTTCAAGCAAAATCAACTGGATATGAATGGAACTTTTAGAAGTATGCAAAATAGGGATGTACTGCATCTTCTTAATGTACTGTCTTACTCTTGGAAGTCACGCGTGGTATATGTCATATTGTGCCTGCAAAACTATTTCTTTGTTTATCTGACAAAAGAAAGGTCTGGTTGCTGCGGCTCTGACTCTAAGCCAGGAGGAGCAAGAATTAGGGGCACATCAGGGAAACTGCAGGATATGTTTACAATCGTAAAATTCAAATGCAGTCAATACATATTTTAAATAACAGAAATTACTAATCGTAATGCTGAAAAGTTTAGAATCTCAGATGATATGCTCTTGTCGTAGCTCATGGAGTGCTCCATTGTATCACAAGAGGGTCCTCTTCAGGCAGATTATCTGACTCAAAACAAATGGATCCCTCATCCTTGGTGTTAAATAAGTTGGTAATATTTGTAAATTATATTAATTTCCTTCATGGAACTCTTCATGAATACTTAAACAAATGAAAATGAGATGAACCATACACCAAAATCATTGACAGAACTTTGGATGGCTCTAAGAACTCCGGTGCCTTTCAGAAGACGAAGCAAACAGAACGATATCAGAACCCAGTAGTCGTTATAAAGTCACGCACTTGTCCCCCATAATGGTGTGCAGAAAACTGTAAGAAACTATCCTTTTTTTGTTATTCACCTGAGCTCAATAAATATTAGTTGCTTGTTTGATAGAAAAGTATGTAAACGGAATAACTTTGATCATCTAGAAGATGCACAAATTGAAATGGCCTTAGAAAAACCTTGCAAGTTCTCAATCGTTAGTATGGATCATAGAAATGGCCACTTTGCTCCAGTTGTCACAAAACAAAGTTTTAGTTATCTTTATTGCATTTTGATGGGTAATGATCTCAGATTTACTCATGTATGCAAAATGTGTTTAGTTATGTGAGCTTTTCCTTTATTAAAACATGTCCTGTTGAATTTTGTGCATCTAAGATACTGATATGATGATTGATAATAATCCATTGTAAAATGAGACTTCAATTAATATTTAATTAGTATTGAAACTGAGCTGATGTGAGAACAGCAAGTGGGCACTCTTACAGTGTTAAATTTTATTATTTCTGAATTTGTATCTTATTATTTCTATTGTATTACTAAAATGATTTTTAGTAATAATACTGGAGTTAACTTATGCAAATATAATTATTGCGATGCTTTATTAAAAAAAATCAGTTTAGGTCAATAAGTGAGATTTGTAATTTTCATATTAGCATTCTTCTGTAATGTGTGAGATTTTTGAGTTTTTACCATGCAGATTTTATCAAACTACTGTGTGGAATGGGATTATGCTGAGTTGATATATCAGGAAAATATGGAATTTGGTCCAAGCTCACAGTTTAAATGAAATATTGACCAGGATATACTTCTATTGAATATGTATAAAAATAAAATTTTGAGAAAACTTATTTCCAACTCATTATCATAATAAAAGTAGTTCCTTGTGAAGTGACAAAGGTGTCACTGCTTTAAATGAGATAGGTAGAGAATGCTAAGACCCTAGCAGCATTAATTAAATATATTGAGGCTCATGTGGTGGGTGTGCTACCATTTTCTTCCTGGAACGGCCTAATGATGAGTTTTTGAGTGATTAAGGTTAGTACCGCTAGAGAAATTTGTTGCGTCGTTTACTCTGTTTATCTCAGATGACATTTTAATTCTGGAAACCAAACTTCGTGTTGGTCTCTGTAACCAAAGCTCTCCATCCTTTGGTGAATTCATGGTGTTTTATGTGTTGTATGTCTATTTTAAATAAATGAAAAGAACTTATTTGGCATAAAATGTTTTCTAGTTTTACTGAAAAGGTTATCCTCTGACAAAAATGAAGATTGTATCTTAGTTTTCCAGTTGTGAAGAATCACGAATATATTGCCGCCCAAGTGTCATTTCCAGCAAGGCATTGACATTTCAGTACCCCTGTGGGATGGGGCATAGAGAATACTCCCACAGTATCCCTGCTTGTCGTAAGAGGCGACTAAAAGGGTGGGTTAGAGAATCCCCAACATAAATTGCATCATAAATTTGTATAACTTATGGATAACCTTTCTGTTTGAGAGCATGTGTATTCACTTCGGTGTTTGGCAAATTCTCTGGCCTGGCAAATTCTCCGGAGAATGTGATTGGTAAACTTTCATTTTTATGATGTGGGAAAAAATGACCATTCATAGCTGATTCAGCCACAAATGCACTTATGGTGGAAGGCACCACAGCTGCGGTACCTTAAGGGAATTACAGGCTATTCTCTGTGTAATCATGATGAAGCAGTGAATAGATCAGTGGGTGTATATGGTGACCTATAACTTGTGCTTTTTGGGCAGCGTGACTCATGTCCATGAGGGGCATCCAAAAAGAGAAAGCTGTCGTCATATGGCTGAAAATTGACCTGACTCTCACACATGGGTTTAGGGTCTGTGAGAGGTGTCGGGTGAAATAACTACGCCCTATTTATCATTGTAACTGTTTGTGGTATACAATGCAAAATTGTTGCACATGTAATAAATAGCGAAATAGCAGATGGCTGCGGATTCATGGAAACTTCAATCATCGTCAGTCAGGTCTGTCCTCTGTGGACTTAAAGATGCTACACCTAGGCCAAGGGTGCCAAATCCATGGTCCCGTTACCCTGCCGGCAGTAAGGGTCTTCCTCCTGTCTTCCTCCAGGCAGTGCTGCCTTTTGGTTCTACAATGCGTTATATGATAAGATGAAATATTTCTGCTCAGTTATGGCTGGTAGAATATCCAACAGAAACAGTTATGTTCCCATCAACTGTTATAATTGCAGATTTGTTAACCGGAAAACTCAGGTCTAAAAGTAAGTGATATAGACTTCATTCAAGGGAGACATTTTTTAATTTATCAGGCAGAATGTAATTTAGGTTCATACTCTTACCAAAAGGACTTTAAGTGCTCCTTTTGGAATTTTTAGGATGAGCATTCAAGTTATGCTTATTTCTTGTATGGTATGAGTGGCAATCAATTTTTTGGTAAATGACATTATATGCTGTTATGTAAACAGTATAAGGCTAAAATAAAATGGCATGGCTAAGATCTTTTGGTCTGTCTCGATGATACACACCATGGGCACCAGAGAAGGACAATTCACTGACACTCACGGAAGAATTTAGCCATGTCTTGGAGAGAGCAATGACATAAACGGATAATGACCAATGAACACGTGAATAACCCCATGTCAGCTCGTTCCTAAGGCTTCCAACATTTTCGTATTAAAAATTCACTGATGGTTCATTGGGACGGCCAGTGTTGATTTTTGTCTCCCCCGTAAGCAGAGATTACAGCGGGATGGAGAGTCCAGTCCAGGATTGCTAACAATTTGGATTCTACCGTGAGAACCCTACTATTTCAACGAAGCGGTCTGAATGGAATTGTTTTTTCACTAGACTACTAAATATCATGCTAAATTGTAACTACACTGACTAGGTAGCGATGAATATTCTGATATAATTATTGGATGCAGGCGTTTATTAATTCCATTAGCCCTGAAAGGGTAGATTAAAGAATTAAATTGTGAGAATTTATAAATTATATGGTGTGAATCACAAAGCTGACATTTAATCTTGCGGTCTCGATCCAGTGGAAACGTAGAAATTTGTTTTCTTTTGAGGTATCCCTTTTGTCGAAGTAGAAGTTGATGAATTTTTTTTGCTTGCAACCCGATGTCCACAGACTGTTGACATGTTCACATCCGAATACTGAAGGGTAGATACGCAAGTTCGGTGATTAACAATCGATTGGAAAAAATATCCCATTGACGTACATTAAAATGGTTATCACAGCAGCGGAAATGGGTTAATGCTCGTAAAGGCATCTTCTTTAAATCTCTTCGTGCTGCTAAGAGCAACTTCTTCTGCGAATCCGGTTTAACCGGTACGTTTATTAAAACTTAATTGGGCGTTGGTTTCATTGTGCTTGAGAAGAATGGCACGAAACAGTATTTCTTGGATCCCTTACAGCCAGTGTTCACTCCGAAACACACATTATACAGTGTGACCCAAAAAGAATGATCCGATTTAAAAGAAAATTCTTTTTAGGTTGAAGGGCTTAACATCAACAAATTGTATACTAAATTACCCACATAAGTTAATAAAAATCCATCATAAATGTTCGATATGTCCTCAATTGGCTGCGCGGAGGAAATCTAGCGGATAGCTGAATTCGTCCAAAACCGAGCGTAAATGTCTTGTCACTGAAGCTACAACAGCTGATATTTTTGTTTTTAGTTCATCAATGCCACGAGGTAAGGGATGAACGTAAACACTTTAAACATATCCCCAAAGGAAAGAATCGCATGGTTTTATTTGAAGGGATCTAGGAGGCCAATAGTGTTAAGCCTGATCTTGAGGTCCTGTGCGCCCTATCCAACGCTGAGGCAAGTTGTAGTTGAGGAAATTGCGTACGTTGTTCTGCCAGTGCGGTGGTACTCCGCCTTGCTGATAGATAAAATTGTCACAGTCAAGAAGTTGTGGGAAATACCAGTTCTGCAGCATTGCAAGGTATGACTGTCCTGTCACGGTTTGTTCCTCAAAAAAGTAGGGTTCCTCAAAGATAAAAAACCTTGCTTCGCGAAGCGGCGCAAAAAGTATTCACTTTAGGCAAATAACGTTCGTATTCAATTGTTTCAGGAGGATTTTCGTGCCCCCTTTTACGCACATCATGACGGTAATAAAAATAATAATAATATTTATTAGACTTATAAACAGAAATACATTGTAATGGTCATCGTCAGGAAGAATAAATAACATGTGAACAAGTAATTAAAATTTGATGACAGAGGTGTCACTAAGAACAAATTCCTCCAATGAGTAAAATGCTCTTTACAAAAGCCAGTGGTAAATAATCGTTTAAATCTTTGTAGGCTGACAAGCCTGGCCTCATTAGGTAACATATTTAAATACTTCAGCTTTAATACATTGAAAGATTTCATACTCTTTGACAGTCTACAGTGGGGGACTACTAAATAGTCCTTTCTCCGAGTGCAGTGATGGTGAACATTGACCCCTGTTACCAGAGAGCTCAGGTTTTCCTTGACCTCACATACACATAAATATATAGTGACCATAAAGAGTCATAATACCCAATTTAATAAAGTGGTTTACAATGCTCCAATGAGGTTGCACCAGAAATAATCCTAATAGCCCTTTTTTGCATAATGAAAACATCTTTTGATGTTGACGCATGACCCCATAATTCAATGCCATCGGTAAGATGACAATGGAAAAAAGCAAAATAACATTGGCGCTGGCGGTCAATGGGTAATAACAGCTTTAGTGTCCGTAGTGGGAATGTAACTTTGGAAAGCTTAACAATTGTGGAGGATAAATGAGAATCCCACTTCAGTTTGGGGTCAAGTTTGAAGCCAAGCAACATTAGATTTTCCTCAGAGTTCATTAGTGGGCTGAGGGAAAATAATGCCATTCGCGTTTTATCATTATGTCGCGACCCGGCCCCGGATAAGCCGGGACTCGAATACGAACTATTTTAACGTGGGCTCTTGCCCTTGGCGTCGGGTATCAATGATAGCACATGGATTGCATTTTAATAAAAGAAAAAGGAACTCTACCTTTTGTTTCGGCACGGCACGAACCACACTGGGAGGCTGGAGGCAGGAGAAGGCGGCAGCACGCTGTGGCGACGAGCGATGGACTGGCAAATACTGGCCTAGCGATGGATAGGGCGCGAGGAATTTCCCAAGTTCCCGGAGGGGGGAGGGATTATGAAGTCTAGGTTTCGCAAGTAACGGAAGTTGATGGCGAAAATGGCCCACAAGAGAGGGCCTAAAAGCAAGGTATGCAGAGAGTGAAAGCAAAAGCACAAGATCCCGGGAAGCGGGTACGGACGAGCCAAGTAAGCGCGAGACAAGAGTTTAAGGTAGTCACGACGTGCACAATCACGCCCTTCGCGATTAAAACTTCACCCCAGAGTAGTGGAAGACTCGAAGTAGAAGACAAGTATCTCCCGGTTTACCTTTATATAGTGTCTCTCGAATGACGTAGAGACGTTCAAAAAGCCCAGGTGGGGGGGTATTCCGCGAAAACATATCTTTTAAACTAACCCCCCCCTTCGGAAAGTTAGAACCCGTGAGCGTTCCATTAATGGTGTTTATTCTTATTTGCCAGTCTTTCGGTCATTGCCTTTCCTTCTCCTCCTCCCGGACCTCCCATTTTATGAAAAACAGGGCGATTTGTGCATCGTCCTCTGCCTCGCAAACAGCCCTGTCCTTCGCGAAATAATTTGCAAATGGCCCCCGAATTTCGGGCCATACACTATTAATGCAACTGAAGATTTACCTTCAAAAGCATCTAAAATAACATTACAAAAAGCCGGACTGTTGAAGTGGTAGAGAAACCCTTGCGAAAACCAAACTGTGATTGGGATAAAATATTGTTCCTATTGAAATACTCATTTAGTTGGGACTTCACATTTCCAGTATTTTCCCAAAATTTCCCTCGGAAGTGTCGGTTGACTATGGGGCTCAACACCACTATCAGCTGAAAATGATTAAGGGCAAAATTAGCAGCAATTCAACAACTGTATTTATTTACACGCATCATGTCACCAAAGTTTATTCAGAAATGGCATGTCCTCGATTCGAATTATTTCAAATTTCCGAATATCCGCTCGGAAAAAATTCTCCTGCCGGTGGATTCGATCCTGCGACCCTGGAAACGGTAGTTGATTCAAATAATTTTTTTATTGATTACTTTATCTAATACTAGGTATACATGATTTTACCATAAGTTTGGTTTTCTGTATAAAATTTAACATTTTTGTGGTACATTTCCGAGATTTTGAAATGTGAAATTTAACATTACAATATGCATGTGATTACATCATTGTTTTAAATTTAGAATTCAAAGTACATCTATTACTGAAAATACATCTAGTTCGTTAACCGGTGTGATAAAAATACCCTAAACAGGGACCGGACAGCCACATTCGCGAAACGCCTGCCAATTTCATTTCGTGGGCAATTCTTGCGGATGTGGCCCTCCTCGTGGCAGCGGGCACACGTCTTCTTTTGCCCCTCATACAATATCAGGGCCCAATGGCCCCTGAAGCTCAGGTATGAGGGGATATTCTCTTTCACAATGACTTTCACTAAGAAAGTCACTGTCTTCGTGCCCGCGAGGAGTTCCTTCCCTCTCCACACCCCCTCCCAGCACGACTTAACCTCGCCAAACCGCCTTTACACAACGATCGTAGCGACATTAAGGTGATTACGTGATTGAAGCACATGTTACATTCTATGAGTTAGTACTTACGATGATATTAGGGAGTCCATCCTTGCCTCAGGAGTCCCCGCCGTAGCAGTGGCATAAAGCTTATGGAGTGCATCCCATTGCACCCACTCCGGCGGAGAGTCCCCTGACCTCATCCCCCTCTTCAACCATAGGTACCTCCGCCTCAGGTTATTCACCTTATCTTTTATCTGGCTGGCAGACCTTGGGTATCCTAGGGTTGACAGCCGCTCCGCCCACACTCCCGCGTGGCTCCTCTGATTGCTCTGTAACCAACTCAAAGTAAAAGAAGTGATCAACTACTTTGCAATAACTGACTTAAAATAGGATTTCTTTGGAGAAGAGGGAAAATGTAGCATTATTATTGCCCACCCTCATCCACAAAGTTATGGAAATTCAGCATTACAAGAGATGAGCCATTAACATAAGCAAGGCAAAGGCCCCAGAACCTTTTGGTCTCAATAGGATATTCTGATTAGATAAATACATTGCTACGCTTTGCTATTCACCAAGACACTTTACGAAGGGTAGATCACACGGTAACCTTTTACGTATGAATCCCTACGTTATGAACACGTAATCAATTCAGAATATCAATGAGGCACTCAGCATTTTACGGTTTGATGACCTAAGGCGTTAACATGAATTGAGCAATTCTATCCACTTTGTACAAGTGGTGGATGATTTTCCAAACAACCATCACAGCATTCTACATGCAAGCACCATACTTCAAATTAGTATTTCAAAAATTGACACCATGTGCTCAACACAATTTGTCGTAAGTAGCGATCAAAATTACTTAATTTAGGAAAAATAAAATCACGAAATACCCACAAATATTGTACAATAAACTTACCTTCTTTGTGTATCATTATCCGAGAAGAGAGCGAGTAGCACCTCCACCTTCTCGTCAGAAAAAATTTTTCCTTTATCTCCCTCCATTTCTTTTTCCCCTATCTTCAAAAGGCGGGAAGGCTGGGAAAAAATTAAAAGACTATTAATCATTATTAGAGTTTTCTAGAGTTTTAAGGTGATAACGTGATTGAAGCACATGTTACATTCTATGAGTTAGTACTTACGATGATATTAGGGAGTCCATCCTTGCCTCAGGAGTCCCCGCCGTAGCAGTGGCATAAAGCTTATGGAGTGCATCCCATTGCTTCCACTCCGGCGGAGAGTCCCCTGACCTCATCCCCCTCTTCAACCATAGGTACCTCCGCCTCAGGTTATTTACCTTATCTTTTTATCTGGCTGGCAGACCTTGGGTATCCTAGGGTTGGCAGCCGCTCCGCCCACACTCCAAGATAACACGGTAGACACTTTATGATCGGTAGACACATCGATCTTCATTTCCTTACTCTTTTTTTCTTTGTGCATTAGTCATAACCATCATAAGTTCGGCAGTTTTAGGTACTAAGGCCTACGATGGTAACTCTGCGCGTTTATACGACGTTTTGAGGTTGCGCGCGTACGGACCAACGTCGCTACGATCGTTGTGTAAACGGGGCATTAGCTCTTCCACCACCGCTACCACCGGCATCTCGAGAGGTAGACACATAACTTTTACAATTGTCGGCGCGTCGTCAGTAGAGTCGATCGTTGCCGTCATGATTTTCCCCTCCTGTGTGGGAAGGGCAGGGTTTTCGTCTTGTTGTCCAAAATCATCTTCATTTTCGCTTCGGTTTTTAATTTCAGATAAATTTGTCGTCGGTTGTAACCAATCTGGATGCCCTCCACGTCTTCAGCCGTGAGGCCCAAAATTCTCCCGACGAAGAGATGGACCTCCAGCGGCGAGGCGAAGCGACAGCTTTCTTCCGTAGTGATTAAAATCGTATTTGTGCGAAGGACCTCCATAGCAATAGCTGGGGCCACAGACATACAAAAAGGGGGAAAAACCACAAAGGGGGAAACAAAAGCACTTTAAAACATAGCCTGCCTGGCACAGACTGTGCACAGGCAGGGGCGAGAACCCTCTGCTGCCCGCCAATCACAGGAAAAAAACTTAAAAAACACAACTTGTGAAAAAAACTGAAGAAATAATAAAGAACACTGCTTATATTTGCCTAAAGTCCGGCACTAGGCCCACAAAACACACACGAAACGTCACATTCCTCGATCTCTTGAAGTTCCGCGATCGTAGAAAAACAAGTGCCGATCGCCGAGACGGGCGATCGTCGCCGCGAGCGGGCGGGCCGAGGCAGGCTCCCCGGCCGGGAGGCTTAACGAAGGTCGGTGTTCAAGAGCGAGTCAGAAACACGACCACTCCGTGTGACATTGTTGAGTTTATGCTTGCTTACAGATGTTTCATGACCATTTTTAGGGTTATTGAATTTCCCCCGTGCTACACGCATTAAAACACGAAAACTTAAAACCCGCAAGCAAGAGTTGCTCACATATTGTTCACACTTTAAAAACAGAATCACTCATTCCAAAAAACAGTAAAGGTATTTCTCCCGGCATGAGTGAAACAAATGTTCAAGTCACACACAAAATGGCTTTAAAATGTTCCATCACACACTGCTCCGCCTCCTTGTTGGGAATCCCCGTACAACACTCCATTATAGACTGCATATAGCCACTCCTCCCTATCTTCCCCTCTAGACTTACTTTTATAAAAGTTGCAATCAGTCTCATTAAGATATCTCTTTTAGATGTCGGGGAAATGATGAAATTCAGTTCTGACAAATCTTTTTCAGTCGCAATTCCTCCACCAAATGTATCCCATTGTTTGTATAGGGTTTTGATCTTATACCAAAAGATGTTTTCCCTAGCACAGCCTAAAATTCTGTGTTCGATGTCGTCTGTAGTGTTACATAATTCACAATTTGGTGTAGTTTTCAGTCAACACTTGAACTTTATTTCGTCTGTGACTATTACTTTGCTCGTAATACAGAAAAGGTGGCTTTTTTGTTCTACTGTAAGTTTCGTTTTGCTGAAGTTTCCCCAGTCTCTGGCCCCAGGCGGCGGCATTCCCAGTGTCTTGTTTCTTTCGGTGAACTGTTTTTCGTATTCTTCTTTTACTTTGGTGTTCGATCAGTTCAGTTTTCCCACGGCATTGTTTAATTTGATCCTTCATGTTTTTCAATGGGATGTTTTTCTGCCGTGTTCTATTGCACTTTCAAGTAGGTTTATTCTTGCTCTGTCTCCCGATACATATATCTTGTTCATATTGTTCATGTGGATGATTTTCGCTTTTAGGCTGGCGTCTTCAAGTTATAGACCACCTTTTTCGTTGGACATATATAACCTCTGCCTAGCAGTTTTCATGATGAAGCCTCTCCATATGAAGTTGTTCGTAATCTTTATTATCATTGCATGGTACTTATTCGGGAGCGGCCAAGTGTTTGCGTAGAACCAAAGCATTGGGTATATGTGTTGGTTTATGATATTAATTCTTGCTTTAATTGGGAGTTGTTCCACCTGAAAACTGCTGCATTGCCACTTGATTATGTTTATTGCATTGTTCCAGTTTTGGTGGTAGTTTTATTTATATCCTTTTCCCATTGTAGTTGGACTCGATACCACTAGTCTACCGAGTCAGTTGCGGAAGATAGCGAACTTAGCGTGTATTAAATGTGCGTAGCTATATTCAGCATATCCTCCAAGAATGAACCCAGCGCTGGTGAACATTCGCTAGGTTTTTCGGTGAATATAATGGAATCTGTGTCCCAGTACTGAGCACATTGCCCCAACTTACCCAAATAGTGGAATAATACCAACCGTGCCTGCGCGTTGGTATAGCAGGCTATTGGTATATTTATATTGGGGTTAGGCTTGAGAGCATCCATAGCATTGATACTACACACACATGGTGTCGTCGTTTATTGGTAATAGACGTGTAACCTCAATATTCGGATCTGTGAGTTTGGCATAAAGATCTGCCTCACTAGACAAACATCCTGCCACCGGGAAAATATTCCTTTGTCCAAACTTTCCCCATAAGGAATTCCACATTAATTTTGAAATTGACCGCAGGCCTTCATTTTTCTCAATTTTCCCCGCGTCCAAATCAATCCCTTCATTTTCATGAACCATGTCCAACCATTTCTTTTTGTCATCGGGTATTTTACACTCAGCGGGCCAGCCACTGGGTTGTTGACTTTTTAAAAGTGTGTTAATATAATTGGAGAATATTCTCCCCTTCTTTTCCTTTCTATCGAAGCATGTTGTTTCGTATTGCCATAGCTCGTACGATTCAATAATGCGGTACCCCTTTCTTACTGCCATTTTTACTTCGTCCGTCACCCAAGTACCAACAATCCATCTCACTGCCTCTTTCTCATGGGTACAATCGTCCTGTACATTTTTTTGAACGCATGATCTACACACAGGAAACGTTAGCTTGTTTTCCCACCTATAAGGAAGTATCGGATGATACAAGATCTGCGGGGGTAGTACACAACATTTTATCAGACCCTCCCATTTATCAATCGGTGGTACTTAATTGCCAATAAATAATTTAGGATGGGGTATTTTTTCCATTTATTAATGAACGGGTAGAGGAAGCAGACATCTAAATAGCTTATTTTTTCATCCACTTCTCTGACATTATGGTACAATCTTGCTACGTTAGTACGACCCCCAAAGTCGCGAGGGTCTAATGGTTTTTTAGAAAAAGTACATTGTTTTCCACATATTTTACAAGCTGTTAAAAATTTCAATTTGATCGTGGTCTTCAACACCCATAGATTTTACATATTTTACAATGTCGTCAAAGACGTCCTCCATCCATGCAATGGGGAAGTGTCAGCAGGGTTCTCTTTTAACTTAAAACTTAAAGTTCTACCAGTAAGGTTAAATTTTATGTAAAATCTTTCGCCTTCCTGTATCAGGCAAAATTTACCTTTATTTCATGGGGTCTCGCTCGATGACAGGGTTTCTTCTCCTTCGGTCCCACAAGTCTGCCCTTTATCTTCCTCTCCATTCTACTCTTCGTTCTCCTCTCAGTTCTCCTCTCATTGCTCCTCTCATTGCTCCTCTTCTTCTCTGTTCCTTTCCATTTGTTGTGAATCCTTATGGGATTAATCCCCTTCCTCCTCTTCTGTCTTCCCTTCCTCTTCTACCTCTTCCGCCTCTCCTGCCCCATCCGTCTCCTGATTCCGACTGCCTTCTCCTACTTGCACCAAACAGCTATTCTGTTTGAAGTCCGGTACGGGACCAACAGCATCATCTCCTTCACCATCTTCGTCTGAGTCGTCGAGAACTGAAACAAATTATATTACGCATCAATCATTACTGATAACGTCTATTAATATTGCCGTTTCAAGCATAGTTCACATTTTATTCCTCAAGATTAACTACATTCAAATTAAAATGACTAATAATAATCGTACCAACGATTCGTCGCCTCTTCTTTGTCGTATCCTCCGCTTCCGGGTCGTTGAGGGGTCCTTGCTGGGAACGGGTCCTCATGAGTGGTCTGGGAGAAGACAAGCGTAAAGTAAACACAGAAACTCCAATTGCAGTTTAACCCCGATTAATTGGTCTATTTGTAACGCCTAGTGGCCTTACTCCATGTATGGAGTAGGTTAAAACAAACATGAAAATGCCTGAAGGGCGTCAGGCGGTGGTCTGCAGGGGCCTAGTTGGTCCTGGGTGCTTTTCGGGTTCAAGTTCAAAAATCGTTTATTCCACGAGTATAACAGATACATAAAATTTTAACAAAATAACAATAACAACATAACAACAGCTCGTGGAGCTGGTATAGGCTTGCGCCTCTTCAGCATTACTGGGGATTTTCACTGGTACGGGAGTGGTGTTGGCCCGGCATTTGCCCTAGGGAGGTGGGAAACCCGTAAAACCACCGTCAGACCACCACGGTTTGCAATAAAATATATGTAATAAACTCAACAAAATAGTCACCCACGTGCCAAAGTAGATTACGGTGGTAACTTAACAATAAATATACTCTGAATAATAAATAAATGGACAACACACAATAAATAAATAAATAAATAAATAAACATATATATCACTGGAGTGGGTCTGATACCCGTCACTGGAGTTCACTGTCATTTGAACTGGAGTTTGTAATGTCTTTTCTCTATCTGCCAATTGTAAGGGACGCACTTGGGGACACACTGGGGGGGTCACTTGTATTGTCGTTGATTGACGACGTCCTCTGCCTTTTTCTTGTCTTCTTCTTCCGTACGAGTGGGAATCCTGGGATGATGGTTAGTGTCTCTGGAGCTGGTATGGCTGGTCGATTCGTTGGGGTGTGCGGTATTACGACGTCCCGGTGGTAGAGGTGCATGTGGTCGTTGATGAAGCGGGGGGCAGAGTAGAGCTTCTTCGTCTTTCTTTTAATGATGACCCCCTTAGACGGAAGCATGATGTCCTCGAAGAGCCTGGGGTTGTGTACGGAGATCCGCTTGGCCGCGTTGGTCCTTAGTCTGCATAGTCTGTGGAGGAGAGGTTCAGTATTAGCGGTTTCGTATACTCTTCGAGCCTTCGTTCAAGGGTGCAACAGGAAAACATGACGTAAAACTCGTCTTTCAAGTTCGGCGTATTTTCTTAGGGCATTTCCAGTCGGGAGGACAGCCAGTGCGGCGTACTCCATGACAGGTCTAATGAAGGCCTTGTATAGTTGCAGGCCGCACTGTTCTGAGACCCCGCGCCCTCTAGCTCTTACTGCGCGGATTAAATTACTTCGTCTGTTGCACCTCGACCATATGATGTGGACATGCTTCCTGAAATTGAGATTGTGGTCAATTAGGGTCCCCAGATAAGTTGCGGTGTCGGCACGGTGAATTTCTTGGTCCCATCGGGTGACGCTGTGGTTGTCGAAGTGCTTCTTTGTCGCGGGTTTGATGATAATCAGCTGCGTCTTCTTTGGGTTGGGCCGGATTCTCCAGTCCTTGAACCACCTCTCTAGCCGGAAGAGCATGGTTTGGACTTTCTTCACTGCTGTGTCGGCCTGCGGGGATGTACTCCATAGGGCAGTGTCGTCAGCGTACTGTATTACTTCCACTTTTTGACTCCTGATTCGGCGGTTGTTAGTGGGGATGTCGTGGCAGTATAGCGAGAAGAGCAGGGGGGACAGCACAGTGCCCTGAGGGACACCTGCTCGTAGTGGGATTGCGGAAGAGAGCTGCGATGCGACTCTCACCTTCGCATTTCTGTTTCTCAGAAAACAGTTGATGAGTCTCAGGATGTCCGGTTCCATCCCGGGCAGCTTCTATAGCTTGTACATGAGGCCCTCGTGCCACACGCTGTCGAATGCCCTCTCTATGTCCAGGAACAGTGCTGCCGTGTATTGATTTCTGTTACTGGCTTATGCGGCGGTGCTGGTCAGGAGTGTCAGTGGGTCCGTGGTGCATCTGTGTGGGCGGAACCCATACTGGAGCTGTGGCAGTCCTCCGTTACTCACCAGGAGGTCCGTTAGTCTCCGGACGACGATCCTCTCGAACCATTTTCCCACGGTGCTGGTCAGACTGATGGGCCGGTAGTTTTCTGCCTTGGCTTTGTCCTTTCCCGGCTTGGGGATGATCACCATCGTCATTTTCTTCCAAGCCCGAGGGTAATATCCGAGCGCGAGGGAGGCGTTGAAGATTTTGTTCAGGAGTGGAAGGCACGCTGGGGCTTTCTGCAGGTGGAGGGTCCGGTCCCCGGCCGGTGCTTTGTTCTTCCTGGGCCTATTGTCTTCTATTTCCTCTTCTGATATGTGTTTGAGTAATCCCGTGTCTGGCTGGACTGCGTCCACTGTCTCTTTGGGCTGCAGGTAACCCCTTTTCCTTACTGCGTACCTGGTGCAAATCGCGAGCTTCTTTTCATTGAATAGGGGATCGTGCATCGGCGAGTATACATTCTCGAGCACTCGCCGGAATTCCTCTGCCTTTCCTGCCGCGTCTGCGATTGGTGTTTCATCGGGGCCTTTTAAGGAGGTGGGTGTGTTCGTCAGCTGGCCTGTGAGTATTTTAAATTTCCGCCAGAATGCTCCAGCGTCCCGGTAGTCCAATTTCTTGCAGGCGGCGGCCCATGCCTTCTCTTTCATCTGGATGACGTTCTGCCTGATGATCGCGTTTTGCCTATTCCACTCCTGTTTCATAGCTGGGTCTTTGGTTTTAATCTAGCCCCTGTAGAGCGATCATTTTTCCTTAATCCTACGGACGATGTGTGGAGCCAGAGGCGGGCATGCGGTGTCGATCTTCCTCATTGGTATGGCGGCGACTGCTTCGTTGAAGGCTGCTTCCATTGTAGTTATTGCCTTCTGCAACCGTGTGGATTTCTCCTGCGGGCGTAGTTTTCTCTCGCACCGTGCTGTTGAAGGCCTGCAAGTCCACTTTCTTCCAGTCCGGAGTTTCGAAGACGTAGTTCCCACGATGCTTGACCCACCTGAAAGGGAAAGAAAAAGGGAGGTGATCAGATGTCAAGCAGTCGTCGACGGTGACATTGCCCACGTAGGGCGAGAAGTCACTCGTTATGAGGGCGTGGTCCGGGTACGATGCCCCTCTCCCGATACAGGTTGGAGAGGGGATGTCCAACCTCACTACGGGGCAACGGAGGAGGAAGGATATAAGTCGTCGTCCTTTGGTGGTAGTCATATGGTCCCTGAAAGCGTGATGGCGGGCGTTGAAGTCTCCTAGGATGATGGTGGGCTTCTTGCTATCCACGATGAAGTCCAGGAGCTTCATCGGGAGCGGCGCTTTTGGTCTGCAGTAGAGGACGCAGATCCTACGTCCCAGTCGCACGCTGGCCATCACTGCGTCGTTCCCCCTTGGTAGACAATCCTCCGGGATGTTAGATGGTGTTGCCGCAAGGTCTGAATGGATCAGAAGGGCGATCCCGCCGGATCGTGGTTGAGCCCTCGGCACGGAGAATTCCTGGAAGCCAGAGATCTTTACTTTAGCGGAGGGTTTGAGGAAGGTTTCCACCAGCCCCATGATGGCAACCTTCCTGCTCCGTAGGTGTTCCCGGAGCAGTGCCCGTTTCTGGGTTACTGGGAAATCCATCTCCGTTGTCGTTATATGCACCACAACTGTGCCTCTGTCCGTATCTACAACTCCGGAGACTTGGCATAGTCCCGGGAAAACCGCGCGCCAGGCTTGAGAAAACCCGCGCTGACTGCAGTTCTTAGGGAGGCCCGAAATTTGGAGGGGAGAGGTCCTTCTTGGTTGCTGGGTAGGTTGAGGTCTCTCGGAGGGGCGGGTGGCAGTAGGTGGGGGGGCGTGATGGGTCCCCGGATGGAGGCCTTGTTGCATTAAGGCGAACGGTATTGCTCGGGTTCATGGAAGGGGGTCTGGTAGGAGTGGCGCGTACAATTGTAATCGCCGAGGATGGGGTTGAGGTAGCCGCGGGGTCGATGGGCACGAAGGCGGACTTAGGGGAGGCGAGCGACCTCATGGACGTGTCTTTAGATGAGGCGAGGGAGGACAGTGTTGCTTGTGGGGGAGTGTTGCTCTGCGCAGAGGGCGAGGCAGCATCATCTAGGTGGGCGCCCGGACTCACTCGCACTGACACGCACTCCCCGGGCACGCTTGAGCCCGGGGAGTCAGGAGAATCCTGCAGTTGCGAGGCAGACGGCTTCGCCACCTTGGAAGCACCTTTACCATCCGGGGGCACGCTGGGCGACTTCAAGGTCGATAAGAAGGGAGGTGGCCCTTGAGACCTCAGGGCATAACTGCGAAGGGAGCATAGGGAGCTTGGGCGCCGGATGCGGGGGTTTGGGCGCGGGAGACGGTCCATCCCTAGACTTGCCCAGGCACCGTTGTCGGTGCCTGGTCCCCGGGAGGCGGGGCAGTCCCAGGCAAGCGGCCGTTAGGCGGCTCTTTTGATAGCGGTTGCCGTGACGTGGCAGTAGATACAGTTGCTACTTTAGGGAGGTTACGTTATCAGCAAGTGAAGTCAAATGCTATTTGCTGTGGTACGGAAACAAGTGAGTGGGATTATTGGCAGAGTGAAGTTACTAAGGAATAAGTCGCACTGTGCGTTGCCAAATGAGAGTTAAGTAAGATCAAGGTAGAAACGGTGTGCTGTGGAGGCTGGGGATTGAAGTTAATGTACTAAGATTGAGTATACGTGTGGGATGAAGGGTGAAGTTAAATTGGAGTGAAACTGTATGAGCAATTGGCTGGTGTCTGTCGATTTGATGTTAGGAAAGGGGCTCTTATACCCCTTTCGCCCTAACCAGTTTGGGGTACGCTGTGGGCTCTTATGCCTGTTTTAATTTACCTTGAAAGGCTCTTATACCTTTCGAGTTAAACCTTGCGGTATACTTAATTCGCTAGTGAAGGCTAGATTGAATGAGGCTAACCGGAGGGAAGTGTAGGTTGACTAAGTTTTAGGTGAAGTTAAATGAAGCTAAGTGCAAGGAAAGTCCGAAAAGTGACTAAGTCCGGAGGTGAAGTAAGAGCAAACGATAAGGTAAAACTAGCGAACTATCCGCGGACTTACTTCCGGAGAGAGGCTCTTATGCCAACTCCCATACGATGATCCTCTTCTGAGAGCGCGCTTAGATCTTTCGGAGGCGTTAAATGTTAAGTACGAAAAAGGCCCTCTTTGGGTCCTTTTCGGCTTTGGGGGCTTAAGGCCCTGGTCCCAAGGCCCTGGTCCCCCTCAGGTCCCCCCCTGACGGGGGAGGGCCGCCTAGCGCTATGTTGTCCCCCCTACCCCAGTGTGCCTATTGGACTACTTGCCCGCAGACAAGCAGAAAAGCCACGACGGTGATCGCGTGCCCCACGGCTGGAGAACCCACTGCACGTTACGTGGGCGCCGTTAATGTTTGTGATGGGGAGTTTCCTTCGGCTGCTAACGAGTGCGTCAGCGTGCAATGCCTCGGGAGTCAGGGACTCCTACCCAGGCCAACGAGTGCGTCTGGGGCGGGTAGGAGGTTTTGCGTGTACCAGCCGACGAAGTGAGGACCGAACCCTCTCCACTTGCAGACTTCACTTGGGCAGTTACTAGTTCCCCCGGGCGGGGGAATGCCCCTACTGTCGCAAGGGTGTTAACTTTGGGTTACCCTTAGGGCCCGCAGAGAGTTCCTTACACAGGCCTAGAGGAGAAGGGAAAAGAAAAAATCTGCCGCGGGCCTAAAGAGGGCTACTCCCGCTGGACCCTCTTCTTCGGTCGTGGTCCCCTTGGCGTAGGTGGCGTCGGTGACTGCTCAGCAGCGCAGGCGCCGCCTGCGAATGTCCTCGCGGGGCTGTCCTCTCTCTCCCTGTTGGCGTCGACGGCTGCTACCCTGTTGTCCTCTCTTTCCCCGGTGACGGCGGCTGCAACTGCTCCTGTAGAGAGAAAGGCCCTTATAAGGGCTAAGACGCTAAGCAAAGGAGAGGCCTAGTCGTGAAAAGGACTAAGCAAAAGCTTGGAGATAACCGTAAAGGCAAGTCCTGGGAGGGACTATGCCTTTGCGGCTGCCTACAGCAGCGCAAGCGCTGCTCGCGGATGTCCTCGCGGCGCTGTCCTCTCTTTCAGGCGTCGACGGCTTCTACGTTGTCCCTGTGGGAAGAAGTAAGAGTCCTTAGAAGGACTCGTGCAAAGCCTGGAGAGATCCCAAGCGGTGCCTAGGCGGATGCCTCGGTCGCGCAAGTGCTTCCTTCGGTGTCCTTCTTGGCGCGTCGGTGTCTCTCGGCGTTAGCGGCGTCTGCTCCTCGTCGGCTGCTGCTCTTCGCTGATCCTCGAAGTCCCTCGATGAGTTCTCTCTCGGGTCTTTTCGGGTCCCGGGGCCCTCCTTATATTCGGTGCTGGGCCCTGACGCCAGCCAATGAGTGCTCGTCTTGGGGCCCGGGTAGGGGAAAAGAGGAAGTTGCTGCGGCGTCCGCGTGGGTGGAAAGGGAAAGCGAGGAGAAGTGAGGGGAGATTCGGGTTTTCCGTCCACGTTGCCCGATGGCGTCAATCCGTCCGTCCCTTCTCCTTGGCGTGGGGGGTGGACGGTGACGCGGGGGAGGTTAGGGGGAGGGTCCACGTGGTCTTCCCTCGTGCCGGGAGAATTGAATCGCTTGGCGCGGGCTTTGGCCATGTTGGTGGCGCACATCATCTTCATCAGCAATACATCTCCTTCATCATCGGTGTCGTTCCCAGTGTCTCTTTGTCGCGTGGAAACTGAAATGGATGAGAGGTAGCTGGTTAATTAATTGGCACATGAAAAGATTGAGTAATGTGAGATTATGAAACTTAATTAAATCTTATAAATCTCTGAGCATGTGGATACTTATCAGTTTTCCCATCGCTTTCTCCACAGCAAGGAGTGCCATTGCAAGGTGAGAGTCATCATCGCGATCATCTTCAAACTCTGTGGGAATGATTAAAGTATCGTTGGTGCAAAATACGATATATCTGAAAGATGCATTTTCATTTAATTTAAAGTTGATTTATCATGCGAGCATGAAAATCGTTTTTTGGAAACAGATAAAATTATTACCTTATAATAGACTAAGATCATCTGACATCTGCTTCTGCATCTTCTGGATCCCTTGCTGTCTATTAGTACACCTTCTCCTCTTCCTTGCAGCCTCCAATAATACAGTATATCTTTCCTCACACATAGCGAGGTATTGATGCATCGCATCACACAACTCCTCGTCGCACTGTTGTGCGTTCGTCAATCCCTCGATCATGGTAATACATTCAGAAATTTTATTACCCTGACTTTGGTTTATCCGAAGCCTCTTTTCTTCGGGCCAAACCATGGCGAGGTACGCATTCGCAGACTTTTTCACCTGATGAGACATTATCCGTTCCCGACACAAGTCCATCACCTCCTTCGAAATGAAATTTAGACGTCCGGCCATTTTCGCAAAGGAATCAAAGGTACCACCGACAGTCACTAAGAAAATAGTTTCATTGCCCGTTCTACAAATCTTCTTATATATAGCCGAAGTGGGAAAGCACAGTTTGTAGAAAGGGGATGGGGGTGTGTATCCCTCATCAATGTGATTAGGACACAAGTAGTATATGAGGACCTTGAGGACGGGTCCCCTCCGCTCCCTCCCTCCCCCCCTCCCTCCCCCCCTCCCTCCCCCCCTCCCTCCCCCCCTCCCTCCCCCTTCCCTCCCCCCCTCCCTCCCCCCTCCCTCCCCCCTCCCCCTCCAAGCCCCGATCGTGAGGGCATTTGAGGACGGGTCCCCCTCCCCCTTTCCTCCTTCCCTCCTTCCCTCCTTCCCTCACCCTCCAGACCTTGCTCGTAAAGGTGGTTTTGGACGGGTACCCCATCCCTTCTTCATCCCGCACCTAGCCGTGGACGTAAGGGCGTTTGGGGACTTTTCCCCCTCCCCTCAGTAGCGAGGGTGTATGAGACTAACCCAGCCCAGACCTTCGAGGACAATATTCTTCCCCCAGTGTTAATGACCTGGGTTTTTCGTGGGAGAAATTCTCCCCCGCCCCTTATCTAGATGGCCTCTGAGGCAGATTCCTTTTCTATGGCGTGGTGAGTGCCTACGCTTTCTTGTTGATGTTTGAATCATCCCTGAGCCTTGGGTAGTATTTCTACCTATGGATCTCAGGACGTGTTTCCCGCTCCTAGCATTGATCGTACGGGGATTTGAGGATTGATTTCCCCCAACCCAACCCATATCCGAGACAGTCGCGAAGCCAAGTCAACCCCATGTTGAATACGAGTCCCCCCCTTTTTTCTCCAATACCCAAGGCATGTGTCCGTCCTACCGCCCACGTGTTCAGAGGAAGGGATGGTAGTTGCATTTCAAAAGGAAAAAAATCATCAAGTAACAGCAATGCAATGAATATTTATTGAAGAAATATAATATTAAGGCGTAAGGAAATAAAAAAATATAAAATAAAGACATTCATTATACACGGTAAAATCAAAACAATATATCACAAAAAGTTTTCATATATTTAAATAATCAGGAACTTCTCCAACCATCGCACAATGCACTATATTTACACAATTATTGCAAGTACAAACAAAGTCCGTCATCACATCACCCCATACGCCCTCATACCACCACTCCTCAGGTAGACTTGGTATAGTCGTACATTCACTGATATCCGAGTACAAATTTGCTTCACTGACGCCCGAAACCACATGCTTATTTTGTTCTTTGTCATTACACACGGTTATTAAGTCACTTTTATTGTCAAGCATATCACCCTCCCAGTCAAGCACAACTGTAGATGCTTGCGAATCGGAAGTCTGTGGAGGGGAATAACTGGTGTCTCCATCAGAGTATTTACTCGATTCTTCTTCTATTATCCGCTTTGGGGACCAGAATGATGGCGGAAAAAATTTGTCACCTGGTGAAGATCCCCTTTTCTTGGGCGGGGTTGGTTCTTCGGAATCCGAATCATCGGTTTCTAGAGTAATAACTTCCACCTATAAAGATAAATAGCATTTACCACTTAGCACACAACCTAATAATAATGAACAGTAGTGCATGAGATGGAATAAATAAATAAATAGCTTGTTTGTTTACATTTTCGGTTGTGGGTTGGGGTGTTCTCACCCTTTTTCGCCTTAGGGATAGCGTTAACCTAGGTTTCTTTCCATGCACTGTTTTTTTCACTCCCGACACACGGTCGCAATATTGTGTTAAGACCTCTACCTGAAAAGGAAGAAAACAATATCTTAGAGCAAATAAAATATACACCAGCACTTTTAAATAAATGCCATGAATAAAATCATGAATTAATAATTATTTAAAATAAATACCATAAATAAAATCATGAATGAATGATTATGTAAAATTAATACCATACATAAAGTCATGAATGAATAATTATTTAAAATGAATACCCTAAATAAAACCATGAATTTTAAAGTTAACTCACCTCATTTGGCTCATCCAAAACGTCAGCAATTACTTTCCACTGTGCATCCTGCATTTCAAATGATGCCATTGGTTAACCTAAGTAGCGAGCTGATTGGCTTTTCCTTGGTGTCTTCGTAGGGTGACAGTGGAGAAATATATTGATGCCACTCCCCACCCCCTCACAGGGGTTAGGGCCAATAAGGCGCAAGGTAGGGGGAGATGAAAAGGAGTATTGGCTTGCATTCGTTGATTTTGGGGATTTTCCGTACTCTAGCAAAAGGATTGGTCGTGGGAGGGAGACGCCGGTTACGTCCGCGGGGGAGGAAGCGTTAGCTGAGTTTGAATGTGGGGGAGAGATAGGGGGGGTGGAAGTGGCTTCCTAGTGACGCTAAGATTTTCGTCATACCTTTGTGAACCATCGTGATGACCAGTGGAATTTTCCCCCGACCTGTGACAACTTGCTTGCTGTGTGGAGTGGTGAAGGTGCCCGTGGTTGTCTCGAGAGCATCTTTTCATCGTATCCTGATACCAAGTGTGTGCTAGGAACGGATAGTTTTGCAGATAATTTGTGGAATTTCACCAACTAATAATCGCAAAAGGAAAGTCTGGAATTCCGTTCTTTTTTATTCCGCTGGTGATCTTCCATTGATTACCTCGCGGTGTTAAGGAAAGTTTGTGATTTGTTTTACCAATACAGTGTTAATTAAAATCGTGAAACTGCGTCCATAAGGCAGCATAAATTACGATCAAAAGAAAAACTGCTCATATAATCAACCATTGATTGCTCTTTTAAAACCGGTATCAGTCACGTTAAAATACCATTCCTCCGGGACATTTCGTTTGTGACGGGTGACCTTTTCTCTTTTTTATATACGCTTTTGATTTCTTGGCAAATGTGGACGGTGTATTTATGTTTGTTCCTGCTAGCAAAATTCTTAATGGATTTCTGGCGGGGGCATACGGGACGGCCGAGTTATTGTTGAGTGCATATAAAGGTTGATACACCGTATGACTGCTCTCGGTGAGGTTGTTGATGACAATATTTTGTTATTATTTTTGAATGCTGTAAATAAAGTATCCAGGCAGCCGGGCGCTCGGCGGTGCGATGTGGCCGAATTTTTGACATTGGAAGCAGCGCATCGGTTGAGGAAAGAATGGTCGCACAGGTACCGATTCGTATCCTAAGAAGACTTTACCGGGCAGTTTGTCTAAAGCGAACGTGAGGATTACTGACGTGGTATTAGTTACTTCACCGTTTCGCTTCGTAGTCAGTCTGCGGCAGTCGATGACACCCTGGGAGGCCATCTCTCACTTGATCTCTTCTGGTTCCACGTAAAGTAGATCGTAGTGACTTATTACTCCCTTAGTGGTATTTAAAGTGCGGTGGATCTACACTTTAACTGGTATGTCGTGTAATTTTTCAATTTTAAGCAATTTTTCACCTTGGATGTTGTTCGCAGTCTCTATTAATAGGGTACCATCTCTTACTTTTTCACCGAATTTGGCTCTCCTGTAATTATCGTTTGCATAGCTTTTTTTTTATGAAAAAGGGAGACCTTTTTCAGAATGTCACCTTCTCTGGCGCATTTCATAGACAAAAACCGCTTGGAGCTTTCAAAACACATTTCTCCTCCGCCCGTGTCCGGGCGGGATCTTTTTGGTGGAGGAAAAGTAATCGTCTCCATGAAAGTAAAAACTTTTTTCATCCCCTGGGCTCCCCACCCACCACGGAGCCACACATTTGGGACGCCACCCGCAAGCCGGAATGGACGTCAGGGCTACCCAAGGGATATAGGAACCTTCGACAGGGGGTCTCTTTTGGGTTAGGCCCTCCAGCGCGGGGGCTCTCCGGACCCACACGCCTTCGGCCGCCCTACGGAGACCCCCATATCTCCAGCACTAACCCGTCCTGGCGTACGCTCGGAAGGAGCCGCCAAGCTCCCCAGCCGCCAGGAGCCGATCGACCGAGCTGGGCTCTTCTCGGCCGCCCGTTTTTCGGGGAATCCAGGGCCGAAGTGTGGTATTGAACTCCGGCCCATACCGGGTTTCCGACGCCCAGCTGGGTGCCGGAGAACTCACCCACCAGGATCCCTTTCTCCCCCATGTACGGGTCTCCACGCACGGCAAACACGTGGGTGATTCTGGACGCCAGATGTTACGGCTACTCAGAACAGCAGAGTCACATGCTGTCTGGACACTATCCGAGCTAGCGACGGGGATTTTTAACGAGCTTGTCTTCTCGGTGGGCTTGGGTCGGTGGGGGCGCGGCTCCCCAAAGGAAGAGATAACTCTCTTCCCCCCGTGCGGGGCTGCCTCCTGGAAATAACTCTCCACACCAACCCCGTTTTCCCTACCTAAACCAGGAAGATGAGGGTCCTGGAACACTTCTACCCTTCCCTCATGTGAGATATTAATGCCCGCCGGATTCAATACATCAGCACCAATAATTAGTGCATCATTCAATTGTAAGTGTTGTGCTGCCTCCTGGAAATTACTCTCCACACCAACCCCGTTTTCCCTACCTAAACCAGGAAGATGAGGGTCCTGGAACACTTCTACCCTTCCCTCATGTGAGATATTAATGCCCGCCGGATTCAATACATCAGCACCAATAATTAGTGCATCATTCAATTGTAAGTGTTGTGCTGCCTCCTGGAAATTACTCTCCACACCAACCCCGTTTTCCCTACCTAAACCAGGAAGATGAGGGTCCTGGAACACTTCTACCCTTCCCTCACGTGAGATATTAATGCCCGCCGGATTCAATACATCAGCACCAATAATTAGTGCATCATTCAATTGTAAGTGTTGTGCTGCCTCCTGGAAATTACTCTCCACACCAACCCCGTTTTCCCTACCTAAACCAGGAAGATGAGTGACCTGGAACACTTCTACCCTTCCCTCATGTGAGGCACTAGTACCCAGCGTGTGTAACACACCCGTACCATGATGTGATGGATTAATCAAGGGAAAGCCTGGTGGTGACCCCCGAAAATTACTTACCCTCTAAAACATGGATTGCGCGTTCGAAGGGGGGTAAGTAACAGCGCCCGACTGCCTGGATCCTCAGGTTGGTTGGATAGGTATGATATGGGTCGGGAATTCATACATGCCTCAATTAGTGCTAATAATGTTGCTAATTTCTCATATGTTACAATGTTTCCTCCTAACACTCTTCTTAAATGGTATTTCATTGATTTCACGGTAGCTTCCCATATCCCACCAAAGTGTGGTGCATAAGGAGGGATAAAACTCCATTCACAGCTGTTTCCAGCTAAAAATCCTTGTATCTTCTCAGAAAAATTATTTGATTGAAGTAACTGGTACAAGTCCTTAATATGTCGTGCAGCACCTCGAAAATTAGTTGCATTATCAGACATGATGTGAGAAGGTATGCCACGACGTCCAATGAATCTTCTTAAGGCTGCAAGGAAGGATTCCGTGGTTAAACTGGTGACGGCTTCTAAATGTACTGCCTTGGTTGCTAAACATACAAATATTGCGATATATCCCTTAACAATTGTCTTGCTTCGTGAATTACCAAGCCTTAAAAGGATTGGACCAGCATAATCGATACCTGTGCCCTTAAATGGTCTTCCAGGTTGCACTCTCAAAGAAGGTAACTCTCCCATTAATTGTTTTGATGCTTGGACCTTCAGTCGGTGGCAGCGAAGACATTCATGCACTACTTTCCGTGCTGGAATCCAAAATCTGTGACGGATGGAGGCTATTAATAGCTGTGGGCCAGCATGTAACAATCGTAAGTGCTCGGCCTTCAAGAGTAGTGTAGTAAAATGATATTCTACTGGTAATATGAATTGATGAGTTGCATCATAACATAAAAGAGACTGTTGCAATCTGCCACCCACTCGTAATAGTCCATCTTGATCAAAAAAGGGTACTAGACTCATTAATTTGCTCTTGGGAGATATTTCCCTTGTGTTCACTAAGTCATTGATTTCCTTATAGTAGTGAATGTGCTGGACCATTTTAACACATGACAGTTATGCAGCATCCAGTTCCCTTGCAGTAAGACATGATGTTTGACGACTTGACTTAGGCATCCTGGAATTATCAATAAATCTTCTGCAGTATGCGATAACTCGAACAAGTTTATGTAATTTGGAGAATCGTTGAATCCAGTCTTGAGGAGCAGGATCAGCAGAAGATAATGATTCCGCTAGATTAAGCCATTCTGGACCATTCTACCATAATCTAGAAATTGTAAGAGAATCAGCAGTTATTCCACGTGAAATAAGATCTGCTGGATTGCACACTGAGGGAACATGTCTCCAATGAGCGATAGATGTGATATCTTGAATAATTGATACTCGGTTGCCAACAAAGGTTTTCAATCTTGATGAGATTCCTGCCAACCATGTTAACACCAATGTGGAGTCACTCCACAAATAAAATTTATGTACACGTAGATTCAGAGCTACTCTAGCCTTATCATATAGCCTTCCTAGGAGTTCCACGTAATTCAAGACGAGGCAGTGATACTGTTTTAACAGGAGCAACCTTAGATTTAGAACACAAAAGCTTGGACACATAATTACCCTGACAATCAATTGACCGAAGATACAGACATGCACCATAAGGCCTTTGGCTACTATCACAAAATCCATGAATTTCCCGGTTGGGCTGAGCATCAAACTTAATTTTAGATGTGTCCTTGTGGTGTAAGGTTGTATCATGATCACATACAGCCTTACGATCAATTGTTATCTTAGTAAGTATTGGAATTTGTCCAAGTACTCGACCAAGAAGGTGTAAGTTCCTCATCCCAATCAATTCCTTCTTGCCACAATGTCTGCAGAAATATTTTGTGTTAAACAACTGTAAGACTGATCAATCCAAGTGGATAAAAAATGGTTGCTATGATAGACATCACTTTTCTTTTTGTTGCACTTGTTACAATAGGATTATGATTAGGTAAGGCTAAGTTACTTTTTATTTGAAACTGATCGCTGACTGGATCCCAGTGTAATCTTAATGCAGTAACTACTCCATGTCCAAGGGATGACTGAAGTTTTGTTTCTTGTAAATGCAAAGGGATGTTTGCCAACAATTCAGGGGAATTTGTAGACCATTTCCTTAATGAAAAACTAGCAGTCCTTAATACTGAGGTCAATTCCTTATAGAATTCCAGTGCTTCTTGAAGGGTAGATGCACCACTAGTCCAGTTGGAGGTCCAAAGGGGCTACAGTCACCTAGAGTTCCGGACTCTTTAAAGTGCGAGCAGTATCGGTTCATGGTAGGGAGGAGGTTTTCAAGCCAAGATGCACAAATTTTCTTCAATGCACATGAATTCGTCAATGTTATTAGTCAACGAGAAGCCATTGAGGATTAGCAAGTGGTAGTCTACTCCATAGTTGTTGAAGTTCTCTACAATGTCATCGGTGGTGTACGGGCGATGGATTACACCTGGTTGGTTCAAAAGTGTCCTGGTAGGCTGATCCCAAGGGTCGGGAAATCGTATGCCATTAATGTCAGGAGCATGGTCGGTGTCGAAGGTGTTCAGTAGGTCATAGTCCGGGATATCATTTTCATCAGCTAGAATGATGAATTACATAATCCAATTAAGAAGGGGATGTTTGGTAGGTAGAAGCTACTTGTTCCTAACATGTCAGGGTCGGTGGCGTCTATCCCTCCTATAGGGTTGGGCAACACAGGGCAGATGAGCCCAAATGGTTCATTAGAAGGTTGAGAGCATGTAATGCACTTCATGATTGGCAGTAGTTGTCCTGGAACTGGTAGCCTTTCAGGAGGTATGTCCTGAAAGAGCTGTTCTGATCAAGTTCTAAGGGATCTAGTTCCTTGTCGTGCATAGAACATACATTTGAGTGTCTGGTAAAAGCAGAGTTCGGCGAAATAGAGGTTAGAAATGAAAGGGTGCCAAGGGAAGCCTTCAGTTGCGAAGTTCTGGCTGTCAACGATGAGTCTGTCCATATAATTTACAACTTGGAATAAATTCTGCGTTGTAGGTACGAAGGTGGAGACCTGAGGGCGAGAGATTAGTTTCAGTGGAAATCTTAAGAGCGGTAAAGCTAATCAATCATTCACTGCGATAGATGGAGCGGGTTTAGGTACCGGTTTTATATCTATATCTCCAGCAGGCTTAATCGTCTCTTCTATCTTGATGGTAGGAGCGGTCGTTGGTGTGGCCTGAGTCAAAGGATCTGTGACGACTACGTCTAAAGCAGAGACTTTTAGTTGTTTCTCAACATCCTTCTCCAGTTCAGCGAGATCTGGGTCGGGTGCCATTGCTGAATAGAGGGTGAGCTCTGAGCGTAGTGAACTGACTATATAAATTAGTCTGATAATTGGTGCAAGTTTCTTAAGTTTAGAAAGCTGTCGCTTTATGAGGAACAGGGAAACTATTCCAATTTAAATGTCTTGGCGCCAACAGTGGGGAGAAAATACTCGTGCATGCAGTGGTACACCAAGAAATGGAAAATGAATCACTTCCGTTTTGCTCACAGGCTCTTTGTAATGCACCGCCTACTATGTTCCCTTCAGGATCGCAACCTTCCCCCCGTGATCTTGGAGATGAAATTGAAGTCTTTTTTAATGAGGGACGATCTCGGGGGTGTGGGACTCAAAAATTTTCCCAGATGACGAATGGGAATAATAGGGAAAATATATTGGTACAAGCAGTAGTACACCAAAGTATGGAAAATGAATCACTACCGTTTTGCTCTCAGGCTCTTGATAATGCTCCACCTACTATGTACCCTTAAGGTTCGCAACCTTTTCCCCATGATTTTGGAGATTAAATTGAGGCAATGTCAAAAGGGAATTTGTCGATATCAGTCATGTTTTTACAAGACCGTTTTACTTACCCGTTTTGAAAAGAGAATTTGAAACCGTAGAGATAGATTTAAGAACGCACACGGGTCTTCCGGCACCATTTCTCAACGGAACATCGGTTGCGGTACTACATTTTAGAAAACAGGTAAACAATGGTAAAGACAATTCACTATTCCGAGCCATACACGCGATACTACCTAAGCCAGGTAGGTAACGGGGTAGGAACGGTGTATCGTGGGGCTAGTTACCAGAAAGGTCACGGGATAGGCAGTTTTCTAGGTGGTCTATTCCGTACGGTACTGCCTTTTCTCAAGAGCGGTGCTCGTGCTATTGGCAAGGAAGCCATACGGACAGGTGTAAACGTATTAGGTGACATAACTTCCGACGGGCAACAGCCGGTAAAGAAGGTTATACGCAAACGCGTTTTGGAAGCGGGGGAGAATCTATTAAATAAAGCCTGCAACAAAATCCGAAAAATGACGGGGGCTGGATATTCATCAAAGACTCGAAAGGTAAAACGTCAGTTGCAGCCTGTCAGGCCTAGAAGAAAGATCGGCACTAGTAAGAAGACGCGTGTGGCATCGAAAAGTAAAAAGAAATATAGGCAAGGAACCGGTATTAAGGACATATTTTCTTTAAATGTCTTTCTTACATCATCAGTCGTGTGAATGTGCAAAGTCGGAGCTGGATCTTACCTCGCTCCCACCAACACAGACAGAGCATAGAAAGTGGGCAATGGATACATTATAAACCAATTTCCACTTGCTGACGAAGGTCCTCTGAAGTTTTGCGTTACGGGCAATGGGGAGAATGATATTGACCTTTCGCATACGCTAATTACATAACTGCGCGTATAGAACGCAGAGCACAAGCGAATGATGACAATTCACTCTTTATGGTTACATTCGTTATTTTCGTAAATTGACATTTTTCTTAACCAGAAGTTGGTCACTCCACCGAGTCATACATACCCTTACAGGGCTTACATACGATATGTTAAATTCAACAACATCTGAGACTATTAAGTTGTAATACAATCACAAAATTATTTATCAATGAAATGATGGGTGCACATTAAAAAATTAAAAAGTCACTCTGCCAAAGGATTAAAATAATTTCAAAATTCATTTCTAATATTATATGCCAAGTTCCCGGGCCTGTTTCCCTCTTGCTCAGGTAATCCAGGTAGGGCATTGAAGTCCTCCACATTTGGCGCAGGCATGTTAGTCCCTCTAAAGTTATGCAAACTCACAGCAGCCAGTGTCACCGCTTCCTCTTTCTCTGGAGCTAGGTTAATGGTGGTCAGAAATATACGGAACCTATTGCTTAGGATACCGAAGGCATTCTCCACCACCCGACGGGCCCTTGAAAGGTGGTAGTTGTACAACCTTTCTAGAGTTAGGTCCGCGAATGGGAAGGGCTTCATGATCCCATCCGTAAAGGGAAATGCATCGTCTGCCACAAACACAAAAGGGACGTGTATGTCCCTCCCAGGGAGTGACTTATCTGCAGGGAACTGCAGCAAGTTCCTCGCAATGGCTGCTGCGACAGAGGTCTCCCTAAAAACGCCACCATCGCTCACACGGCCATTAACGCCGACGTCCTCATAATTAAATCTATACTTGGCGTCGGCAACAACCAGAAGGACAATGGTGTGGCCGCCTTTATAATTGAAGTAACAGGAACCTGCTGAGGCAGGTGGTTGAAAAAGGATGTACGTACCATCCATTGCTCCTACGCACATAGGAAATCCCCACATAGACTCAAACTGTTGAGCGATTTCCAGCCATTCAACATCTGAAGAAAGCACTTGGAAGAACAATGTTTACCCTTTAAAAATTTGCATCACTTAATCAAAAAGAAACATTGACAACATTTTCATATATTTCTACACAGTATTTCCTGATCACATGTATGACACCATAGGATACAAAACTAAAGGTAACTAACCTTCAAATATTCTGCTTTCACATTCCGGTAAATGCTTACGTATACTTCCGTAATTATTTGCCCAATCGTGGTCTCGTGGATTCTCGTCGAATACATTAACGACCGGAACGACTCTCCAGTAGCTAGGAACCGTAGAGTTAACGCAAGCCTGAAATGAGTTAGTTATTAGTAGAGATGCATGAAAATCGCAAATGCAATATAGATGCGACGTGCGCAAATAAATGCGACATAGACGCGATGATTGGACTTTTATGATATTTTTACGAAAAATATCACCAGCAAGCACACAGACGTTGTGTAAGGCTGCGCAAGCAGCAATAACCTTTACAGCATTCTCTACTTTCAGCTCTATCACGTTCGTGAATATACTTCTCCAACTAATCTTCATCATCCCTATTGCTTGCTCCACCACAATCCTTGCCTTTGAAAGGTGGGTGTTGAGAAGTAGCTCTGAGGGGTTAGCAGGTGCTCTGAAAGGCGTCATCAAACATGTAGGAGTTACCCTACATGGATAACCTCCATCACCAATTACAAAGTACCCCTGAGGAGGGTGCATGGCATTAACATATAAGGAACTGTGCCGCAGCACTCTGGCGTCATGCACTGACCCTGGGAAATCAGTAAAAAATGTCTAAAATTTCGCCACTGCTATCAGCTAGCAACTGTCATTGTAACGAGTATATCAATTTTCTGTTTATAAATTGTTCATTTTGCTCACAAGGGCAAAACACTCGCACGTGCGACCCATCAATGGCACCGACACACTTTGAAAAAACCGGCTTCCACCTCTTGCTGCAATGCCTCTCCCAATTGCATCGAGTTCATCCTCATGGGGTAGCCGAATGAAATCTCCTAACATACCTACCATCACCTGTAGCATCTGCCTCACAGCATTATTGACAGATGTCAGCGGAATTCCGAATGTGGTCGAAATGACACGATATGATGTCCCACAAGCAAGCCAAAATAGGAACATAATAACTTGGAGTATGACCGTTCAACATTAAGTTCTGTAAATTTCCATGGTAATAGCACTTATATCCCAATGGGAAGAAGCTTTCAATGCGATAAAATGGAGTGAAGCAACAGAAATACTATACTAATGGAAGAAATTATCCAATTCAATGAGCAGTAAAAAAGCAACTGGTAGTAATTTCAGAAATGGTGGCTTTGAAATGAAGCCTCAAAGAATGCATATCATTAATAAGGCAGGTACTTTCTATTAACGAAGCAAAATCACTTCCAAGTCTCGGCTCCAACCATGACGCTTTCTCTCAATCCTCAGAACCAACAGTCTGAGGGCATGAGGCGTCACACGAAGATGTTGTCTAGTTTGAAATTCGTCGCCTCTCAAAATTTCCCATATCGGGCCTCGATCGATGACACCTCGTCCGCAGTAGGGAGCTCTCAGTCGCTGGAATTGTCCGGAATGGAAGACTTTTTGTTAAATCATTATTAAGTAAATGAAGCACTAAGCAGATTGGTTTTCATGAAACTCACCATTTGCCGACGTAGCAAGATAGCAATTACTTACATTCGCCGTCTCCTCCGCTCCTCAATTTCCATTATTGCGTCATCAATTAGCCCTATGTTTGCAACATGCTCCATGAACACCATAATGTCTATTCCATCCATCTCTCTTGATGTGCAAATTAACACCTCTATCTCACAATTTACGGGTAGTGTGGGAGGGAGTAGGACGTATTTACCCACTGCTGTTACCAAAAGCCTCGGCAAGTTTCACGTGCTGTGATTGAAGACGGAAGAAAGAGGACCAGTTAATTTATGGAGATCAATATTGAAGCCGCGAAGAGAGCGTCCAATCGGTGCCAGAAAAGTCAAAATACTAAGCAATCTAAATTACACACGTAAGCGAATCATCCTTCATCCATCCAACCATAACCGTTCCCATAGTGGGCTATGCAAATAAGTTCTTTAAATCCTTTTTTCCGCAGTGCCACCAGACTTTTCAGAAATTCCGCCACCGGATCAGTCACTAAATATCAGCTGGCGTTCTCCACAGCCTGAGCAATGCTCTAGAGATTCCACACCGATACAAGTATCACAGGATTTCTGTGCAACAAGGAAATTTGGATTATGGAGAAAATTTCCTGATTCTCCAGGCATTGGGGTGTCTTGCGTGCATTCGATACCGTAAAAAATATAAATAAATTTTACTTTCGAGGACGCGTTTGTTTTTGCCACCGGCGACATGAAGCAATTTTTACCGGATTCGTGTCTACTCTAGCAGGCGTGGCAGTATATTTCCCCGCATACATGCTTCCCCTTCACACTAGTCACATTGTTAACTTTTTCGCATAGCGTGCAATATTTACTTATATCACCAGTCGATCTTCCGCTCCTTCTCCTATCTAGGTGCTTCGCGAAGAAACCGACCCCGTTAAATTTCCTCTTACATGAATCACACGCTACACTCGCTATGCTAGCGTCGCACGGGGGAGATGTCAGGCATCTGGGACACTCGGACGTACATTTATGAGCGTATTAGTTGCTATAACCAACTCTGCAACTCCTACAGTAGTAGTCGTAGCTGAAGGCTCCCTGAAGAGAGGGTATGTAATCGAAATGCCTCTCCCCATAAATCAGATCGATGTACTTGAGAGCACTTCCATTCGAAGCGAGTGTAGAGGGGCCCTCATAGAGTACCTCTTTACCCTTGCGATCCCCGTAGACGGTTATTTTATAATCTTCTAAATGTTCCTGAAAAGCGTTTAGATCTTCTATCCCGCCACCATTCACAAGGCTGACCCCCGACCCCTTACACAGATCCTCGGCCCTCACAGTCTGTATACTCCCTCCCCTCTTCACTGCCTTAAAAATCATGGCAGTGTTTCCGTGACGCGAGATTCCAACGCATATTGCTCTAGCTAAGCAGAGGTTATCGTCGTGTGAAATGACCACGTTCGGTTTCTTTCCTCTGCAAAACTCACAACCGATTTTTATTTCGTCGACCGTCGTTCGGAAGCTCCACGTAAGTAAAAGTAACTCGCAATACCCCCCTCAATATGAAGTTATCGTTAGACTGAACCACCTTTTCAACACTCTTACATATCACTTCCGTGGAAAGCTGGTCCGCTCGTCGATAAGAGATGTAAATCGGGTTCCCAGGGCTTTCTGAATTGCTTATAGTTAGTCCAGCCTTACTGCTCGGAGGTATTCCACTCTTGAGTTCTTAAAGGAGAGCGCCAAAATACTCGTGGAGCCATTCAATGAGGTCTCCATTCTCGGGCACTGGTTTCAGCACACTCACTATTTCGCGTCCGTGGAGGCGAAAACTTCTGAGATTGCTGCGATTCTCAGAAATAATGGTGAAATATTTGTTTTCACCACTTCCGCCCCACTGGGCGTTGTCTCGGTGATCTTTCATCTGAAAGTATAGGCCTGGAAAAGTTTGTTAGCCCACTTAATATCTTAACAATTTCATCGCTATATTTCACCATTGACAGAGGAAAGCCATCACTCATTATTTTAAATTTTTAAGTCTTTCAATGACTCTCTCTACATGAACTCTAGCTTTCGCTATTTCAGCTGTTTGCACAGCTTCTGCCTTTGAGAAAACATCCTTTTTTCTCAAAAATGGAGGATTGATCACCCCTATTCCTTGTTCCTCACACAGTTATGTGATAAGGAACCCTTTATCCACCATTATCTCATCCACATAGGGCTGTAATAAGTTGAGAATGTAGCTCTCTTCAAATATTTATCTGTCGGAACTCTGCCTCCATATCCAGCACTCACAAAACCTATAATACCCCCAGGGGTGACACCTACCTGGTACTTATTTGTGTGCTGCCCTTTATACTGAGAGTATGACAGTATACGGCACTTCAAACACTTGAACTTAGCCAAGTACGCCTCTGTGCAATCAAGGATAACCCGAACCTTCCTGAATTTATCGAAACATTTGGGCATATTTAGTAGAATGTTATCCTTAGAGGGCCAAACAATCCCACACTGATGTATGCTGGCCAGAGGTGGGGGAGAGGAACAAATAATGTTCTTACAAGTCGTTGCTGTACAGCCAAAAAGCACCGAAAGGACTACGTAAGACCAGTTAAGTTTCAACTCCATCAATGTCATTATAGCCTTCTCCTGGTTGCTGAAACTTGAACGATTATTCTCTGGACATTGCAAGGAGAAAATATTAACAGTACAAAATCTTTGTATTTTATCAAGCAGTCTTATTACGAAGACTAGCGTGGCCGTGCACGACGACCTATGTGGTAGCGATCACTTCCCGCTTTTAATTACAAAAGACCACTGTGTAAATGACATTTTTAATCGACCGGTTACCTGGCTTCCCCGTAAAGCCGACTGTGACCATTTTAAAGGATGTTTAAAATACTTACACGATAATAATCGGGACGCTGTACAAAACATCGAGCTCTTAACTTCGGCCATCATAGAAGCTGCAAATGTTAGTGTACCGCGATCTCGAGGTAAGGCAAAACGACCACGGGTACCATGGTGGAACGATGAATGTGCCAGAGCTATTAGTATTCGTAAGAAGGCTCTTCGAATATTTAATAAATACCCCACAGCAACAAACTTGGCCTCTTTCCGCCGCCTGCGATCCAAAGCTCGTCGTGTGGTGAAAGAGGCTAAAAGGATCTCATGGATGGAATTTATTGCAAGTGTTAACTATAAAACGCCACTTGCGCAGGTATGGCGCAAGGTCAAATCCATTTTAGCTTCGGGACAGCCTAACAACGTGTCCTACTTGAAAATTGACGGCAATTTATTGACAACAGCACCCGCCATTTCGGAAGCTTTTGGGCAGGTCCTAGCCAACACAAACAGCGATGATAACTTTCACGGCTCCTTTCTCCACCGTAAACGTCAACACGAAACCTCTCGCCTTTCTTTCTTAGAAGGTGATACAGATGCTCCGTACAACGACCCGTTCACCCTGTGGGAACTCACCTCCGCCATCGAAGACACCAGGAACACCTCGTCAGGGTTGGACGTGGTACATAATGCATTCCTCCGTAATATTCCGGAAAAGGCATTGGACGAAGTTCTGCTCACCATTAACCAACTTTGGGTTGATAGGGATTTTCCATCGTCATGGCGGGAGTCAATAGTGGTAACTATCCCTAAACAAGGAAAAGAAAAAGCTGACCCGAATAATTACAGACCTATTTCCCTCACAAGCTGCCTATGTAAAGTCATGGAGAGAAAGATAAATCGGAGACTCATGTGGTGGCTGGAAAGGCAAAAGCTTCTCTCAAACATTCAATGTGGCTTCCGCCGAGGTGGATCCACATTAGATCACCTCGTCCGTGCAGAAAATTTTATTCAGGAAGCCTTCCTCCTTCGACAGCATGTCGTAGCAGTCTTTTTCGACCTAGAAAAGGCGTATGACAGAGTCTGGCGGAGGAGAATTTTAGACAGGTTTCATGCGTGGGTTTTTGGGGGAACTTGCCGATTTTTATTCAAAACTTTTTAACCGACCGAGTTTTTAAGGTACGAACAGGAAGGCATCTCTCACAATTTTATTCACTTGACAATGGCATACCCCAGGGCTTAGTTTTAAGCGTGACTCTCTTCGCCATTGCTATTGACGACGTAGTCGACTATATTCAGGAACCGTTGATGGGATCTCTATTTGTAGACGACTTGGCGATATTTTGCCGTTCGTCTAGAGTTGCAACAGCAGGACGGCACTTGAAAATTACTCTCAACAGGCTGAGCGTGTGGTCCAAGCGAAACGGATTTCGATTCTCTGCGGAGAAAACTAGGTGCCTGCATTTCCACCGTTTGCGTGGGATTCATTTCCCACCAAACCTTCGCCTGGGCAATGCTGTACTCCCTTTCGTTGAGTCATATCGCTTCTTGGGGATGATATTTGACCGACGGCTAAACTGGCGTGAACACACAAAAGACTTGCGGGAGAGATGTCTGAAGATTTTAAATATTTTACGGTTTTTAACTGGAACGACTTGGGGAGCGGATCGCTCCTCAATGATTTTACTGTACCGCGCACCAGTTCGCTCCAGATTAGATTACGGGTCCATAGTCTATTCGTCCGGACGTGACTCCTACCTGAAACCACTATCAACCGTACACCATGCTGGCCTGCGCTTGGCAACTGGGGCTTTCAGGACGTCACCCATCCTGAGTTTGTGTGCTGAAGCTGGAGAACCACCTCTCGAAACGCGACGGAAGTTTCTAATGTGCAACTACGCTGCAAAAATTTTAGCGACGAGAAATCACCCAGCGCATAATGTCATTTTCAAACCACGATTTTTAGAAATATTTAACCGACGACGGAAAGTCACCACACCAGTAAGCGTACGGCTAAGAAACTTTTTAGACGAATGCCCGTTCAACGTTCCCGTATTATTCCCCGCTACTACGTCTAGACTACCTCCATGGGAGAAGACGAGACCGTTATGCGATACGCAACTCCACAGACGTCTCAAGAGTTCCACCTCGGCCGCCGAGTTCAAGCAGCTCTTTAACGAATTCTTAGCCCTCAACCCAGAGTTAATTCCCGTGTACACGGACGGGTCGAAAACTGATTCGGCGTGTGCATGTGCCGTGGTCTCAAATCACCACGGTGTCATCAAGCGGAAGCTCAGCCCTCTGTGCGGTATTTTCACGGCTGAATTGATTGCTCTGTGGATCACCCTTCAGGGAATCCATCAAAATGACACACCTTATGTCATCTGCACTGATTCAATGAGCTCTCTGCAGACCATACTCCGTTTCTCTCCGTCGCATCCCATTGCAAACGAAATTCATGTTGCCCTCCACTCCCTCCAAATGAGGGGTGCGAAAATCAGTTTCATGTGGATACCAGGGCATATGGGAATACGCGTAAACGAAAAGGCAGACAGAGCTGCGAAAGAGGCTCTATCCGATATAGATCGGAATACACTGCCAGTACCTGCAGGTTATCTCCAGGTAGCGTGGAAGAGAATCGTTCTAAATCAGTGGAAAGAACGCTGGTGTTCCCAAACGGGGAACAAACTCCGTAGCGTGAAACCTGACGTGTCAGAGTGGGCCTCTTCGTTCAGGAATACTCGGAGAGAGGAGGTAGTCATCACACAACTGAGGATAGGGCACTGCGCCATGACTCACTCCAATCTATTCACAGAAGAGAAAATCCCGCCTCATTGTGAGGAATGTGACTCTATAATCAGTGTGAGACATATCCTGACGGAATGTGACCTATATCGGATATTGCGATATAGGATGAACCTTGTTGGAGGACTAAACGACAAATTTCATGACGACCCTGAACGTCTTAGTCGGGTAATAAAATTTCTGAAAACTATTGGTGTGCTGAATGAAATCTAACCTCGTTACACAATTTGTATTCACGCACACATCTTTCTCACCTATAATTTTATATTCCGAGGAAATAAATATCCAGATACCTTCAGGCTAAGGTTTATGACGGGATCCTCCCAAAATGAATCTTTACGAATGGAATGATGCGGTGCAAAATGACCTAAGATGTCGACGCACCCTAAAAAAAAAAATAACTAACTAACTACAGTGGAACTGTACTTGTCTTTTACCGACGTAGGGAAGAATTGACCAATTTTATCCGTGATTTTAATCCTTTGTGCATTTGCCTCCGAGAGACACATTTTAAAACTACGGACACAGTTATTTTAAGGAATTTTAATGTTTTTAGATTTGACGACACCAGCGGCCAATGAGCCCGAGGCGGAGTAGCGATTGCTATCCGAGAGGCACTTTACACTTCCCAATTGCAATTGATTACTCCATTTCAAGCAGTAGCAGTGACAATCCATATTTAGGAGGCTATAACGTTGTGTAACGTATATCTTCCGGAGGATGAGCCGGTCTCACGATACAACCTGGAGACACTAATCCGCCAACCATCCAGACCCTTCCTCTTGCTTGGAGATTTTAATGCGCATGACGCCCTTTGGGGTAGCGCAAGAGGCCAACGTAACAGACGAGGGATGGTATTATCTGATTTTATTTTAGATACTAATCATGTTTTATTAAATAACAGAGAGAATACACGTTTTAACAGTTTTAATGGCAAGTATTCCTCCATAGACCTTTGTATCTAATCAAGTAGTCTTATGACGAAAATGAGCATGTCCGTGCATAAAGACCTTTGTGGGAGCGATATTTTCCCATTTTTAATCGAAAAAGACCGATTTACTATTGATGATTTTAACCGACCGCAAGCCTGGCTCATTCACAAAGCCGACAGGAATATTATTGAGGAAAAATTCAATTACGTTCATGAGAATAATCTGAACGCATCTCAAAACGTGGAGAATTTAACCTCAGCCATCGTAGGAGCTGCAACTGCAAGCGTTCCGAGTAGCTTCTGGTAATGGCAATGAGGCAGGATTGCTGGATTTCGTTGAGCTTTCCATAATTTCTGGAGTGATCGGCCTGATGGCCCCAGATTTCTGAGGCGTAGGTTATTACAGGTAGGAAAACACCGTTGTAAATCGAAAGAAGGTTAGGGTGTCCATATATGCAGCGAAATGTTCTTTTATGGCTTAAAATACTGGTTTTACTTTTGTGCAAAGGTAGTTTACGTGGGGTATAAAATTAAGATTAGGGTCTTAATATACTCCTAAGTATTTAATCGCCCAGAAACGGCGGAGCTGTTCATTGTTTATTTTAATTCTCGGGTTACGTTTCATATCTCTGCCATATAACATGTACTCACTTTTCTCACTCGATAGTGTGAGTTTATTTAACTTTGCCCAGGAGGTTATGATTTCCAGGCAGAATTCCGCCTTTGCCTCTAGATCTTTCCTATTATTTGCAGATATGGATAGTGCCATATCATCGGCGTATGCGATAATTTGACTGCCAGTGGGAAATATGGAGTCTAAAAGAGGGTTCATAATAAGGTATCACATAAGTGGGCCCAACACGGACCCTCGTGGACAGCCGTTCGTGGGTGTTTTTGGATTGTCTCTGTTTGTGATTTATACTCAATTTTTCGATTGGAGAAGTAATCTCTTGTAAGGTTTATAATGTTCCCAGGTGCACCCTTCCTTCTCAGTTCTTCAATAACTGCCGGCCACCAGACGCTGTCAAAGGCGCCTTGAATGTCTAGAAAAATAACTAAGGTGTATTTACTTCTGTCTGTCCTTATTGTTTGAAGGAGGTGGCTAATTGCATCCGTAGTATGTTTCCCTTTCCTGAATCCAAATTGGTTATTACTGAATATTCTGTTATCTCCTAATGTGTCCAGGATTTTGTTCTTGATTGCACGTTCAAAGGTTTTCGCGAGTTCCGGGAGAAGTGTAATGGGGCGGAATGAATTTGGTACACTCGGGTCTTTATTCTTTGATTTCAGGATGGCATGGAGCAGTCCGTCTTTCCACTGGTTTGGAAAGTGCCCTAGGAGTAGACATTGATTAAAGATCTTGCATAAGTGCTGCTAATGTCACTTATTACAATTATTGCTTTCCCCGGTATGTTGTCATGTCCAGGAGCTTTTTTCGGACTAACTTCCCATAGTGCTCCTACTACTTCTTCTTCTGTGAACAATTCTGCGTTTACAACTTTTGTATTTAGGAAGTAATTTTCCCGCATATCGTTGTGTATATGGTCATCTCTAGTGTCGTCTGGGATGAGGCTGTTAAGGAGATGCTCCATTGATTGGGGCATGGTTGTGCCTTCGCCATTCGTCTTTTGTGATGAGGAGAGTATTGGGGGGAGTTTTAATTTTTCCATAGATAGCCGATAAACAAATCCCCAAGCATTGCTGCCGAAATTTTCGGAGGCAAAAGAATCCCACGATTTTTATTTCGATTGAGCAAGTTCCGTTTTATACTCCGTGGTTTCTGTTTTCAGTCTTCTTTTATATATTTCTCTGTCCTCTTGTATGGTCTTGCTGTGCCTCTTGCGGAGCATGTGTACCTCCTTTTTTAGTCTATCTAATTTTTTGTTCCACCAAGGATTCTTCGATGTTCGTTTTTTGCCGGCCGAAACGCACTCCTTCAGGCCGTCCTGAATGATTTCCGTAATCCCAGCAACTGTTTTTTCAATCGATGCTATGGTGGGTTCCCACACGATTTTCCGGTCCATCTCGGATAATTTTTTGATAATGGTTTGTTGAAATTTTTCCCAATTTGCCTGCTTTAAATTGTATCTTGGGGCTTGAAATATGTTCTGGATGCTTTGCATGTTAATATTGAAAGTAATCAGTCTATGGTCCCTCGTTATTTCATAAGGTCTAACCGTCCACTTATATGTTTTCGCAACTATTGAAGAGTTTGCTAGTGTAAGATCAATATTTGACTCGCCATTGACGCTGAAAAAGGTTTGGGGTTGCCCGATCTCATTAATGATGTACAAATCTTCTGAGTTAATTAGATCCTTCATCGATTTGCCTCTGTCATCCGTTATATGGTGGAACCAAATCTCATTTTTGGCGTTGGAGTCCATGCAAATAATTTATGGTCTTTGAAAGTTCGTATGATCTTACGCAGATGATGGATACTAGGGTGAATATCTTCGCTGGGTGGGAAATAGGCACTGATAAAGATGTATTTAGATTGGGATCTTGCATTTATTTCTGTAACTGTGTGGCGTTACGTTGCTAAATCTGGTTGATTGTTCACGTAAGCCCAGACAGAGAAAACTCCAACCGTCGGTCACAAGATGGATCAGGGAAAAGACTCCACAAACAAGAAATCAGCTCACAAGAAAAAAATTGCCAAAAATAATTTACGAGTATTTTCGTTCAATATCTATTCCAAGTAGAGAATTCAAAATCAGAAGTATTACAGAAAACAATGATGATAATTAATGATCCCATAGGAAACATTACCAACTAAATACCAGCAGTATAATTTTTCTAAATTGGCCATGTCCCACTAGCCATGCGTCCACGACCAGGGCCCGAGCAGAAGAGAAGCTTGGGTTTTGTACGACGAGACAGGATTGAGGGGAGGGGATTTTCCAAGGAGCGGAGGGGTAATCATGTTCATCCGCTGCGTCACTGCCCCTGTTGGCAGGCTGCTCCGCAAAAAATCATCCCTGGGTTGGAGTGAACAGCATACCAGCCAGAATTTTCCCCTCAAACTTCTGGGTTGGAGACATCAGTCGAATCAGAGGGATATTCATTGGAACACAAGGAGAGGAGAGACATAGTGGGGTGAGGTGTTGGAGGGAGAGAGAGTTGTGATAGGACTATGGTAATACTTCTCACTCCAAACTGCATACAGAGACTCATCACCCATTTCCCCTTGCTTGCCAATGGGTCAGTATTCCTCCGCAGTAGTCCTATATAAGTCTTGCATTGCAGGTAGGCTGGGTTCGGGGCTGGTTTTCTGGGTGCTGGGTTTTCTGTGTGCTGGGTTTTCTGGAGGCAGGATTTTCTGGAGACAGGGCCTTTGCGCGAAAAACCTTAGCGCAAAAAGTCCTTAGCGGGAGAAGTTCTGCGGATAAGTTCGGAGGAATTTCTGGTGGGGGTGTACCAGAAATTTTGGGGGGGGGGGGGGGGAACATTAAAAAATGCCACATCCTCTGTGGGAAAATGACCACAAAAATTGCTTGAACTTGTGGACAAAGACACATCCATCAAAAAATCATCAATGCCTAGAAAACTTAATCAAGGCATACAGGTCCACTGGTTTTCACTGGATGAACCCCCACTGTTTAACCCCCATAAATGTCACAAAAAACGTGATTAAGTGGTTAGAATTGAACTGAATGTAAAAATGTTTATTGATAGAGACAACAGTTTAGATGAAATATCACTCAAAAAATAGTTTTGAGAAGAATATACATTTTTATCACTCTGTAAACGATAACTTCAAGAGTGATATTTGGATTCAACAGAAATTCAACAGAATTCCAAAATGAATAACATGGCATAATTACAAAAGTGAGACAGGAAATATTGTTGATTGATATAGAGTAAATTATTTAGTTTTATATAGCAAGAAAATAAAATTAATAATCAATATCTCATAATGTGATTCTTGTTCGGTGTACCACTGATGATAATTACAAGTAATTACCAACAGTAATAGAAGGAATTGGGAAGATTTTATTGGTATAACACCAGGAAATCTTTACCAAACTCAAATTGTTCCTTCTCTTATCTGATATATTTTCTGATTTTTTTAAAACCAAGTAAAAGCATGAAAATACAAAAACCAACCACTTAAAAAATGGGCAAAATTGGGTTGGCAAAACGCATGGGTTCGTGAGAACCCTGAGTTGACCATCGAGTTGGGTTCAATCACCTAATCAAAAAACAAACGATTGACAAGAATGGGTTTTAACTTCTACCCATATGCATATAGCAACCCAAGAGAAAGTTAGGGTCGACCAACAAAATATATACACAATTTTATATAATCAATAATTACAAGTTTATTCAAATATATGGTTATTCACTAAATAATTATTGGTTTTCAGAATAGCAGCATTAAATATTCAGCATAAGCTATGTCTCACTCAATTGATATACATTGGCATTATTAATTCTCCCTTTAAACCCTCCATGTTTGTGAATATTATCAATCCATAACTAATAATCAATAAAGAATCCTCCAAAATTCAACAAGCTTACATATATAACTATAGATTGCACTAATTTCCTCGATTTTTCAATAATTATTAGCAATTTACAAGCATGTGGTAATCATGTCAGATATTGATCAAATACTGACTAAATGTAATCAAGATGTGTGTATGTATATATATATATATATATATATACAATGTTTTGTAGAAATGGGATGCAACGTAGCACATAATATGAAGGTTCAAATCACAGTCACTAAACATAGACACAAAAAAAGGAAACACTCACACGAAAAATATAACTGGAAGACTTTCGTAGTTGTAACTACTTCATCAGCCAAGGAGAGAATGAGTGGGGAAGGAGTGTGTTGGAAGAAGGGAAAAGGTGGGGGAAGAGGAGAGGGGTGTATTGGGGCGGGGCTAACTCAACAAGATACATTCAAATCCGGGTGCTTATTGGCTTGCAAATGCCAGATGCACGCCAATTCGAGGGTGTGGAGATTGAGGGGCGAGTCAGTGGGTAACAGGGAGGCAATGATTGAAACTTTGAAACATTGATTAAAGATGGAGTCATGCGATAAACAATGTGTGGGGACCGGGAGAGATGCGTGTGGGGATGACGGACAACAGGATGCGCGGTGATTATTTATTCTAAGGTTGAGGGGGGTGGTGCATTGGCCTATATAAAAAGCGGGGCAGAAGTTGCAGTTGCCGGGCGATGAAGGTCGCAACTCAACGCCAAAACCATACTAAACACAGTAGGCAGTCTTAAGATCAGCTGATCAATTCAATCAGTCAGGCATTGATAGAATATTGAACTCACTGCAGAATCACGACACGATCACTGTCAAGAATCACTAAATGTGAGAATGTCCAAATGTCTTGGTCGCCCCCTTTACAACTTATCTGGAAACGAGTCATCTCGGGGTATGTTCCCCAGTCATTCTCCCTTCCACTCCCTCCAATCACCCATAAATCCTCCACCTTACCCCCATCTCACAACAACACAGTACAACAACACTAATAACATGAGTGATCTAGGCAATGAGAATAAGCATGTACGATAAAAAATTTCAGGATAGATTTAAAATTTACAAGCATAGAAATAGCCTTATTCATTATTAACCATTCGAAGCAATATTATTAGGAATCAATATATACATAACACCGAATCAAGCATCAAGAAGTATTTGAGAAAGCAAACATTAGCATTCATTGAGAAAAAAATAATAAAAAAATCAATGATATTTCCCTCCTTTTAATTACTGGAATTAACATTGTCACCATGATATGCCTTTGAATGAGAAACATGGCAAATTTTCTCTTTCCCGGGAGAAATTTCCAGAATAACAGTCACAGGAGAGACATACTTTTTAAGGTCAAAAGGTCCATGCCAAAGAGGTTCGAGTTTTGCCAATCTGGGAGCCTTTCTGCGTCAATTGCGAGGGCACGCATCCAGCGTACTCCCGAGATTGCCCCGTCATGAAAGATGAAAGGAAGATAATGGAAATCAAGACCTTGGAAAGAATTCCCTAATCCGAGGCACGAATGAAATACCGATCACAGATGGCCCCAACATTCTCAAAATCATTTTCGAAAATAGTCGCAACCACTTAAAAAACCACATGTACCATCTCTACGCAGACTGATACTAATTTTCATATTGAGAGCACGAAGATGCCAACAAGAGAACAAAAAAAAAACGGAAAAGCAAATTAATAAAGTCACTGACAAGAAAAGTCATTCTAAGGCGGTTCTAAGAAAACCCCAAAATCTACTTCTGAGGATGTTGGGAAAAGGTCCAGGCCAGAATCAAGCAAAGGAAACAGCGGTTAAAACGTTATCCTCCATACACTGTGTACATACGTACATTTCCAGATTTTAACCTATTTATTTATTTTAACTATTTAAACCATGTATTTTATACTACAATGGAATATGAATGGTTTTTATAGGCACAAGGAGGAGCTGATTGTTTTAATTAGAGACTATAATCCCGTCTGCATCTGCCTGCAAGAGACGCATTTTAAGCTGACAGACAAGACCGTTTTAAAAGGTTTTAAATTTTTTAGACTTGACGACACTAGTGGTCAGCGTGCCCAGGGTGGAGTGGCAATTGCTTTTCGGGAGGCCCTATACACCTCACGAGTGCAATTGAACACTCCGCTACAAGCAATTGCAGTGACAGTACACGCACCCGAGGCAATTACTCTCTGCAACGTATATCTGCCGGAAGGTGCACCTGTGAGTCGAGTTAATTTAGAATCCCTCGTTCGCCAGCTACCTCGGCCCTATATTTTAATGGGTGACTTCAACGCACACGACAACCTATGGGGTAGCACAAGAACTCAGTGCAATCAAAGGGGACACATAGTTACAAATTTTATCAATGACCTTAACTTGTTTTTACTAAACACCGGTGAAAACACTCGATTCAACAGCTTTAACGGTACCTTCTCGTGTATTGACTTAAGTATTTCGACGGGTGGCCTAATGCATAGGCTTGAGTGGTCCGTACATAAAGATTTATGCGACCACTACCCTATTTTAATTACTAAAGGTGGAGGTTTTATCCACCGTCCAACTCAACCAAGCAATTAGGTTGTCCGCAAGGCCAATTGATCTCTTTTTAAAAGAAAATTTTATTTTAACCACGACGCCAATGTGAATGGTGTGGGGGAACATAAAAGTACTCACAGATAACATTCTAGAAGCCGCAAATTCCACCGTACCCTGTTCAAAATGCAAATTTCACAGGCCCACAGTTCCTTGGTGGAACGAGGAGTGCGCAAAAACTATACAGGTGCGAAAGAGGGCACTCCGAATTTTTATCAAATATCCTACGGCGACAATTCACCGCCTTCCAGCGCCTCAGAGCGAAAGCTCGGAAAGTAGTTGAGGAGGCCAAGAAAGCTTCATGGGAGGAGTTTGTGTGTTCTGTAAACCACAGGACTCTCATATCCGACATCTGGAGGAAGATTAAAAGCATCTCTGGCTCTAACCACAACCTTGCAATTTCATCCCTTAGGAGACTGACCGAGTCCTGACGACACCTCCCGAAATAAGCGAGTGCTTCGGACGTCGACTTGCGGAGACGAGTTGTAACGGCAGCTACGACGAACCATTTAGAACACTGAAAGAGCAGAATGAGACGGTACCTCTTACCTTTAACCCGAGAGACTCTGGCGAGGTTTACAACGACCCCTTTTCTCTGTGGGAGTTGACCTCCGCCATCCTCGAATCCCGTGACGGCTCACCAGGAATAGATACGGTGCATAACGCTTTTCTAAGAAATCTTCCCAAAGAAGCACTCCCCCATATGCTGCGTTCACTTAATCAAATTTGGTCAGAGGGTAGTTTTCCAGACCCTTGGAGGGAGTACATAGTCGCACCCATCCTTAAACAAGGAAATGATGGATCGGACCCAAACAACTATAGACCGATATCTCTCACCAGCTGCGTATGCAAGGTGATGGAGAGAATGGTAAACCGTCGTCTCCTTTGGTGGTTGGAGCGGCGGAACCTACTTTCGGATGTCCAGTGCGGCTTTCGACGGGGTAGGTCAACCTCCGACCATCTCGTCAGGACTGACAATTTCATTCAGGAAGCATTTCTCTTGCGGCAAAACGTAATTGGCGTGTTCTTCGACTTAGAGAAAGCGTATGACCGTGTTTGGCGGTACAAAATTCTGAAGACACTTGATAAATGGGGGTTTATAGGAAATCTACCTATTTTCATTAAAAATTTTCTGTATGCCCGAGTTTCTAAAGTTAGAATAGGTGAATATCTATCTACCTTATATCCACAAGAAAATGGAGTACCCCAGGGGTCCGTACTGAGCGTGACCCTATTTGCCATTGCGATAAACGACGTGGCCGAGTGTATCCGCTCCCCAGTTATGGGCTCCTTGTTTGTTGATGACCTCGCTATTTTCTGCAGGTCATCAAAATTAACTAATGCCTCTAGGCTGATCCAGCTGACTCTGAATAAGCTCTCCGTTTGGTCTCAGAGGAATGGATTCCGTTTCTCTACTGAGAAAACGACATGCGTTCACTTTTACCTAATTCCTACACTCAACTCGACTTTTCAATGAAATATAAATGATACCTCTTGTAAATTATTGACACGTTAATTTCAGAACCGGCCTAATCCCCTTTATCAATACCAGTCAGTGAGTGGTGCAAAATGGCCTTAGCCGCCGACGCACCCTATAAAAGAAACACTACTACTACCACATAGCCCATTTATTACACCCCGCACGGGGGGAAGAGAGTAATCTCTTCCTTTGGGGAGTCGCGCCCCCACGGACCCGAGCCCACCGGGGAGACAACCTCGTCAAAAAACCCTTCGTACGCTAGGATAGCGTCCAGACAGCATGTGACTCTGCTGTGCTGAGTAGCCGAAACATCTGGTGTCCAGATTCACCCACGTGTTTGCCGTGCGTGGAGACCCGTACAAGGGGGAGAAGGGGATCCTGGTGGGTGAGTTCTCCGGCTCCCAGCTGGGCGTCGGAAACCCGGTATGGGCCGGAGTTCAATACCTCACTTCGGCCCTGGATTCCCCGAAAAACGGGCGGCCGAGAAAAGCCCAGCTCGGTCAATCGGCTCCTGGCGGCTGGGGAGCTTGGCGGCTCCTTCCGAGCGTACGCCAGGACGGGTTAGTGCTGGAGATATGGGGGTCTCCGTAGGGCGGCCGAAGGTGCGTGGGTTCGGAGGGCCCCCGCGCTGGAGGTTCTAACCCAAAAGAGATCCCCTATCAAAGGTTCCTATATCCCTCGGGTAGCCGTGGCGACCACACCGGATCTTGGTGTGGCGTCCCGAATGTGTGGCTCCGTGGTGGGTGGGGAGCCCAGGGGATGAATTTCTGTTTTGAGTCCATGGATAACAACTTTCTTCCTCCAACGAAAAGATCCCGTCCGGAAGTGGGCGGGGGAGAAAGTAAGTCTACCGCATGTCGGAAATTTCTTGTTATGAGATGTGCTAATGGTGAGACCCTGACAAAGGTATCTCCCTTTCTAATAAGACGAGTTCTGTCGGCAGCGATACCCGGTGACTTAGAATCGGCAAAAAAATTAAGGGATGGATCTCTGTTAATTAAAACCAGCAACGAAACACAAAGCGAAAAGTTATTGAAAATGACAAAATTTTACGAAATACCCGTTAAGGTCCAGGTGCACCAAACACTCAATACATGTCGGGGAGTCATTTCGCATTACGACCTGCTCTACGTCTCTGAAGATGAGATAAAGAGTGAGATGGCGTCTCAGGGTGTAATAGACTGCCGCCGTATTAAGACAAAGAGGAACTGAGAGCTGATCAACAGCACGTCCGTCATCCTCACTTTCAGTCGTGTCAAACTTCCTGACAAGGTCTATGTGGGATACGAATCTGTTTCCGTAAGGCCATTCATTCCTAGCCCCATGCGGTGTTTTCAATGCCAATGTTTCGGCCACATCGCTACCAGATGTGAGGGCAAGGCCACCTGCCCGTGCTGTGGCAAAGATAAACACGAAGGTGACGCGTGCACCTCTGCACCAACCTGTGTGAATTGCGAGGGATCACATCTGGTTTACTCTCGAGATTGCCCCAAGATGAGAGAAGAGAAAAAATAATGGAGATAAAAACCGTGGAAAAGGTGCCATATCGAGAAGCACGAAAGAAATACAGAACACTCATCGCGCCTACGTTCTCCCGTTCATATGCTGTCGTAGTAGATAGTGAGAAAAATAACAATACAGACACGCAAGAGAAAAATAAGGAAGAACATACTATTAAGAATGCAAAGCAAGCCAAGCCGGCAACGAAGAAGGGCACACCGCCGGAAAAAAACGATGCTAGTCAGGGCTCTTCAAAGAAGAACCCAACCACAACACCCACCGTGGCCACGCAAAGCAGGCGTGGAAAATCTCAGTCCCCGGGTCCATCTGGTTCGCCTACGCGTAGCCAACCAGAGTCTATGGAAGAAGACGAATATATTTCCGAGTCAGAAATCATCCGGGCGAAGGCTAAGGAGAGAAGACGCATTAAGCGTTGACTCTCCCTCTGGCAGTTTTAAATTAATTTATCTATTTATTTATTTATTTAATTTTTATCAATTTTTAATGGCTTTTATCTTACAGTGGAACTGTAACGGTTTTTATCGGCATAAGGAGGAGCTAGACATTTTAATCAGAGATTTTAACCCGTCCTGTATATGTTTGCAGGAAACACATTTTAAGGACACGGACAAGGGATATTTAAAACATTTTAACGCTTTTAGATTGGACGATACCAGCGGCCAACGAGCCCATGGTGGAGTGGCGGTTTTTGTTCGGGAGGCACTTTACACCTCCAGAATAAATCTTAACACACTGTTCCAAGCGGTAGCGGTGACGGTGCACGCTCCCGAGGCGATAACGGTGTGCAACGTTTACCTGCCGGAGGGTGCACCCGTCACACGTTTTAAGCTAGAATCCCTTGTTCACCAGCTACCTCAGCCTTTTATTTTACTCGGAGATTTTAATGCTCACGATCGGCTATGGGGAAGCACCCCGGGACAGTGCAACCGCAGGGGACGTATTTTATCAAGTTTTATTAGTGATTTTAACCTATTTTTACTCAATAACGGCGAGAAAACCCGTTTTAACTCTTTTAGCGGCGATTTCTCCTCCATTGACTTGTGTATTTTATCGACTAGTTTGGTCAACAAAATTTCATTTCGCGTTCACTACGACCTTAGTGGAAGCGACCATTTCCCCATTTTACTCTCCAAGGACCGAAATTTTAACCCTGATTTTATCAGACCGGGCAGCTGGGTTATCCAGAAAGCCGACTGGTATAGTTTTAAAGAAAATTTTAAGTATATATGTGATGAAAACCGCGATAGCGTCTCCAATGTCAAATGTTTAGCGGCAGCCATCATCTACGCGGCGGACATAAGTGTACCACGGTCTCGGGGCATTACGTCGAGGCCTGCCGTTCCATGGTGGAACGATGAATGCGCCAAGGCTATCCGTCTACGTAAGAAAGCATTGAGAATTTTTAACAAGTATCCCACGCCCAATAACCTGTTCGCTTTCCGACGCCTGAGAGCGAAAGCCCGCCAAGTTGTGAAAGAGGCAAAGAAGAACTCTTGGATGAAATACGTCTCTAGTATTAATATTAGGACACCACTAGATCAGGTGTGGCGTAAAGTGAAGCAAATTTCGGGTAGCCGTCAGCAATGTGGGGTCTCCTACTTGAAAGTCAACGGAACCACCATAACTTCACTCCCTGTCATCGGCGACATCTTCGGCCAGCTACTCACCAAAACAAGCAGCGACGAAAGCTACGACCCATCTTTTCGCTCTTTCAAGCGGCGCCTAGAAGCCATCCCTATTTGTTTTAAGGAGACGTGCATGACGGCAGATTACAACGTTCCGTTTTCTATGTGGGAGTTGCGTTCTGCCATCCACGAATCACATGATACCTCTCCAGGACCAGACGAAATCCACAATGGCTTTCTTCGTAACCTCCCGGAATCCGCGTTGCTGGAAGTCCTGCGAACCTATAATCAACTTTGGGTAGCAGGCACTTTTCCTTCATCCTGGCGGGAGAGTGTCATCATCCCCATACCCAAGCATGGGAAAGATAGGACTGACCCAAATTCTTACCGTCCGATCTCACTCACCATCTGCTTATGCAAGCTCATGGAGAGAATGGTTAATCGGAGGCTCATTTGGTGGTTGGAACGCCGAAACCTTCTCTGCAATATTCAAAGTGGATTTAGAAGGGGCCGCTCCACCTTGGACCACTTGGTGAGGATCGAGAATTATATCCAAGAAGTCTTCATCCTCCGCCAACACGTGGCTGGGGTATTCTTCGACATAGAGAAGGCCTACGATCGGGTTTGGCGCCGAAAAATCTTACGCACTCTGCATGATTGGGGTTTTAGGGGTAACTTACCAACTTTTATTCAAAAGTTTTTAACAAACCGTATTTTTAAAGTAAGGACGGGGCAGTTCCTAACGCGTCCCTACCCTCTCGACAACGGAGTCTCCCAGGGGTCCGTCTTGAGTGTGACGCTTTTCGCTATTGCGATCAACGACGTAGCTAAATACATCCAGACGCCGATAATGGCCACTCTATTCGTTGATGACCTGGCGATATTCTGCAGGTCATCTAGAGTGGCCATCATATCGAGATTGATCCAACTCACGTTGAACAAATTAGACCAATGGACCCATAGTAGCGGTTTTAGATTTTCAACTGAGAAAACCAAATGCGTTCACTTCCACCGTGTCAGAGGCGTCCACCTTCCTCCTACACTTCGTCTTAGCGGAAGAAATCTCCCATTTGTGGAGTCAATCCGTTTTCTGGGGCTTACATTGGATCAAAGACTCAACTGGCGAGATCACATCAATAATCTGAAGGCAAGTTGTTCTAAGTCTATAAATATTTTAAAGTTTTTGAGTCACATATCGTGGGGAGCAGACCGTGCCACCCTACTCCTACTATATCGCACATTGGTGCGGTCTAGAATAGACTACGGCTCCTTTGTTTATGCGTCTGCCCGCCCATCGTATCTACGAGCGTTAAATTCTTTGCACAACGCCGCGCTACGACTCTGCACTGGGGCCTTTCGAACCAGCCTAGTTCCAAGCATCCACTCTGACGCAGGAGAACCTCCCTTGTACTACCGTAGGACTTGGCTGCTTTGCAGTTACGTATCCAAAATTTTATCTATGAGTCTACGACATACTTTTTAAACCTCGGCTTTTAAATGTTTTTAATCGAAGGTCTAGGGCAACGAGACCTGTAAGTATTCGTTTTAACGATTTTATTCTCGGATGTGATTTTAAACTACCAGACGTATACCCTGTTGCGTACTCAACTTACGCACCTTGGTTGACTCCCACTCCTACGGTTAATACGTTTTTACTATCTCGGCCAAAATCCTCCACTACTCCCTTGGAATACCAACGTGAGTATTTTAAGTTTCGGTGGAACCACCCCAATTTAATCCCCATTTACACGGACGGATCTAAATGTAACTCTGCCTGTGCATGTGCAGCGTTCTCTCCTCTACATGGAGCCATTAAGGCGAAGCTGCATCCGCTGTGCAGCATTTATACGGCGGAACTCTTCGCAATTAAAATGGCTATGGAAGCCTTGAGTGACGAAAATGGCTCGTTTGTCAAATGCACCGACTCCCGTAGCTCCTTGCAATCCATTTCTGGCCTCTTACCCTTGTATCCAGTTGTTCAACACATTCTTGCCACGCTGCGGACTCTCATGAACAAGGGAATAAGTGTTTGCTTTCTTTGGGTTCCGGGACATGCGTGGAAACGAAAAAGCAGATTTGTTGGCCAAGGAAGCTCTTACTAACGAAGAGATTAAATCAACGCTAGTTCCGTACGAAGACCTAAGAGGGTCACTAAAAAATGTTGTACTTGAACAGTGGAGGGAGTCGTGGAGGACTTTGAATAACAAACTGCGAAGCATCGAACATACAACGTCAGCTTGGCCTTCTTCTACCAGGATCAATCGAAGGGAGGAAGTAGTTATCACTCGTTTGAGGATAGGGCACTGCCCTCTGACTCATGCCTTTCTTTTTACCGAAGAGAAGCAAGCTCCTCAATGTGACGAGTGTAGGTGCCCTTTAAGCATCCGACATATCTTGACAGAGTGCGACAAATACCGTGATGCGCGGACACGGTTCAATCTGGATGGGGACCTAGAATCTATTCTAGGAGACCACCCCACCAATCTAAGTAGTACAATTTTGTTTCTCAAGGAAATAGGTCTTTTCAACAAAATTTAAAAGCTTCCCTCTATTTTATGTTAAAAATTGCGTAGTAAATATCCATTTATAATGAGTCTTGAATCAAACGATTGAGTAGTGGTGCAAAATGACCTTGCCGTCGACGCACCCTTTATCTCAAATCTACTACCCATTTATTACACTTATTGTAATAATGAACTCCAAAATATTCTATAAATTATGATGCCGAATCTGCATATTTTTTCATTCAACTTTCCATCATCAAATAAAATGATTTTTGATCTTTTTCTTCAATTATAGTTTCTAAATTCTGATAAATTTCATTTGCAAGAGAATGATTATCTTTTAATTTATTGCTTAAATTCTTTTTCCAATGCCTTTTAACATGCCATAAACAGAGTAGATGCCTAATTTTAGTTCCAAATACATTATGCAAGGATTTTGAGAGAGCTTCATCACCATCACTCATGACTGCATTTACTTCTATTTTTGGACACTTATCTTTAATACTTTGAAGCATGACTGAAAGAGTGTCCTCATCCAAACGGTTAGTAATGAAATGGGCAACAGGATACCCCACATCATATTCATTAGGAACCACTAACTTTAATAAATGAAACTTACACTGATTGGTACCATGAGTGGAATCAATGCAAAGTATTCAGTGGCAACCTGAGATCAATTCTGACGCCTGGTTATCATTTTGCATGCCAAGAATGAAAAGATTGCTTTATTTGGAAGTGAATCAATTTTAATGACACCTATTTCTGCAGACATGCCTAAAGGCTTATATATCAAAATAGAATTTTTGAACAGTTTCGATTTCACGAGAAGACTTACAGCCACGGCATCATCTTTACTAAGTCTTTGCTTTAAATGAAGTTGATGTTATTGATCTGTTTTGAAGAGGTGAAATCTTCTTTAATAGGAGGCAATGTTTCAATACCCAATGAAGACGACTGATATGATTCCTAAATCACATGTGCAGGTACCCCCTGACCAAGAGAAGAATTTATATTACTTTTTGTAATTTAATCCCACCGATAGTGCACTACATTTTTGAACTCAATACTGTGATTATGGCAATTTTAATATTTAACATTAACATTATCCTGATCCTGTGTTACTAGCTATCGAGCAATGCAATTTGTATCTGGCATGCATCCAAATTTCCTCTTCCTACCGGTTTTATTGATTGCACTATAGGGCGGATCGGAAAAATCGATTTTTTAAAAATCCATCTGGCCCAATGAAAAAAAGTTGTGGGACCCGAGAACCTTTTTATAGACCGTAGGCTCCTTTCCTGCGTTCTCGGGTCTAAAAATATTTCATCACTTCTCTAAAAGTTGGTAACATCGATTTGTTTTACGGCGACGAGTCTCAAAATAAGGGACAAGTCTTCTAACCACTCATCCTTTTTTTATGATCTACCATCTTCCGATTTTTATTATCAAAGACGAACACCCTCCTAGCAGCATACGCGGGATAATTTTGCTGTATTCGAGGCGTGGGAGGGGGAGAAGCGAGCGGGGAGGGGACGGTATCGGCCTGCCGTTCTTGTATCCGATACGCTGCGTGGGCGTCGGAATATTATTCCGCGGACGCGGACTCAAATTAGGCATTTTGTGGCTAAACAGTGGCAGTTACGTCAAAATTCACGAAAATGTTTCCCTATAGGACAGTAACTCGGCAAAATCTATAGGGAATGACCAAAACATATTATATTTTTGTAATTTTGACCCTCCCCCCCTAAATTGCATTTGAGCGAGGGTCAGGGGTTCACCTAGAGGTATCAAAATTTTCAGGCCTTATTTTTGATCGGTCCCACAAATTTTTTTTATTGGGCCAGATGGATTTGAAAAAAAAAAACGATTTTTCCGATCCGCCCTATTGCACTATCATTCCTATGGTGGTTATCAAAGTTGCAAATGTAGGAGCTAAATTTCTTATCCAAATTTCCATGCTCACCACTGTGTTTCACAAAAGATAAATTATTCTGTTGGCAGACAACTCTCTTCTAAAAATGAAATTCATTCATATCGCAGGTGGTGTGTTCTTCAACAGAAATATTCCGAGGGAATAAATATCCAGATTCCTTCAGGTTCGGGTTTATGACGTGATCCTCCCAAAATGAATTTTTGCGAATGGAATGATGCGGTGAAAAATGACCTAAGATGTCGACGCACCCTAAAAAGAACAATAACTAACTAACTTAACACACTCAATGCTGAGAAAATTTTTCATAACACACCGCCACGCGGAAAAAATATTTTGCAATAATATCAGAAATTATGTCTTCCTTAATCGTATACAATCATACATAGTTCAAAATTATTAAAAATTTCACTATTAATAAAGAAAATATTTATGCCTTGAATTCAAGGCATCCGCGTTTGACGATTACCCGTGGTTATGCAACCCGCGGCACTATTTTGTCGAACTAATATCTGAAATCAAATTTTCCATTAATAATGGTAAAAATATTATTTTATTAGTATTTTCCCAAAAAAATAAAACGCATAATACATTGATGTTTGATATGATGCAATTTAATAATATTTATCAAGAGAAATAAGTGATGCAAGTGAAGTCATGCATAAATAACTTTACATTTCAATAACATAATAAATTTATAGCTTTTAATCTCATAAGATAGAAGAATAAAATACATAAAATGGTAACATAATCTTGAAGACTTTAAACATTTCAATTTTTTAGTTAATGTATACTCACATTCCATTACAAGAAAATCAAGAAAAAATGCATTTTTAAAATTAAATCCAAATAAATACGACATAATTATAAATTAGCTTTTTTGTGCTCCTACTTATCATGATCATACAGTGGAAAGCAATCAAGACAAATACCTGGCCCACCCTTGCAGTCTTTGCACATGTATGTCACCATTTTCTTGATGCCTTTAGTATGGCACACCCTGCACCTTTTTTGTATTCTGTGTTTTCTCTTGCCTTCAGAGATTGGGGTAGGTGAAGGCAAATGTTTAGGAACGATTGTAGGGTCGGATGGCCTTTCTTCACTACCTACGGAAAGTAATGACTGTATTACTTCATGCCTAAAGTCATGCAGATTCTTTTTTTCCCCACTGTACTTATTGTACAATAGGTAGCTGTTTAGTAACATTATTTGAAAAATGTGTATAGCTACTTTTTTGTACCACTTGAGAGTGCGGTGCTCGCAAGTGTAATACGACATATACTGATCGAAATGATCGATGCCCCCCATACAGCGATTGTACTCTACCACCGCTCTAGGTTTCCTTACATTGCGCTTTCCGAGCACCTCAACCATTTCTGCACCAAACTCAGTGCTCAGAGCCAGGACCTCCCTCCTATCGCGCCACTTCAACACACACACCCCGTCGTCTGACCACTGATCGAATTCTTCTCCCTTTTTCAATTTCTGTTTTATAACATCAGGTGGGTTGTTCACACGTTGTGACCTTAGCGTTCCTGTCGTGTAGGTCTTTTCCCTGAGGAGTTGCCGGGACAGTTCGACACTGTTATAAAAATTGTCCATGTAAATGGCATGTCCCTTATTTTTAAAGTCCGTTAATTATTATCTAATTATTATTACTATTATCTCTATGATAACAACTCAAATTAGCAGCCATGGCTGAATGGGTCCGAAACATAATCCCACAGCCACTGTGCATGCATTTAATACCCTTCTTGCTTCCTGGGTCACAATTTTTAATATGACTTCTGTAACTAGAACGACTAGCAAACTGGTGATTATAATTTTCACATGGCCTAGGATATTCAATTTTGATCTTGAAGTTTCTATAGCGATTTGAATGATCGGAAAATGCAGATCTAGACTCCCTATTGCACCGATTACAAACTCTAGGGTAAAGAATAGGAGAACCGCCAACTTGGGAGTATCGTAAGATATAATGATAGTGGGACCCATCTGAAGAATCATTTAGAGCCCACTGATGAATAAAAGAAGTACTTTCACTAACAGCATCAACATGGCAAGGAAGGGTAGCAGCCTGGGTGGGATGTTTTGACGCCATAGGTGCCTCAGAAGAAGAATAAAAGAGGCCTCGAGAAGGTTTTCTCTGTTGTCTCCGGACAGGCCTACATATATGAGGTTGGTATGTCAGTGTATTGAAGTTTGAATTATGTCTGCCATATGATTTGGACAACATTGATGGCTTCCGGAATGAGGGTGAGAAATTGGGGGGAGATGGATTCCTCAGTGAAGGGGGTAGAATTTTGCAATCTAACTTATGAAGTGACGGATTTAGCACAGCAAAACGATTTGAGAGTGGTATTGGACTACAAGGGGCTTCTTGCTTCCCTGCTTTACAACTGCGACTCTTACGCACAAACTTTCAAGATAACAAACTTGAATCAGAGGAATTATTTTCTGAGGGGAAAACATTTTGTGGCGAAACTGAAGGCTCGAAATATAGGGAATTGTTATGTGGTTCATGAGTGGCTATATACATCTGATTTGACATCAGGGAATTATAACAGTGGTTGTTATTCTTAGATGAAGTAGTATAAACCATAGGAGAAGAAGAAATCGCTAAATATGGGGAGATAGCCCTGTCTAGAAGAGTAAACGGTTTTGTGGCAGTAATGGGAGAAAAAGGAGATGTACAGGCAAAGAACTCAGACAAAGAAGGTAGAAGAGGAAGAGATGGAGTTGAATGAGGCTGCCTTTGGCCTCGAAGAGTTTTATGAGAGACATGAGAATTTAAATCAAATGGCTGTGGCGGAGAAGGCAGAAGAGGTAGAGATGGAGTTGAAGGAGGCTGCCTTTGGCCTGTAAGATGCGTTGAAGTTGATTGAGAGGCCATAGAAATTTTAATGGATGGCCAAACAGGAAGCGGGGGTACAGTATTAGGAGAACAGGCGAGAGCAGAATTCTGAAGTGGTGGCCAGTGAACCACACTATATTCTGGAAGAGAAATACACCGGGTAGGGGGAGACTGGTTTATACTAGGGACAGAACTCATAAGAAATGGCAAGATCAGTGGTAATGGTACAGGATGGTCGGTTGTAGGAGGTTTGCTAATAACAGGGGCATACTTCAAGGTTACTCTTACTTGCTATCTATCCACGGAGACATGCGTTTCTACACTTCCTAACAGGCAGCAAATACCCCTAGGAGTAAGGTGTAGACCATCCCTAGACAGCAACTCCTCTTCAGGATGACTTGAGGCCAAGAGGATTTGTGGCCAATTATTGCAGAGAGAAAATGCCAGCCTCCCTAATGAGTGAAAAATATACAATTTTAGGCCTAAATATACAATTTTATTTTCCCATGATACCAAGCAATCTATGCAGTCAAAAAAAAAATAAATGTAATACTTAAGACCAAGGCATGTCTTCGTGATGATACTATAGGTAGCGAAATTATTGAGGTATTTTCTCAATAACATTGTTGTACTGCTTTTTTAAGCCACTGTACAATGGCAAGAAGTAGAAGTAACATTACCTTCGACTGTACTTCCTGAGCATTTCATTTAAATGCCGAGTACGACAATTTATCTCTTTTACTTGGTCCACCATCACCTTGGACTGTTTTAAAAACCTGTTCAACCCACGGAATAGAACACTTGATATGTGTATTCGTATCTGTGGGTTGACAAGCCTGATTTTCTCCACCAAACCTTCAATTAGATGAAGGACCTGATGAGGAGTTTCCCCTGTTTCCGATAAAGATAATACAAGAACATATCAAAAACCTATGCATTCTTAAACTTATTTTAGCTATTATCAACAAACTGAAAACATATTGCTCCAAATCCATGTGTATCACGGTTGCACTTATATTATGCAGGAATGGCCATCAGGTTCAATCTGCATCATTCCATAAATCCTCTTTAGTATTGGGTATTTTATACTATGAAACATTATTTTGACAATCTAGAAACACCTTTGCAAGAGTATCATTAGCTATCAAGTGTATGGGCATAAATTAAAACACAAGTATTTCAAGTAACGCACCGAGTGATGTAAAGCATTAGCAAACTGAGACAGATATTGCACTTATTGGGATTCAACTCATCCCCAATCAGGTTATTGGTTCCGAGATGTAGAACAATATCACGAAACTCCCTCGTGGCCTCAATCATACTCCCTGCCAATTCATTCATCTTCATCCCAGACAAGGAAATGATTTCGAATTTAATGGCAGGGAAATGGTGAGTGTAGTGGGGCGCATATTTCCACTGGGAAGCCCCGATGACTAGCACCCGATGAGGAATTTCCAACCAGAAATTTCAACTTGTCCAAAATAAAGATAAATTAGCACATTATTGTACTGAAATTTAGCCATGATCTCCACCATCCTCCAGATGAAACCCCTGCAACGAGCACCACATCACCTGGCAGATTAAGATGTATCAAGAAACCGTCAAAGCAAAAAATAAAATCCCAGCATCATTAAATACTGACACCACCATAAGCATTCTACCGACACATTCCAGGGAAATAGCAATTACTGGAAAACTTTGCAATCAACAATAAGAAGTCTACTGTCTAAACTCATTGACGTTGAATTAAATGGAATCAACATATAAGAATATTATCAGTGGTATACCTATAGAGTGGGCTGTAGAGATTATATGGTAATATATATTTGAATTGACATAATTCAATGGAAACAATTTCATCTCTCCTTACACCCTCACACGAGAAAAGGAGAGGACGGAGAAGTAAACAGACAGTAAACCAAAATATGTTTTGCGAAAGCAATGGAGTACTCAAGGGTCTACACCTACACAATGTACCTAGTCAACTGCCAGAAGGGTATTTTCCAGCAATTGCCACAATACCTCGGTAAGACATGTGGCATACAACATAATATTGAATTATTCCTATAACATTAAACCTTACCACCAAATAATGAAAACGTACTCACATTTATCAGGAGATTGGACGCGAAGTCAAGACAAGGAAAAACTCACCAATTTCTTGAAAACAAAAATCAACTGTTAAGGAGTAATGACACAAGGAATCAAACTGAAGTTCATTAAAATTGCACACCAATGAAAATGAAAGCGAACCGTACCGTACAATTTATGTCCAATACAAATATATTAAAAATGGAAGTACAAAAGAAATCCGCAGTACAGGAGAAATGATAAGCCAATTAATCTGGGACGCAAACTTAGATAGAAGTCCGTCCGTAGGATACATGACGTAAAAGAAAACTTACGAGAGCTACAATTAATTAAATATAAAATAGATCATTCAGGAGAAGAAATACTATTCCAAGACGTACATTACACCAATGATTATTCGCAATTCTACAGAATTTACCTCTGAACGGAGAAGATACCAACTGAAGGCCATGTGAGGGCAATGAGAAATGAAGGAAATCTGTAAGTAAAAAAATACGAGAATACAATAATTATAAAGCGATCAACCAGAAATAGCCGCTAATAAAGGGATGAATTCCCTGGCGGCACGTGGGACGGTTTTGACAAATTCACGATAATTGCAAGCAAATGAAAAAAGATTCTAAAAACGCCAGTTCTTGAACAAAAACTGTACATCTTAAACGTAAATTTAGGATTAACAGGTGAAAATGAACCAATGACGGAAAATCGTTAGACACGCGGCAGGAAAGAGAGAATGAACATGAACTTGGTCATTATTGACTAAAGAAGCTGCATCATCCCCAGAAAGTCACTTAATACAGTATGTACCTGAAACAGTGAGTGTAAATAATTTGGCCGTTAGCAAGTCATAAGAAAATGAGGAAACCGAACAACACTGATTAAGTTAACCGTGTCGCCGAGAGAGCAGTGATGAGGAGTCACGAAATAGTACCACAGTGGCGTTGCCTTCTCAAGAAGGGGACATTCCCGCATGTAGTTACTCATTTGTTTTTTTTTATTCCAAATATCACCGCAGCGGCGCTGTACGATGTACATCAACATGTATACCATACCTCCATTCTCTAAAATTCGCAAATCGAGGTGACTGAGCCGAGACGTGGAAATCACTCCGACCTCCTCCTCAGCTGCGATGTAGCCCCTACTACTTCGCAGAGTCAGTGTACCTGTGTGGCGTGCAGTGATTGCTTAGAGGCCATGATGGCTGAAGTGGTTGAAAGATACCCGCAACTTTCAAACGATAGTCAAGCCTGCGTGTTTACTGTAGAGAGTATTAACACTGCCCGTGCTTGCGCGTGCACTCTTTGCAATAGATGTAGCGCCGAAATTTTCAACAGTATAATAGCTGTTTAGAAGGAATATGCTGAGTTGTAATGAAAGGAAAATAAAGTTCTGTGAAAAGAACTCTCTGATTTCTGTGTTTTGTACCGATACACCATCATACCCAACTCCCGTACACCCTTCGATAGTTTTCCCATACTCTTCCAACTGGAAAATAACGACCGATTGCCTAAGAGCACCTAGAAGTGACACTTCCTTAGAGGACAACTGGATCCGGGGGCGAAGCCCCCGCGGAATCTCCACCACCCCTCCTGAACTCAAGTCGTGGACTTATTTTCAGGAGGCCGCTTTTCTCTTTCGTTACCCAATTTTCTGTCGACTGTTGTTATGCGACTGTTGTTACGATCGTCCCCTTTCGGGGCCAGTTGTACCCCTCCCCTTACTCAGAATGAGTAATGCTCTTCGGGATAGTCGACTTGGGTTTTCATTTTGCTGTTGTAAATTTTAGTCGTCATCTTGGGTAATGAATCTCCTTTTGTGATTCAGTATTTTACCCATTTGTGATTCAGTATTTTACCCATGGTGCCTTTGGTTTGGGTTACTATAGTTTTTAAGAACAGTACTTTTCTTTCCAAAGTTTTTAAGAACAGTGCTTTTCTTTCCAATGTGAGGTTACGATTTCTCAGTTTTGATTGTAGATCCTCTCTGAGGCTCTATTAGGCGGGACATTCTGCCATTACATGCCATGCGTCTTCATTTACACCGCAAGCATTGCAGGCGGGTGATTTAGCTAAGGCTGTGTAGTTTGAATTTAAAATCTTCGTGCCCCGTCAGGAATTGACAGGAGTTTGGATTGATCTCATCTAAGTCCGAATTGGTTCTTTGTTTGATACTTGGAATATAGAAATACTTTTCTCTTCCTTTGGGACTGCTGGTTAATCTCTCCTGCCACTTTCGTAGGGTGTCCTCAAGTATTTCCTCTCCTGGAACGTTGCTCTTCTATTTTTCTTGCCCCCCGCACGGGGGGAAGAGAGTAATCTCTTCCTTTGGGGAGTCGTGCCCCCCCGGACCCGGGCCCACCGGGGAGACAACCTCGTCAAAAAACCCTTCGTACGCTAGGATAGCGTCCAGGCAGCATGTGACTCTGCTGTGCTGAGTAGCCGAAACATCTGGCGTCCAGATTCACCCGCGTGTTTACCGTGCGTGGAGACCCGTACAAGGGGGAGAAGGGGATCCTGGTGGGTGAGTTCTCCGGCACCCAGCTGGGCGTCGGAAACCCGGTATGGGCCGGAGTTCAATACCCCACTTCGGCCCTGGATTCCTCGAAAAACGGGCGGCCGAGAAGAGCCCAGCTCGGTCAATCGGCTCCTGGCGGCTGGGGAGCTTGGCGGCTCCTTCCGAGCGTACGCCAGGACGGGTTAGTGCTGGAGATATGGGGGTCTCCGTAGGGCGGCCGAAAGCTTGTGGGATCGGAGGGCCCCCGCGCTGGAGGTTCTAACCCGAAAGAGACCCCCTTTTGAAGGTTCCTATATCCCTTGGGTAGCCCTGGCGACCACACCGGATCTCGGTGTGGCGTCCCGAATGTGTGGCTCCGTGGTTGGTGGGGAGCCCAGGGGATGAATTTCTGTTTTGAGTCCATGGATAACAACTTTCTTCCTCCAACGAAAAGATCCCGTCCGGAAGTGGGCGGGGGAGAAAGTAAGTCTACCGCATGTCGGAATTCCTTGTTATGAGATGTGCTAATGATGGTGAGACCCTGACAAAGGTATCTCCCTTTCTAAATGAGGGCCCCCGCGCTGGAGGTTCTAACCCGAAAGAGACCCCCTTTTGAAGGTTCCTATATCCCTTGGGTAGCCCTGGCGACCACACCGGATCTCGGTGTGGCGTCCCGAATGTGTGGCTCCGTGGTTGGTGGGGAGCCCAGGGGATGAATTTCTGTTTTGAGTCCATGGATAACAACTTTCTTCCTCCAACGAAAAGATCCCGTCCGGAAGTGGGCGGGGGAGAAAGTAAGTCTACCGCATGTCGGAATTCCTTGTTATGAGATGTGCTAATGATGGTGAGACCCTGACAAAGGTATCTCCCTTTCTAATAAGACGAGTTCTGTCGGCAGCGGTACCCGGTGACTTAGAATCGGCCAAAAAATTAAGGGATGGATCACTGTTAATTAAAACCAGCAACGAAACACAAAGCGAAAAGTTATTGAAAATGACAAAATTTAACGAAATACCCGTTAAGGTTCAGGTGCACCAAACACTCAATACGTGTCGGGGAGTCATTTCGTATTACGACCTGTTCTACGTCTCTGAAGATGAGATAAAGAGTGAGATGGCGTCTCAGGGTGTAATAGACTGCCGCCGTCTTAAGACAAAGAGGAACGGTGAGCTGATCAACAGCACGTCCTTCATCCTCTCTTTCTGTCGTGACAAACTTCCTGACAAGGTCTATGTGGGATACGAATCTGTTTCCGTAAGGCCATTCATTCCTAGCCCCATGCTGCCAGCGTTTCGGCCACATCGCTACCAGATGTGAGGGCAAGGCCACCTGCCCGCACTGTGGCAAAGAGGAACACGAAGGTGACGCGTGCACCTCTGAACCAACCTGTGTGAATTGCGAGGGATCACATCCGGTTTACTCTCGAGATTGCCCCAAGATGAGAGAAGAGAAAAAAATAATGGAGATAAAGACCGTGGAAAAGCTGCCATATCAAGAAGCACGAAAGAAATACAGAACACTCATCGCGCCTACGTTCTCCCGTTCGTATGCTGTCGTAGTAGATAGTGAGAAAAATAACAATACAGACACGCAAGAGAAAAATAAGGAAGAACATACTATTAAGAATGCAAAGCAAGCCAAGCCGGCAACGAAGAAGGGCACACCGCCGGAAAAAAACGATGCTAGTCAGGGCTCTTCAAAGAAGAACCCAACCACAACACCCACCGTGGCCACGCAAAGCAGGCTAGGAAAATCTCAGTCCCCGGGTCCATCTGGTTCGCCTACGCGTAGCCAACCAGAGTCTATGGAAGAAGGCGAATATATTTCCGAGTCAGAAATCATCCGGGCGAATGCTAAGGAGAGAAGACACATTAAGCGTTGACTCTCCCTCTGGCAGTTTTAAATTAATTTATCTATTTATTTATTTAATTTTTATCAATTTTTAATTGCTTTTATCATACAGTGGAACGGTAATGGCTTTTACCGACACAGGGAGGAGCTTACCATTTTAATTCGTGATTTTAACCCTAGTTGTGTTTGTCTCCAAGCGACGCATTTTTAAGCTACAGATAAAGGAATTTTAAAGGGTTTTAATGTTTTTAGACACGACGACACCAGTGGTCAAATAGCCCAAGGTGGAGTGGCAATTGCTATTCGGGAGACCCTTTACACCTCCCAATTGCACTTGACCACTCCATTTCAAGCAGTAGCGGTGACAATCCAAGCTTCGGAGACTATAACGTTATGCAACGTTTACCTACCGGAGGGTGCGCCGGTCAGGCGATGCAACTTGGAGAACCTTACCCGCCAACTACCTAAGCCCTTCATCTTGGCTTGGAGAATTTGACGCGCATGACGCCTTGTGGGGTAGCACAAGGACCCAGGAAAACCGGCGAGGAAGAATTTTATCTAATTTTATTATAGATTCTAACCTTATTTTATTGAACAGCGACGAAAAGACACATTTTAACAGTTTTAATGGTGAGTACTCCTCCATAGACCTTTGTATTTTATCAAGCAGTCTTATAACGAAGACTAGCGTGGCCGTGCACGACGACCTATGTGGGAGCGATCACTTCCCGCTTTTAATTACGAAAGACCACTGTGTAAATGACAAATTTTAATAGCCCGGTTACCTGGCTTCCCCGTAAAGCCGACTGGGACCATTTTAAAGAATGTTTTAAATACTTACACGATAATAATCGGGACGCTGTACAAAACATCGAGCTCTTAACTTCGGCCATCATAGAAGCTGCAAATGTTAGTGTACCGCGATCTCGAGGTAAGGCAAAACAACCACGGGTACCATGGTGGAACGATGTATATGCCAGAGCTATTAGTATTCGTAAAAAGGCTCTTCGAATATTAAATAAGTACCCCACAGCAACAAACTTAGCCTCTTTCCGCCGCCTGCGATCCAAAGCTCGTCGTGTGGTGAAAGAGGCTAAAAGGATCTCATGGATGATATTTATTGCAAGTGTTAACTATAAAACGCCACTTGCGCAGGTATGGCGCAAGGTCAAATCCATTTTAGCTTCGGGACAGCCTAACAACGTGTCCTACTTGAAAATTGACGGCAATTTATTGACAACAGTGCCCGCCATTTCGGTAGCTTTTGGGCAGGTCCTAGCCAACACAAGCAGCGATGATAACTTTCACGGCTCCTTTCTCCACCGTAAACGTCAACACGAAACCTCTCGCCTTTCATTCTTAGAAGGTGATACAGATGCTCCGTACAACGACCCGTTCACCCTGTGGGAACTCACCTCCGCCATCGAAGACACCAGGAACACCTCGCCAGGGTTGGACTAGGTACATAATGCATTCCTCCGTAATATTCCGGAAAAGGTATTGGACGAAGTTCTGCTCACTTTTAACCAACTTTGGGTTGATAGGGATTTTCCATCGTCATGGCGGGAGTCAATAGTGGTACCTATCCCTAAACAAGGAAAAGAAAAAGCTGACCCGAATAATTGCAGACCCATTTCCCTCACAAGCTGCCTATGTAAAGTCAAGGAGAGAATGATAAATCGGTGACTCATGTGGTGGCTGGAAAGGCAAAAGCTTCTCTCAAACATTCAATGTGGCTTCCGCCGGGGTAGATCCACATTAGATCACCTCGCCCGTGCAGAAAATTTTATTCAGGAAGCCTTCCTCCTTCGACAGCATGTCGTAGCAGTCTTTTTCGACCTAGAAAAGGCGTATGACAGAGTCTGGCGGAGGAGAATTTTAGACAGGCTTCATGCGTGGGGTTTTAGGGGGAACTTGCCGATATTTATTCAAAACTTTTTAACCGACCTAGTTTTTAAGGTACGAATAGGAAGGCATCTCTCACAATTTTATTCACTTGACAATGGCATACCCCAGGGCTCAGTTTTAAGCGTGACTCTCTTCGCCATTGCTATTGACGACGTAGTCGACTGTATTCAGGAACCGGTGATGGGATCTCTATTTGTAGACGTCTTGGCGTTTTTTTGCCGTTCGTCTAGAGTTGCAACAGCAGGACGGCAGTTGCAAATTACTCTCAACAGGCTGAGCGTGTGGTCCAAGCGAAACGGATTTCGATTCTCTGCGGAGAAAACTAAGTGCCTGCATTTCCACCGTTTGCGTGGGATTCATTTCCCACCAAACCTTCGCCTGGGCAATGCTGTACTCCCTTTCGTTGAGTCATATCGCTTCTTGGGGATGATATTTGACCGACGGCTAAACTGGCGTGAACACACTAAAGACTTGCGGGAGAGATGTCTGAAGATTTTAAATATTTTTGTTTTTTAACTGGAACGACCTGGGGAGCGGATCGTTCCTCAATGATTTTACTGTACCGCGCACTTGTTCGCTCCAGATTAGATTACGAGTCCATAGTCTATTCGTCCGGACGTGACTCCTACCTGAAACCACTATCAACCGTACACCATGCTGGCCTGCGCTTGGCAACTGGGGCTTTCAGGACGTCACCCATCCTGAGTTTGTGTGCTGAAGCTGGAGAACCACCTCTCGAAACGCGGCGGAAGTTTCTAATGTGCAACTACGCTGCAAAAATTTTAGCGACGAGAAATCACCCAGCGCATAATGTCATTTTCGAACCACGATTTTTAGAAATATTTAACCGACGACGGAAAGCCACCACACCAGTAAGCGTACGGCTAAGAAACTTTTCAGACGAATGTCCGTTCAACGTTCCCGTACTATTCCCCGCTACTACTTCTAGACCACCTCCATGGGAGAAGACGAGACCGTTATGCGATACGCAACTCCACAGACGTCTCAATAGTTCCACCTCGGCCGCCGAGTTCAAGCAGCTCTTTAACGAATTCTTAGCCCTCAACCCAGAGTTAATTCCCGTGTACACGGGCGGGTCGAAATCTGAAACGGCGTGTGCATGTGCCGTGGTCTCAAATCACCACGGTGTCATCAAGCGGAAGCTCAGCCCTCTGTGCGGTATTTTCACGGCTGAATTGATTGCTTTGTGGATGGCCCTTCAGGGAATCCATCAAAATGACACACCTTATGTCATCTGCACTGACTCAATGAGCTCTCTGCAGACCATACTCCGTTTCTCTCCGTCGCATCCCATTGCAAACGAAATTCATGTTGCCCTACACCCTCCAAATGAGGGGTGCGGAAATCAGTTTCATGTGGATACCAGGGCATATGGGAATACGCGGAAACGAAAAGGCAGTCAGAGCGGCGAAAGAGGCTCTATCCGATATAGAACGCAATACACTGCCAATACCTGCAGGTGATCTCCAGGTAGCATGGAAGAGAATCGTTCTAAATCAGTGGAATGAACGCTTGTGTTCCCAAACGGGGAACAAACTCCGTAGTGTGAAACCTGACGTGTCAGAGTGGGCCTCTTCGGTCAGGAATACTCGGAGAGAGGAGGTAGTCATCACACGACTGAGGATAGGGCACTGCGCCATGACTCACTCCTATCTATTCACAGAAGAGAAAATCCCGCCTCATTGTGAGGAATGTGACTCTATAATCATTGTGAGACATATCCTGACGGAATGTGACCTATATCGGGTATTGCGATATAGGATGAACCTTAACCTCAGACATCGTAGGAGCTGCAACTGCAAGCGTTCCGAGTAGCTTCTGGTAATGGCAATGAGGCAGGATTGCTGGATTTCGTTGAGCTTTCCATAATTTCTGGAGTGATCGGCCTGATGGCCCCAGATTTCTGAGTCGTAGGTTATTACAGGTAGGAAAACACCGTTGTAAATCGAAAGAAGGTTAGGGTGTCCATATATGCAGCGAAATGTTCTTTTATGGCTTAAAATACTGGTTTTACTTTTGTGCAAAGGTAGTTTACGTGGGGTATAAAATTAAGATTAGGGTCTTAATATACTCCTAAGTATTTAATCGCCCAGAAACGGCGGAGCTGTTCATTGTTTATTTTAATTCTCGGGTTACGTTTCATATCTCTGCCATATAACATGTACTCACTTTTCTCACTCGATAGTGTGAGTTTATTTAACTTTGCCCAGGAGGTTATGATTTCCAGGCAGAATTCCGCCTTTGCCTCTAGATCTTTCCTATTATTTGCAGATATGGATAGTGCCATATCATCGGCGTATGCGATAATTTGACTGCCAGTGGGAAATATGGAGTCTAAAAGAGGGTTCATAATAAGGTATCACATAAGTGGGCCCAACACGGACCCTCGCGGACAGCCGTTCGTGGGTGTTTTTGGATTGTCTCTGTTTGTGATTTATACTCAATTTTTCGATTGGAGAAGTAATCTCTTGTAAGGTTTATAATGTTCCCAGGTGCACCCTTCCTTCTCAGTTCTTCAATAACTGCCGGCCACCAGACGCTGTCAAAGGCGCCTTGAATGTCTAGATCCCGCACGGGGGGAAGAGAGTAATCTCTTCCTTTGGGGAGTCGCGCCCCCACGGACCCGAGCCCACCGGGGAGACAACCTCGTCAAAAAACCCTTCGTACGCTAGGATAGTGTCCAGACAGCATGTGACTCTGCTGTTCTGAGTAGCCGTAACATCTGGCGCCCAGAATCACCCACGTGTTTGCCGTGCGTGGAGACCCGTACAAGGGTGAGAAGGGCCGACGAGCGTCGCACACTCCCTGGGATGCCATCTCTTGTTTGATTTCGTCAACGTCCACATATAGTAGGTCGAAATGGCTTATAACTCCCCGACAGGTGTTCAGGGTTCGGTGAACCTCCACTGTCACTGGGATGTCGTGCATCAGTTTCATGTTGAGAACCTTCTCACTTTGCGCCTGGTTTGCCGTTTCGATCAAAAGGGATCCATCCCGTAACTTTTTGGCCGATTTTATATCACCTGGGACCGTAGCAGAGAGGACTTTATGAATTAAGAAAGGGGACACTTTTTTTAGTGTTTCCCCTACCTTCTGACATTTCATTATAAGAAATTTATTGTTTTTCATTTCTCCCCCATTCGTTTCCGGACGGGATCTTTTTGTTGGAGGTAAGAAGTTATTATCCATACGCTCGTACAAAATTCGTCCCCTGGGCTCCCCACCCACCACGGAGCCACACATTCGAGACGCCACACCGAGATCCGGTGTGGTCGCCAGGGCTACCCAAGGGATATAGGAACCTTCGATAGGAGGCCTCTTTCGGGTTAGAACCTCCAGCGCGGGGGCCCTCCGATCCCACACGCCTTCGGCCGCCCTACGGAGACCCCCATATCTCCAGCACTAACCCGTCCTGGCGTACGCTCGGAAGGAGCCGCCAAGCTCCCCAGCCGCCAGGAGCCGATTGACCGAGCTGGGCTCTTCTCGGCCGCCCATTTTTCGGGGAATCCAGGGCCGAAGTGGGGTATTGAACTCCGGCCCATACCGGGTTTCCGACGCCCAGCTGGGTGCCGGAGAACTCACCCACCAGGATCATATTCTAAAAATGATGATGCCGAATCTGCATATTTTTTCATTCAAATTTCCATCATTAAATAAAACGATTTTTGATCTTTTTCTTCAATTATAGTTTCTAAGTGATGATAAATTTCATATGCAAGAGAATGATTATCTTTTAATTTATTGCTTAAATTCTTTTTCCAATTCCTTTTAACATGCCATAAACAGAGTAGATGCCTAATTTTAGTTCCAAATATTTTATGCAGGGCTTTTGAGAGAGCTTCATCACCATCACTGCATTTACTTCTATTTTTGGGCACTTATCTTTAATACTTTGAAGCATGACTGAAATAGGTTCCTCATCCAAACGGTTAGTAATGAAATGGGCAACAGAATACCCCACATCGTATTCATCAGGAACCACTAAATTTAATAAATGAAACTTATACTGATTGGTTCCATGAGTGGAATCAATGCAAAGTATTCAGTGGCAACCTAAGATCAATTCTGATGCCTGGTTATCATTTTGCATGCCAAGAATGAAAAGATTGCTTCTATTTGGAAGTGAATCAATTTTAATGTCACCTATTTCTGCAGACATGCCTAAAGGCTTATATATCAAAATAGAATTTTTGAACAGTTTCGATTTCACGAGAAGACTTACAGCCACGGCATCATCTTTACTAAGTCTTTGCTTTAGATGAAGTTCAGATTTGATCTGTTTTGAAGAGATGAACTGTTCTTTAATTGGAGGCAATGTTTCAATGCTTAATAGAGAGGACTGATATGATTCCTAAATCACATGTGCAGGTACCTCCTGACCTAGAAAAAAATTTGTATTACCTTTTGTAATTTTATCCCATCGATAGTGCACTACATTTTTGAACTCAAGACTGTGATTATGGCAATTATAATATTTAACATTAACATTATCCTGATCCTGTGTTACTAGCATTCGAGCAATGCAATTTGTATCTGGCATGCATCCAAATTTCCTCTTCCTACCGGTTTTATTGATTGCACTATGGGGCGGATCGGAAAAACAGATTTTTTAAAAATCCATCTGGCCCAATGAAAAAAAGTTGTGGGACCCGAGAACCTTTTTATAGACCGTAGGCTCCTTTCCTGCGTTCTCGGGTCTAAAAATATTTCATCACTTCCTTAAAAGTTGGTAACATCGATTTGTTTTACGGCGACGAGTCTCCAAATAAGGGACAAGTCTTCTAACCACTAATCCTTTTTTACCATCTACCATCTTCCGATTTATATTATCAAAGATGAACACCCTCCTAGCAGCACACGTGGGATGAATTTTGCTGTATTCGAGGCGTGGGAGGGGGAGAAGCGAGCGGGGAGGGGACGGGATCGGCCTGCTGTTCTTGTATCCGCGACGCTGCGTGGGCGTTGGAATATTTTCTCCGCGGACGCGGACTCAAATTAGGCATTTTGTGGCTAAAGTGTGGCAGATATGTCAAAATGCAGGAAAATTTTGCACTATAGGGCAGTAACTCGGCAAAATCTAAAGGGAATGACCATAAAATATTATATATTTTTGAATTTTGACCCTCCCTTCCTAAATTGCATTTGAGCGAGGGTCAGGGGTTCACCTAGAGGTATCAAAATTTTCAGGCCTTATTTTTGATCGGTCCCACAACTTTTTTTATTCATGTTTGTAGATTTATGGTCTTTTGGGAATATCCCGCGTCAGGTTATTAAAATGGCCGACGTTTCTTCTCCTATGCCGGACACCTCATCGGGGCAAATGACCGTGTTGTCTTTATTTCGCATCAATTTATAGGTGGTGGGTGGTGGTAGGGATTTTTCTGGAAGCTTGTTTTTCTGGAAATGACCGGAAGCCATGTGTCACTGATCTTCTGCCCGTTGTCTCTGTTGAAGTTGTTTTTATGCTTTTTGATTTCTAAGGCTTCCTGGAAAATCCTCGTTCTAAAGTACTTCTCCCTGGCGAGAATTTTTGGGCTGCCCACATCGATGGTATGTCGCTGTGCGGCGTGTTCAGCGACTGCTGACTTATCGGCGTGGCCCAGTCGAATCGCCGCGCTGTGCTCCTTCACTCTGGTTCTTATTGTGCGTCCAGTTTCACCCACGTACACTTGGTCGCATGTGCCGCATTTTAATTGGTATACTCCCTCCGTTTCCAATTTTTCCTTTCCTTTCACGTTTCGAATGATGTCTCTAATTTGCGTGCGTGGCTTAAACACGGTTTTTTCTGTTTATGTAGTATTCTGGATATTTTATCCGTGACCCCATTAATATACGGCAGGAAGGCTTTTTCTGCTGCTCTTCGGTATTTTCTTCTTCCATTCTTGTGTCCTTTTTACTTAATTTGCGGGAGATGGCCGTCCTTATTTCTCTCCGTCTGTATCCGTTCTTCATAAGAATGTTCGTTAATTTGTTTAGTTCTTCGGCCCTGTGGTCCTCGTCCGTGAGAGTGATCGATCGGTGGATCATTGTGGACATCACTCCATTAATACTCCGAAACATAATCCCACAGCCACTGTGCATGCATTTAAAACCTTTGTTGCTTCCTGGGTCGCAATTTTTAATATGACTTCTGTAACTAGAATGACTAGCAAACTGGTGATTACAATTTTCACATGGCCTAGGATATTCAATTTTGATCTTGAAGTTTCTACAGCAATTTAAATGATCGGAAAATGCAGATCTAGACTTATACTCCCTATTGCACCGATTACAAACTCTAGGGTAAAGAATTGGAGAACCACCAACTTGGGAGTAACGTAAGATATCATGATGGTGGGACCCATCTGAAGAATCATTTAGAGCCTACTGATGAATAAAAGAAGTACTTTCACTAACAGCATCAACATGGCAAGGAAGGGTAGGAGCTTGGGAGGGATGTTTTGAAGCCATAGGTGCCTCAGAAGAAGAATAATAAAAGAAGTCACAAGAAGGTTTTCTCCGTTGTCTCTGGACAGGCCTACATATATGCGGTTGGTATGTCAGTGTATTGAAGTTTGAATTGTGTCTGCCATATGATTTGGACAACATTGATGGCTTCCGGGATGAGGGTGGGAAACTGGGGGGAGATGGATTCCTCAGTGAAGGGGGTAGAATTTTGCAATCTAACTTATGAAGTGACGGATTTAGCACAGCAAAACGATTTGAGAGTGGTATTGGACTACAAGGGGCTTCTTGCTTCTCCACTTTACAACTCCTACTCTTACGCACAAACTGCCAAGATAACAAACATGAATCAGAGGAATTATTTTCTAAGGGGAAAACATTTTGTGGAGAAACTAAAGGCTCGAAAAATAGGGAATTGTTATGTGGTTCAGGAGTGGCCATATACATCTGATTTGACATCAGGGAATTATAACAGTGGTTGGTATTCTTAGATGAAGTAATATCAACCATAGGAGAAGAAGAAATTGCAAAATATGTAGAGATAGGCCTGTCCAGAAGAGTAAACGGTTCTGTGGCAGTAATGGGAAAAAAAGGAGATGTATAGGCAAAGGACTTAGACAAAGAAGGTAGAAGAGGAAGAAATGGAGTTGAATGAGGCTGCCTTTGGCCTCGAAGAGTTTTATGAGAGACATGAGAATTTAAATCAGATGGCTTTGGCGGAGAAGGCAGAAGAGGAAGAGATGGAGTTGAAGGAGGCTGCCTTCGGCCTGTAAGATGCGTTGAAGTTGATTGAGAGGCTATAGAAATTTTAATGGATGGCCAAACAGGAAGAGGAGGCACAGTAATAGGAGAACAGGGGAGAGCAGAATTCTGAAGTGGCGGCCAGTGAACCACACTATATTCTGTAAGAGAAATACACCCGGTAGGGGGAGACTGGTTTATACTAGGGACAGAATTCATTAGAAATGGCCAGATCGGTAGTAATGGAACATGATGGTCGGTTGTAGGATGTTTGCTAATAATAGGGGCATGCTTCAAGGTTACTTTTACTTGCTTTATATCCACGGAGACATACTTTTCTACACTACCTAACAGGCAGCAAATACCCTTAGGAGTAAGGTGTAGACCATTCCTAGACAGCAACTCCTCCTCAGGATGACTTGAGGCCAAGAGGAATTGTGGCCAATTATTGCAGAGAGAAAATGCCAGCCTCCCTAATGAGTGAAAAATATACAATTTTAGGCCTAAATATACAATTTTATTTTCCCATGATACCAAGCAATCTATGCAGTCAAAAAAAAATAAATGTAATACTTAAGACCAAGGCATGTCTTCCTGATGATACTATAGGTAGCGAAATTATTGAGGTATTTTCTTAATAACATTGTTGTACTGCTTTTTTAAGCTGCTGTACAATGGCAAGAAGTAAAAGTAACATTACCTTCCACTGTACTTCCTGAGCATTTCATTTAAATGCAGAGTACGACAATTTATCTCTTTTACTTGACCCACCATCACCTTGGGCTGTTTTAAAAACCTGTACAACCCACGGAATTGAACACTTGATATGTGTATTCTTATCTGTGGGTGGACAAGCCTGATTTTCTCCACCAGTCCTTCAATATGATGAAGGACCTGATGAGGAGTTTCCCCTGTTTCCGATAAAGATAATACAAGAACATATCAATAACCTATGCATTCTTAAACTTATTATAGCTATCATCAACAAACTGTGAAAACATATTGCTCCAAATCCATGTTGCCCTTAAATTATGCGGGAATGGCCATCAGGTTCACTCTGCATCATTCCATAAATCCTAATTAGTATTGGGTATTTTATACTATGAAACATTATTTTGACAATCTAGAAACACCTTTGCATGAGTATCATTAGCTATCAAGTGTATGGGCATAAATTAAAACACAAGTATGTCAAGTAACACACCAAGTGATGTAAAGCATTAGCAAACTGAGACAGATTTTGCACTTATTGGAATTCAACTCATCCCCAATCAGGTTATTGGTTCCGAGATGTAGAACAACATCACGAAACTCCCTCGTGGCCTCAATCATACTCCCTGCCACCTCATTCACCTTCATCCCAGACATGGAAATGATTTCGAATTTAATGGCAGGGAAATGGTGAGTGTAGTGGGGCGCATATTTTCACTGGGAAGCCCCGATGACTAGCACCCGATGAGGAATTTCCAACCAGAAATTTCAACTAGTCCAAAATAAAGATAAATTAGCACATTATTGTATCGAAATTTAGCCATGATCTCCACCATCCTCCAGATGAAACCCCTGCAACGAGCACCACATCACCTGGCAGATGAAGATGTATCAAGAAACCGTCCAAGCAAAATATAAAATCCCAGCATCATTGAATACTGACACCACCATAAGCATTCTACCGACACATTCCAGGGAAATAGCAATTGCTGGAAAACTTGGCAATCAACAATAAGAAGTCCACTGTCTAAACTCAATGACGTTGAATTAAATGGAATCAACATATAAGAATATTATCAGTGGTAAACTTATAGAGTGGGCTATAGAGATGATATGGCAATATGTATTTGAATTGACATAATATAATGGAAACAATTTCATCTCTCCCCGCACCCTCACACGAGAAAAGGACAGGACGAAGAAGTAAACACAGTAAACCAAAATATGTTTTGCGAAAGCAATGGACCACTCAAGGGTCTACACCTACACAATGTACCCAGCCAACAGCCAGAAGGGTATTTTCCAGCAATTGCCACAATACCTCGGTAAGACATGTGGCATACAACATTTTATTGAATTATTCCTATAACATTAAAACTTACCACCAAATAATGGATAACGTACTCACAATTATTAGGAGATGGGACGCAAAGTCAAGACAAGGAAAAACTCACTAATTTCTTGATAACAAAAATAAACTGTTAAGGAGTGATGACACTAGGAATCAAACTGAAGTTCATTAAAATTGCACAGCAATGAAAATGAAAGCGAACGCTACCGTATAATTTATGTCCAATACAAATATATTAAAAATGAAAGTACAAAAGAAATCCGCAGTATAGGTGAAATGATAAGCCAATTAATCCGGGATGCAAACTTAGATACAAGTCCGACCGTAGGATACATGACGTAAAAGAAAACTTACGAGAGCTACAATTAATTAAATATAAAATAGATCAAATACTATTCCAAGACGTACATTACACCAATGATTATTCGCAATTCTACAGAATTAACCTCTAAACGGAGAAGATACCAACTGAAGGCCGTGTGAGGGCAATGAGAAATGAAGGAAATCTGTAAGTAAAAAAATACGAGAATACAACAATTATAAAGAGTTCACAGCAGAGTAAATTGAATGAAAATGATACATACTAATTTCTTTGATAACAGCCACATCATAACATGAAATAAAAGTTTTACATAAAAATAAGGGAAATGAAGACAAAAATATAGGCTAAATTAGATGAATCTGGTACAAGTTTTTAAGTCCCAAAACCTTATCAGTCAGTCTTTTGGGAATCACTTTGTGCTCTAGATTTTATATTGGATGCTAGAGTTTAAAAGAGGACCACAACTACTACTGATTCTAATTGAAGTTGAACATACTTCAATTTGATACCTCTCACAGGAAAAGATTTTGAATTTGAAAGATTATAAACCTTATAAATGCCTTGCATAGAACTCTCACAGGGTAAAGAATAGAAATTGTCTCTATCTTGGTATGTTCTGCCAATAACAACCATTTCTTTTGACTTCAAACAATAAACAATATTGTCCACCACAAGAATATCACCACTTGAAAGCCCACATACATTGTTTGGCTTTGAAGTTGATAGCCTGAAAATTTGGAATGTCACTTCCTTATACTGCTTTGTTGCACAGCAATTCGATAGCAGAGATCCTTCATTATGCACTGACGAGTATGATGGAAAGTTGTGAATTAATTTCTGCCCTTCTGTTTCATTATAAATCAGTTCACTATACCTTCTGATCACTTGCTCAAGTGGCTTATTGGGAGATCTGATTAGTCGTTTCAGTTTTTGCATGTGGTTTTAAATCTGAAACCACTACAGGAATCCAATGCTCCAAGTCTGTGAAAATCATCAGCTAAATGCAAAACATTATGCACATTGTGGGAAATGAGACCTTCTCCATAAATTATTCCAAAGGATGAATGGAAATGCACTAAAAGACTTTGTGCATACTTCACACGGGATGGCACTGACTCTTTGTCCAACAATATGCGAATAGCTGCATGGAGTGACATGAAATTTAACAAAATATCACCATCAATACCAATCTTGGACAGAACCAATGGTCCGGTGTACAAAAGGAACTGAAAGAACTCAGTGGCTTTCCATCTGGAAACTTCTTCCATTCCCCGGGGTTGACGTGCAAATTCAAAAGGAATGGAAGAACGTAATGATAGCAAATTTTCTGAAAGTTTTTGACTCTGCCTTGAGGGAAATCTTCTAGGTATTCTACCACGCAGCCAAATATTTATTAATTTGTGCATCACTCCCAAGAAAATAAGATGCATATAGTCCAAACAAAATGAATTTACTAGATCTAAATTAGTTATTTCTGTCAGAATTGACACGCCTCTGTGATAATCCTCATCAACCTGCCCAACGAAACTAGCATGAGTTCTTTTGACTCGTCTCTTGCCAGGAAAACAAATGCGGTTGTTCAGAAACTTCCCTTCTATTGTGCAACGAGTACAAGAAGAGTATCCTGTGTGTCCCTTAATGCTTAAAACAAAGGATTTAGCTGGTGCATCACAACATATCCCTAGCAATTTAACAGGAATAATGCTGCTATCTTCCAGAGTCAAACCAGTTTCCAGTAGATCAATTGCTTCATCAACAAAATCTCTGAGGAAATCGTTTGCATTTCCGGGTTTCTCATGTCCATGGTATAACCAAACTGGAAATTCTCTGAAACGGGAGTTCTCAGCAGAAATTAAATGGGCTAAAATTGGCCAAAACTGACTCTTGGAGCTTTTAGCCACTGGCAAACCATCAATACCAATTAAGAGTTTGATTTCTGTGGGATTCACCTCCAAACATTTCACAGCGTTCATTATTCCTTTCTTCAATCCAAAATGGAAGTAATATCCAGGGGCAACCGATCTTAATTTTGCTGACACGCCAGTTTTTAGCAGCGTTCTAGCATCTAATGGCTGAGAAGACAAACTATCAACTTTCCTCAGCTCGAATAAAAGCTAATTCAAAGAACTGTGCGTTATATTATGTTTTATCGCCCAACCCCTGAGAGCCCGTTTTACTTCCGACCCACCAATTCCACCATTCCCATCACTCTCTTCGAAAACAGAACCCGCGTCGTCATCACTGACGTTAGATGTATCAACGTCTCCAGCATCGACATCGTCTATCCCCACGAAATCAGGGAGCAGAGTGATGCACGAAGACATTAAATTGTTAGAATCATTTGTTGATAAGCCAGGAAATGGGGGCACATTACTATCATTTGTTACACCTGAACCACATGCTTTTGTGTCAATGGAATCATTCGCCTCGCACTCATTAAATTCTCTACGAACAATCTTTGCCTTGCAAGAAATTTGAACTTCACTTTTAATCAATTTATTCTGCGCACGCCTACCTAAAAGATTAAATGATTTCCTTTTGGGCGCCATTTCATATGCAAGCTTGCGTAATCCGCGAGACTGTAATAAGAAAACAGTACGAAGCACTCAGTATTCACGGCATGCCACATAAACATGTTATTATGAAATGTTACACTTGCCGTTTGTGAGATGCCGGTTAACTGTTTCTGAATACGTAGGTAATCACCGCTTGCTGCTTCACAAATTCCAACTCCGCTAGTAAATATAAACTATAAATCCGCGGATTCCACTTGATTCCTCAACGACAATGTGCGCACAACTCTAATGCCTCGTTCACATTACGATCGTCCGAGCCGTCGTCGGAACTATCGTGCATTCACACAACGATGGTCGAACCTGTGCTGCCCTCCAGTGTTGAAACCTTGAAACCAAAGGAAACAAGTGACTGGCGGTAAACAAAGCGGTTGATTTAAGTAAGTTTCCGATATCACTATGTATTTAAGAAATTATTACATATATTTCATAGTGTATTTTAGGCATCATTTTAAATTTCAACGCGTATTTAAGGTATTACATGCGCGAAAGCGTATTTCATAAGGAGGGGGAAGTACATGTATCTCTGAAAAAATATGTTATTCTGATCATGTAGGTTGCCGTGGTTGAGACCAAAGAAATATGGACGCCCTTATTCTTCAGTTGATGGCCGGATATCGAAGGTACATCGATATCCGAAACAGACGGCTTCACCTCCTTGCGAGGATGATCGATATTGATGAGGCGCTGGTAATGCGAATGCGGCGGAGGGCTGCGAGAAGGGCGTGGAGGTTTGTGCGCGCCCAAGGTTTTTGGGAGAGAGATGTGCCAGCCTGGCCAGAGGATGTCTTTCAGAAAACTTTTCGGCTGTGCAGGGAAACTTTCAGTATAATATGCAGAGACTTGGGGGAAACTTTGGCCAGGCAGGACACACAGATGAGGGAGGCTATCCCGGTGAGGAAGAAGGTGGCCATAGCCCTCTACTTCCTCAAGTCGGGGTCGGATTATGGGGTGGTGGGCATGACTTTCGGCGTGGGACGGTCTACGGTGTCGGCGATCGTAGAAGAATTTTGTGCCGCCGTCCGCCGGCAGTACCACCCCAGAATTCGGTTCCCGGCGACGGAGGAGGATATGAGGGCCACTGCAAACCAATTCCAATATAGATGGGACTTCCCAGGAGTCATCGGGGCCGTGGATGGGTGCCATATCCCCATTAAGACCCCCTCCCACGAGGGGGGGGACTACTATAATTACAAGGGATGGCACTCCATCATTTTGCTGGCTGTCGTCGACAGTGCATACAGGTATTGTAAATATCTTAACGCTTTTGGAAAAAACAATCGATTTCTTTGCTCAGCACTGTTGTAACCTGTAATTTTTTCCTCAGATTTACCTACGTCAACGTTAGATACCCGGGGAGGGTGAATGATGCTGGAGTCCTGCGTGCCAGTGCACTATGGAGAAAGTTAACCTCAGGGGAAATACCCAATCATTACCATTTGGTTGGTGATGGGGCATTTCCCCTGGGGCAACATATGTTGAAGCCCTTTCAGCAGCCTCGGCGACCATGTGAAGAACTTTTTAACTATAGGTAAGTAACAATTTCCGAATGGAAAATATAAGTAATGTCCCATTCTTTGCTATAACTTCCAAATGCTATTAGTGAAAACAATATATCTGAGTGGAATCAATAATATTATTGCCCTTTCACCATCTTCAGGTTATCAAGAGCTCGCATGGTCGTCGAGAATGCATTCGGGCGGCTGAAGGGCAGATGGCGGGTCCTCCTGAAAGCTGCCGACGTGGAGGTTGGAAAGCTTGTATCAATAGTGAATACATGCTGCATACTCCACAATATTTGTGAGGCCAATAACGAACCTGTTTGGCCTGAATGGATAGAGGAGGCAAATGACCAGTTCCCTCAACCAGGGTTTGAAAATCATGGTGACGTTTACCTTGATGGGGTAGAGAAGCGGCTGCTGCTGGCAGAACAGTTGCAATAAAATTATTTTCAAATATTTCTTCATGTTTTTTATTTATCATAAACGATTTAAAAGTACCATCAGGCAATTTCACCAATAGGGTGGTGTGAGGATCCTGGGAAAGAAGGGAAAGGAGATTTTGGGGGGAGAGTCTGGAAGAAGGCTGAGAGGTAGAGGGCTGAGGATTGGTGAGCAGTGAGACAGAGGGGGAGGGAAGAGGCATGGAGACAGAGGGGGAGGGAAGAGGCATGGAGACAGAGGGGGAGGGAAGAGGCATGGAGACAGAGGGGGAGGGAAGAGGCATGGAGACAGAGGGGCTTGAAGGGGGCAGTGATATAGGGGGGCTGGGGTAAGGGTGTGGAACAACGAAAGATCCTCTCCTCACAGCTTCCGCGGTTTGCTCAAGGCACACCAATGCCCTCTCCTCCCTTTCTTCCATCCTCGCCAAAGCTGCTCGGATATCCTCCCGCGTTGCCCACAGTGCCTCCGCTGGGTCTCTCCGCCGTCTCTTCCTCATTCCTCTGGCAGAGGTCCCTGAGGTCATCCTTGGACTCCCGGTGCCTTCCTCATTTGTTGCTACCTCCCTATCATGAAATAGATGATTATTAGCACTAACAAAAATGTTGACATGGTGATTACATAAATGAATTCGCAATAAAAAATTCCACAGACTTATTAAAACTGACATTTCCACTTTCTCAGTTATTATCAGGACCTTAGAGTCTGAGAAAGTGGAAACCTCTGTCCGTTTTATTCAGTGTCCGTGGTGTTTCACAAAGTACAATTGTGGTTCCTCAATATTAGCTTTTTAAAAGTTAAATGGATGATTTACAAAGGGGGTCAATACAAACATGATCCTAGATTCGATTGTCATTTGTGATTTGCAATGATACAGACTCTAGAATTTAATACCGCCATAAATGAAGATGTTTCCCTCACAATACAAGCTTGTAACGTTTTAATTAATTTCTCTTAGTTTCACTTCACTTACAAATATTTTATTGATAATACAAACTCGGGAGCAAGGGAACACCCGTCCGCCATAACAATCACAATCCGACTTCCGACTTTTCACTTCCTCCCGCGCCGTCAACAATTACCTCACTCCACCTCTGCTGCTTATTATTGCTTGTATTACGTCACACCAAAAACCAAAACAAGCTACTCAAAATTAGGTGTTACGAGTTGAAAGATGAGTAATGGGACGACTTCTTTAAATTTGCGAATGAAACAAGTACACAAAGATCTGGTATGAGGAATAAAACAATCCAGGGAATGAAATCCTTCGCAAGAGTGACAGATACTGCCCCACTAAATGATTGATGTTTGAATGCATCACGTTTTTTTCAAAACCATAAACAGGTAAACATTTATATCAGGGCAGTCACCGATGCATGAACTATGCAAAGGAAAAGTAACTACTGATACTCACGAAGACACCAGGGAATCCACCAATGCTTCGGGAGTCCCTGCTGGAGAGCTGGAATACAGCATATGCAGGGCCTCCCAATGCCTCCACTCCGGTGGAGAATCTCCAGACCTCAGGGACCTCTTCAGCTCCAAATACCTCTTCCTTAGATTGTTTAACTTGTCCCTCACTTGAGAGGCTGTCCTGGGGTACCCTCCTGCTGCCATCCTCTCAGCAAGGAGCTGCCACACCACCCCATGCTTTCTTTGGTGGTTCTTCACTCTAAGAGAGTGATAAAGATACCATCAAAACATGTTGTAAAGTGAAGAGTGTGATAATAATAACATTCATCTTTTTTTGGCGACCCCACCTCATGCATTAAATATTTGCAGTTACTGTCAGTAGTTATTCTTGAAATTAAATGTAGCCAAAATTTAACAAAATAGGCATAGAAATAAGCTTTTAAAAATACAACTAAAATATACAGTGAACAAATTTATTTTTAATAAGGAAGAATAGCGGGGAAAACCGAATGAATCAGAGCGATTCATAACGTTAAAACCCAGCCACTTTGAACATTGCTTACTCCGAATGTTCATTAAATTTGGCCTTCCAAATAACTACCATTAATCTTTAACTTCGGATCACTAGTGATAGCTATAACGATGTTTAAAAGTAAACAAACCAAAAAGCACTGCGCCGACCAAAAAATGAATACGTAAAAAAAGAAGTTACAATAAGTGACTGTCGGTTATCTATTGCACACGTATCAAAGGATATTAAATAATAATAGCTCCTGCAACCGACACCATTTTGACTAGTTCAATTACGAGAAAATGTCTACAAATTGAAAAATATCTATGGAAACGAATATCTTAAAATAATCTATGGAAACAATGTTTCACAATGGAGGAGCATATCATAATATTACACACGATTTCCTACGCACAAATTATCCATAACTGCATAAACGTATACATAAATTCATTCACACACTTAGCCAATGCCAAATTTAAACGAGAATAAATGGAAGGAATCTTAATTAAACTATCATCAAATTACGTCATGTGCTTTCCAAAGGTAGTCGTTTCGGATTTAATTGATCAATTCCTGGAAAATATTAATGGCACATAAATGCTCTCTTCCTTAAAACAATATTCAAGCCAGCTTCTACACTTTAACAATAGCTTTACGGACCGTCGAGCGGAAGCATGGCAATGTTCTTCAAAGGTCGGCCTTTTAAATTTCATACTTCGAAGATGATTTAATACATATTATGACCTTATTAACCTTTAAGCAACTCAATCTAACTTAATCACATTACCATAGCTGTGGGATCACAATATTCGGACAATCAATACTTTACGCCATGTGCATGGCCGAACACGCTGATTTCCCTTAAGTTCTACTCCAGATTAACTCATACAAGTACATACTGTATATAATTATTAAGAAAAAATATACTTCATTTACTTGTTTTGAATTTCTTCCTCAGAATAGATATTAATCAGGGCAACTACTTCCTCTTCGCCCCAGATGCGTCCCTGCTGCGTCAATTCCATGATTCGAAATGGGAGCTTCACGAGCTTTTCGTCTCTCTGTTGTCGCTTCCGTTTCCGGTCTCCCAGCGCCTAACCATCGTTAAGTGGCAACGTTCGGAACTACATCAACTATAGTCAGAACTTGCATTCACACGGCTAGTTCGGTCAACTATCGTCAGGACGACGGCTCGGACGATCGTAATGTGAACGAGGCATAACCAAACGTTTCATGTGTTCAATGAACTTCCGTAACCAGGCGACCAGACCGTCACCGCTGGTCTCGCATTTCCGCTTTGAGAATGCCACTAGCGCCACTAGTTTCAGCTATAATCACCATTTGGCGAAAATATTATATAAATATTTTCGCCGAATCTGGATTTCTATACATGGATATTATTGCTGCATATCCATAAAATATCCAGAGGATATCGCAGGTTGGACGTAACGACTTTTAGATATTTTCAACCTTTTTTGGATATCCATGAAATATTTTCTGCTACTTGTTTATTGACTAAAGAAGCTGCATCATCCCAAGAAAGCACTTAATACAGTAGGTACCTGAAACAGTGAATGTAAATAATTTGGCCGTTAACACGTTATAAGAAAATGAGGTAACCGAACAACACTCTGGTTAAGTTAACCGTGGCGCCGAGAGAGCAGTGATTAGGAGTAACGAAATAGTACCACAGTGGCGTTGCCTTCTCAAGAAGGGGACATTCCCGCATCTAGTTACTCATTTGTTTTTTTATTCCAAATATCACCGCAGCGGCGCTGTACGATGTACATCAACATGTATACCATACCTCCATTCTCTAAAATTCGCAAATCGAGGTGACTGAGCCGAGACGTGGAAATCACTCCGACCTCCTCCTCAGCTGCGATGTAGCCCCTACTACTTCGCAGAGTCAGTGTACCTGTGTGGCGTGCACTGATTGCTTAGAGGCCATGATGGCAACTCTCTGATTTCTGTGTTTTGTACCCATACACCATCATACCCAACTCCCGTACACCCTTCGACAGTAATCCCATACTCTTCCAACTGGAAAATAACGACCGATTGCCAAAGAGCACCTAGAAGTGACACTTGCTTAGAGGACAACTGGATCCGGGGGTGAAGCCCCCGCGGACCCTCCACCACCCCTCCTGAACACAAGTCGTGGTCTTATTTTCAGGAGGCCGCTTTTCTCGTTCGTTACCCAATTTTCTGTCGACTGTTGTTATGCGGTTACGATCGTCCCCTTTCGGGGCCAGTTGTCCCCCTCCCGTTACTCAGAATGAGTAATGCTCATCGGGATAGTCGACTTGGGTTTTCATTTGGCTGTTGTAAATTTTAGTCGTCATGTTGGGTAATGAATCTCCTTTTGTGATTCAGTATTTTACCCATGGTGCCTTTGTTTTGGGTTACTATAATTTTTAAGAACAGTGCTTTTCTTTCCAAAGTTTTTAAGAACAGTGCTTTTCTTTCCAATGTGAGGTTAAGATTTCTCAGTTTTGATTGTAGATCCTCTCTGAGGCTCTCATAGGCGGGACATTCTGCCATTACATGCCATGCGTCTTCATTTACACCGCAAGCATTGCAGGCGGGTGATTTAGCTAAGCCAAGGCTGTGTAGTTTAAATTTAAAATCTTTATGCCCCGTTAGGAATTGACAGGAGTTTAGATTGATCTCTTTTAAGTCCGTATTGGTTCTTTGTTTGATACTTGGAATATAGAAATACGTTTCTCTTCCTTTGGGACTGCTGGTCCATCTCTCCTGCCACTTTCGTAGGGTGTCCTCAAGTATTTCCTCTTCAGGAACGTTGCTCTTCTATTTTTCTTGCCTGTTCTGCTATTCCTAGGTCGATGGGAATCACTCCGGAGATCACTTGTAGAGCTTCTGTAGATACTGTTTATAAGCACGGGTGATGCCTAGTACCTAGTGCGATTCTCTGCGCACGTTGAATTTGTTCTCGGCACTTACTCGGTTTCTAATATCCCTAAACCAGCATTTCCACCCGTAGGCAATGATTGAGTGGGCGACGCCTGCGTAGGTATAGTTTTTTCAGCGATCTCGTTTTGTATCCGTTAGTCTTCTTGGCGAGCCCCATAAGCGGGATGAAGGTGGTTTTAATTTTTTCAGTAACGTATTTCGTGTGTTCGTAGAAATCTAACTTTTCTCCCAACTGCACTCCTAGGTATTTAATCTTTGAATGTTTTATTGTAATATTTTCAATTTTAACTATAGGTTTCCTTTTGAGATTGCCTTTCAAAATAGTACACTCCGTTTTTTCTTTCGAAAAGGTTAATTTATTCTTCTTACCCCACTCGATGATTACCGCGATGGCTCGATTTGCCCGGTTTTCAATTTCCGCGCGGCTTCGACCTTTGATGAGTATGAGCCCGTCGTCCGCGTACGCGATCCGCGTACCCGATTTCGGTTCTTCTGGAAGTTCTAGCCGAATAAATTCATCGAAAAGGATGTTCCAAAGTAGGCGACCCAAGACTGAACCTTGGGGGCAGCCTTTGTTTAGTTCCTTTGTTATTAGGAAACCTGATAGTTCGAATTGCACTGTTCTGTTTTTGAAGTAGTCCTTGATGAGGTCGTAGATGTTTTTTTGGACATTTGCACTCTGCTAATTTATTGAGTGTTCCTGCCCACCAAGCATTATCAAGCGCTCCTGCGATGTCTAAGAATATCCCTAGCATGTATTTTTCTTTGGTTTCTTCAACATCTTTGATGAGTTGGCCGAGTGCATCCTTTCTACCTTTGCCTTCACGAAAGCCGTATTGCCTATAGTTGAAATATTGATTATTTTCGAGGAACGAGTTTAGTCGATTGGCAATTAGCCTTTCCAGAATTTTTCCAAACTGGAAGCAGTGTGATTGGGCGATATGATTTAGGTAGGCTCGTGTCCTTGCCTGGATTTGCGAAGATTTTAAGGATTCCTGCTTTCCATGTTTTAGGGAATTCTCCGGTGTTTAATATATGATAGGTGTTAAGGAGTTTTTGTCTGAGCCTGTGATATGCACGTTTAATCGTTTCAGCTTTTATTCCATCAATACCGAGTGATTTATTATTTTTGAGTCGTTTTATTGCCGTGTCAAGCTCTTATATGGTGAATTCCGGTTCGTTCAACTCTGACTCGTAGTTAGTGATAAAGCTATTTTCTTCTGTTCTTCGTTGTCGTCCCCTGAGTGATCGTGTGGAAAAAATGTATCGAGTCGGAGTTTGCAGGTTTCTTCTTCGTTTTCTGTGAATGTGACGTCGGAAAGTTTTAGAGTTTTGGGTATTACTGGTTTCCTCTTCTCTCTGATTATCTTAAATGCAAGGCACCATGGATTATCATTACCCTCTTCTAGTAGGCGTTCCCAGGTTTCTCGCTTCGATGTTTTGATCTTTTCAATGTATATTGGTCTTGATTGGACGAGCGATCTCCTCCAGTAGCTGTTCAGCTGCCTGGATCCTTCTTCTCCACAAATGCACTTTTTTCTTTCTCTTCATTTCTTTCCTTAAATATTCACGGTCCGGAAACCACCAGTATACTTTTTTTATCGTTAGATGACGTTTTGGGGATACCAGCTTCGCAGGCTTCTATCAACAAATTTTAAATCTTGTAAGGGCTTGGATGGTCACCTTGTCAATGGATGGTAGGATAATCCACCCTCAAGAGAAAGGGAGGAAATGTTAGTTTTTTTTTCTGGGTTCCGGGATAGCTGATAATGGAAAAGCAGATGTTCTGCGGAATTCCTGTCTATTTTATGTAAATAATAGTAAAGTAACCATCCTTTAAAAATACGACCTGAATCAAATGACAGTAGTGGTGCAGAATGACCTAGCCGTCGACGCACCCTGGTACTAAATTCTACGACTTTACTACTAGGTACTTTGATTCTCTACTAGGAGACCATCCTACCAATTTCAATTATACCATTTTTTCTCTTGGAAAGAGGTCTTTTGAATGGAATTTACTTATACCTGCGAGAAAAATCCACACTAAGGTCATTCATCGTGGCTATTCCCGCTATACTTAGCATAGCTGCCTATTTAATGTATGTAAAAGTGTACAGTACCCCAGTACAGTGTATTCTTATTCTATTGCTATTATGTTATTTTAATGGAATGTTTGGATAGCCATAGCCGAATTAGGGCGCGTCTATCTAGCCGTGGACGCGCCTAATTTTCAACGCTACTCAGTGCTACTACTCGGTTTCTTTTCCAATCAAATTACTCCGCAAATTCAGGCAAAAGCCGCAAACGCTTAACTGCGTAGGAAGCAGTTGGGTGGATGGCTTTTATGCGGAGGTCCGAAGGCGCGTGGGTGGAAGCGATTTTCGTCATGGCATGTGGATAAGGGAGGAAGGGGGCAAGGTTACTTAACGATCGCCACGGTCGATAAAAAGTGGAGCTCTTCTCGTTTGGTAGGGGTGTGGTTTGATCGAGAAAAAAAGGGCCTCGATCGGATCGGGCTCTGTGCGCAGGCGACTACCACGCATAATTATAATCCTTGGGATTAAAATCTGTATGTCGGTGGTAAAGGTTCACTTTGGATCGCATATGGCATACTCCACATAAACTGCAAACAATAAAACAAAACAACGAAAATATCACCCGAAATTTGACTCAACTGACTCTTGATGAAATGATCCTATAATCACTCACTATAATAGTTCACTTGAATGAAAATAGTCATCTCTTCACATTGATGACATATATTAAGTCTGTGGAAAAAATGAGAATTTATGATTAAACAAGGTTGTCTATATGTTTAAAAAAACTAATCCAAATGGCATTTAAGGAAATGAAATTCAATATTTAGATTTTAAATGTCTTCATTAGGCAATGGATGGAGCTTGTTGACCGCCCGCTGATTAGCCCGGCAGTCGTTTTTACTGTCGCCACTCGAGAAACCCCATCCTCACCGGGATGGAGGTGCAACCGAGGCTCCAACGGAGAGGGGATAGATTGTCCTCTTTGATCATCTACGGATTCGATCGATGGATTTTTCTTCCTCATAGGAAAATCCACTAGGATTGGTAGAAAATTAATTGCGTATGCTTGGTTTCGCTATTAAGTGGGCCCTTTTCGCTTCTATAGCGTCCCCGCACGGGGGGAAGAGAGTAATCTCTTCCTTTGGGGAGTCGCGCCCCCACGGCCCCGAGCCCACCGGGGAGACAACCTCGTCAAAAAACCCTTCGTACGCTAGGATAGCGTCCAGACAGCATGTGACTCTGCTGTGCTGAGTAGCCGAAACATCTGGCGTCCAGATTCACCCACGTGTTTGCCGTGCGTGGAGACCCGTACAAGGGGGAGAAGGGGATCCTGGTGGCTGAGTTCTCCGGCACCCAGCCGGGCGTCGGAAACCCGGTATGGGCCGGAGTTCAATACCCCACTTCGGCCCTGGATTCCCCGCAAAACGGGCGGCCGAGAATAGCCCAGCTTGGTCAATCGGCTCCTGGCGGCTGGGGAGCTTGGCGGCTCCTTCCGAGCGTACGCCAGGACGGGTTATTAATAGTGCTGGAGATATGGGGGTCTCCGTAGGGCGGCCGAAGGCGTGTGGGTTCGGAGGGCCCCCGCGCTGGAGGTTCTAACCCAAAAGAGACCCCCTATCGAAAGTTCCTATATCCCTTGGGTAGCCCCGGCGACCACACCGGATCTCGGTGTGGCGTCCCGAATGTGTGGCTCCGTGGTGGGTGGGGAGCCCAGGGGGGGTGTGCTCGAAATCTTGCGGAATAATTCCGCTCGGTCTTCATTCCGCACTGTTGATTCCGACAGGTTAGCAACGCGACCGGAATTTGGTGTGCTTGAAAATTTTTATTCCGGCGACGAAATGAGCCTTCGCGATGAAATGAGATTCCGTTGAATGGATATGGCAACACTGCACATAATGCGCATTCATCACGTCTTATTTTTCTAACTGCCTTAAATAACTAGTGTAAACAAATTCAGTTGCATTTGTCACGGATATTATTATTGGCATTTGTACTTGGTGAGAGTCGCAGGTGTTGAAGAAGTAAGTTTTTACGAAGGGGAAGTGCGAGGTTGGTGTGAATTTAAGCTTCATTCGTATAAATAAACTAGTTTGCCATAGAGAAAACCTTTCTTCAAAATACTGTGGCATGTTTTTAGCCATCATTTAAGTACAATTCTGGCAAGTCGATTGCCTGTAATTGCATTGTCCAGTATGTTTTGAATATTAATCAAATAACTATGAAGTGACTACAGTTCTTTGCTCAATGATTACACTACGTAACGAGAAATTTATGACATGCGACTAGCTTTCCATAAAAGTTTGGAGAAATGTGATACTGTAACTTTCTAATTCCTCGTTTTAAGTATCAGTTGGTGAGTTTATATAGTAGTAGATATAAGGAAGATTTCAGGAATATTGTCTGGTTATAAGAGTCTCCTGGTGAAGATTAACCTTAAGATAGATTAATAGTTGCGAGTTATTTTGTTCATTAATCGCTTCCGATTGACAGTATCTTAAGATCATGATAGCGTGGACATCAATTGATTTAGCGTACCTGGTTAAAGGAATGCTCGCCACTAAATACGTCAAAGATTTATTGCGTGTGGAGGCATAAAATACTTCTAAATATTATGTATCATTAAATAAATTGTGCATAATAATGAAATAAATTTGATTAAATAAGTGCATGGTAACATTTGATTCAAACTGTTCTTCAGATTTACTGGTAAGCTTCTCTCTCCTTCGCCTCGGATGTAGATCTTTCAATAGCTTACACATTTCATTGATAAAATTTCAACTAATATCATCTTCCTATGTGTAGGTGAAATACTTACAAAAATCATGAAATTGACTACGGAGCAGAAGAGAATACTCCTAGAATTTGTGGAAGGTACACTATCAGCGATTGTAAATAAGAAAAAAATGTTAAATTTTCCCCTAATATTTAATATGATTGTAGGAAATGATGCTATAGCAAAGAATAGACTGAACATTAAATTCACCGCGGAAGACTCCAAAGCTATGTGGATGGACATAACCGAAAAGCTAAATGCATGTAATGGACCAAAACAAAATTGGAAAGGTTGGAGGAAAGTAAGGAAATACTATATACATAACATTTCTAATTTCGGGAATGAGAATAGATTGTTGGTACTTAAAATTCATTGGTAAATTATTGAGAAGTATTGTGTTAAGCTGTAGATTAGATATATGTAATATGACAAGGATATAAATGGAAAGAAAAACAGTGTTTTCAGCATGGAAAAATCTTTATAACCATTTCATAATGTTCACAGAGCTGGTCGGATATAAAAACATTTACTAAAGCAAAGGCAGCTGCCTATATGAAAGAGGGTAGGAAGTCTGGGATAGGGAGCCCCAAGGAACCAGAGCCGAATTCTTTCCATAAAAGAGTAATAGCCCTAATTGGACATAATGCCATTAGCGGCCACAGTGATATTCAGGAATCACCCATAATAGGAGCTTATGAGGTAAAAATGATGGTGAATCAATAATTATTGCTCATTAAAATTTTTAAAAAAATGTAACATCAATAATTTACCTTAATTTCATTAAGTCACAGGAAACTCCAATGCAGGTGTCAATAACCACAGACTCCCAAACGAATGTGCAAATGCCCAACAATCCAGGATCATCCAATACTATTGCAGAACCTTACTTCCAACCATTGCCATCCACTTCCTTTACCCAACATAGAAAACACCCATTGCCACCCACATCTGCCAGCCATTCGCACTCACAGCCAACACCCCCTTCCTCTCTCATGCAATCCTCTTTTGAGTCTGAATTTCGCATTTCTGCCTCTATCCCAAACTTACAGCCAATACCATGCACCTCTACCACCAACTTTCATGCACACACTATGCCATCCTCCTCTGTCATAGAAAACAAGGCTTGTTCCATACCCTCTCTGCAACCAATTTTACAGCCAGCTCCCACAACTGTAAACCCAACCGGCCAACAGATGACCTCTGATACCCAAAATGTCAATAGAGGTACCATATCCCACACATCCACTAGAAAAAGTAAGTACTGAGCTAATTACCTAATGCAAATACACCGCCATTAACATGATAAGTAGGTAAAAACTTTCTTACTGAATCAACTTACTTACTTTAGTCAACTGAATCGCATAGCGTTACTTATTAAAGTATGTGCATAAAAAAATTTAAGTCATGAATGGGTTCATATCATAAAGTAATTTGATTTTAAACACCAGTTGATAGAAATACCTTGCAAGATTTTGAAAAAGTTTTTCTTTTGTGCAGAAACTGGACAAACTTCACAAGAAATGAGAGTAAAAGAAAGGGATGAGTCATTTTTGGAAATGCAGCAACAGGTGCTAAAATTAAAGGAAAAAAAAATAATGATATTGGAAAGAAACCTGGAGGCAAAGGAGGCTATGAGGAAGGAGATGATGAAGATAGAGAAGGAAAAATTGAAAATTAAGAAAAGAAAACTCAATGAATTAATTTTAATCCGGAAATGCCTCCAGAAAAATAATAGAACATAAGAGAAACATATTTTATCAATTCTTTTAAATAGTCAATTAAACAGTCTTTATTTAAAATGAAATAAAGTATTTATTTTTAAGGTGGTTATTCAGTCCACTCAACAGGAAATATAAAAGTTTAGCAATGGCTGCAGACTTAAAAGTTATTTGGTGCTAATATTCTTTCAGATTAATTCATTAAGAGATATAGGGACCGCCAATAACTAATGCATTTAACCCACCGAGGAGAAAAGCTCGTTAAAAAACCCCGTCGCTCGCTTGGATAGTGTCCAGACAGCATGTGACTCTGCTGCTCTGAGTAGCCGTAAGATCTGGCGTCCAGAATCACCCACGTGTTTGCCGTGCGTGGAGACCCGTACGTGGGGGAGAAGGGGATCCTGGTGGGTGAGCTCTCCGGCACCCAGCTGGGCGTCGGATACCCGGTATGGGCCGGAGTTCAACACCCCACTTCGGCCCTGGATTCCCCGCAAAACGGGCGGCCGAGAAGAGCCCAGCTCGGTCAATCGGCTCCTGGCGGCTGGGGAGCTTGGCGGCTCCTTCCGAGCGTACGCCAGGACGGGTTAGTGCTGGAGATATGGGGGTCTCCGTAGGGCGGCTGAAGGCGTGTGGGTTCGGAGGGCCCCCGCGCTGGAGGTTCTAACCCGAAAGAGACCCCCTTTCGAAGGTTCCTATGTCCCTTGGGTAGCCCTGGCGACCACACCGAATCTCGGTGTGGCGTCCCGAATGTGTGGCTCCGTGGTGGGTGGGGAGCCCAGGGGATGAAATATAACGTAGCATGGAGTCTGAAATTCTTCCTCCACCAAAGAGATCCCGCCCGGACACGGGCGGAGGAGAACAGTTATTCGAAAGAGCAAAACGGTTTCTGTCATTGAAATGCTCCAAGGACGGCGAAAATTTGAAAAAGGTTTCTCCCTTCTTCATTAAAAAAGCACTTCAAGCCATCATTCCAGGAGAGCCAAACTCAGTAAAGAAACTTAGAGATGGTTCCCTATTAATCGAAACAGCCAATAACGTACAAGCCGAAAAATTGTTAAAAGTAGAAAAGTTGCACGATATACCAATCAATGTCGAGATCCACCGTACTCTAAATACATCTAGGGGTGTGATAAGCCACTACGACCTACTATATGTCGAACCAGACGAAATTAAGAAGGAGATGGCTTCCCAGGGTGTCATTGACTGTCGACGACTTACAACGAAGCGTAACGGTGAAGTGATTAATACTACCTCGGTAATCCTCACGTTCGGTTTGGATAAAATCCCGAGCAAAGTCTACCTAGGCTATGAATCGGTACCTGTGAGACCTTTCTTTCCCAACCCGATGCGTTGCTTTCAATGCCAAAAATTCGGCCACATCGCACCGCGATGTGAGGGCAAGAACACCTGCCCGCGCTGTGGCAAGGACAAGCATGACGGTGAGAAATGTTCATCGGAGCCTTACTGCGTCAACTGCGAGGGCACGCATCCATCGTACTCCCGAGATTGTCCCGTCATGAAAGATGAAAGGAGGATAATGGAAATAAAGACCCTGGAAAGAATCCCCTACTCCGAGGCACGAATGAAATACCGGTCACAGATGGCCCCAACATTTTCAAAATCGTATTCGCAAATAGTCGCAACCACCACTAAAAAAACTACATGTACCATATCTACTCAGACTTATAATGATTTTCGCATTGAGAGCACGAAGATGCCCACACGAGAACAAAAAAACACAGAAAAGCTAATTAATAAAGTCACAGACAGGAAAAGTCATTCTAAGGCGGTTTCCCCTAAGAAAAACCCAAAATCTACTTCTGAGGATGCTGGGAATAAGCGGGATAAAACACCCCCACCCACATCCTCTAAAGATGCACAATATGATGCCATGGAAGAAGACCTCTGTGTCTCGGACACAGAAGTGTTCCAGGCCAGGATAAAGCAGAGGAAACAGCGGTTAAAACGTTGATCCTCCGCTCACTGTGTACATACGTACATTTCCAGATTTTAACCTATTTATTTATTTATTTTAACAATTTAAACCATGAATTTTATTCTACAATGGAATATGAATGGTTTTTATAGGCACAAGGAGGAGCTGGTTGTTTTAATTAGAGACTATAACCTCGTCTGCATATGCCTGCAAGAGACGCATTTTAAGCTGACAGACAAGACCGTTTTAAAAGGTTTTAAATTTTTTAGACTTGACGACACCAGTGGTCAGCGAGCCCAGGGTGGAGTGGCAATTGCTATTCGGGAGGCCCTATACACCTCACGAGTGCAATTGGACACTCCGCTGCAGGCAATTGCAGTGACAGTACACGCACCCGAGGCAATTACTCTCTGCAACGTATATCTGCCGGAAGGTGCACCTGTGAGTCGAGTTAATTTAGAATCCCTCGTTCGTCAGTTACCTCGGCCCTATGTTTTAATGGGTGACTTCAACGCACACGACACCCTATGGGGTAGCTCAAGAACTCAGAGCAATCAAAGGGGACACATAGTCACAAATTTTATCAATGACCTTAACTTATTTTTACTAAACACCGGTGAAAAAACTCGATTCAACAGCTTCAACGGTACCTTCTCGTGTATCGACTTAAGTATTACGACAGGTGGCCTAATGCCTAGGCTTGAGTGGTCCGTACATAAAGATTTATGCGGTAGCGACCACTACCCTATTTTAATAACTAAAGGTGGCGGTTTTATCCACCGTCCGACTCAACCAAGCAATTGGGTTGTCCGCAAGGCCAATTGGTCTCTTTTTAAAAGAAATTTTTATTTTAACCACGACGACAATGTGAATGGTGTGGGGAACATAAAAATACTCACAGATAACATTCTAGAAGCCGCAAATTCCACCGTACCCCGTTCTAAATGCAAATCTCACAGGCCCACAGTTCCTTGGTGGAACGAGGAGTGCGCAAAAGCTATACAGGTGCGAAAGAGGGCACTCCGAATCTTTAGCAAATATCCTACGGCGACAAATCTCACCGCCTTCCGGCGCCTCAGAGCGAAAGCTCGGCAAGTGGTTAAGGAGGCCAAGAAAGCTTCGTGGGAGGAGTTTGTGTGTTCTATAAACCACAGGACTCCCATATCCAACATCTGGAGGAAGATTAAAAGCATCTCTGGCTCTAACCACAACCCTGCAATTTCATCCCTGAAGGAGACTGACCGAGTTCTGACGACACCTCCCGAAATAAGCGAGTGCTTTGGACGTCGACTTGCGGAGACGAGTCGTAACGGCAGCTACGACGAACCATTTAGAACACTGAAAGAGCAGAATGAGACGATACCTCTTACCTTTAACCCGAGAGACTCTGGCGAGGTTTACAACGACCCCTTTTCTCTGTGGGAGTTGACCTCCGCCATCCTCGAATCCCGTGACGGCTCACCAGGAATAGATAAGGTGCATAACGCTTTTCTAAGAAATCTTCCCAAAGAAGCACTCCCCCATATGCTGCGATCCCTTAACCAAATTTGGTCAGAGGGTAGTTTTCCAGACCCTTGGAGGGAGTCCATAGTCGTACCCATCCTTAAACAAGGAAAAGATGGATCGGACCCAAACAACTATAGACCGATATCTCTCACCAGCTGCGTATGCAAGGTGATGGAAAGAATGGTCAACCGTCGTCTCGTTTGGTGGTTGGAGCGGCGGAACCTTCTTTCGGATATCCAGTGCGGCTTTCGACGGGGTAGGTCAACCTCCGACCATCTCGTCAGGACTGACAGTTTCATTCAGGAAGCATTTCTCTTGCGGCAAAACGTAATTGGCGTGTTCTTCGACTTAGAGAAAGCGTATGACCGTGTTTGGCGGTACAAAATTCTGAAGACACTTGATAAATGGGGGTTTAAAGGAAATCTACCTATTTTCATTAAAAATTTTCTGTATGCCCGAGTTTTTAAAGTTAAAATAGGTGAATATCTATCTACCTTATATCCACAAGAAAATGGAGTACCCCAGGGGTCCGTACTGAGCGTGACCCTATTTGCCATGGCGATAAACGATGTGACCGAGTGTATCCGCTCCCCAGTTATGGGCTCCTTGTTTGTTGATGACCTCGCTATTTTCTGCAGGTCATCAAAATTAACGAATGCCTCTAGGCTGATCCAGCTGACTCTGAATAAGCTCTCCGTTTGGTCTCAGAGGAATGGATTCCGTTTCTCTACTGAGAAAACGAAATACATTCACTTTTACCGAGGACGGGGTGTACAAGCCCCACCGTCCCTATATCTCAATGGTAATGAGCTTCCTTACGTTGAGAACGCCCGATTTCTGGGTATGACATTGGACCGGCGCCTGAATTGGCGCGAACATTTCCGAGCTCTAAGAGACAAATGCTTCAAAGTTCTGAACATTTTACGGTTTCTGTCACATTCGACATGGGGCGCGGATCGTACCTCAATGCTTATGCTGTATCGAGCATTAGTACGTTCAAGGCTAGACTACGGATCGATTGTGTACTCATCCGCCCGTGAGACCTACATGAAACCGCTCTCGACGGTTCATAATACGGGACTGCGTTTAGCAACCGGTGCCTTCAGGACCTCCCCTGTCTTGAGCATTTACGCCGATGCAGGAGAGCCTCCCCTAGTCAATCGCAGAGAGACGTTGATGTGCAATTATGCCACAAAAATTTTATCCGCGCCGAACCACCCCTGTTTTAACATTATTTCTCACCCACTGCTTTTAGACCTTTTTAACCGAAAGACAAGATCCACTAAACCTCTAAGTGTTCGCTTCAGAAACCTAATCGCAGAACGCAATTTTACCTTGCCCGCCACGTACCCCACTGGGTACAGCAACGTGCCGCCGTGGTTAATTCCCCGGCCAGCTTTGAGACTTGATCTTACTCGCTGCTCTAAATCTACTACTATGCCGGGAGAATACCAACAACTTTTCAAGAAATTCCGCGCCGAAAACTCCGAATCTACGTTCGTATACACTGACGGTTCGAAATCGGATACCGCCTGTGGGTGCGCTGTGGTATCCCCATATCATGGAGTCCTCAAGGCAAAATTGCATCCGTACTGTTCCATTTTTACGGCTGAGCTCACTGCCATTAGGATTGCTCTCCGATCCATTAAAAACAGTGTTGCGTCATTTATGATCTGTACAGATTCTTACAGTGCTCTCCAATCCATATCTCTTTATTCTCCTTGTCACCCCATTGTTCAGGACATACAAAGCACTCTGTTATCCCTGAGTAAAAAAGGGACCACTATAAGCTTCGCTTGGGTCCCTGGACATGTGGGCATACCAGGGAATGAGAAAGCAGACTCTGCAGCCAAAGATGCGCTCAGGTCTCCGGATACAGATTTTCAGTTAATGCCAGCGGAAGATTTAGGGAATGCCATGAGGGGTATGATTAGACAAAATTGGAAGACGCAATGGCTCGAAATCCAAAATAACAAACTTCGGGAAATAAAGCCCGTAATAACTGCGTGGCAGACCTCTATAAGAAATGTCCGCAGGGAGGAAGTGGTTTTAACACGCTTAAGAATTGGTCACTGCTTATTAACCCATTCATACCTCTTCACCGAAGAGAGAATACAGCCCCAATGCTTAAATTGCGATTGTCCACTAACAGTGCGACATATCCTGACGGACTGTGCAAGATATCGTACTGCACGGGTGAATCACAACCTCGGAGTCAACCTAGCTGAGGTACTAGGAGACACTCCCGAAAACATTTCCCGACTGATAGCATTCCTACACTCAACTCGACTTTTCAATAAAATATAAATGATACCTCTTGTAAATTATTGACACGTTAATTTCAGAACGGGCCTAATCCCCTTTATCAATACCAGTCAGTGAGTGGTGCAAAATGGCCTTAGCCGCCGACGCACCCTATAAAATAAACACTACTACCTAATGCATTTAAATACCCTTTTATGCTGCTGAATTAATGCCATAAATTCTATAACACATCAAATACATACCAATAACTAGTAATTTTTTGTGAAATAATAAACAAACATTTTTTAGAACTGTTTATTCAAAATTCTGAAACTTCAAAAAACTTCATCCTGAAAAACTGAAAAACTTCATCCATGTTTTATACACATTTGCAATGGCATAAGATTTCCATTTTTAATTTTAGTTGATAAGGCAACTTAAGAGGTAAGTTTAGCAATACATGCCATTACAATTTCCACCAACTTAATTATTGCTCTGCACAAGCCAACTCATGAGGAATCATCAATAAATCAAGGAAACGACTTGCCCCAAAAACTTCAATATTCTATAAAACCAACATGCTTCATTTTTCTAATGGTCTTGCCTTCTGATCACCATGTCACATTTTTGATAGAATGAGCCAACTAAGTACAAAAAAGTATGCCAAAAGAAGGTTTTGGCAAAAATTTTCTGACTATGAATCTAGATACTAGCAGACATAAAACACCTTTGAATGATATTTCATTGGCCGTTAAGTTCATAAGTATCTGTGAATGAGTAACATCCAAATTCATTCTATTTTGCAAACAAAATTATCTCAGTTTTCAATGAAACAGCTTTTTATAGCCCAGGGTTGGTTCTGATGTCAGAGCAAGTCCAATTCATTTTATTGTCAACTTAATGTGGAATGAATGCTGTCTCATTAGAGTCACCTGTTAAGAAGTTTTCTAACATATGAGGCTTTCCGAGTGCAGGTAGCTACACTTGGTTATGAGACTAGGACTAAACCTTTACACTTACAAGGCCCTAAAGTATTATTAGAATCATTATAAAACATTATCTGCCATGACAATAAATTACTCACTATGTGCTAAAATAAATGGCAGTTGGAATGACTTGGAGGGGAGGTAGCTTCAGCTTAGTCATATGAGTTCTTCATGACCTTGAATCAATTTGCCAAGCATAATTATATAGTTTCTGCCACATGCAGACACTTACATCTACAAACTACCCCACAAGCATAAGTAGGAGTGTGTTAGGACACCAACCACCGCAAAAAGAAAATGGAGTACAAAATAAAAAAGAAGAAATAAGGGGTTAAGGGGTATACGAGTTTCTACCTAGCGTTTATTAAAGTCCTTTATTTTTTGGGGGAAAACGAATTCCAATACCTATCCGTTTGGCAAGATATCTTACTTAATTTATCGATTCTGTTGGAGCCAGACATATAATGTGGTTATCATATGATGTCTTTCATATCAATATGATCATCATCATCAGTCAACAATCCTAAGATTGGTTTGACGCAGCTCTCCACTCCCCTCTCCTATCTGCTAGCCTTTTCATAGCGACGTAATTTTTCTCTTTTACATCCTTAATAACTTGTCCCATGTAAGTCATTTGTGGCCGTCCCTTTCCTTTCTTCCCTTCCACCTGTCCTTCTACGACTGTTTTCATGAGGCCATCATGTCTCACAATGTGGCCAACTAAGTTGTCCCGTCTTTTCCTTAGGGTTTTAAGGATACTCCTCTTTTCTCCTACTCTTCTTAGCACTTCCTCATTGCTTACTCGGTCAATCCATTTTATCTTCATCATTCTTCGGTAGCACCACATTTCGAATGCTTCCAATCTTGACTTCTCTGCTGCTGTCAACATCCAAGCCTCGCTTCCATAGAGAAACATGCTCCATATGTAACATCTGATGAATTGTTTCCTTACTTCTATGCTAGTATTCTCAGCATATCAATATGAAAGATAATTAATCTTAATTGCTCCAGCAACGTAAGACTAGCGTGTACCCTAGGAGGCTCTAACGGCTCCCACCATAAGTCATTTAAAATTTGTTTAACTCTGTCAGGGAGCCACCTCACACTATGAGAATTTTTCTTTAAGAATGTCAGATAGTACCCAAGCACTACCTACAAGGCTATCAAGCTAAGGAAAGAATGTCCTCAGGAAAAGTGGAAGCCGTAAAAATCAACTATAAAACGTATGTGACAGCCAGGAAAACAAACTGAGGAACTCCAGTCATAAACAAGGAGAAATCTTAACAAAATGAAAAACTATAACAATATTTAAACCATACAAAACTCAAAATTAAATAATTCATGTCATCATTAACCTTAAATAATTAGGAAAAATGAGTGGCAATGACTCTATTCCTAACCACCCTCCCTTCACGTTGATCACCTTCAATATTTGGTTGAGGACCTTCTTCAACTTCTATTTCTTCTTCTACTTCTTCCTCAAGTTGCACATTTCTATCCAAACGCATATTGTGCAGGACAGCGCATGCATTTATAATTCTACTTGCCTTGTTGGGCATGTAGTGAAGAACACGGTGTTTCAATAAGCACCTCCAACGACTTTTAAGAAGTCCAATGCATCGTTCAACAGTATTTCTAGCTCTCCTCAGGGCTCTGTTGTATCTATCCTCAGGGGAATTCGGCATCACCATCCCTAAGACAGGCGTAAGTAGCCAAGGCTCAAGCCTATATCCACTATCACCTGAATAAATGAAGTATGTGGTTACTAGATTTTACGCTCTTATATCTGAAAAATATGAATATTTCTCAAAGAAACTCAAACTATCATATTTATAAATTAATCATCCTTTAAATTGTAGAATATCAAGCTGCAGAAATCTTATCATCTACAATGGTAGTTAAAGTAAAAAAGTATATTCTGTCAATGCATTCCCTACAAAAGGTGTTATAAATGTAAATAGGAGCTCAATATATTCAATTAACATGATGAGACATCACTTGCAAACATATTTTGAAGGATTGCAGAGCTACTTATAGAAATTGAAGCAGTTTAATTAGCACACTTGCTGCTGTTCTAACACATGTAGGCAGAATTAATTATGTCTGACTGTGCATTAATACCAGCAAAAACTCATGCTGGCCTATTCTCAACTTTACCTATTCTCAAATCTGACATAAATTAAGCCTGCAACATGGTGATATTTTGAATTGGATGTGTGACAAGGACATAAATGATATTATATGCACAAATATACTGATTTCTCAATGATAATAATACACAAGCATCTACAATATGATTGTACCTCAGCATGGTGAATGAAGTTCTTAGTAATGTTATTGATAGCACAATTTATCAAGTGATAAATAGCGAAAGACCATTAGTTAGATTAATTAGACCATTTAAAAGGGTGATTTGAAGGAGGACCTACAATGGCAATATGGGTACCATCAATTACTCCAATAGTGCCTGGGAAACCATATTTCTCAAAGAATCTGAAGAAAACACAATATTAAAAAATTAATAAGTTGAGCAAAAGACAATGTATAAATCACTAAGTCGACATTGATGACCTAAAATCTGGTAGTTCAAACTACCCTTAAATACTTATCAATCTCAGTAGTAAAATTTCCGAATTATCATACACATTAACAAATACCTCTGTCTTAAGGAAGCTATTGAGTTTGGTGACAGGTCAAAGGTCACCCAGCGGGGAAGAAGATGGTCATTTATTAAATTCGTCACCTCCTCTATACTTCTGCTGACGGAACTACGGTTCATTGAAGTAAAACAATCTTCTGCAATGTTAGACTGGTATGGTCCACCTGCGAAAAATCTTAATGCTGCTAACACCTGAAAATAAATGACTCTCCAGATTTAATGAAAGGAATAAACCACGCCACTAATCACTCTATAATTACAGTCAACTAGTCAAGCGAAGTTAAAATAAATCTCATTCCCTCATTTTTCCGTGCGTAAAATACATGTTCACTAAAATGAATTTATGGACACACTCGAAATGAATACCATCCACAGAAAATGTACGAAATACTCATCCATTTCCATTGACATTCGATAAATTAAAGATTTCTTATAACATCGCTTGTGTGTAAAAAGTTTGATAGAATTCATATTAAATAAATGGGTCAGTCACAAGATTTTGCACATCATGATATGCAAATAACTGCAAAAATAGTACTTCCCCAGATGCGAATTCATTCAGCAACCGAATTAATAAATCTGCACATATACACAGCTGCAGTGAATTAATTGAAAGTTTCTAGATTTCACAGCTCTACTTCAATTTCATTCTCAAAGAGAGATACATCTTCAGCTATATCACTTCACGCAGCAGGCCGTATTTACCAACTAGACAAACATTTCTTAACAAAAGGTTCACTGATATGCGCGTATCGCGGTGAGAATTTTATTTTGGCGGCATTTTCAAGCACTCAAAAAAGAAGATTTTCATTTCTGTTCACTTTCTATACGCCACACTTGCCTTATGAAGCTTTTAACTTAACTTTAAATTGCCAAACTTCTAGTCATATGTTTTTCCCATCTAATATAGCCATTCAGATAGCTTTTGCAAACAGTATAAGCTATCTCACAGCGCTAAAAAGGGTGTCTCTCTCTCATTGATATATCTTCACTTAAAATCTTACATAATTACTCACAGATATTATGAAAAAGTGAGTAAAAAAGCCAACTTACCTTTGTTTGCATCGTAAGGGCCGATTTTCGTGGCACTTGAGGCGAGTATCCCTCAAGTTCTTCAATTAAATTTCTCGCTAAATTTTTGGTTAGGCGATATAAACTTTTAAATTCATTATCGCTCAACAAAAATGGATCTTCTCGTCTCCTATATCTTCTTTGCCGCCCTTCATTCAAAAGATCTTCTTCATCAAAATTTCGAAGCCTCGCAAAATTAAGCATAGCGTTCGCCATCTTATTTATCTTGTTGCTAATCGGAATACCCATTCCGGACTGTCTATCCCGGGTGAAATAATTCCGCCCGTGGATACCGGGTGGAATTATTCCGATAAGTTCAAGCACACCAAAATTCCGATTCCGTCGAAATCAGACGGAATTGTACCACGTGACCCCTTGGTTACTGGGTGGAATTATTCCGCAAGATTTCGAGCACACCCCCCCAGGGGATGAATTTTTCTGTACGCATTCATGGAGACAATCAATCTTCCTCCAACCAAAAGATCCCGTCCGGAAACGGACGGGGGAGTAAATATAGCTTCCGCTTGTCGCAGATTTCTTGTGATGAAATGTGTAAACGAAGGGGAGACCCTTACTAAGGTGTCACCTTTCTTAATACGCAGAGTCCTTTCAGCAACGGTGACGGGTGACCTAAAATCCGCCAAAAAATTAAGAGACGGAACGCTCCTAATACAGACAACAAACGAAGTGAAAAATTACTCGCAATCGAGAAATTTAATAATATCCCTGTCAAGGTCCAAGTGCACCGCACCCTTAACACTTGCCGGGGTGTAATCAGCAACTATGACCTCCTCTACGTGTCCGATGATGAAATTAAGACGGAGATGGCTCCACAAGGCGTAATAGACTGTCGCCGATTAAAAATTAAAAGGAACGGCGAGCTGATAAATAGCACTTCTGTAATCCTAACATTCTCACGCGACACACTTCCCGAAAAGGTATATGTGGGCTACGAATCTGTGTCAGTCCGACCATTCATCCCAAGTCCTATGAGATGCTTCCAATGCCAGCGTTTCGGTCACATCGCTACAAGATGCCAGGGCAAGGCCACCTGCCCACGCTGTGGCAAAGATAAACATGACGGGGATTCCTGCACCTCAGATCCATCCTGCGTCAATTGCGAGGGTGCACACCCAGTGTACGCCCGTGATTGTCCCAAAATGATGGAAGAGAAGAAAATCATGGAAATCAAGACTGTGGAGAAGTTACCCTATTTTGAAGCCCGCAAAAAATTCAGAACATTAATGGCACCTACCTTTTCAAGATCGTACGCTGCAGTAGTAGACACCTCAGTTAATAATAGTAATAACAATGTAAGCCAAGGAAACAAAAAGAACGTGAAAGTGAGCAAAGCAACGGACAACAGCAACAACCAAGCCAAACCGGATAAGGCTACTAAACCGGTAACAAAGAACATTCCGACAGAAAAAAATGACGCCGTGTTGGATTCTTCAAAGAAGAACGCCAACTCAGGCACCACCGGGACCACGCAAAACAAGCGTGGGAAGTCCCAGTCCCCCGGTCCATCTGGTAAGGCTATACATAGCCTACCAGAATCCATGGATGAAGATGATATCTCGGAGTCAGAGATAAACCGGGCGAAGGCTAAGGAGAAGAGACGCTTTAAGCGTTGAGTCTCCCTCTAGCCTAGTGATCGAGTTTTAGTTTATTTATTTAACTTATTCCCTATTTTAATGGCTTTTATCATACAGTGGAACTGTAATGGTTTTTACCGACACTGGGAGGAGCTTACCATTTTAATTCGTGATTTTAACCCTAGTTGTGTTTGTCTCCAAGAGACGCATTTTAAAGCTACAGATAAAGGAATTTTAAAGGGTTTTAATGTTTTTAGACACGACGACACCAGTGGTCAAAGAGCCCAAGGTGGAGTGGCAATTGCTATTCGGGAGACCCTTTACACCTCCCAATTGCACTTGACCACTCCATTTCAAGCAGTAGCGGTGACAATCCATGCTCCGGAGACTATAACGTTATGCAATGTTTACCTACCGGAGGGTGCGCCGGTCACGCGGTGCAACTTGGAGAACCTTACCCGCCAACTACCTAAGCCCTTTATATTGCTTGGAGATTTTAACGCGCATGACGCCTTGTGGGGTAGCACAAGGACCCAGCAAAACCGACGAGGAAGAATTTTATCTAATTTTATTATAGACTCTAACCTTATTTTACTGAACAGCAAGGAAAAGACACGTTTTAACAGTTTTAATGGTGAGTACTCCTCCATAGACCTTTGTATTTTATCAAGCAGTCTTATAACGAAGACTAGCGTGGCCGTGCACGACGACCTATGTGGGAGCGATCACTTCCCGCTTTTAATTACAAAAGACCACTGTGTAAATGGCAATTTTAATCGACCGGCTACCTGGCTTCCCCGTAAAGCCGACTGGGACCATTTTAAAGAATGTTTTAAATACTTGCACGATAATAATCGGGACGCTGTACAAAACATCGAGCTCTTAACTTCGGCCATCATAGAAGCTGCAAATGTTAGTGTACCGCGATCTCGAGGTAAGGCAAAACGACCTCGGGTACCATGGTGGACCGATGAATGTGCCAGAGCTATTAGTATTCGTAAGAAGGCTCTTCGAATATTTAATAAGTACCCCACAGCAACAAACTTGGCCTCTTTCCGCTGCCTGCGATCCAAAGCTCGTCGTGTGGTGAAAGAGGCTAAAAGGACCTCATGGATGGAATTTATTGCAAGTGTTAACTATAAAACGCCACTTGCGCAGGTATGGCGCAAGGTCAAATCCATTTTAGCCTCGGGACAGCCTGACAACGTGTCCTACTTGAAAATTGACAGCAATTTATTGACAACAGCGCCCGCCATTTCGGAAGCTTTTGGGCAGGCCCTAGCCAACACAAGCAGTGATGATAACTTCCACGGCTCCTTTCTCCACCGTAAACGCCAACACGAAGCCACTCGCCTTTCCTTCTTAGAAGGAGATACAGATGCTCCGTACAACGACCCGTTCACCCTGTGGGAACTCACCTCCGCCATCGAAGACACCAGGAACACCTCGCCAGGGTTGGACGAGGTACATAATGCATTCCTCCGTAATATTCCGGAAAAGGTATTGGACGAAGTTCTGCTCACTTTAAACCAACTTTGGATTGATAGGGATTTTCCATCGTCATGGCGGGAGTCAATAGTGGTACCTATCCCTAAACAAGGAAAAGAAAAAGCTGACCCGAATAATTACAGACCCATTTCCCTCACAAGCTGCCTATGTAAAGTCATGGAGAAATGATAAATCGGAGACTCATGTGGTGGCTGGAAAGGCAAAAGCTTTTTCTCAAACATTCAATGTGGCTTCCGCCGAGGTCGATCCACATTAGATCACCTCGTCCGTGCAGAAAATTTTATTCAGGAAGCCTTCCTCCTTCGACAGCATGTCGTAGCAGTCTTTTTCGACCTAGAAAAGGCGTATGACAGAGTCTGGCGGAGGAGAATTTTAGACAGGCTTCATGCGTGGGGTTTTAGGGGGAACTTGCCGATTTTTATTAAAAACTTTTTAACCGACCGAGTTTTTAAGGTACGAACAGGAAGGCATCTCTCACAATTTTATTCACTTGACAATGGCATACACAAGGGCTCAGTTTTAAGCGTGACTCTCTTCGCCATTGCTATTGACGACGTAGTCGACTGTATTCAGGAACCGGTGATGGTTTCTCTATTTGTAGACGACTTGGCGATATTTTGCCGTTCGTCTAGAGTTGCAGCAGCAGGACGGCAGTTGCAAATTACTCTCAACAGGCCGAACGTGTGGTCCAAGCGAAACGGATTTCGATTCTCTGCGGAGAAAACTAAGTGCCTGCATTTCCACCGTATGCGTGGGATTCATTTCCCACCAAACCTTCGCCTGGGCAGTGCTGTACTCCCTTTCGTTGAGTCATATCGCTTCTTGGGGATGATATTTGACCGACGGCTAAACTGGCGTGAACACACGAAAGACTTGCGGGAGAGATGTCTGAAGATTTTAAATATTTTACGGTTTTTAACTGGAACGACTTGGGGAGCGGATCGCTCCTCAATGATTTTACTGTACCGCGCACTAGTTCGCTCCAGATTAGATTACGGGTCCATAGTCTATTCGTCCGGACGTGATTCCTACCTGAAACCACTATCAACCGTACACCATGCTGGCCTGCGCTTGGCAACTGGGGCTTTCAGGACGTCACCCATCCTGAGTTTGTGTGCTGAAGCTGGAGAACCACCTCTCGAAACGCGACGGAAGTTTCTAATGTGCAACTACGCTGCAAAAATTTTAGCGACGAGAAATCACCCAGCGCATAATGTCATTTTCAAACCACGATTTTTAGAAATATTTAACCGACGACGGAAAGCCACCACACCAGTAAGCGTACGGCTAAGAAACTTTTTAGACGAATGTCCGTTCAACGTTCCCGTATTATTCCCCGCTACTACTTCTAGACTACCTCCATGGGAGAAGACGAGACCGTTATGCGATACGCAACTCCACAGACGTCTCAAGAGTTCCACCTCGGCCGCCGAGTTCAAGCAGCTCTTCAACGAATTCTTAGCCCTCAACCCAGAGTTAATTCCCGTGTACACGGACGGGTCGAAAACTGATTCGGCGTGTGCATGTGCCGTGGTCTCAAATCACCACGGTGTCATCAAGCGGAAGCTCAGCCCTCTGTGCGGTATTTTTACGGCTGAATTGATTGCTCTGTGGATGGCCCTTCACGGAATCCATCAAAATGACACACCTTATGTCATCTGCACTGACTCAATGAGCTCTCTGCAAACCATACTCCGATTCTCTCCGTCGCATCCCATTGCAAACGAAATTCATGTTGCCCTCCACTCCCTCCAAATGAGGGGTGTGAAAATCAGTTTCATGTGGATACCAGGGCATATGGGAATACGCGGAAACGAAAAGGCAGACAGAGCGGCGAAGGAGGCTCTATCAGATATAGAACGCAATACACTTCCAGTACCTGCAGGTGATCTCCAGGTAGCGTGGAAGAGAATCGTTCTAAATCAGTGGAATGAACGCTGGTGTTCCCAAACGGGGAACAAACTCCGTAGTGTGAAACCTGACGTGTCAGAGTGGGCCTCTTCGGTCAGGAGTACTCGGAGAGAGGAGGTAGTCATCACACGACTGAGGATAGGGCACTGCGCCATGACTCACTCCTATCTATTCACAGAAGAGAAAATCCCGCCCCATTGTGAGGAATGTGACTCTATAATCAGTGTGAGACATATCCTGACGGAATGCGATCTATATGGGATATTGCGATATAGGATGAACCTTGTTGGAGGACTAAACGATATGCTTCGTGACGACCCTGAACGTCTTAGTCGGGTAATAAAATTTCTGAAAACTATTGGTCTGCTGAATGAAATCTAACCTCGTTACACAATTTGTATTCACGCACTCACCTTTCTCACCTATTATTTTATATTCCGAGGAAATGAATATCCAGATTCCTTCAGGTTCAGGTTTATGACGTGTTCCTCCCAAAATGAATTATTAATGGAATGATGCGGTGCAAAATGACCTAAGATGTCGACGCACCCTAAAAAAATAACAATAACTAACTTCTATAGCGTTGAGGTGTTTTTCCCCGTCCCCTCCCTTCCGCTCCTATCCCTTCCCAGAGGCGTCGGCGGGCTCCCATCGCGGCGGCGCCTCTATCCCTTTTTCCTACCTCTCCATCCCCTCCCCGGGTTTTCGGACGTATAAGCCACGGGCTTGGTGTCCTGCCCCGGTGCGTTGTACCCTTAAGAGGGTTCACCTAGAACCCTCATAGTCTCTGTCCTCTTTGATCATCTCGCGATTTGATCGATGGATTTTTCTTCCTCGTAGGAAAATGCACTAAAATCTACAGCTAACAGCGAAACCTCTCGCCTTTCTTTCTTAGAAGGAGATACAGATGCTTCGTACAACGACCCGTTCACCCTGTGGGAACTCACCTCCGCCATCGAAGACACCAGGAACACCTCGCCAGGGTTGGACGAGGTACATAATGCATTCCTCCGTAATATTCCGGAAAAGGCATTGGATGAAGTTCTGCTCACTTTAAACCAACTTTGGGTTGATAGGGATTTCCCATCGTCATGGCGGGAGTCAATAGTTGTACCTATCCCTAAACAAGGAAAAGAAAAAGCTGACCCGAATAATTACAGACCCATTTCCCTCACAAGCTGCCTATGTAAAGTCATGGAGAGAATGATAAATCGGAGACTCATGTGGTGGCTGGAAAGGCAAAAGCTTCTCTCAAACATTCAATGTGGCTTCCGCCGAGGTAGATCCACATTAGATCACCTCGTCCGTGCAGGAAAAAATTTTTTATTCAGGAAGCCTTCCTCCTTCGACAGCATGTCGTAGCAGTCTTTTTCGACCTAGAAAAGGCGTATAACAGAGTCTGGCGGAGGAGAATTTTAGACAGGCTTCATGCGTGGGTTTTAGGGGGAACTTGCCGATTTTTATTAAAAACTTTTTAACCGACCGAGTTTTTAAGGTACGAACAGGAAGGCATCTCTCACAATTTTATTCACTTGACAATGGCATACCCCAGGGCTCAGTTTTAAGCGTGACTCTCTTCGCCATTGCTATTGACGACGTAGTCGACTGTATTCAGGAACCGGTGATGGGATCTCTATTTGTAGACGACTTGGCGATATTTTGCCGTTCGTCTAGCGTTGCAACAGCAGGACAGCAGTTGCAAATTACTATCAACAGGCTGAACGTGTGGTCTAAGCGAAACGGATTTAGATTCTCTGCGGAGAAAACTAAGTGCCTGCATTTCCACCGTTTGCGTGGGATTCATTTTCCACCAAACCTTCGCCTGGGCAATGCTGCACTCCCTTTCGTTGAGTCAAATCGCTTCTTGGGGATGATATTTAACCGACGGCTAAACTGGCGTGAACACACAAAAGACTTGCGGGAGAGATGTCTGAAGATTTTAAATATTTTACGGTTTTTAACTGGAACGACTTGGGGAGCGGACCGCTCCTAAATGATTTTACTGTACCACGCACTAGTTCGCTCCAGATTAGATTACGGGTCCATAGTCTATTCGTCCGGACGTGACTCCTACCTGAAACCACTATCAACCGTACACCATGCTGGCCTGCGCTTGGCAACGGGTTTTCAGGACGTTACCCATCCTGAGTTTGTGTGCTGAAGCTGGAGAACCACCTCTCAAAACGCGACGGATGTTTCTAATGTGCAAATACGCTGCAAAAATTTTAGCGACGAGAAATCACCCAGCGCATAATGTCATTTTCAAACCACGATTTTTAGAAATATTTAACCGACGACGGAAAGCCACCACACCAGTAAGCGTACGGCTAAGAAACTTTTTAAACGAATGTCCGTTCAACGTTCCCGTATTATTCCCCGCTGTTACTTCTAGACTACCTCCATGGGAGAAGACGAGACCGTTATGCGATACGCAACTCCACAGACGTCTCAAGAGTTCCACCTTGGCCGCCGAGTTCAAGCAGCTCTTTAACGAATTCTTAGCCCTCAACCCAGAGTTAATTCCCGTGTACACGGACGGGTCGAAAACTGATTCGGCGTGTGCATGTACCGTGGTCTCAAATCACCACGGTGTCATCAAGCGGAAGCTCAGTCCTCTGTGCTGCATTCTCACGGCTGAATTGATTGCTCTGTGGATGGCCCTTCAGGGAATCCATCGAAATGACACACCTTATGTCATCTGCACTGATTCAATGAGCTCCCTGCAGACCATGCTCAGTTTCTCTCCGTCGCATCCCATTGCAAACGAAATTCATGTTGCCCTCCACTCCCTCCAAATGAGGGGTGTGAAAATCAGTTTCATGTGGATACCAGGGCATATGGTAATACGCGGAAACGAAAAGGCAGACAGAGCGGCGAAGGAGGCTCTATCCGATATAGAACGCAATACACTGCCAGTACCTGCAGGTGATCTCCAGGTAGCGTGGAAGAGAATCGTTTTAAATCAGTGGTAAGAACGCTGGTGTTCCCAAACGGGGAACAAACTCCGTAACGTGAAACCTGACGTGTCAGAGTGTGGGCCTCTTCGGTCAGGAATACTCGGAGAGAGGAGGTAGTCATCACACGACTGAGGATAGGGCACTGCGCCATGACACACTCCTATCTATTCACAGAAGAGGAAATCCCGCCTCATTGTGAGGAATGTGACTCTATAATCAGTGTGAGACATATCCTGACGGAATGTGACCTATATCGGGTATTGCGATATAGGATGAACCTCGTTGGAGGACTAAACGACATGCTTCGTGACGACCCTGAACGTCTTAGTCGGGTAATAAAATTTCTGAAAACTATTGGTCTGCTGAATGAAATCTAACCTCGTTTCACAATTTATATTTACGCACACATTTTTCTCACCTATTATTTTATATTCCGAGGAAATAAATATCCAGATTCCTTCAGGTTCAGGTTTATGACGTGATCCTCCCAAAATGAATTTTTACGAATGGAATGATGCGGTGCAAAATGACCTATGATGTCGACGCACCCTAAAAACAACAATAACTAACTAACTAACTAAGAGGGGGATCGGGTTAGTGTGGTGGCTAGAGTGTTGGCTTTCCACCCGGCGGGCTCGGGTTCAAATCCCCGCAGTGGCAGAGAATTTTCAGAGACTGCCCGATCCCTGCTTGAATGTTGTGTGGAGGACATTTCAAGCGCAACACTCCGTCCGTCGGATGGGACGTTAAGCCGTGGTCCCCTTGGCGCCTTTCGTTAAGAGCAGGCTAACGCCGACGCCGGGTTTCTCTCCACCCTTCCTTCCACACCCTTCCATCATGGCGCAAATGACCTCAGCTGTCGGTCGCCTCCTCCAAATACCATACCATACTAACTAAGAATGACTAGCTTACTTGGCAAATATTACTTTAAAACAATGAATGACTAGCTTACTTTGGCTTATATTACTTTAAAACAAAGAATGAGCACCTCACTTTGGCAAATATTACTTTAAAACAAAGAATGACTAGCTTACTTTGGCAAATAATAAATTAAAATAAATAATGCTTGCTTACCTCAGCAAATGATACGTTAAAATAAATAATGTGTGCTTTAGCAAATGATACGTTTAAAAAAATGTGTGCTTACTTCAGCAAATGATACGTTTAAAAAAATGTGTGCTTACTTTAGCAAATGATACCTTTAAAAAAACCTACTTCCTAAGATGTTGTTTTATCCTGAAAAGATACAAGAGTATTCATTAATAAAAAGGGTTTCCACATTTCCAGGAACTACCAAAATGCAGGGATGCCTGGTGTTTTGGGGTATTTTGATGGCACCCATATAGCCATAAAAGCTCCAAGGGAGGAAGAGCACTTATATGTGAACAGAAAGCTATTCCATTCAATTAATGTGCAAATAGTAAGTTATCTCATTTTGCAATAGACAAATGAACGTGTTATCGTGCATGGTTGGCTGACTTATGTCATATGTGGAACATCCTCCACTTTCAGGTTAGCAACTCAGATCTCAAAATTTATAATATTTTGGCGAGATACCCGGGTAGCAGCCATGACTCTTTTGTGTGGGCTAATTCCGCCATTCGCCAGAAGCTGGCAGAATTTTGGGCTACGGGTGAGAGATGTTGGTTTGTCATGAAAATTTCTTCACAAATGAATCTCTAATTTCTGTGTAAAATAATTCCATAGGTCATTATGGTTATCCACATGAGCCATGGCTCCATACCCCATTTTTGGATGCAGCAGAGGGCACACCCGAGGCACGTTTCACTCGCCTTCGTGTGAAGGCACGTTCAGCAGTGGAACGGTGCATTGGATTGTTGAAGGGGAGGTTTAGATGCCTTCTCCAAGCCAGGAAAATGGAGTATGACCCTAGCAAAGTATGCCAATTTGTCAATGCCTGTAGCGTCCTGCACAACATGTGTATGCTGGGTGGAGTTCCATATGGAGATGATGAATTCCATATGGAGGATGAAATTGATAGACCACCGCCAGTGGAACAAGGGGCTAGGGCCCTGCTTCTAGAAGCAAGAGCGGTGAGGGGAGACATTATCAGACGCCTTCAATATAAGGTAAGTTTTGTTTCTATGAAAGGTTGTTTAGCAGTCTAACTGCACTACTTACATTTCCTTCATCTCCTTCACAGATGCTGTGAGGCTCTCCAATGTTTTCCTCGTCTCCTCAGAGTTCCTGGCTATAACCTCTACAGCAGATGCTATTCTTTGAATAGCATCTGCCATAGCCTCGCTTGCAGCCAGGGCCCTCTCCTCCTTTTCATCGAGATCTGCGTCTAAAGAGAAGGAAAATAAAATTGCTTTTCTTCTAGGGCAGTCAGTGGAACGACACCCTGTCTGCTGGGCTGACCTCCTGATCTTCATGGCCTTCTGTTTTATGTCGGACCTCCAGTCCATCCATGACTATGATAGAACTGGAAATACCATTTAAATACCTTTACGTGGTGATAGAACCACAGTTCGATTAATGCAGTGTTGAAGTTTACCCTTGACCACTTCTCTGGGGTTTTGCTCCCTCCAGTGGGGCAGGAATTGAGGATATCTGCAAGCTCCCTCCAGAACTCAGACCTCCTCAATCCTGCTTGCGGCCCAATGATTCGTCCACGAGCCAGCATAAATTGTAGCATTAACTCCCTCTGGTTGAAAGAGATCTTCTTAGCACCTGAAAAACGCATCAAGTGGAAGAAATTAAATGGGTAGAAACTTAGAAATAAGGAGTTTGTGCTAACCTTAAAGGAATCACCAATCTTCACAAAGCCCCTGAGTACAATATAATTCCTAATCTATGTTCTACGAATAGGATATGTATGAAAGTAGAGTAGGCTGGAGTAGAATGGCTATGAAAGGATTTTCCTTTTGCCCTTCTGTCCTCTACGGTCATTTGTATCACTAGAATTTGTATTAAAACTACAGATTTCACAGAAGACTGACTACCTATATAAATCATGGTCAAATTGAAAGGCTTGGAGCTCTATTCAGCTCTTACAAAAGGATATATTTTTGCATGACTTTTAAATTTGAACTCTTCTTTTCTCCTGTCAGGAAGTGGCTGATGATGCAGACTTGGTTTCCTGAATTCAGGTTTCATCTTGTACACTGGGTTGCAACGCTTGTTCCATGTTAACATTTTTGCTAATTCCCAACTCAAACAATTGTTTGTACTTGATGTATCTTTGTGCTATATTCTCATCTCCTGTTTGCTGGCCCTTAATGCTTGTAAGCAATTTTCATGGCCAAACATGTTCTTTGTGTGAATTATTTTATTTTGTCTCTTTGAATAAACATATTGCTATGTATATGTTCTGGTTTCCTTAAATTTATTCATCCTTTATCAATGCTATTAAGTATCTAATTTCTATAAATGTTCATTGAGCTTACTTTTCTCAGCACTTTTGAACAGAATAAAATTTCCTCTGAATTAAAAAAAAATAACTTGTGTAACTTTTACATTTTGCATAGGTGCACTTTATTATGAATAGTATATTAAGTGGATTCGTGGTCCAGAAAATCAATATGTGTAATTCATGTATGAGGGTCTGTAGATATAAATGTATATTTCATGCATGGGTATTTAGATTTCTAATATTTGATATGCGCGTATACATACATCCTGAGGGAATTTTGAAGCACTATTACATGACATAAACAGGGGCAATACGATCGTATTCCATCTTATACATTTGTTTTTGGTCATGTATTTTTCGTGTATTATTGATGTAACACAAAACGTTGTGCTGTCTGGGACGGAGCCTCAATTAAATATTTAATTCCTCACAAATAACTTTCAAATATAAATACAGATAATAATTTTCGCAGTAATTGCTGCATGTTTTTTTTAATCTCCAATATGAGGAGACCGTTTGTCTGTCAGACCCTTGTGCCCCTCCAGAAAAAATTCTGAATCCGTTCTTGCGTTCATTGATATAATTCAGAAGGAACTTTCTTAATGACAACTACATTACATAGGTATTATGGTATAGCAGTATCCGGTATCAATATGTATACATGACAATACGTCATAAAGGATAATTGAATTAATTCATTCCAACAACAACAATCTCCATCATATGCGAACTATATCCGATGTTGTAATATATTTTCCTTCGCTTTTGTATGCTGAGCACTACTACCACATATTATACAAGCTATTTTTACAAGTTATACAATATCAACTATCTTCATCTAAGTAACACCTTCCACAAATAAAAAGATTAATACAATGACAAAAAAGTACGTACCGACTCCTTCCATTTTTTGTAGTTTTGGCGGGAATTCAACATTTTCAGTCTTCACTTGTTTCCTCACTTACCTTTTATTGGTGGAGACACGTCAAATAACTTCTAACTTCGGGTGTATTCGGCTTTTCCCTGTTTGGGAAGGAGGGGGAACCGTACCGACTGGTTTGATACCGACGACCATACTGAATCGCTGAATTTTCCGTCGTCGGTATGGAAACTGTCGTCGGTACGGGATGATATGCTGTCGGTGGGCTGGGAAGGGAAATCGACCGGTGCGGTACCGACGAAATACAGAATACGGCCCCTTATTGGAGGAGCTTATCGATTTCGTGCATCCCGCTGTTGTTTTAAGTAATCCAGCCCTATTCTGTAACCGCGCCATTCTGTCGGGCACTAATCACAACATTTCGGAAATAAATAGGTTCATATTGGACATGCTACCGGGAGAAATTTTTCGCCTGTCCAGCGCGGATAGTACACCACCGTGCGCGGGGGCGGTGGATAATATACTAATTCATACGGACGTTCTCAATGCAATAAGTCACACAGGTGTCCCAGATCACATTCTAGAGTTGAAGGTTGGCTGCGTGGCCATATTGATTAGAAACATCAGCTTTGAAGATCGTTTACTTAACGGGACGAAAGTTATCGTAGAAAAAATATCCTTGCGATTCATTGAAGCAAGAATTCCGAATGCGACAGACACGGTCATGATCCCCGCACGGGGGGAGGAGAGTTATCTCTTCCTTTGGGGAGTCGCGCCCCCACGGACCCGAGCCCACCGAGGAGACAAGCTCGTAAAAAAACCCCGTCGCTCGCTCGGATAGTGTCCAGACAGCATGTGACTCTGCTGCTCTGAGTAGCCGTAAGATCTGGCGTCCAGAATCACCCACGTGTTTGCCGTGCGTGGAGACCCGTACGTGGGGGAGAAGGGGATCCTGGTGGGTGAGCTCTCCGGCACCCAGCTGGGCGTCGGATACCCGGTATGGGCCGGAGTTCAACACCCCACTTCGGCCCTGGATTCCCCGCAAAACGGGCGGCCGAGAAGAGCCCAGCTCGGTCAATCGGCTCCTGGCGGCTGGGGAGCTTGGCGGCTCCTTCCGAGCGTACGCCAGGACGGGTTAGTGCTGGAGATATGGGGGTCTCCGTAGGGCGGCTGAAGGCGTGTGGGTTCGGAGGGCCCCCGCGCTGGAGGTACTAACCCGAAAGAGACCCCCTTTCGAAGGGGGTCTCTTTCGGGTTAGTACCTCCATCCCTATGTCCCTTGGGTAGCCCTGGCGACCACACCGAATCTCGGTGTGGCGTCCCGAATATGTGGCTCCGTGGTGGGTGGGGAGCCCAGGGGATGAAATATAACGTAGTATGCAGTCTGAAATTCTTCCTCCACCAAAGAGATCCCGCCCGGACACGGGCGGAGGAGAACAGTTATTCGAAAGAGCAAAACGGTTTCTGTCATTGAAATGCTCCAAGGACGGCGAAAATTTGAAAAAGGTTTCTCCCTTCTTCATTAAAAAAGCACTTCAAGCCATCATTCCAGGAGAGCCAAACTCAGTAAAGAAACTAAGAGATGGTTCCCTACTAATCGAAACAGCCAATAACGTACAAGCCGAAAAATTGTTAAAAGTAGATAAGTTACACGATATACCAATCAATGTCGAGATCCACCGTACTTTAAATACATCTAGGGGTGTGATCAGCCACTACGACCTACTATATGTCGAACCAGACGAAATTAAGAAGGAGATGGCTTCCCAGGGTGTCATTGATTGTCGACGACTTACAACAAAGCGTAACGGTGAAGTGATTAATACTACCTCGGTAATCCTCACGTTCGGTTTGGATAAAATCCCGAGCAAAGTCTACCTAGGCTATGAATCGGTACCTGTGAGACCTTTCTTTCCCAACCCGATGCGTTGCTTTCAATGCCAAAAATTCGGCCACATCGCATCGCGATGTGAGGGCAAGAACACCTGCCCGCGCTGTGGCAAGGACAAGCAATGAGAAATGTTCATCGGAGCCTTTCTGCGTCAACTGCGAGGGTACGCATCCATCGTACTCCCGAGATTGTCTCGTCATGAAAGATGAAAGGAAGATAATGGAGATAAAGACCCTGGAAAGAATCCCCTATTCCGAGGCACGAATGAAATACCGGTCACAGATGGCCCCAACATTCTCAAAATCGTTTTCGCAAATAGTCGCAACCACCACTAAAAAAACTACATGTACCATCTCTACGCAGACTTACAATGATTTTCGCATTGAGAGCACGAAGATGCCCACACGAGAACAAAAAAAAAAACATAAAAGCAAATTAATAAAGTCACAGACAGGAAAAGTCATTCTAAGGCGGTTTCCCCTAAGAAAAACCCAAAATCTACTTCTGAGGATGATGGGAATAAGCGGGATAAAACACCCCCACCCACATCCACTAAAGATGCACAATTTGATGCCATGGAAGAAGACCTCTGTGTCTCGGACACAGAAGTGTTCTAGGCCAGGATAAAGCAGAGGAAACAGCGGTTAAAACGTTGATCCTCCGCTCACTGTGTACATACGTACATTTCCAGTTTTTAACCTATTTATTTATTTATTTTAACAATTTAAACCATGTATTTTATTCTACAATGGAATATGAATGGTTTTTATAGGCACAAGGAGGAGCTGGTTGTTTTAATTAGAGACTATAACCCCGTCTGCATCTGCCTGCAAGAGACGCATTTTAAGCTGACAGACAAGACCGTTTTAAAAGGTTTTAAATTTTTTAGACTTGACGACACCAGTGGTCAGCGAGCCCAGGGTGGAGTGGCAATTGCTATTCGGGAGGCCCTATACACCTCACGGGTGCAATTGAACACTCCGCTGCAGGCAATTGCAGTGACAGTACACGCACCCGAGGAAATTACTCTCTGCAACGTATATCTGCCGGAAGGTGCACCTGTGAGTCGAGTTAATTTAGAATCCCTCGTTCGTCAGTTACCTCGGCCCTATGTTTTAATGGGTGACTTCAACGCACACGACACCCTATGGGGTAGCACAAGAACTCAGTGCAATCAAAGGGGACACATAGTCACAAATTTTATCAATGACCTTAACTTGTTTTTACTAAACACCGGTGAAAAAACTCGATTCAACAGCTTCAACGGTACCTTCTCGTGTATCGACTTAAGTATTTCGACAGGTGGCCTAATGCGTAGGCTTGAGTGGTCCGTACATAAAGATTTATGCGGTAGCGACCACTACCCTATTTTAATTACTAAAGGTGGCGGTTTTATCCACCGTCCGACTCAACCAAGCAATTGGGTTGTCCGCAAGGCCAATTGGTCTCTTTTTAAAAGAAAATTTTATTTTAAACACGACGACAATGTGAATGGTGTGGGGGACATAAAAGTATTCACAGATAAAATTCTAGAAGCCGCAAATTACAGTACCCCGTTCTAAATGCAAATCTCACAGGCCCACAGTTCCGTGGTGGAACGAGGAGTGCGCAAAAGCTATACAGGTGCGAAAGAGGGCACTCCGAATATTTAGCAAATATCCTACGGCGACAAATCTCACCGCCTTCCGGCGCCTCAGAGCGAAAGCTCGGCAAGTAGTTAAGGAGGCCAAGAAAGCATCATGGGAGGAGTTTGTGTGTTCTATAAACCACAGGACTCCCATATCCGACATCTGGAGGAAGATTAAAAGCATCTCTGGCTCTAACCACAACCTTGCAGTTTCATCCTTGAAGGAGACTGACCAAATTTGGTCAGAGGGTGGTTTTCCAGACCCTTGGAGGGAGTCCATAGTCGTACCAATCCTTAAACAAGGAAAAGATGGATCGGACCCCAACAATTATAGACCGATATCTCTCAGCAGCTGCGTATACAAGGTGATGGAAAGAATGGTAAACCGTCGTCTCGTTTGGTGGTTGGAGCGGCGGAACCTACTTTCAGATATCCAGTGCGGCTTTCGACGAGGCAGGTCAACTTCCGACCATCTCGTCAGGACTGACAATTTCATTCAGGAAGCATTTCTCTTGCGGCAAAACGTAATTGGCGTGTTCTTCGACTTAGAGAAAGCGTATGACCTTGTTTGGCGGTACAAAATTCTGAAGACACTTGATAAATGGGGGTTTAAAGGAAATCTACGTATTTTCATTAAAAATTTCTGTCTGCCCGAGTTTTCAAAGTTAGAATAGGTGAATATCTATCTACCTTATACCCACAAGAAAATGGAGTACCCCATGGGGTCCGTACTGAGCGTGACCCTATTTGCCATTGCGATAAACGATGTGGCCGAGTGTATCCGCTCCCCAGTTATGGGCTCATTGTTTGTCGATGACCTTGCTATTTTCTGCAGGTCATCAAAATTAACGAATGCCTCTAGGCTGATCCAGCTGACTCTGAATAAGCTCTCCGTTTGGTCTCAGAGGAATGGATTCCGTTTCTCTACTGAGAAAACGAAATGCATTCACTTTTACCGAGGACGGGGTGTACAATAGGGCGGATCGGAAAAATCGATTTTTTTCAAATCCATCTGGCCCATTGAAAAAAAGTTGTGGGACCGATCAAAAATAAGGCCTGAAAAATTTGAGACCTGTAGGTGAACCCCTGACCCTCGCTCAAATGCAATTTAGGGGGGGAAGGTCGAAATTCGAAAAATATAGTATTTTATGGTCATTTCCTATAGATTTTGCCGAGTTACTGCCCTTTTAGGGCAAATTTTTCGTGTATTTTGACGTATCTGCCACCGTTTAGCCACAAAATGCCTAATTTGAGTCCGCGCCCGCGGAGATAATATTCCAACGCCCACGCAGCGTCGCGGATACAAGAGCCGCAGGCCGATCCCCTCCCCTCCCCGCTCACTTCTACCCCTCCCACGCCTCCAATACAGCAAAATGCATCCCGCGTATACTGCTAGGAGGTCATTTATCTTTGATAATATAAATCGGAAGATGGTAGAGGGTAATAAAGGAAGCTTAGTGAGACGACTTGTCCCTTATTAGGCGCCTCGTCGGGGTTAAACAAATCGATGTTACCAACTTTTAGGTATAGGGTTTGAAGAAGGTATAGGGTTTCAGCTGGTATCTTTCTGGTAGGTCTTTTTGTATGAGTCCCAGGAAAACAACTCACTTTGTCGAGGTTTGAACGCTTTTAATAGAAGCATGGTCTTCGATCGTATCCAAAGATAACGAAATGAACTTCGATGAAACGTGCAAGTACATCGCATGAAAAACCTCCACTGTCTTCACCATAGACCATTTGAGAATCGGTGTCTTGAAGCAAAACATAAAAACGGTGAATGTTGAGTGTTAAAACCCGTACAGCTTCAATAACCTTACCGCGGCGCGGCTAATCCAACTCCCGACGCGCGGAGAAGAACCCTGCCGCGCGATCGAAAAATCAATTTAATTTCCGGCGACGCAAACTTATTTCAAAGAAAACTGCATAAAGACCTCAAGAAATCTTCAAACGATGCTCTCATATAAGTTACTCTGCGCGACCTTGCCGAAAACCTATTTGAAACTCTACCTAAATGTAAAACTTCGTCGAAAAACAGTATCCGCCATTTTGTTACTGCACGGTAAGAATTTATGGGCTGTTTTCTTCAAGATTACGGAAAATTAAAGAAAATACACCATGCTAACAGATTATGTGGTTTTTTATTCGGCAAGAATCCACCCATAACTTCACCATTCACTTACTTTGGAAGATTTTCAGAGAAAATTGAAGACGGGCGTTTTTATGGAAATTTGCTCACTTTTGAGCCTCTGTATCTCAGTAACGGGTAGGATCTATGTCAAATGAAGTACATATCAATAAACTTCAATCATATTTGAGTATACCTGCGAAGTTTCAAGTTTATAACTCAAAAAAAGCCATTTTGTAATTTTGTCCGGCTTTTTCCGATTTCCGCCCACTGTGCAGCGTCTACCGGAAACCCACGCATACCGACCTTTACCTGAATGGACTTAGTCATCATCCACCATCCCAAAGAAGATCGGTTTTGTCCACGCTATTCCACCGAGCAAGAGCCATATCCGACTCTGATAACCTAGCACAGGAGATTAATCATCTTAAAAAGACCCTTCGCCTGAATGGCTACAACAAGGGGGAGATATGAAATTCGTTCGTAGGTTTCCGCGGCGTTGATCACGATGACTGCTAATTTTCGTGCTCTCCAGCCGCGTCTGTCGTTTATGGTTGACAATAGTTTCAGGAGCCATCCTGCTTCCGTCTTCAGGTCGAAGGAAGCGACCTGAAGACGGAAGCAGGATGGCTCCCGAAACTGTTGTCAACCATAAACGACAGACGCGGCTGGAGAACCCGAAAATTAGCAGTCAAGGGGGAGATATCTTCGGCCCTTAAAAGGGCCTTCAGCGATCGAGAAGGCGCCCGTAGGGATGAAGAACGTCAGGAACCGGTGGCAGGAGTCGGAATGCCATACGTGTCCACGGTTTCCGGCAAAATCTCCAGAATTTTGAAAAGACACGGAATTGAATCCTTCTTCCGGCCCAAGCTTAGGGACCAACTAGTTAAGAGCCAAGGATCCCTGCGGCCTCGCAACTCCCGGTATATACCAGATTCCCTGTGAATGTGGAGAAGTTTACGTGGGTGAAACTAGCAGGACAATAGCCACGAGTATAAAGGAACATCAAAGGCATTTCAGGCTATGTCAACCAGAAAAATCTGCATTTCCCGAACACGGCATCAACCAGAACCACGCCATCCATTGGGAAGACGTGAAGATCATCTCTCGAGAAAAGAATTATAGGAAAAGAATTACGAAGGAGGCCATAGAGATCCGGCTAACGGACAAAAACTTCAACAGAGATGGCGGTTACTCCCTTAGTAACGTATGGAAACCCGTATTGAACAAAATCCGATTGGCTAATACCAAGGGCCAATCAGAAGGAACCTGACATCCCGGCACGCTATATAAGGCGAACACCTTCCGAGAAATGACACTCAGCCCTGAAGATGGAGTACGACTCGTACCCCGAAACGTCGGCAGCCATGGAGGAGATTACCCGGTGGAGAACTCGAATAAATGAAGATCTAACTTTGTCAGGATACCCAGATTCAGAGGGAATATTCCTGTTGATTGGAATCCATTTTCATTTTGCCGATTGTTGCGGCTTTGCTCCATGCCTTTGGAAAAAGCCAACCAAAATTAAATCTAGTTATCTTTCTATCCCCCTTACAAGCTGTCATATACGCGTTTGTATCAATATCGTAGTATGTCTTTATTGGTTAAAAAAAAGACCTGTCCAGAGGTTGAAACCTTTGTGTAGTGTGGCTAGGCAGTGATAAGAGAGTGATCTCATTCCTTTCACAGAACATTAGAACAGGAAGAGTCTTGTGTGATGCGTGGCCATCGAGGACTAGAATGCATCGGCTAGGAATCCTGTTCGCTTGAAAGTTCTTTAGCCACTCCAAAAAAGATCCTCATTTATCCACCCTGAATTGGACGTATAATTTTTAGATTCCAACGGAAATCCATCCTCCCATTCCTTGTGGAACTTTTTCTCCTTAAAAATTAAAAAAGGTGGTATGTAATGTCCATTTGCATTGCAGCGCGCAACAACTGTCACCAATTCCCCCATTTCCACTGACGTCTGTTTTATGACTACCTTATATCATGATCTTGCAACAATCTTTTGGGTTTGACGATTATTCAATACACATCCCGTTTCGTCAACGTTGTATATGAGGTGGAGCCTATCCATAACTCCAGCCTTGGCCATCGAAATAGTTAACAAAAAAAATCGTCTACATCTTCATTATTTATACCCTCAGCTCGAGCCGCTAGCAAACCTTCGGGTTTTCGAAGGCTTAAAGGATGTCTAGATTTAAAATTCAAGAACCAATTCTTGCCTGCTCGTTTTTTAACGCTCAGAAATTGTTTTTTTTAATGTTTTTTTTTTTCGATGGAAAAATTCATATGCCACCTTCATGACATCATCTCTTGTCAATCCGAGCCCAATTTCACATAACCTAAGAATTCTTCTAAATAATGCTTCCTCTTCTTCCACTGAGAGGACATTTTGACCCCCTCTTGTTTTCAATTTTTCCGTATCCGCTACTATCCTACGATAGAGGCAAGTACGGGGAACATGGAAACGTGCGACAGAATGCCTCATGCTTCTTCCATCTCTGAAAGCTTTCAGCGCCATTCTCATATCCTCCTCTGTCCATGTCTGTTCCGTTTTTCGCTGGTACTTCCCCATCTTAATCCAAAAGGAAAAAATTAACGGTAAGCGAAAATTATCACTTTCATAAATACGTTTTAAATAAAATTTTGCTAATGTTACGCTATCAAAAGGAGGTTGTAAGGCGTTCCACAACTAATCCTGTTGCCATAATATGTTTAATACTCTGGCAATCCCTCTATCACGTACATTATATCGCCTCCCTTTCTTTGAGATTCGAAAACATAGACCATTGAGTCAACACCACCTAGACTAGGTGGTGTTGACTGAGTACTGTAGAATATATAGGTATGGCACTCAATGTGAATTATTAACTATAAATTTTCATCACGAAATGCGTATTTTTATGATATTGTTTCAGCGAATAATTGGTTAATATATATGGAACACTACACTAAATACTACTTACGATCTCTGCCACTTACGTCAATAGAATGTATGATTGACAAACGAATTACATAGTTTTGGTTCTTACATAAAATTTTTTTTTCAACTTTGCCTGTAGGAAATGAACGATTTTTTGAGTTTGGAAATGACGCTAGTGGCAGAGCCAGAAGAGATGACCCTGACATGGGAAAGGTAGAAAGTGAATGAATGTTAATTTTACAAGATACCAAAGAAAGAGGTTTGCCAACACTTTGAAGATTATATTAATGTACAACTACGTCAATCGTAGTAACTGATATATTGTACCAAAAGACTCTACCTTTTACTTGCCATTGGCATATGCATCTACTATAGTATACCTTCTCCGTGAAAAAACGAAACTTCGATTTTTTCTTACTTACTACCTTTCTCATTTAAACGCTTCAATTATCAATTTAATCACCACGGAAGCCTCCGTACGAACAATAAATATGTTTTTGTTTACATTCTTATTTATATAACCGTCAATTTTTTCTAGTAATCGATCGTTTGGTTCAAATTTCGGTTTTTGTAAAATTTGCAAAAGTCCCGATTTTCATTTAGATTGAAAATCGATTTCGACCGAGACTTCACCATCTTTATGTCGCAGTATGCATCATGGGAGAGAAGTAAGTTTTGGGTTACCTTCTACTTCCCCTCCCGTTCACCCCTGTCCCTCCTACCTCTGTCGTAAGGGAAAGTTGGGCGTTGTTGTGGGAAGAATGGAGCGGCGACGGATTGGAGAGCCTCTCCTGTAACCGCACCCACACGTAATGGACCACTCTCTCCCATACCCACCCCCTCCCCAATCCCCCCTCTCTAGCCACACTCTTCCCAATGTCCATTTCCCTGACAATACTCCGCTGGCCACCACCACAGCGCCACTTCCGTTCCTTCCCGTAACCCAATAGCGGTTCTTTCCGTCCGGCTTCCGCCTTTTTTCGCTTCTATTTGCCGTCCAGTTCAGTAATTCCTTATTCCTCCGGACCCTTTCTGCTTCCATACAACCTCCTCCCTTCTCCAGCCTTGACCTCTCTGCCCTCTTGACTATGTAACTTCCATTTCCTGCTCGATCGAGATGCGGATAGGGGTCACGCGGTACAAACGTTGTGAAAAATTGGATGAGCTCGTAGGCATATATTTTGATGACCTGTTGAGCTACATGTTTTCCGTAATGGATAAATTATCTTTCTATTGATACATCTTTTATAAATTCTTTTCCTCAATATCAAATTTTATTTTCTTTATTGCACTCTTTTACAGTTGGTGCATGTTATATTTTTCAATATCCAAGTTGATGTCATGCTAATTGATATAATAAATATTCATAAATCTGCAATAGCCGCTGCTTTAATGTGATAGATGCTGTGAATGGGTGTGAAGCCAAGTGATTTTCTTTCTAAACAGAGTTAGGTACAGAAATTGATAAAAGAAATGTACAAAATCTTGGTTGCGGAGGGATACGAGTGAGTCTCTGTTCTGTGCTGACGGCGAGTGGGAAATCAAATACACTACTAAATATTTAGTTCTCGTTTTTTTTCTTAATCTAATTTTAGTACCTTACTCTGTTTAGAAATCACTTCTACCCCTTGGCTTCTCACCCCCTAATGTTGACCCCAAGTCATAGTAACCTACGGGGTACCTATATTCCGCTCTATTGTTTCATTTATTGGATATGAATTTATTATTTGTTCTTATTTATGAGATCATATTAAAACACATTTATTGAACACACATTTGTTTATAAGGAAATATTTATTGTATATGAAAATTTATACAGTAGATTCCGGTTAATTGGGACATATCGGGACTTGTGCCCCTTGCCCCAATTAAGCGGCTGCCCCAATCAGGCGAACTATCCTGTATATGGGCATAAACAAACGTTGAATTGATAGAAAAAAGACTACAGAAAGTTAATAATGCAACATACGTTTATTAAACTATTAATTTGATTAATAAATCAGCAAGTTTAGTTAATGTATTACCATTTTTAATAATAATAACAATTTAGTAAAAAATATTTTTCACAGCATCGGGCGACGCTGAATGAATGTCTTTTACTAATTCCTATTAAAGAAAAGTCCTATCCTCTTGCGGATAGTATAACAACAATAGCTTTCAAAATAGGGCAAGAATAGGAACACTTGTGAAATATAAGAGTAGTTCAAAGGAGGAAAATATAAATAAATAGTATTCTGAAAACAAAAAAAGATTAATTTCGTCGCGAGTATAGAGTCTATGTCGCCGACTCATGGCCCAATAAAGCGGCATGCTGTCCCAATTAAGCGGATAATACTCTGGGATATTCCTCTATTGGGTTCTGTTCTTCAAAATCTGCCCCAATTAAGCGGCTGCCCCAAGTAACCGGTGGACCCATTGAACGGAATCTACTGTAATATATTACTTATTTAACTTCTGAAAAGTGGAATAAACATTTTACTGTTACTTATTATAATTTTGAATAATGAGCTTAGAGTTCAAGGTAGTAATTTTATCGATAGGAAAAGTAAGTCAATCCCAATGAAAAGTAAAAAAAAAATGTTTAATTTGGAGTATTCTTGCATCATGTTGCACGAACCTTTATTTTTCAGAGCTGTGATACGTAAGGCTATATTACTGGCTACGGTGGAGGTGGGGTGTATTTTCCCCTGCCAATCTGTTGTTCTTAATGTTCGTTTTACTCTCTCCCTTTCCTGAGTAGAAAGCTCCTATCTTCGAGTGCGGGATTTTTCAAATTGAAAAAGAAATAAATGCGAGCCAGCTTGCGGGGAACCTTGATGGATTCCCCCGCAGAACTGGTGGATCGAGTCTGATGATGGATACCTAAATGTTGGTCGAAATCGATTTATCAAACAACCGATTTTTAATCGAAATCATGTACTCGACTTCGCTAATCTTAGGTAAAAGAACGAGTGATCAAAAAAATTGACCGTTCTTAAAAAATTCCAACGAACGCGTTTAGTATTAATTCGAGATTATCATTTGAAATATCAGCTGATTGAGATGCTTTCTTGATGATCAAGGGCATGCCTTTAAATTTTACTGGCCTCAGAGAAAAGTATTAGTAATGAATGGATGATGTTATCATAGGCTGGTATTGAAACATTTGGGATCCAGGAAAACGGTCAAGATTGAAGTTGAAAATCATGTTGAGCAATTTTCGGCTTCTGCGCATGTGATTACGGATCACGTGATCCCTAATTGGTCCCCATAGACATTTCCGTCTCTGAGGAGGATGATGATTGGTTTAATTCACAGGTGGAATCCGCTTACATGTTGTGTATTTGTATTTAAAAATTAATTTCCATAAGTTGAGTTTTTTTAATTTCCCCAATGAAATATAAATAATTCCGTTTTAAATCAAAGAAAAATAAGAGACTAGGTTGTTGACGTTTTAAAAATTTTTACCGGCTTAAAAATGCCATAATGTTACGTCAAAATTCTTTTATTTTATTGTTAACTAGCTGACCCGGCGAACTTCGTACCGCCCAACAATCAATGAACTTACAGTTTACTTACACCATTTATAAATCAGGAGCGGCTGTATCGTTTTTAATCATGTTTAATTTATTATAATAAAATAAGGGTACAAATTCAATAAAACTACGTAAATGAGTACCAAAATTGCTTGTCAGAAAGACATTTTCTTTATTGAATCTACATAGGGTGGATCGGAGCACGTTTACGCGGATTTTTTCAACAAAGTTTCTTACCTTTTAGCTTAAGAAATTTTGGGCATTGTGGTTTAATAAAGCAGTTCATGAAATAAAAATTATACGCATTCAGTTGTTGGCTATTTGCTTTATTAGCTGTAAAAAAATGTTTTTAGGTCCAAGTCTGTTGCATACACTTGGCCCATTCAGGGGGCAGGTTGACACGACCCCAGACCGACGCTTGACTGATGCTCAAAATCGTGCAAGAAAAGCCCCTATGAAGCAGCATTCGCATTAAATGACTTAAGGCGCGCCAGTTTTAGTATCTCTGTTTGGAAAAAATGCACTGCGTAAACGTACTGCATGCGTAAACGCACCACGGTGAGCCCTACACATTCGGGTTTAATGTCTTGCGTCAAGCACCTTCTGAGAAACAACAGTTTTTGTTTTGTTATCAGGCGCAAGATGAAGCGGATAAAGCTAAATAAATATAGCGAAGCAAAGCAGTGACGCAGCGAGGGGAGGTTTTGGGGGATAACCCCCCCCCCCCCCCAAGAGCTTAGAGAATTTTTTTATGAAAGATTTTGTTATTAATATTAGGGGGACGGATGACTAACAAACAAAACATATTTAACTATTCACACAGCCGCCAAACCCACTATTTTGAACCATTTATCTTAAAAAATATCTGAGGGAAGTGCCCCCACACTTCCCGCTTACCTTAGCGAGTTTTCTATACCCTACAGACCCGTGGTATTAGCTGCGCCCAAAACTCCCTATCCTAGCTACGCACTTGAAGCGAAGGAAAACATACAGAGGATGGTTTATCGACTCGTGAACATAGCACGCTAAATTGACCATGAGAAAATCATGGGTTTTCATTAGCACATGAGCACAAACAACACAAAAACTGAAAGAATGACCATGCGATTTTTTAATCGTTATCACGAATGCAACACGAATTGTAAATTGAATACGTTTTAGCTCAAAAGGGCATATGAGTTGAGATCATGGAATCTACGGAATGAGGACTTCCTAACCTTTGAATTTTCCTTTGAGTAAAGTTGCGTGAATCACATTCATCACCAATTTTTTTGATGATCAAACACGTTCCGTTGGATAGTTATGGTTGGTTTAGGCTTCGAAAGATCATGAGCACAGAAACTACATTTTTCTGTAAATCGTGCCTTGGTAAGCCAGGTACGTCCAAGGACTTAAAATATTCAGATAGATAGTTGGTGATTTCGTCTTCGTTTGTTACACATTTAAAAGATTCGAATCCATGCAGAGTACGAACTATTTGAATTTACCTCGTTTTAGTCATCCACATCTTCGTTCTTGCTCGCTAAATCAACCATCTTTGATTCTTTCGGTGATCAATCATATTCTGGAACTCTTTGTTGATGAGCAAACTACTTGATTCCTCGACAGGAACACGGACATTACCGTTTGTCAACAATTGCTTGGAGATTTGTTTACAAACACGGTAGTGAAGTGTCAACTCGAGCTGGGCCACGGCTGGGCTTACAATCAGCTCGAATTAAATTTAAAAAATGTAATTTCAATTTAATTAATATTTTGAATATATTTAGTAATTAAAATGTTATATTGTTACTAAATTCAGTTATTAAAGAGGTAAAAACAAAACTAATTATTTAATTTGTAGTTTTGGCCGACTTATCAATTGTTGTGTTACTATAACTCCTAAATGCATGTCCATAGGAAAGAGATGAATTTTTTTGTGAAATTATCCTTTTTTTAATGGCCTATATGTTAACCCCGCCTGTGACGAATCCAAAGAACCAAATCTCATTGAAATCGGTGCAGCCGTTCTCGAGTTATAAGTGTTCTAACTAACACGATTTTAGACTTTCTTATATATATATAAGATTAATAAACAACTGAATAATATACGAAATATTCAACATGTGAGTGTATTCCACCTTCGGATTCAGTCAATCAGCAATATCCTCCAATGCGGAAAGGTCTAAGGGGGACAAATTAGGGATCACGTGATCTGAAATCATATGCGCAGAAGTCGGAAAACACTCAACGTAATACTTAATCTGAGTACTCGATTAGTGATGGAAAAATCGATTTCAATTGAAATCAAAAGTCGAGTTTTAATTAACCACGCGCATTCGCTTCACGCTTACAATTCATCGTAACGATTTAATGGGTTTCGGAGCTTGAGTACCTAATATTTATGGGCCATCCCCGCGTCAAGAGTTCCTTGCCCCATTGGCTGTGGGCAGTATATTCTGCGGCGAAACTATTGCCTCATAAAATACAGGTACCATAGCCATGTGTCTCCTATGTGTTGAGGCGAGGGTGGAGCTCTACCATTTCAGGGCTCTACCTTTTCATATCCCCTTCTCGTGTGGTACGATCGTTGACCGCTAGGTGTCTCCTCTCCGCTCCTTTCTTTTTATGCCTTCTCCGCCGCCTGATATTCAGCCGTTTTTCAAGTCCGCAGCCGACCTGAGTTATTGAAGGGGCCCTGGAGGCTGACGTGCGGAGGGCTAGAAGATAGCTTCGCCTCCGGGGCCAAATACATTTTCTCTTCCGGGTTAGGGTGATGTTCCGCTTTCGCGAGTATCTTCTCTTGAGAAACTAGCCTCTGAGAAGAGAGTTACCTTCTGGTCGACTAAGTCCAGAGGAGTAACACCATTGCGCAATATCACTGCAGGTAAAGTGAACATATTTTTGAGGAAAAAACTACTTCTGTGAAGAAGCGTTGCCCCCGGGGGTAATTTCACCGTAAGCAAGGATAAGAAGTGTGAGTGTTTTTTTTATTACTTTCCAACTACCCGTAAACAGCACATATCGGCATTTTACAATGAGGTTTCCAACATTGACAATGCGCAACATCACTAAAAGTCATGCCCTGAATTGAAACCATCTTCTTGGGACATATCTTCTGCTCGACTAAGTCCAGAAGAGTAACACCATGGCGCACACACAATATCACTACAAATAAAAGGAACACATTTCAAAACAAATGAAATACTCTGTGAAGAAGCGTTGCTTCCGGGTAAAATTTCTCCGTGAACAAGGATAGGAAGTGTGGGTATCGTTTAAAGTCTGACCCTAAAGTTTGATTTCGGCTGGCAAGATATCATCCTTGGTCGTTAATCAACTTGTATGACCACATATAAGAAGTAATTCCTTCTTTTTAATTTTTTTAAGGAAATGTAAAGGCTTTATTATATCTTAAGATATAATTTTTAAGTCCTTTACGACTGAAAGAACTTACTCTTCCTCTTCTCTACCACCTTTTTAGTTTTTATCAGTCGGATATTATCAAAGGAAAAAACATGAGATGTGATTGACATGTTTTTCATAAAGCAGATTAAATTTTTTTGCGTTTAAAACCATTTGAGATGCAAAAAATAACTATTTCAATTATAAAATGTTAAACTTCTATCTCAATAATGCGTTGATTATTTTTGGGTAAAATAAAAATAGGAAGCAAGAAGCGATGGCTAACTAGAAAATCTGAAAAATCCTTTCTTCGTGTAAACTTGAAGTGCCGGCTGCTGTGTCGAGGTTTAGCAGGTATTAGAAAAATAATTTGGAGTGCAATTATACAAAAAATAAATAGCTGTCAATAATGGTTCATGTTACGCGCAAGTAAATTTTTGTTAAAGAGAGGGATTGTGAAAGATTAAATGTACTCGTAAATGTGATTGTCTGATTTACTTTTATTTCGCCCGTAAAGGTTTTGTTATATGTTCTAATTTGCGTTACGAGAAAGCTTAAAGAAGACAATTTGGGCTCATTGAATTATACACGGACTAGCCACGGTGATAACTTTGCGGAATCACCTGGGGTGCACAAAATGTGCGGCAATGCCGCAGAAAGAAATCATCTGCATTTTCATTTACGGGAATGACGCCTCGGTATCTTAATTGGCTAAAGCACTCGACCGGAAAAAGATGGCTCCGGGTTCTAATACCGATCAAGGCGAATGATTATTTCTCAGTGGAATATTCGCAAATTTGGGCTCCTTGTGTGAAATAATATAAATTTAGACTTGGTTCGTAAACCTTCACAGCAGTGGCGGAAAGGGGAGTACATCGTGTTGAATGGCCCCTCTTTTAATCGGAAGCAGAGGAATCAAATGTCCTAAAAATAAATTCGCGTTCGCTTTTTCCTCACGAACTCTTTGGTACGAGTTTCACCGCCACATTAAGGAATGGTTACGGTGCAATTACCAATGCCCTACTCCCAATGCCCAAAGTTACTCTATGGCAACGCGATAATTTGGACCCTGTCAGGATGGCTTGGGAGGTTTTGGTGGAATGAGGAGGAGGAGGGTGATGGTAGGAGGTCAGAGGTGGAGGGGTGTTCACGGTGAACTTGTAGTTGTGACGAAAAGGGACGTTCATTGGAATAGATAACTGTTACTACTAATTGATGCTGTTCTTATTGACTGTGTTGGTAAAAGTAATAACTACATAAATATTATAAAATATACAATTAAATTCATAGGTAAGGAAAGAAAGGGATAGGAACATATAATGGAAAAAGGGCCAAAGCAAAGGGAGTTTTCTGTGTATAAACCTCCGCCGAAATCATGGTAAATCTAAGCGTCCCGGTAGCTCAAGTGGTAGAGCACCTGGCCGGCAGCAGGAGGTTCTGGGTTTTAGTCCTAGTCAGGCAGCATTTTTACCCTCTGATTTCTGGCATTTTTCCATCTACCACAGCACCGTTGTCCTTGTCCTTTGTCCACTATATGTTGCTATCACTTTCTTTCCTTACCTATGAATTTATTTTTATGTTTGCGCTTAAGGCGCCGTGTGAATGAATGAAGTAGAATATTATAAATTAATATGATATAATGTAATTTGATATTTTACTCCTCAAATACGGTTTTTTGGACGTAAAAATGGAGTGATTTTTGAGTCCAAAGGGCTGCAATTTTTAGTTTTACCCATGGAAATGATGTTGCTGTGTAAATTTGAGAAAATTGATTTTTATTTAATTCAGGGCTCTTTGGAGACCTCTGAATATATAAAAAAATGGATTTTTAGCGTATCAATCCTATTCCCCATAGCATATTTGTAATAGATTGAATTCAGTAGTCAGAAAAAAATTAAAAAATAAGCAATGCTGGGAAGAGTAACCGCTTAGTCATGGTTACTTCGTATAAAAATTAATCAATCAATGAAGACAAATTACTAATTTTAAAAAGTAATCAGTAAAGTTACAGTTAAAATTACAATTACTTCTTGTATGATTGTCGACTCTAAAGATCGCGTAGCAACTGCCGTATAGTGCAGTAAAAATTTGGAATGATAGAGTCATAGAAATTGCAAGGTCGCGTTCGGCAGCAGTGGAGGCCGTAATTTTGCAGAAGGGGAGTAAATTAATAGTCGTTTAAGACCTAGTGACACGAAACGAAATTAACATGATTACAGCGAAATTAAGGGTTCCTCTTTCACCGCAAGGAGCAAATTACAAATAAAAATTAAATTTCGTAAAAAATAATCGTGACAAGCCTACATTATTGCAAAAATAACAGTTAAAAGCTATTCGATTACTTTTCCTCGATTACTTATCAATAATGGTTACTGAGGAGTACAATGTGTGTATTAGAAATATGGAAAACCTTAGGTTTTATCCTTTAAAATATGATAGCATGTATTTGTGTTTTATATTATATGTGACTTTTTCTAGAACTATAAAATTGTTTTTTGTTGTATTTTCAAGTTGAAAATTTTCTATACTTGTAGTTTGAAATTCCTTACTATTCGACAAGGCAAAAAATCTCTCGATCAATTTAATTTTTCCTTTGCTTTGTTTACGAACGAAATCAGAAATAATGAATGAATGAAATGAATGATTCATCAGAATGAATGCAAAATACATCTAATCTATCAATTTAATTGTTACTCTGGTTTCGTTAAGAGCGAAACTCTACTAAAAATTCACCCGTAATTGCATATTTCTTACAAGTACACACTAGGTGGTCTCGTATTTGAAGTGGAGTACAGTGTGTGATAGTAAAGAGGATGAGCGAAGATATTGGTGAAGTCTTTTCTTAGTGCCAAGCCTCCCTTAATTACTCCGCTGTGAAGGGAAATCTTCTTTTATATTTTTTAAATATTATTTTCATTGTTAGATTTTCTCTTTATTTTTTTATTGAATTCGTTTAGTTGGCGATATAATTATATAGTATTTCAGCTAGAGTATAAATAAAAGTATATTTTCGGCGTTGGAAAATACTCGTGGATTAGTATTTCAATATATGGGATGTATGAATGGATAAAGATTATCTTCATGGCCATAATCCTTTGACTAGTCTACTGTGTGATATTTTGCTTCATTATGCGCAGATAGAATTGTAGTGCCAAAGATTCCGCATCCAATATTCCATGATTTTATCATCATTAGTCAACAATCCTAAAATAGCCCCCCCTTTAGATCAGCCACTGTTTCCATGCACAAACTTCCAGGATCCATCGCCCTCTACAACATTAGATTTGTGACTCCTGAGGAAGCTATTGAGAGAAGTAAAGGAAATGAGATAGCGGTTATTGTCATTGAACAGCTATCACTGATCATTTTAATTCCCGCAAAATCCGACAAATAGGACGGCGGAAGAGGTCTCAAGGTTATAGAACTTCTCGGACTGGGGTGATGGCAATAGCACCCTTGTTACGTGTCTGAACGCCGTTAGCCGTCTCCAGGTCAGTCATTCTCCGCATCCATTCGCTTCCAGACTTGGGGCGAAAAAGTCAGGAGCCTCTTGACCCATTTCTCGAATGGTCCGCTTCGATTGTGTCACACACTATTGATCCATGTCCGGTACAGTCATGTGCAAATTCAAGGTCAACAATGTGCATGGAGAATTGGCTTTAAACGTATTCAAATGAATTCGTTTATTATCGTGGGACCTTTGTGGCCCATGAGATTTTTTACGATGATATTGCAATATTGAAGGGCAGGAAAATTAATCAGTGGAGATATGATGAAGAAATAAAAAAGTAAGATCCAATTAATGAAAATTCAAAATAAGAACCAAGACAAAGAAAAAATATATATACATAAATACATATACCCATTAGTATCCCGACTGTGGATACCTGGGAATGTAACTGTCCAAAATGTACACACCTATGAAACACATTGAAACATTCTAATAATTTATTCAAAAGGTATTTTTAAGGTTATCGATAAAAGTTATACTAGTAGAAAATATATCTAAAATATTTAAAAATAAAAAAATATTATTTTCTTCATCACATTAGTACGTTGTCACAACATCATAGTTATACAGGGATTTGCCGTGATTTATTAGGAAGTTATTTGTACTCTTTGGTCTTAGAAACTCGTATTGATGGCAATTTTCTTATTTCTGCTGGTGGTAAATTCCATATTCCGGAAATGAAAATTGGGCAGAGCACTCGAAAGGTTTTTTCCTCTCTGGCGAAGAATTCATTGTTCATTAATTGAAATTGAAATTCAATTCTATATGCGACGGGTGTGAAAGTTTTACTGTTTTAAAATTGTGCATTTTTCGCATTTTTGCATTTTAAAATTTTGCGCCTGGAAACTTGAGAGTTGTTAGATTCCCGTCCTGAAAATGGTGTGCCCGAGTGGAATTGTAATTCTGAAGTCCAAAGCTAGGTTATTAGAGAAGAGACTTTGTATGGCTTTTTACTCAAAGAGAAGCACTTAAATATTTGAGTGTTCGTCTACTCCGCATAAATGCCATTCGCTGTCGTTCATTCATTGGGGTAATGGGAGCGATTTTTTTCTCAATTATATTTGTAAGGCTTTTTTACAATTAGTTTTAATTTTAACCCTTTGGATTCCCTCAAATGAGAGTGAGTGAAGGTGAGGCAAATGAAAAGGAAAAGAATCATACCATGGTGATGGAGAAAAATTTTTTTAAAGGAGGCCGATATTTAAGGCCAAAAATCACTTCTTTCTTGTGTATACTTAATCCCAGGACACGATCTGTATCAAATGGATGTATCCGGTCACGATGGCTGCCATCTTACACGTTCCTAGGACCGTTTGAAAGAGCTACCTACTCCGGCGTCCTAAAGCTACCTACTACGACCTGCTAAAGACATTAACTACCTCCTACCATGAACCTTGGGCCATAAAGAAAATTATTATTTTGGGTTTGCTTTTAAGGCCACTAATTCGCCTGTAGCTCGAAAAAATAGATAAGTCTTAGGAAGGGCTTAAAGTCTTCGAATACTAAACCTTTAGTTAAACTTTAAATAAGGTAAGTACTAACAGACAAGGGAAATGGTCGAGTTGAAATATTAAAATGCGTATCAATTGAAGGGAAGCAGCTGGGGAACGGGATTCTATTGAACGTGATATAAAATATAATGCTCAGTTCTACTGGATTATGTTATTTTCGGAGTCCAAAGTATCTTTTTCAAGATTTACAGAATAGAACGAAACTACTAACCGAGAAGACGATGGAGTTAATGATGGAAAAGTGTCGGTCAAAATCGATTTTTCGAAAAATCGATATTTTAACCGAAAGAACGCCAAATTTAGGAAAAAAATACAGATCATATTGAACAAGTTTATTATTAATTCTAAAAACGCTCAAAATTACACATTTGAGGAGTAGAAAAAAATCCCAAAAATATACTCAGAATATGAGTATAGAAGCATCAGTAAGTTATAGCATGTTTCGGTAAAAATTTATAAATGCTCGCACATTAAAGTTTTAGGATTACTGCTTGGAACCATTCGGCTTCACTAAAATTTTTAAGAAATTTCAACTTATTGAGATGCTTTCTTGGTGATCGAGATCGTGTTTTTCCAATTTTGCCGGCTTTAGAGAAGAGCCTTTCACATGGAAAGGATGGGATTATCACAGTCTAGTGGTGACGCTGCTGAGATCAAACGAAATGTGAAAAATCGGAGTTGAAAAATCGAGGTTGGATCGAAACTCGATCTCGATTTCCGTCATATTCGGCTATTTAAACTCGATTTTCTTTTTTAATCGAAATCAATTTTTCCATGACTACTCCAGGGATTATCATAGTCCAGTCGTGACGCTGCTGAGATCAAACGAAATGTGAAAAATCGAAGTTGAAAAATCGAGGTTGGATCGAAACTTGATCTCGATTTCCGTGATATTCGGCTATTAAAACTCGATTTTCTATTTTAATCGAAATCAATTTTTCCATGACTACTCCAGGGATTATCACAGTCCAGTGGTGACGCTGCTGGGATCAAACGGAATGTGAAAAATCGAAGTTGAAAAATCGAGGTTGGATCAAAACTCGATCTCGATTTCCGTGATATTCGGCTATAAAAACTCGATTTTCTATTTTAATCGAAATCAATTTTTCCATTACTACTCCAGGGTTTATCACAGTCCAGTGGTGGCGCTGCTGAGATCAAACGAAATGTGAAAAATCGAGGTTGGATCGAAACTGTATCTCGATTTCCGTGATATTCGGCTATTAAAACTCGATTTTCTATTTTAATCGAAATCAATTTTTCCATGTCTACTCCGCCAGAGGAGGCAAAGTATCGACAGAGCATTCGCTGGGGTTGGTGTCCGCTAATCTTATCTCTTTTTCTCAATGCAAAGTTGCCTTCGCTTGGCAAACACTCCGTGAGCGACCCTTATCTCTCCGTCTATCACCTCAAAACGCCTCTGCCATCCGATTGCTTCGAACGCCGGTGGAGTCCGTGAGCCCTTTTCATCAGTCCATCCCCTTCAAGATCGCTAGACGCAAAAAGGGTGCTGGTCGGCCTCGATAGTGTTATGGAACTTCATATTTTTCGCGAAATCTTTGAATCATTTTTCTCTAATTTGGATGAGACCTTGCGGGTCATTCCTGCTCAATTCAACTAACTTAGGTTTCGTTGGATCTCTGGTACTGACAATAATATATGCGTGGGTATAATGTATATTTAGGAAATTAATGGTGTTTAGCGATATTTAGTGGAACTGTGAAACAGGAATAATAATCTTAGGTATATTAATAGTGTACCTTACACGTTGCGTACTGTGGGTGTAATATTACGCCTCGTGAAATCCTTCGATTTTTTCTGTGGTCTTCATATTACGCAATCCGTCTTTCGAAAAATCGAAGTTCGCAATTTTTTAACAGAGTGGTAAATCTCTAAATCTAGCCTTTAAATAAACAAACGAAGTAAACATAATCAAAATTCATTCTTTAAATGTTACCAAATACCTAATCCTCGCGCCAAAGATTGCTTATTAAGATATAACAAAAGTATTGATAATAGTCAGCACTGGAATAGAGATCTTCAATACTAATTGTAAGATTAGCACGGTAAGTGTTAATGGTCTCACCCAGGTTTCGATACTATATATTATGTCATTCTCAAATAAATGACATAGTGTTATAATTTGAGAATGACACAGTGTATAGTGTCGAAACCTTTATCAGGCTATAAAAATTGTGGGAACTACAATATTAGTGTTTCTGTGGTTATGTTTACTCTATATTGACGTCAAAACAAATACCTCAAAACCGTTTTGCGAAAAAATGGCGACTCATGCAGGTTTAAATTTATCACAAGTTCACTCAAAATGTGTCTTAAAAAATAAAGGTCCGTGAATATACCCACCTATTTCTCGTAGAGGCGTGGATATTTGCTTATTTTCAAGCGAAGATCTTTTTAAAAGACATTTAAAATCAATAAAATGATAATATACCATTAAATATTATCATTACACAAATTTTTATTGAAACCTGAGACCGCAAGAGTCAAAATGTATTTGAAATTATATGGAATGACCGTAGGGAGGATGTTTTGCTATGGGAGCGAGGCTTGGGAGTTAACAGCAGCAGAGAAGTAAATTTTTTGTGACGAAATAAATCTATTTCACCATTGGCAGTACACACATCTGCAAGGCTAAAGTCAAATGTAAAATTTACAAACAATAACATACATACATGAATATTGAAATTACCAGGATAAGATTCTTTGGAATTCCCAAGATAATCATTTAACTATGATATGTACAACATCCACAGAGTCCAGAGGGTTAATAAATACTAACAGAAGCATGGAAAAAATAGGCATTCTAGTTGTCATTTGGAAATTACCTTACAATGCATCCTCCAGACATTCATTAGCACTATAGTAGCATTTTTCAGCTTTCTTTTTAAATACGGAGAGTGAGTTGCTATTTTTTATTTCTTCGGGAATTTTATTGTAAAGTATCGAGGCAGAGTGGTTGGGACCTTAAAGACAGAGAGAGCTGGAATACTGGTTTGAGTGGATGTTATTTAGTAGTTAGAATTTGGAAGAAAATGGGAAGGGTTTGCTTTAACAAAGCAGGCACATGTAAGGATATACAAAGAAGGGAGGGTGAGGATTTTAGATATAGCAAAGAAGATTTTACCTGGAGTGCGAATAGGGGCATGGTACATTATTATTATTAGCAATGGTGAAGTGCTAAGAAGAGTGGGGGATAAAAGAAAAGTCTTCTAAAAACCTTGAGACGAAGACGACTTAGTTGGCCACATTATGAGGCAAGATGACCTGATGAAAACGGTCGAAGAAGATATCGTAAAAGATCCGTGAACATACCCACCTATTTCTCGTGAAGGCGTGGATATTTATTCATTTTTTAGCGGAGATCTTTCTAACCAGGACAGGTGGTAGGAAAAAAGGGCAAGGGACGGTCCCGAATGAGTTTCATAGGACTGGTTATTGGCGATGCAAAGATTCGCCCCAGCGCCCCTGGCGGCCGCGCTTGGAAGCACTCTAACTCAGACACATTTGTTTTTCGTGCTCTGGGAAAAATTTTTGCTGTGTAAGCCTTGGAACTGTCATGTGTCTGCTTTGCAACCACTGATTTGTATGCCCTTTCGAACTGGTGTGGAATTGAAACACGGTACACAGAAGTTCATGACGTCATAGCGTGCTACCATGTCATGAAGTCATTTGTACACCTTTCTAACTCATATGCAACAGATTTTGAGCTGCTTTGGATTTCCATAGGAAACTGCTACGGAACTAATTTTCAACCTTAGGAACTCATTTGGAATTAACATTGGAACTGATTTGTACCAGTCGGTCACCCGTTTTGGAACTCATCATGGCGTATTCAGTTTTCTTGAAGTTTATGGTGGTCTGTTTAGGAAATTTAGGCAAGATGCATATTGCGAATTGAGGTGCCGCAGTGCCATCATTTCGCAATAGCTCCATTGCTATCCAAAGCATTCGTCACCAGTGAAGGCCCTGCAAGCTTGACAAACTTGACACATGTTTGATATTCTCATAAGGCGGAGTGAGGGGTAAGTGGCTTTAGTGGTCAAGAAAGTCCTAATCAAGAGCTTAACTCCGATCTTCCGTGGTTGACGTGGATCATTCAGTGTCCGTTTCTGAGTGAAATGCCTTCGTTTCTGAATAATTTTTCTTAAAAACCGTCATGTAAAATATCTGAAAATCCGATGGAAAATGCGAAAAATGGCCTTTCCGGGTAATTGAACTTATCTACCGCGACATTGAAACATATTTTCGAAGGAGGGATTCATTTTTGGCGAAAAATTCAGTCCTAAAATACAGAACAAAATATGGACATAAGCCATTTCCAGGGGGTCGGGAAGAAAATACATCGACCGGTTCGTTTTATGTATATTAATCGATGCAAAATACTACTTTTCCGAAAATATTAAAGAACGAAAGAAAAAAATTTTTGCAAAAATTCTGTAAAATTCAATATTTATGTGTGAAATATACCTTGAAAGCATAGACATTGATGTTATTACAGCAATAATCTACTTGGAAACGCCAAAAAACGCCATTATTAACGACGCTTGCGCCATGAAGTTGCTATTGAATACCTTTATTACACGCAACCAAGATTCAATAGTGATTCAACGCCTGCGGACATATGAAATGATAGTGGGGCCAATATCATGGACGCTACTCCCATATGCTGATGACATTCTTCTTATTGTGTGTGAACTAACTAATTTGGGACCTCCAATCATGAATATTGACAAGTTCATGTAATGCTATTACATACAAGTATTGTGTTGGTGACTAGAGAGATTGATCTGTGAATAAGAACTGAGAACTTTTTATCTGAGAACTGTTTATTAACATTTGTCTTTTCTCCTTCTTTTGTGTTATATTAACTTGCATGTGGAGTTGTCAACCATGTACTTCACCACAGGCACTGCTTTTGAGAGAGGAAAACATAAATGAAGCTGTTACAAAAGAAATCATAGTTTATTTTGTGATCAGGTACATAAAATAAGGTTACTTTGGCATTGCGGATTCAAAAACGTAGGTAACATGCAAAATATTAAAGTAAAACATTGAAAATTAAAATTCACACTGGTAACTTAATAGTGGCACATCAAAATACATAGACTATTACACCACAGTTGAGCAAGAGAAAAAAACTGTGAAGACTATGTTTCTGGACAAATAAAATAGTCCAAGAAAACAAAATAACACAATGACAAACACTAGAACTGAGAAAAAACATGTAAACATAAGTTGAGTCAGTTTGCATTTTAAAAAATCAGTTCTATGACAAATGTCAGGAGAAAAAAAGTGAAGGAAAAAGCACCTCAAGAGAGGCTTAAGGATTAACATAATGATCCTCCATCATTAGAGGAAGAAAGTGATCAAAATAAACATCACCTAATCTACTTAAGAGGTCGAACACATAATGAATGTGAATGAAAAGGAACACGTACTTGATAATCATTACCAGCCGAAGAATAAACAATGTAATCACATTGTGGAATGCCACTCAAAGCCATACCTATTTGAACTTGGGCAAAATGGTCAGTCCTCTTCAAATTTACATTGTTGTCCAAGGTCTTCACTGCTCTTTGATCCAATAACTTAGCTGCCGTCAAAGTCTCGCCATCCTTAATTGTCTTAATTTCAACATTTCTTACTAACCTGCCATCAACCAAAGCTGTTCCATCTAAACTTGCTCTCACCCACGGGATTTCTGGACGGACTAGAAGTCCTGACTCCACCACCTGACAACCCTCAAGCTCCTCATACCTCTTTCTCGCTACAGTTTCAAGTTTGTTGCCTGTCTGTGTACTTGTTACCAATAAACTTGCTATGGTACAAATCTGCGTAACGTTTTTTCCAGTTAGCTTTAGGATTTACCGCATAAGTGTACTGGCTGTATGCCTAAGATGCTGGGATAGACATATTTCTGCCTTTGAACCAAGCATCAGTCCTCTGCGGGGTTACCAAGAGCGAAGCCACTTGGTCTTGGGTCACGGTAACATTTTGCTCATAAAATTCCAGCAGAACTGCATCCACACTTTGAAGTTTTCTCCGGGTGAGAGCTTCCACATTCGAAATCACCTCGAAAGGGGGGTTGCTCAAGAGACTGCTAATGGTATGGCAGTCCTGAGACGCAGAGGAAGAGGACTGGGAAGTACAGGACGAAAGTCCTTCACCCACTCTCATCCCCGAGTAAAACATATATATTTCACTACCAGGGGCACCTGAAGTGTATAAGGGAGGCTTATGATACGCCAGTACTAAACAGTTACACAACAACACAGAGGCATACAGAGATATTACAAATTCTACAGCAGAAAAACAGGATGATGGGCTTTACCTAACACCAGTCAGATACGGATTTGAAATCAACAATTGATGGCCAACCTATTTCAAGGAACCATATCTTTTAAGATTGTACTTAAACTTCATCAGTCTATTCCTCCAACGATCCTCCATTTCCCTCGTCACGGGGGCCACAGAAGAAACATAAATATTCTTTTGATCTCGAACATGGCACAGTTCGGAGATTTTTTGTGCTTCATACTCTCGCAGCGTCGCGTCGCCTTCTTCAGTTTTCCCTATTGTTGCTGGACATTGGTGCAGCTCAGGTCGTCCAAATCTCGACATTCGATACTGAAAAAGAAATTTAAAAATATTAACGTAAGTAGAACAACCATTTGAGTTCAGCTAACTATCCATCGAAGGTTAGGTTACTCACCGGCATAGGTACAGCATCACGGCCACCACGTGCTTGCACTTTTCTCAGGAACCCGCTGGACAGCCACACTGTAAACTCTGATCCCTCGACAACCGATCGCCGTAATTCTTAGATAAATCAATCCACAAATCCACGGAATACGGAAGTCAGGCCCGAGGTGCGAAGAACCAAAGCCTGCACATGAACTTCCGACACTTTTTCCTCCCTTTTCCCCACCGAAATCACCAGGCCAGCATTTAAAACTTCTTCTCCCTCACGCATGGGCCTCACAAACCCTGAGGTTGCTTTCATGACGTCCACAACCGATAATATCTTCAACAACTTACCGTATTCTCACGTTGAAACACATGCAGTAAATATGGCAGAGGATGGAGAGTGTCTGAGTTAGAGTGCTTACAGGCGCGGCCGCTAGGGGCGCTGCGGTAATCTTTGCATCGCCAATAAAGGACGTAAAAGAGAAGAAATACGTCAGCCTTAATTAAAAAGCCTGCAGGCAGCAGACCGGAGTGGAGAGAGCTACGTCAAACCAATCTTAGATTTGTTGACTTATGATGAGGATGGATGGAGTGACCCATTTTGTATTTGGTGATACCTTGATAAAAGAGTTACTTTCATCAACCGCCATTTTTCTCCGTCCCAGTTACTCCGCATTTATTGCTCGAAGCTGTCCTGTTCTTTTACCTGAAGTCATTTTTAAATATTCCTTCCAGACCCTTCTTACCTCCTCTCCTCGTTTCTCCGTAAATGAATGCCTTCTGTGTTCCTTTCCCTTTTTCCTTAGCAACCGTCCTCTTACCCATCGGACCGTATATATGTTGGAGTATGTTTGTATATATGATCGAGTTTGGACGATATGCTAGAGTCACAATAGGGTGGTTTCCTGTTTATTTTTTATTGCCTAAATCGAAAGGTTATTACTCCTGGAATTTCATGCTTATAGTTCTTGAATGTCAATACCTATTTTTCGCGATTAAATGAAAAGAAAACATTTCCAAGCGCGCGAAAACGCGACGGCTAAGTATGAATGCTGGGAAAACCCCGTGTGACGTCATTCTGGTTCCCGCTGTCGCAAAGTGAGGTGACCTTGAGACCTTGACCGTGTGTCTTGAGGCGAGGATGTGTGCGCCGCCGAGATGCAGGCTGCTAGCAGGTAGCAGAGTACCCTGCTAGCAGATAGCGTTTGTCTTAAATAAGGATTATTAATACCCTATCAAATGAAGGAAACTTTCCGACCATAGGCAATTTTAATAAGTGATTATTATGAGGTGTTTCCCTGAGCTCTGTGCCTCATGCATGCATTGGTTATCTCAGATGATGTAAAACTCCAGACTACTCGTATAGCATCTCGGTCCCTGTGACGTCAGGTGGAGTGGCATCGCATGGGCGCCAATCTAGTCTTTTTCAAATGAGGTTAAAATTGACATTAACATTCGTCTAAACCGGTATTTCTAAAACCAAATAATATGTATATTATGACTGAATACACTAATGGTGGGTAACTAATCGCAATCAACGCGTTTTCTTTTCTTTTATGAAGGAAACTACCCTATTGTCCAAATAGTAGAGAATAACTTGTGAGATATACCCGTGATTTACTTTTTAATTACGACGTAGCTGTGAATAGTTGACTGAAGACCAATATGTATGGCCCAGAGCTATTAAATTTTATATTGTTAGTTTTGCATAGAATACTGGCATAGTAAAATAAAAGTTAGTTGCAATTTTATACAAGTATTTAATGGATACGACGCTCTTCAGCTCACAGAGCCATCATTGGCTAGTATCCATTGGCGGATTTAGTGGAGGGGAAAAGGGGGCACATGACCCCCAGACTTAAAAAAAATAGGCATTTTTAATACGGTTATTATTAAGTTAGTTTTATTTTGTGTATTTCGGAGCCTCAGTCAATTAATGTCATATTAAAATTAAGATTTTATGTCATGTAGTAATTGTTGTATGTTGTTTTCAATCTCAAATATGAGAAGACCTTTTGCCTGTCAACACTTGTGCTCCCCTACGGAAAAATCCTAGATCCGACCTTGTTTGTATTAGATGATGTCTCTGTGATCTGAAACGCGTCGTGCGCTTTAAATTATTGTGGAAAAGTGCAACTACCTTCTATTTCAATATGTCGAACCTCCAGTATATCATGCCTGAATAGGTTGAACTTAATCAGAAACCTGGCTTCCATCAATTTCGCTATTATCCATCACCATTCTCCCTTTTTTGAATTCGTCATTTTAAAATTGATGTTGTTCGTTGATTAAAAATATTATTGTCAAAAGTAGATTCATAGAGCGAAAATACTGAAAACATTTAGTAACTGACGTAAAAATGACAATTTCCCCCTCGAGAAATTCCATGATCACCCATTCATTCAACCGGACGGTTGGTTTGGTTCGGTAAGGGTAGAGGTCACCACCAGTGGCGCAGCGAGGGGGGGTTTTGGGGGTTAAATCCCCTCCCCCAGAGCTCAGAGAAATTTTTAAGTTCAATCCATTTTACTTAATTGGAATGATATTACTAATAGAATAGGATAGTGTAAGGATTAATAAAATATCCCTCTGAAAGCCGTAAAACTCACCATTTTGAACCGTTTATCCTAAAATTCCGCAATTTAATAATCTCGCACCTATCTTTTATCCTGGTGGGTATACATACCCCCACACACACCGATATTAGTGCACGTAAACCCCCCCAGCCTTAATTCCTGGCTGTGCCCTTGGTCACCACAGACTTGGCCGCAGGCGTACGAATTAAAAACATCCAGGGTAGGGGACCAGTTTCTCTGCCTGGGCCTCCTGGGTAGTGTTCAAATGCTTCACCCGGGATTTGAACTTAGGCAGTTGAATGACTTACCCACTTTGCCACCACTCTCCTTGGAACATTAATTAGCTGCATCGATGGCATTAATATCTCTTTGTGTCGGTGCGCAGCGAGAGAAATGGAAGGAGAGAAATGAAGATCATGATCTTATTCCTATTTACTTCATATCCGGGGAAATTCCCTTATTTTTTTATTTGGCTAACGAGATGTCTTTCAAGGGGATAGACACCGCCTGCAAATATTCGATAGCTCCTAAATTACCCATCAATTGTCTGAATGAATAAGGTTCTCGGCAATTGTTTTATTCTAGTATTTTTTTTACTTCGCCCCGACTAGTAGCCTATTAGTATGTCATTGTGTTGCAAGCAGGAGGAAACGGATGCTGCAGAATACGTCTCGCAAATGCGGCTGCTTAAAGGACGTTATTTTGCGAGAGTGATAAAAGCCCAACATACTCGCGCAGTTGGCGTGAGTAATTTGATTGACATAGAAGTTCGTAATTAGTGATCATCGGGTTATAACTTAGTGAATGGAGGTAGGAACATCTCTGCCGTAAAAATTTTGCCTCTTAAGCCTCTAGTCTTTAATTCACGATTTATATCCTACCCTAGGTATGCAGAAAGGTTTTAAAATGAATTATTTAGAAAAGTTAGAAATTTCAAAACGATGGCAATCGCCTGAAATTGTGCTTATAACTTACTTCATTGTTTTTAAATGCTCACCTCTATTAACAGTACCTCCGGTCCCTCTCCTCGTCCTATTAAATTTTATGTAACACCTTATCCTGTGATTTGCATGTTAATATCTTTTATTTCACATATTATGTAATCAAGCGTGCTCTTCTGACTGACATACATTCCTCTAGGCAAAAAAATCTTTTGAATGAAGTAAAACAGTCGAGCGTTTCTTGTGATTGGAAGCGGGTATTTACTACCGTGCTCTCGCGTCGAGAAATTGTCGTGAATTCCTTGATGTAGATAATTTTTAAATAGGGTAGTTTCCTTCATCAAAGAAAACGGAAGGCATTGATTGCGATTCGTTACCCACCATTAGTGTATTTATAATGTACAAATTATTTGGTTTTAGAAATACCGGTTTAGACGAATGGCAAGGGTCAATTTTATTCTCATTTGAAAAAGGCCAGATTGGCGCCCATGCGATGTCACTCCACGTGACGTCACAGGGACCTAGTTTCTATATGAGTAGATATGAGTAGAGTTTTACATCGTCTGAGGTTACCAATGCATGCACAAGGTACAGAGCTCAGGGAAACATGTCTTAATAATCACCTATTAAAACTGGCTAAGGTCGCAAAGTTTTCTGCGTTTGATAAGGTATTAATAATCCTTATTTAAGCCAAGCGCTACCAGCTAGCATGGTACTCAGCTACCTGCTAGCATCCTGCGTCGTATCAGCGCTCAAAGCCTCGCCCCAAGGTCACCTCACTTGCGGCAGCGGGAACCAGAACGACGTCACACGGAGTTTTTCCCGGCATTCATATTTACCCGTCGCGTTTTCGCGCGCTTAAAAATTCTCACTTTTCATTTAATCGCGAAAAATAGATATCGTCATTTAAAAATCTAAAAGCGCGAAATACGTACTCCAGGAGTAATAACCTTTCGATTTAGGCAATAAAAAATAATAGGAAACCACCCTATTTACTTTCTGTGAAACTCTCTTTAATGCGTTAACATTTCCTATTAACGCGTTTGGATCTCAACGGTGTAATTTGGTCCTCGTCATCAGGGCGGAAGTTGTTTAATATTTCGAATAAAATTATTTAACATTAATTATTAATTTATGAATTATTAAACAGTAATGCTAAAAAACGTCTTGATAGCAAACATACGGTGTGTAATTTCAACTACCGCATCTCAAAAAATAGCTTACGGATGTATTAATTATATTTTAGTGGTGGGGGAGGTCAAGGGAGGGTGCGAGGAAAGATCAGGGGAAGGGGGTGGCAAACTGACCTTTGCCCCTCCTGACAGAATTCGTTGTTCCTCCCTGATCATAGATCAACTTCTCCGGTTGGTCCTTCCAGAGAAATGCACCTTGTTAATCCTATGTCAATTTCCTCTGCCAAATGTTCCTTTCTTCGTAGCGATTTTAAAGGGGTCAACATATTTCATCATCATAGAGAATTTGATCAGGTAGGTAATCATGGAAATATGTGGTAGGAATAACCAAAGAGATATAAATGCACTTCGTGACCGCAGAGGCACATCGCGTAAGGGATTTATCACTATATGTTCCATTGATTTAGATAAATTAGTCCTCTGGGAATCTTTGTGTACCCGTATTAATATTTTTTGAACAATTATATTACTCTTTTGACTGTATGATTCTCTTCCTTTAAACATTTTTTGCTTCCTCGTCTCTTTTGGGTCAAAGTAAAACCAAGGAAACCTCGCCCCGTCGGCCAAGGGAAATTATTTCGCAATCTCTCTGGTCTCGAAACCGAGTCCTCAGTTGGATATCTCGCTATCTCTTCTTCAAATCTGTGCCATCCTTTCCAGAGTCAAATGATGTTTTGCTTCTTCTCTTGGAGAATCTGGCGTTGTATCAGCGGTGCGAAATTAAACAAAAGCCGGACCCAAATCCAGCATAGCTTTTTTTGAGAGAGAGACTTGAAACTTTGCATAAATACTCATATATGATAACCGATTATTGATTTATATGTCATTTTACTAAATAAGACCCGTTGCTGCGATAAAGCACCACAAATATGACTAGTTTTTAAAAATATTTTTTTAACAGTTTTTTAATCCTTGTTTAGCATGCCGACTTAATCTCTTAACCCTATTTCATACCCGAGGCATATTTCTTATACGTGGTATGATTCCTACAAATATCCAATCCCTAGCATCTTCTCAAGAGTAATGCGCTAAATGGTGTAGTCGATCGATCCATACTCCTGGTAATATCCTCAGTATAGTGTTTTAGGTCAATGCTCACTACGTGCCACGCTTTATACGACGATTTTCAAGAATAAAGTTTCAAAAAACTTGAAAAATCGACCGCAATTACCGAACCTCAAGGTCCCGCGTCGTGTAGCTGAATCTTGACGCGTGATCGAAAAATCGCTTTCATTTCCTTGGTCGCAAACTTTTTCCCTCGATTTCTGCCTAGTATTTTGAATAGATTTCTACTTTACACTGTGATGTATTTCCCGAGTTACATGTTTCGTTAGAGACTCGTGGTACTTCATACCAATCTTTTATTGGTTTTCATCTGCTCAGAACTCCTGGACTCTTCAGATGATGAGTCGCTTCGGGTTCCAAATCGCCAAGGGACTTATTCCCTTTAGTATATATATTTCGTAAACGAAAGATAATGTCTAATTTATGTCAAATTTTACGTGACAAACGGGTACGCCAATTTGCGTTGCAAAACCAGGCAGAAAACAGCCAAAATCTTCAAGAGTCATGGAAAATATAGGGAAAGCTCCAGGTCAAAGGAATGTTACGTTTTTTATTCCATTAAAATCATGTCAACGCAACAGCACCTGCTTAAATTCAAATATTTTCGAAGTGAACCGAAATATGGAGTTTTTTTTAATCGGTCATGTTTGTGCCTCTGTACCTCAGCAACAGGACAATTTAATGTAAAATGGCATACAAACTTATAATTGGTTATCATGCATGAGTGTTTACGCTGAGTTTTCCGTCTAAATTTCAAGAAAAGCAATTTTGGACTTCTGTCCGACTTTAACATATTTCGGACCAATGTGCGTCGGCCTTGAGAACTTCTTTCACACTCCCTGGTCTCGAACCCGAGACTTATCCGAGGATATCCGGTTCTCTCTTCTTCAAATGTGAGCCATCCTTTTCAGAGTCAAATGGTGTTTTACTTCCTCCCTTGGAGAATACGGCGCTGGTACGGAAGTGTGTCTTCGATGACCTTTGATATTTAATCCACCAGCTTTGGCTCTGCGTGGAGCCAGATTGCTATGACGCGCTTCCTCGCAACCTCGGCGTGAACAAGCCAATTTTCGGAAATACAGCTTCCCCAAGGCGGAAAGAATGAGCCATAAGGACAACCCCTTGACGGAATAATTCTGCGGTTTCACACCAGCTTGGTGGCGCCACTTCATGGTCGGGACGCGATGGCCCTCGACGGACCCGTGAAGCATGGCAGATATGCATTAAAGGGAGCGGAGCCTGGGTTGTTATGTGGGGTATGGGGGAAAGAGGCGTCGGGTTGTCGCCACGCCCACCGCCCCCGAAGGGGTTAGGGAGGGAGATTCAGTGGGTGGTAGGTTAAAGAAGTGTGTTTTGGGTAGGAAGGGCTGCTGTTATATACTTCGTGAGGGAAAGCAATCGGGCGAGGGAAATCGCTTTGTATCAAAAGCTACGATCAACTTCCGCGAGCAACAGGGCAGAAGTAGATGGAAAAATAACAGCTTGGTGATAAATTTTGAACGTCTGAAAGTTGCATTTCGACCAATACTTTGAGCTTAATACTTAAAAAATTCCTCGGAGGAAATGTACATTTAAATGTATACAAGGTATGCCGCCTTAAGTAAATGCGCAAGAGGGAATAGCGTAGTTTTAGAACTCGATCTTAAGGACTAAAATACGTATGAATCTTTATTGTCAAAGGAAAAGCTAATTGGCACAGGCATTGTCCTTCGCCCACTAGGAGGTTGTAAATGTACTGGAGGGGGTACCACTGGTTCCTAGCGTTGAGCGCAGTGTGGCAGGAATGGTGCCCAAGGGGGTGCTTGGGTAGGATTAGCCACGCCCACTTTGACCAAAACTATGATAATCCCATAAGAGTCAATGCCAACTATTTGGTGAAATATTCGGTCATGAACGTTGTTACGTTGAGATAAACCATCTCAAACGAACACAGTAAACCTTTTTTTTCATTATGGGAAGGCTTCGTGAAAATATGCCTAGAATATCTTTTTCCAAGGAAAAATTATTGTCAATCACCACGGTTCCGCTGTGCAACTAGCTTAGCCGAAAATAACATTTTACAAGTGTAAAATATCCATTTCCCATCTACTGGTAATTAATTAGATTACAACTATTGGAAATCTTACGATAGCGGACCGGTCGCAATAATAGTACAATAGTATGTTCACGACGATATATTATCACCACGATATGACTATATAGACAGTTTAATATACACAGTAGTATGACGAACGATCGGAAACCTCCGACGACAATCAAGACGTAATTGCTGCATTTTCATTTTATGAATCAGAGGGGATATAAGTAAGTACAGGAACGATATACGGAATAGAATACTTGATTATATACATACACTATTTGAGACTAAGTCCGGATATTGTCAAACCAAAATGGCGAAATACTGACCACGCTTAAAACTCGAATACAGCGCCTCCGGATATTTACAACCTCCTTGTTTGCCCACAAAGGAAAGTCTTTCACTTTCAAAATGGAACTTAAAAAGGCAAGTAATGTATTGAATAGTAATGCATTCATTAATCACGGTAAAAACCAGCTGGGTGATAATTTTTAAACCCTTAAAAGTTTACGCAGTGGTTACCTTTTCGACCAACACTTTGAGCCCAATACTTAGCGTTCATTTTTAGCTGTGGTACCACTCGTTAGGAATATGAGAACTTCTTGTAACGATATTTCATTGTTGCAAACGGAACAAAAATTGCCAAGCACTGGAACAAGCAGCAATATGTATGAAAAAAATACTTTCCCTCGTTGGCAGGCATGTCGAATTTCCTCCAACTTCTTCTCAAAGACGTTTTTAATAAATGGGAAAAGGATGCACTCGTCGATGTCGAAATATGGCGGACAAGAAAAGTACCGTGCTCCCTTATGCTGCCTAACGTCTTGGAACACCCTTCTAATCCTGGGGTTTAGGTAGCTATCTGAGGAAACGGACACAACTTTATATTTTGTGTAAATTTGTAAAAATAAAATGCTTTATTTTTTGTATAAATTGTGCCACGAAATTTTAACCCGATAGCTGAAGTGAATTGGAACCAAAATTTATGATGTTTAGGTCGAAAACGCATCATTTTTATTACTGTAGAAACATTGTTGAGCCAAGTTGAGCCAAGCGCTCGGATTGGCCACGAGTTTGCGTTGTTGACGGGAACTCTGAAAAGCTTTTTTTGAGTCACATACTGGCTGCGTCGAAGTCGCGAGTAGTCAAACTGTACCGGCGAGATAATCTCACCTCAACCAGTCAGAAAACAGAGGTACAAAAAGGTGACGTGCGCATATGTTCTGTTGTCGTCTGTGGTGTTGTTTGTGTGAAGATGAAATTCAAACGAAATGAGATTTGAGGGATTTGAACTTATGAAGAGACTCCGAAGGGATTCTTCTCTTTTTTTATTTTAACTATTGTTATTGTTCTTTTTTCACACTTTTTCAATATTAGCAATTGATTTTTTTCATGCTTTGCCTGAATTTGTTCTTGCCTTCATCAAGAGCATCTGGTAACAGGGTGAACTCGCGGCCAATCCGACCGCTTGGCTCAACGTTCCTATAGTTTAAAAATGGTGCGTTTTCGACTTTCACGTCATCAGTAATTTTGGGTCTCACTAGAATCAGCTACCCAGCGTTAAAATTTCGTGACAATTTTCTCCACCCTGTGAAATATTCGCGTTTTTAAATTTTGCGCTGGTGAGCCCATTGACTCACCCCAACCAGCCAGTTTACAATATAGTGCTATTTAATAGGGCTAATTTTTAGTTGGCGGTGTAAATGTTGTTTTTGTGTGAAAAAGAAACTCAGTTCCGTCAATTTTGACATTGAGGATAAGAAATAGGGATACAATCATGAAATTGCAGATTCATGCATTTATTTTTTCGTTTTCCTTATATTTTTTAATACCAAACTGGAATTTTATTTTGATTTTATTTTTTATTTTTTTTTCTGAATTCGCAATTGTGAAATGCATGAATCATTTATAATTTTCTTCTTTTTCTTTATTGAAGATTCAAACATCAAATATAGTTTATTACCTACAAACTAATCATTAAAAGGATGTTTATACATTGGAAATATTCATAGAAGAGCCACTTGCTGAGGCAGTGTTTATGTTGTTGAGTTACTTGAGTCGTAGTCCCAAATGTCTCTAAGCAGTGTGATGTTTGTTCCCTTCAGCCTGGATTTGAAATTAGTTACCAGGAAAAGCGACAAGGCGAGGGAAATACTTCGCATGGAGAGCTACGGCCAACTTCTGTGACCGGCAGACCAGAGTTCGAGGGGAAATGTCCTGCTTGGTGATAAGTTTTGAACGCTGGGCTGTTTGTGCCCATATAGTCCAATGCTTACTCTAACCGGCGGGTTTGCATTTTACCATTGAATCAACTGGGGTCTTCAGGCGGTGTGTGTGGAAGAAGGTTTTTTGGCTGCATCGGATACTAAGAGAAAAGAACCAGGACGAGGGAAATCGCCTTGTATTTGCTACGTCGAACTTCGGCGACCAACGGTGTAGTCGGGGAAATAGCAAACCCACGTGGTGCTAATTTTTGAAGTGGATGTTCGGGCTCAGGGCAATTTTAGTCTATTTGTTGAGTTCAAGACGTACTTTTTTCGATCGCTAAAATTTTGATCGACGAATTAAAGGGGAAACCAAGGTAAGGGGGTGACTGAGCCTTTTTCCTTTATCATGATTGAGCAATACGGCAGAAGTCGATAATTTTTCGGCACTGAGATCCTTGCGTCGGAAAATGCAAGGGATAAGCGTCTACGACCAATACGAGGGGGAGGCAAAAATAACCGGCACAATTAAAAAAAATTCAAAATTTAATTTTTTGTGTTAAAAAAGTTGGTCACCTTCGAAGTACTCTCCATTTACACTGATGCATTGGTTAAAACGTTTTTTCCACTGATGTTTCACCTTTGGTACTCGTCCTTTCCGATACCTTGCAGCGCCAACTTCGATTTTATTTTCATCTCCGTAATGTGACCAAAACATTTCCCTTACATAGCCATTTCTATCCGGGGGAACCAAATGAACACCAAAGATCTGGTGAGTTGGATGGGTGAGTAAGCAATGTCGTACACTATTTTCACAGGGGCCCGCTACAACCGTCTAAACCCGCGCCGTTTCGCATACTGACTCAGAAATGATGAAATGACACCCGTTTAGCGGGGAAAGCCCAAAATATAAGAGCGAAGCGCGCAGCGATTTCCGTCCGGTTATTTTTGGGTCCCCCCTCGTAGAGCAGAAGTTAGGAGGAGGAAAGTATATGTGTGGTGATAAATAGGCGTACTCAGCGAGGGGCAGGAGGAGGCAGCTGCCCCCCAGAAGCAAAAATCGCAAATGTCTTAAAGGAAAATAGTATTTTTTCAAGCTAATAATTTAAAAAACTAATTAAGAGCTGTTACAGTTTCCTTAAAATGTTAGTTCCGTTCACCTTTTCAATGCTTAAATCTTACCATAACTTGAACTACTATGGCTTGCACCCCCTCCCCCTACTTTTGATCCTCGGTACGCCCTTGTGGTGGCAGGATGAATAATGCGTTAATACTTCAAGGAGTGGCAGGGGAGATAATCTTAAGCATTTTGTGTCCATAAACTGTGTTAATCAACTGAAAATAAACACAACGAAAACGAAGATATTAGTATGTAGGAGAAGAGAAGAAGTCAAGACTAACATTAAAAAATAGGGAAGCAAACACTGCTGGAGGTGAATGAGTTCTGTTATTTGGGAAGCAGGATCACTAGCGACAAGAAAGAAATTATCAGCAGAACAGCCCAAGCGAAGAGAGCATTCCACCAAAAGAGAGACCTGATAATGTTTCTCTCGGATTTTTCTATCCTGGTCTTTTTACGAGTCTTATACTTAACTACTTTAAATCCTTGTTTATACCCCTCGTCACTTTTCCTCCTTTTTTCTTCATTTTACTCAACTACGGGTCTTCCGCAAGACAGTGCACACTGTACAATATTTAAGTATGAGTATTTCAGTGACGGTTAGTCTATTAAATCTAAATCATTCCGACCATTGGTGATCACGGACGCGCTTCGCTCTTAAAAGTCATTCGCGAGAACAGAGAGGACGATTGATGTCTGGTCGATGGATACTGTGATGGGGAGACCCCTCGGCTGAGGCTCATAATCTTTACCTCCTCTGGGGGATTCAGGGGTCAGAAACTGTTAGGAAATTGCATGCATGGAAATGGATTTTGACGTTTTTATGGCTCTTAAAATCTAGATAAAAGTTAATAAAAAATAGCAATTTCGTTAGAAAAAATACTGCTAAAAGTGAGAATTTCACAGATTAAAAAATTTACTATTTGCTATGGTTCTATTATCTATTTAGCGGATTTTTTTCCGTGAAATCGCACTGAAATAAAAAAAAAACTTCAAATAACCTTTCCGATCAACCCTTTAATACAGCTTCATGTCATCTTTATTCCTCTGAGACCTTTATTTTATTTAATTTTTTATATGATCCTTTTACACTGAGTATGTTGTGTATAAGGAAACTTATGAAACCTTAGAATTTTTAATTACAAAAACTTTGGTTCTAGTACACTTGAGTTTTTTATTGTACCTTTCATGTACGCTTCGCGATGGACACCAGCGTTGTGGGGGTCCCGTACACTCATAGACTTCGGCCGAGCAGCCGACCTGACCAGCGGCCCTTGAAGGTATGTATTGAGTTTCGAAATGGAATGGGGTCTTTTCCCATCACCAAAAGATGTTCCTCCTCCCTTCTACCGCCTCCAATTCCGGTTCTCTCCCATTTCAATGTTCTCAGAAGAATTCTCATCCCAAATTGTTTGCAAGCGAGGAAGGAGTGGGTTTCCACTGTTGCTTTTCACACCTGTGACCATTTTCCGTTAGACCCTTACGTAGTTGTACCGCTTGATATTCGTAAATGCGAATCCTCAAGTGTGCCTTAATTCGCTTTTATGAAATGTACGAGTATAAGTTTGGTACGTATACTGAAAGGCTATTTAGGGTACTAATTTAGTGCTATAGAAGAATGTTAAATTATGATATAGTGCTATAGAAGAATGTTAAAGAATGAAGACTAAATAGATCCTTCGCGAAAATTCCAAAGAGAAAAAAATCATTCGCCTTGTCTCCGTTAAGTTTCCTCCGTGGCTAGTCCCAGTACGCTTAAACGATGGAATAGATCGACCGAGTAAGGGATGACCAAGACTTAATCTTAGTGAGGAGGAGAGAGGAGCAGAGGTGGAAATCTTTGCTGGTATGCCATACTTTTTGCCCCCCTTGTGACCTTCACTGTGACTTTACTGGGTCAAAGGTTGAATTTTCGCAAACAAAAGGGTTATTTTCGGTTTTCTCGTGTCCGAAAACATAATGATTGAAATCTTGAACTATGAAATTATGATTTTTTTCTATCTCGATTTTTTAACATTGAAGCCCCATGAGGCAAATTCAAAATTTTGGCTTGGACCCAAATTGTGAGGTCAAAAGGTCAAAATTGAGCAATTTTTCTTACACTCAATTAAACTTTGGACCTTTCCCCACAAGTATGCCCATTTTCATGAATATTGCTCGAGGCTATGTACTAAAATTAGAGGTCAAAAATGACACACGGCGTAATTTTAGAACTCGATCATAAGGACTATCATCCCTATATATTTTCCCTAAATTTCAGTTTCCTCAAGTACATATGTATCTTTGTTGACAAGGGAAAAGCCAATTGGCAACCGGTGTCCTTTCCCCACAAAGGAAAGTATTTCACAATCAAAATGGAATATTTAGAAATAGACGGAACAACATAATCGGCCATATTTTGAGACATGATGGTCGGACGAAGACAAAAGTCGAGGGGCAAGTAGACGGTAAAAATGAAAAAGGAAGATGAAAGGGTAGAATACTTAGAACAGGTAAAGAAGGAAGTGAAATAAAAAATAAATACTTAGGTGTGTAAAGATTAGCTGATGGAAGAATAGGGTATTTTCCTTCATCAAAGAAAACGAAATTAGTATATTCATAATATACAAATTATTTAGTTTTAGAAATACCGGTTTAGACGAATGACAAGGGTCAATTTTATCCTCATTTGAAAAAGGCCAGATTGGGGCCCATGCGATTCCACTCCACGTGACGTCACACGGATCTAGTTTCTATACGAGTAGATAGGAGTTTTACGTCGTCTGAGATTACCAATGCATGCATGAGGCACAGAAATCGGGGAAACATGTCTTAATAATCACCTATTAAAACTGGCTAAGGTCGTAAAGTTTTCTTCGTTTGATAAGGTGTTAATAACCCTTATTTTAGCCAAGCGCTACCTGCTAGCAGGGTACTCTGCTACCTGCTAGCATCATGCGTCGTATCAGCGCTCAAAGCCTCGCCCCGAGGTCACCTCACTTGCGGCAGCGGGAACCAGAACCACGTCACACGGAGTTTTTCCCGGCATTCTTACTTACCCGTCGCGTTTTCGCGCGCTTGAAAATTTTCACTTTTCATTTAATCGCGAAAAATAGATATCGTCATTTAAAAATCTAAAAGCGTGAAATAGGGGAGGCCGGGGCACGTTGGCCATAGGGGCAGGATGGCCCAGTCGAGTTAATTGATACAATAGACACTGAATCGTGCTGGGAATCTATCAGAAGGTTGGTAGCACACTTCCCCTTTCTCCACAACACCATTATGACTGGAATCGCAGTTTTTGAAAAGTTGTATCGATTAATTGTGTTTGCGAGTGTTTCAGTAAAATTCTACTCCCAGGTTAAATGTGTGTTATTTAAGTTTTGATCAATTTGGGCCCAATAGTTGAGTACCATAATTAAAGCTCATAGTTTAAGCATAACTTCTGTGTGGCATACAATCTAAATTGCTTCAGTGAGTTTTGTAACGAATAGAATTTATTGTAAAAATGGCGATGGGGCAGGTTGGCCCAGCGACGACGGGGCACGTTGGCCACCCGGGTCAACATACCCCGTCCTATGCATTTCTTCGTCAAAAATGGCCTAATTTTGAATAGACGGTCACTTCCATCATCAATTGGCTGTCATTCAGGTATAAATTACTTAATATTGTTTCAAGTCGGTTACAATGCATGCTTGCCATCAAGAGTGTGGGGAAGTACCTTTTGTTAAGTTTTGTTACCTTCTTGGACCAACACATACGTTTATTAGGGTATTTATCGTAGCATGACATTAGAATTACATGTCATATTACCTGACTTTATCATTTCAGACGTTCCCCCTTCTCCAAAGCTAGATTTACATTTCTGGTTATCATGTATGTAACTGTTTATGCAAATGTGCTTAAGCAGTTCATCCGAGAAAAATGAAAAAAAGTCGAGTGGACTTACGCATTTGATTACCTCTTCAGTAGGAAGAATTGGATTACAATTTAAATTGAGCTCGAAAGCTGGATTACCCCTTCTTCACTTACATGGAATATTTTCTGTTAAATTTGAGGATAAGCTTGCGTCAATAGTCAACTCCAGAGGTTCCGCTTTGTCTGCGATTAGTCGTCTTTGGTAGCGTTGGGTTGCGTCTGAACTGATTAGACACAAAGACTCAATTAAATTCACAGAGGCTACTAAAATATAAGCGCAGTGGTGAAGACAGACATCTATTTGAACGTAACATAGTATCACAATGTAACGCATGTCAACTGGAGCAAAAAAAAATAAAATACGCGCGTCCGATATAGGAAGATGAAGATTCACTGTGCCTATAGTGTGCCTTTTTCGACGGTCAGCCTGGAGCACAATGTATTTAGTGCAAAAATTGCAAGCGTTGTGCTCATTAGACATGTGTGAACAATGAAATCCACGTACTATTTCACAGGAGCAATAATTGTGCTGATCCTTTGTATCTGGACAGTGACAAAAGTCAACTGGTTTGTATTAGCACGCCAGAAATCCTAATAATTTACAGCTTTCCCGTTATTTTAGTAAAATGGTTATATATATTGAAATATATTTCTTGATAACTATTAGTTTTGATTTCCTAAAATCATACTAGTTCAGCTTATCAAAAAATACATGGGCCAACGTGCCCCAGCCGCTGGGCCAACTTGCCCCGATGTAGGGGCAGATTGGCCCACCTGTCATATGCCCAGTATTTATTTATTTTTTTAAATTTATAACTCATATATTCAAGTTTAATTATTGCCATCCAGATTTAGAAAGACTGTTCTTTAACTAAGCAATAATTTCATAAAGTTAACTATGCATAAATAAAAAATATTTAAAAATGTAAACAAAACCGGGCCAACGTGCCCCGGTCTCCCCTACGTACTCCAGGAGTAATAATCTTTCGATTTAGGCAATTAAAAAATAATAGGAAACTACCCTATCGAGATGAGAGCTTCGTCAAACCAATCTTAGAATTGTTGACAGGTGATGATGATAATGCAATAGAGTATCTCTTTCTAGCATCGGTAATGCGATTGGCGTCTCTTTTAAGCTTATTTGAATGCGCAGTGAGTGACGGCACGGTTAGTGGCCGACTGGAGATTCCTTTATGGTAATATTCCGAGCAGGATTTTCGCGAAAGAAATCTTGGGAGAGGATAAGGGGGAGGAGTGGTTGTACATAAAAAATGACGGTCGAATGAATATGGGAGTTTTTTTTTGAGACCTCGGTCGTCGTCTTCCTCTCCTTAACGGCCCGTTTGACGCGAATAATGGCCTTGGGCTGGCCTTATTCTTCTTATTCTCGTCAAACCTTCTTCATAATGTTCCAGTTCGTGGAGCGATAAGGTGGATAGGTGTGGGATTTTTGGAAAATGGTTGACACATCGAATGTGATTTATGTTCCTCTCAGCGGTTCCCTTGGGAGTGCTATTTCACTGCTCCCCGTTCCGCACGTGGACTGTGGAAGCAGTAACATTGCTTCGATAGCGACTTGTTTTTGCTGAATTTCTATGCAGGGCATGGAGCAGTGCCAGGGTTTCTGACAGTCTACGACGCGTTTGCCCATACCTCCTTAATGTGTTTCGTTTTGCGCATCGATTTAATGTTTACTTATTTACTGACAATACTTTCAGGCTGATTTTTCTAATGTATGGCGGTGAAAAAGTACTTGAAAGTTTATCTAACCCAACATTGTTTTGCTTCACGTTTGTTGGTTCAAATATTAATTTTTGAAAGCTGTGTGATTAATTCTTGGTGTAGTTTCATGACAAAAATTATTCTATCTTAATTATTTCTGTTTCTTACGAAAGTATTGTTTTAATAATATTTATTTTGAGTCTTTGGTTTAGATCACTTAAGATGATGATGTATGATAAGAATTATTTTATTCATCCCATTGTATATGCACCTCTCTATTAAAATATTTGATGTTGATGTATACTGAATGTTTCTTTGTGTAAATTATTGAATCCTAGGTCTTTGGAATTCGTAGTCTGTTTTAAATTTTATTTTTAGAAAATTTATTGTAACTCTTTAACTTTATTCCTCAGGGACCTACGTCGGTGTTAATCTATAAAATTCCATTATGCTGTCCGACAGATGCTTTGTAGGAAAAATCGCTTGCTATGTCATCGTGGGAAAACAGAAATCCTCCCTCACCATCACTTGAGTAAGTGTGAGAGCAATCGATGTCATTTACTTTGAATTTTCAATTGGAATTTTGAGAAAATTTCACTGAAGGAACTCGTTATTACAGCTGGATATATTTTTTATATTAATATTTTTTCACCAACGTTTCATTATCGTATAGGATATATTTATCTTTTACATATATTTATTGCTCCTTAAAAATTTAAACATTTTAAATATTTTTTTAGATACAAAACCAATTTTGGAGATTTAGGTGACCTCAGAGGCTTGTTGGAGGGATCACCTTCAGAGATACAGTCGTAATAATGTGCCTGTTGTTGCATAAAAAAGATGTTTTAGGTAAACTTTTCATGCATAAGCTATATAAAATGAAGGTATATTAAAGAATAATATGTAAAATTAGGAAAAAAATATGGTCTGAAATATTCAAAGGAAATGTCGCCTTGACTTTTTAAGGAGATGAATTGGTGCTCGTAAGCGAAAGATAGGAATTAAAGAACAATTGGGGACATAGCGGTTGTTTAAAATGAGTGGTTTGATAAAAAATGTTGTAAAACAATACATTTTAGATTTATTTAAGTACTGATTTTGAAGCGATGTTGCAAAGTTCAGTGTTTTTAGAATACCGGAGCTATACTTGTTGCTTTTCTCCTGACGCTCAAATACTCATGATTTAATGCCATTGAATTGTATTGTACATTATAAGATAGAATGCTGAGAATTACTCGGTCGTGAGTGGTCTATTGTACCGAAAGAGATTAAAGCTGAAAATATTCCTTTCTCAATATTTTGCCAGATGTAAGGGAAATTTTTGTGGCCTTCTTTTTATACGCATAAGCGCTCCTATAGTCTGCGCAGCTCGTTTTCTTGATCCCAACTCACTCACAATGAATCTTAAACCATCGATTTATATGCGGAGAGGTTCTCACATCTTGTCCTCCCTCAAGTGACCTATTTTACACTCTTCCATGAATTTAGATGCTATTCAGTTCTCTGAATTATGAGCAATGCATGAGTAAGGTAGAACCTAAGTAGCCAGCACCCTTTCGTGGTGTTAAAAAATAAAATTCTCTGAAACAAATTATCCCGTGGAATGACATATATGCCATTGATGTTTATTTATACGCTTTAGAATCAAGGAAGTAAATGTATCATCGGATGCAAGACATTAATTGTATCGTTTCATTCCTGGTGATATTCAAGACGAATATGAAATGGGAATTGACAAATTTTGTTCCTTAAGGCCTGGTTACACGATACATTAACTCTTACGGTTTAATGTCTGAATGTGTAAACGCGTGAAAGAACACGAAAATGCACCGTGTAACCACCCCACTTGTGCGAATGCATGAACGGAAAATAGAACCTGTTCTAATGTGGTTCATGCATTCGCACATGTTTCGTTCCGGTCCACCAAAACCATTCAAGCAAACGTACATTAACTTGTACGTGTTAATGTACCGTATAAGCAGGCCTTAAAACTCTAAACTTATATAATTCGTTATCTCGGGCGTGACTTCAAGGAATCGATGTAACACAATGAAATGTAAAAAACTTTTTAATTCCACTAAAATTTAATTTTGTACGACTAGGTTTCGTCGTGTTGACTAGGCACGTCATAATCAGATTATGACGTGCCAAGTCAATACCTAGACTGTACAGTATTAGGTTTATCTGGAATGACAAAGTTTGTTTACGTTTTATTATAATCTAAATTTATTATTCCAGTTTATTAGACGCATATATTTTCCCTAAATGTCAGTTGCCACAAGTCAAGCTAAGACGGTTTAAGCTGCTGTGAAAAACAATACGCTCGTCTCAATTTCTGAAATAAAACATAAAGAAAACTTGTGTAAAATAAAATAGTTGAGAACGGGTATAAATGTTGAAAGATATTCGGAAATATATCGAGTGTGGTTTGGCCTTCTAAGGTTTAAACGATCGCCGTGGAGTAGTATGGACGAGTAGTATGGAGTTCTTTTGGGCGCAGGTGACGCAGCGCAGGAGGAAGCGCTGGTGTGTAGATGGATACGTTGGAGATTGTTTGGCGGAAAGTGGATTAAAATTGAAAAAAAAAGATCAAAATTTCAGTATCTAAAGACCAAAACCTCAGTTTACCTTTTATTAATTCGCACAAGGGAGGGTTGCGGAAAACTTTTTAATGTGCGTGCATTTTTTATTTTTTTTTCGAAAAATAATTCAATATTTATTCATATTCGATTTTTTCTGGATTTTTTTCTTCTACTGTATGTATATACTTTATGTATATTTTCAGTGTTTATCGAATGAAAAATAAACATGTTTTTTACGAGCCGTATTTTTTCAACAAAGAACCGTCTATTATTTCGATTTATCTATGAGGCTTTGATATTTTTTGTAGCCATAAAGAGTCTTATAAGAAAAAAATTAGCTTATTGTGTAGTGAATACTCATATCATGTTTATTTTTATTTCCATCCTTTCCTGTTTCAGTTTTATAATATAGAGATTTGAAGAACGAAAAATTGCCTTTTTTGTGTAAATACAGGGGATAATATTTCTGGAAGACCTTTATTGAAATTTTTATAAATTGGAGAGCCTGAGCTACAGTAAATTTGAGTCTGTGTAAAGAGAATTGGAAATGTTTTGCAAGTCATGTGAAAAATATTCTTCTCTTTAAGTTTGTCCGCATAACGCTTCATCCGAGCTAGCACAGGATGACTAATTCTTATGCTATTTTGAATTATACTTCAGAGGAGTCCACCGTAGATTTCTATTTATCAGTTTTTTTCAACGATTCATGCTTATCTTTAAAACTCACTTCTCGCGTGGATATTCTAACGTAATATTTCCTTATCCTAAATGGGGTATTTTCTAAAAGGATATTGCTATCGATGTCCTTAGGATTTTCCCACGAATGTACACGTATATTTTCACTCTTTATGTTAATATTTTGCATTATATGTGTATATTGTCATCTTTTGTATTCCTGTTATTCCTATGATGACATATGTTTTCTGTCTTGACTGTTATTAATGTTTATCATGTATAATACATTAAAAAGTAAACTTTGCTGTATTCCATTTTTTCAGAATTTCAGTTCAAATTTACTTTTTAATCTATCATGTTATTATTCCACGAAATCGAGAACCATAGATTCATCATGTATAATTTTAATTGACAGTGCCATTAATTGTAAAACACTAGCTATTAGTTTAATGATGAGGGATACGTAAGACGGCACTTCATAGTCTCAATTACTCCGCAGTTAAGGCGTTTTATTGGAAATGTCTCTTGTGTAATGCATTTCGATGTTTGTAAATAACGGCCTCTGTACAATTTTTTCTAGTAGCTTCTGCGCACCATTGCAGGGCACGTTGTGACATTACCAAGGTCAGTCACGTAGGCCTAGCTGTGAAATTCACTGGAGGATGAATGGACTTCCTCTTAAGATTACGACGTGTCCTCTTCTCGCCCAGTGCTCGTTTTAGTTTTGGGCAGATTCGAGGGACAGTGGAGGGGGCGTTGCTAAGCAGGCCGTTTGTTTGGAAGGGAGGCTGTCAAGGTTTGTCGCTGGATCAACGGGCGGAAAATGTAATCCGACAGGGCCGAGTCTACATAATTTCGGCATTTACGAGTTCAACGAACTTTTGCGCGGAGGCGTTGGAAGATCTTCCATCTGCTGTCTTCATCCAGAGGACGATCCCTCGAAATCCCATTTATGGGGAAACAGCTTAGTAAAAACAAAACACTGAGGGATCGGGAGAGATATTCTTCCTTCATTCACCCCATTTTGTCCTTTACGATTATCTCTCTCGCGACTCCGTATCTGAAATTTCTACGGAGATTTTTTTATTCCCATGCTACCGAAAACAGCACATAATGGCCCTTTACTTCAGGGTTTTTTCAACAGTGCAACTATTACACAAGCGCGAAAAACCATGCTCTGGATAGGGACCACCTACCCAAGCGGTACTCGAATCCGTGACCTCTTCTTTGGCAGGAGAGGACTTAACCCCGCCCCCACCGATGTTGGCAAAGCGTTAAGCGTTATATTTTTGCCATCCTATGATTCCCGTAGCGTACTTGTAAAGTTTTGTGTAGTTGGGGTAGAAGTTAGGAAATCAGTGACAACGGCAACGGATGAAATTCTTATCATTTTCATCGTCCCATAATTAATAAAAAATATTTTCCTAAATAATGAAGGCCTAATTTTAAGATCAAAATTTGATGGTGTCGTGAGATACCTATGGATGAATGAAGCACTTGGAATTGATGGTATTCTGGCAAAGATAATAAAATGCAGGGAAAAAGACCATAAACCAGCCGTACGGAATCATAAGTGAAAATGAAATACATTTAATTGGTGAAACTCAAAGGACTTCGAGAGATATACCATCATACCGATTCCCGAGAGCAAAAGACCAGAGAAATGAAAATGTTAGGATCATAGGCCTAACATACCATGCGTCCAAGCTACCAACTAGAAATATGTACAGAATAATAAAACCAAGATCAAAAGATTATCTGGATAGTGACAGATTTGAATTCAGAAAAAGCGAAGGCCAAGAGAAGCCATATTATCTCTAAGACCACTCATAGGGATGAGAACTTAAAAGATCAACCCCAAGTTTGATGTGCTTGGGGAAGATAGTAAGAAAAAGTGTTTGACTACGTTGGTTGGAACTCAAAGATTAGATTTCTGTAAATTTGAGTTCTTCATTGCGACAGAACTCTCTGAAGAATGTACAGAAGAATCATCTACATTTATTAAAAAAAAGTAGCAGTAATGAAATCAGGACCCAGTTTTATAGAGGTAAGATTTTGGAATGGAGTGAGATATGGTTGAGCTTAGTCACCCCTAATTTTCAAAGCAGAGTCAGAGAAGGTCTCGAAGGAGATTCGGGAGAAGATGAGTATGATGGTGGTATATCAGCTGAAAATAACAGAACACTAAATCACTAGTATACAGTGGAAGAGAAGGAGTGTAAACTAGCATTAAAATAGGGAAATAAAAAATGGAAAAGTCGGATGAATTTAATTATATGGGAAGCAGCAACGAAATTATCGTTAGAATAGCCCAGGTGAAGATATAACTCCACCAAGTGAATGATCTACGTATAACAGTAAATTTAAACTTATAAGCAAGGAAAGTATTTATTAGAACTTCCATGTGGAGAATGCCTCTCATGAAGGGCGAGGAATGGAAAATGATAACAGTAAAGAAATCAAAGCTGGATGCTTTCGAAATGTTGTCCCTCCCCTCAAACCCTCTAACTAAAAAACCCATTGTCTAAAAAGATCCCCCTCAGTTTCTCTCCACTCCAAGACCGAATGAAAATGCTGCCTTAGTCCCGCATCGCAACCTTACAGACCATATTTTAACCTAATAGCAGAATAGCCCAAGCGAGGAGACCTATTTCGGTGGCTATAGCAGTCAAGGGCGAAATCAGAACGATAACACAGGCCAACAATGAAAAAACTTTTTTTTACTGAAAATACCTTATTCTTATGTTTTTTAAGTTGCTGAATCCAAATATGATGGTTTTAAAGTTGTATCACCCACCATTTATTCACATTTTACAGTTAAATTTATGAAATCAAGCAACATTTTTAGAATTTAACAGCTTTTTATAGTTATAATAAATTTGAAAAAGTAGGTCTAATGAACGAAGATAATGGGGGATTACTGTTGGTACTTCACCGAGAAGTTCAGCAAGCGATTTATCGCAGAAAAAGCTACACAAGAAGCTTCAAGGAAAAAAGGGAAAGAAAATGTACACCAATTCCAGTTGACAAGTGAAGTGAACCCTGTATTATCACGCTGTAGTAAATACAAACAATTTTATGGTGTAACACAGTGTTTCATTTATTTCCCTAAATACCGTATAGGGGAATTAGACTCAATATTAAAATACATATTGCTTGGAAACTATGGGTGATACATAAAAACTAAGGCCTGGTTTGGATTTGGTACATGCAAATCTATAAAGATCAACTATTAAAATAAAAAAGTTTTCAAACAAAATTTTTTTGTTGGCCTGTGTAATGAACGAGGAAATGATGTGCTTGTTCATTCTTTTCAATCACTGCTGGCTCTAATGACCCGAATGAATCTGATTTGACCCAAGCCATCTTATCCTTTCACGACAGACCTTTTCGTCACGGATGTTCTTCCACAGCCGTCTAATTTTCTCTTCTTCGCTGCCTTGACACCCTATGCTCGACACCTCCGCTCTTAGCGACCTTTTTGCTCAGTTGAAAGACTTCCTGCTTCGCTCACTATATGCCAAAAATAGGCGTTGGAAAAAAGTTCCAATATGAAGCACCCATGGTACTTCCTGACATTTCTTCCTATAAGGAAGCTGGAAAAGTTTTTTCCAATGCTCTCAAGGATACGATCAGGTCACCAGGGTGGGCAAGTTATGCTGGAGTAGCTCTTAACAAATCAGGAATTGTCTTTTACCATTGAATAGGGCCATACATAATTGCAAATGTTGAAGAGGTAAGATTTTCGTAAGGGGTAGATAGTGCCAGGTAATTGAGTCGAATAAAGTAGTGCCAAAGATAAGCAGCATTGGCATCATAAATGTTTCCCAATCCAATCAAACTCTAATGTAAACATAACCAGTGGCGTAACTAGGAATATGCTTCGGGGGATGGGATGGTCTGGGGTGGCGGCACCCTCCCCAAGGCAAAGGGGGATTCGGGAAAATTTTGGAAAAATGACATGCCTTGAAATATATTTTACATCATTTTGTCACTAAAAATTTAGCTTTAAGTAAATGCAGTTATTACATGTCAAAACTAAGCAAAAATTTCTCTGAGGCTTTGGGGAGGGATGTATTGCCTCATCCCCATCCGTTGTTACGCCTCTGAACATAACATGAGAGTACTAGCATTTATACTTTATAATTGAAAGCATTTTTCAGGAAGTTTAATAATTGAAAAAGAGAACATTTCCCGAATAGGTATTTGTTAAACGTGTTTTCAAGCATGCAAAAGTGAAAACAAGAAAATCTCGTGAATTCGAATTAAGGGAATCACGTGGATTCGAAGTAATCCAATCTAGCTTGCGATTCGAATAGAAATGTACTTTATTCGAGTTGATTCCACCTTTTAGCATTATACAGTGGTGTCATTTCGCAGTGAAAATTATAACATTTAACAAGTATCGTCAGACCCTCATCAATGTCAGTCAGTTCAATACAATTGCATTTCCTCACCAAAGCAAGAATTTAACAAAATGATCCTATTTTTCAGTACCTGGCTGAAAATAAGTCATCATTTTCGCCACCAAGTTGTAAATACAACGGAGAGAATTTATTGCTACCGCCGTTAAAAATCCCATCTTAATTTTTATTGGTTATCATTTAAGCCAGAATAAAAAAAGAAATGAAACTCCCTCGAGGACTTTATTTTTGAAAAAATGGTTTATTTTAAGTCTAAACCCAGGACTCGACTGAGAGAACAGAACGGTCAGCGGTAGAATTTGATGAAATTCTACTACACTAGACGTCGAAATATATGTATACGTTTGCGCAATCAGTTTCGCGGAATATGATATGGAGTGCAGCGGTGCAACGAGCCACTCATTGAAGACAACTCTGTCCAATAATGTGTCCACTTCCTCATATCGTGCCATTCAGTTGTCTCTCTGCCTTAATGTTAGATGTATGTGTGAAGTGATTGATCACCCAATTCACGTCGAGCTACTGCACCAAATCCATCATCAAGAATATCGAATCCAATGTATCTGAGAATCACAAAGCCACATGTAGGAATCCACGTCGCGACAACAAGGTAAATAAATGAGTCGACACAACCTTTCCTAAATAGAGTTTTAAAATTCTATTTTCACGTGTGACATCTGTTCGAGCAGATATGACTGAGGTGAATAAAATTTTTGTTCGTCAATGATTATGCTCTCATCAATATTCATTCTGGCAGTTGAAGTAAACTGTCGATACATTTCAATCAAAGCATTAATTTCCTAATAAATAGCCAAAAATGTACTGCGAAGTGCCTAAGGTTTGATATGATAACCCATCGGTCAGTTTAAGACGGAGCAGCCGAAATCGTATATTCAAGTTGAAATCTCCTTTCAATTATTTGTATGTATCTCTCCGAATTCCGTGTTGATTGTTAAGGCTATATCACGATTAGGATTCTCACGGAGTATTTGGAGCTGTTAATAATTTTTTTGATAGGTGAGGGTAGTGTTTACCCAGGATAATTTCTGGTGTGAGAATTTCCACACATCCATTACCTTTCCCGGGGTTGCAAATTACTCAGAGATTTTTTGGTTGGAGCAATCCGAAAGCTTAATTATTATCGAAGAGGAGTTACAAGTTTAATTCTTTTACTTAGGTTAAACAACTGATCATTGAAATATTACCATACTTAAAGCTTTACAGCAAAGAAAACGCAGGTTGCCTTAAAACGCCTCGATATGTTTTAGAATGCGCTCTTCATCGGGAAGAAAAGAGAAGGTTTCTGACGAGTGACGAGGCTTCACCCAACCTCCCTTAGTTGCAAAAGTAGGAGTAAAACAGAATGGAGACAAATTGTGTCTCGAAATTAACCCTGGATAGGTGATGCCAGTAGGAACCAAAATTATTAATTATTTTTGGTCAAATACGCACCATTATTAAAATACAGAAACTTTTCGCCAAGCGCTCCGATTGACCGCGAAATTACCCTGTTGCCGTGCAACCACTAAGCTAGCGAGCGGCCTTGGACTCATCACGATCTCTGGTAGGCAAAGAATTTGAGGCCATGAGTTGTCCTGAGCGTCTGGCAACAGGGCAAACTCGCGGCCAATCGGAGCGCTTGGCGCAAAGTTTCTGTTGTTTAAAAGTGTTGCGTATTCGACTTAAAAAGTAATTTGGGTTTCTGCCGGCGTCAGCTACCAATGATTTGATCTTTGGATTTTTCTTTTTCATAGAAAAATCTTCTAAAATTGTTGTCACATTAAATTATGGTTTATCTAGTTGTTGGCCCTAGTCGCTTTCATAGCGCTGAGGGTATACCCTATTCCGCCCTTCCACTCCTGTTCCTACCCTAGAGGCGTCGTCGAGCTCCTTATCGCGGCGGTGCTTCTATCCTTTTTCCTTTCCTTCCACTCCCCTCCCTGGGTGCACGGGCGTATCAGTTGAATTACTGGGTCCCGGCCCCGGTGTGTTGTAACACTTTGGGGATCCCCCTTGGATCTTGATTCTCTGGCATCAGCTACCCTGGGTTAAAATTTCATTACACAATTTTTCCACCCTTTATGTAATCTTGGCGGCGGTATTACGCTGCATTAACTAGGAAGAGGTAAAATTTTCCAGTGCTTTCCCTTCGTTTCAATTTGAAAGAGATGCTCTTCTAGGGTAATCGGCAATCCTTAAGTGAGAAGCAGGCCTTTTTACGTTTGAAGCGTTAGGGGCAGGAGAGCGAGCACGGGAATGTGGTAGCCGATTAAACGGAGCGTTTGGCTGCTTTCCACACAGTTCTGGGTTCAAATGCCCGGGTGGAAGTATCTGAATACGTACCTGGCGACCCTCCTGAGGCGCGGCGGAATACAAAGCGCATCCAATGCCTAGTATTGCTCTCAAATTATAAAATGAAGAATTCACCAGTCGTCATTTAATTAGCTGTGATCTGTGGCGGTAAAATCGATTTCGATTAAAATCGAAAATTGGGTTCTTATTGTAAAAGATCGACTTAATACTGATCGAAAAATGATCTTCGAGTTTCGATGCAAACTGGATTTTTCACCTTCGATCTTGACCATTTCGTTTTATCTGAGCAGCGCCACTGCCGGCCTATTAGGTATTACGTCGTCTGCTGGGGCGCAGCTAAGAATTAAAGCCGTGTCCCAACTCGTTAGCCATTAGGCATCATGTATTTAGCCAGCCAGATTCTGGGCAGCTAACCACAAGGGAGCATGAATTGGGACATCCTTACGCAGGTGCTGCCATCTACTGGGAACTAGGCCAATGCAAAACAAGAGATAATCGGAATCAAGCCGCTGTTACTCCCGAGAAAAAAGTGGCATGTTTTTGAGGCCGCGGTGAAAGTCGGAACTAATGGCAGCACCTGTCCTTAACCCTGGCAGACGTCGTTAGGGCATTGAAACCCGTGTAAATTAAGGAAAGATTTGTGGAGAATATGTTGGATTCCAGAGATATAAAGCCAAATCTTATTATATTAAATTAAATAACCATTCTTTATTGTAAACTGTATGAGCTTACGCAGGGATTCTAACACTCCTGTACATTAATATTGCGAATTATATGCCGGTATGTCTCTCCCTTAGGCTACGAACTTGTAACTGCAAAGTACGCCTTGAAGCAATGGAATAAATACTGGAGATTATCTACGACATTAGCGAACGGATTCTCATCACGGTAAGGTGATGTTTACGTAAATGACGCGATACATTACCTAAATATTTGTCACAACAGAGGAATAGTACAAATTTCTCAATTAGGTAATGGAAGAGAGTTATACTAAAAATAAATTCATTATATCTATCTTATTAAAGGTTTGGTTCAAAATGAAAAGAAGTAAATACCCTCTGCATTTAAGTAATTTATTCAGGTTTGGAGATACCTTTGAAACATGTGTAGATATAGATTGAACAAATAAAAAGAACAATGTGACCTTCTCAATACTGGGAAGTGGTAAACTCCATAAAAGGGTTAAGTATGTATGTATTGTGATGACCTCGTCCCTTAAAAGTTTATCTGCACATTCATTGTGGCTAAGTTTCCAATTCACGACATAAAAATCTTCCAATCTGAGTCATTACTGGCACCTATCAAAGAACATCACTGCCACACGAAAACTTATATCCAATAATTTTCTCCACAGATGAACCGTCTTAATATAACACCACTTTGGCACCGAAAACATACTGAAGTCATTTTCTTAACAGATATTGCTGATAAACAGATGAATCTGTAAATAGGGAACATTCAAACATCAGTCAATCACAAGGCAATAAAATTACATGTTACGGGTTTCTCCCTTGACTGAGCCCCTTGATGCAAAGACCGCTACTGGCTGAGTGTATGAGTCCAACAGGGGCTGGAACATAAGCACGAGAGCAGAGTTGAGTGGACAACCCGGAAATAGCACAGGAATAGCGTCATCAGTCAATTTAGAACATCTAAATTCCACTTATAATGAAATCGCGAAATAACCCATTAAATGTATTCGTTGATACTAATGAAATTATTTTATTTAAGCTGGGCCTTTACTTACCTCCTTGACGACTTTGCCATTGCCATCTTTCAACTGCTTCTTCCTGACGATGTCGTGGGGCATGAAATGCCTTTCACACAGTACCTGCCCTGCCTTCAACTCAAAGTTTACCCTTGGTATTGCAGCTTGCCATTTACTCCTCTTAACAGGATCTTTGGGAGCAGAGAAAAATGAGAAGGTAGACTTTTTAGAGCCATACCCCTCAGTACACCCTGGTGCGACACAGCTTCGTGGCATTTCAAATATCGCCGAAAATTAAGCGAACTAGCTCCTCCCTCACCCGTGAAATCCACACAGTGAATTACTTTAGCGTTTAGAATTACAAAAAAACGCTGAAGAACTCAATTAAATATTTTTCAAGTGCAAATAACTCGCTTAAACGCACGTGAACTTACCGAGCCACATACAAAGCATGGGTAGACGACAAGTAGCGCTCGTAGTTCGTTAAAATTCCGCAGCCTCAAAAACCTGCCACCAAAATTGTACGGCGGGCATAGGAAGTTGCACTGGTGTGATCGGAATGATTTGAACAAATGATGAACAAAACCCACCCTAGATTGTTAAAATGTGATGTGTCAAGTGATTTTGAGTATTAGATGTCGGAGAAGAGTATTTAATCATAATTTTAGTATCTTAGACAAACTTTTTGTAATAGTAAAGTAGGGGTTTACTTTCAAATTCGTATTTTTAGTTCCGTGTGGCTTTGTTAAAGAGGTTATAGCTAAGTTTGTGGCGAAATGTTAGCGTATATTCCTTTTAATTGGTTTGTAATATTTCAATCGTCTCTCAACCAAGTACTTTTTCGAATACCTTATATTTTAGCAATTTAATTTCTAGTTTTGTATTATTAAGAACAGGTCTATTTAGTCTATTCAAACGGTTACCGTCTGACTTGGGAATTATTTTCAAAATTTATTTTAAGTATGGTTTACGTACATAAATCAGGTTTCGGTATCATATCTTATAATCACTATAGATTTTAAATGTTGTTACTTATTCCGATTCCAATCTCGGGACTTTGTCCAATAACATATAATAATAATTGTTTATTCTTACGGGTGTTAACCTAATGTACAAAAAGTGTTAAATAGGAATTTAGACATAGTGTTACATAATTAAGCATTATTTAACACGTTAAAAAAGTAAACGGTAGCAAAAGATAGCATGTGATCGGTATAAAAAGTTATAAAATAACATATACATATATATGAAGCATACAAACATTAATTATGGCATTAAAATTAACGCCGCCTTCTTATTAACTAATTTCTCCGTAAGTCTTACACTTCCATTTGCGCAATTTCATTATTATAAACAAAATAAAAATTAATAATTATTCGAACAAGTCTCAAAATATCAACACTACTTGCAAACAAGTACTATCCCTTGTTGACAGCCATGATGCCCTTTCTCCTGAAGACGCTTTGCACGCTTTGAATCATGGGAAAAGTCGGGCGAAGGATGCACTCCTCGATGCCTAAATCTGGCGGCCGCGTTAGCTGCCTAAATTCCCTCCCTTATGCTGGCTAACGAGTTGGGACATCCTTCCAAGATGGCGTCATGGCTAAATCCTGGAATTGGCATAGCCAATTGGCCAATTGGGACACGGCTTAAGGCTTTAGGCGCTAGTAATACTTAGGAGTGTGGGGGTATTGCATACCCGACAGGGTAATCGGGATTTGCGGGGGCCGTCCTCCGGAAAATTTTTAAGAATAATGGTTCAAAATGCGAGTTTAAGGCTTTCTGAGGGATATTTGATAATCCTAACACTATGCTATAAGTAATACCGATCCAATTAAGTAAAATGGATTAAAATTAAAAATTTCTCTGAGCTCTGGGTTTTATCCCCCAAACCCCCCCCCCCCCTCGCTGCGCCACTGGTCGTCTGTCCCATGTGAAAGACTTTTCTCAAAGGCCGATAAAATTGGAAAGGCACGCCCCCGATCAGCAAGGAAGCATATCGATGATTTGATCTTTCTTAAAAAAATTAGAGAAGCCGATTGGTTCTACGGGGCAATGTCAAATTTTTAATGTGAGTGCATTTTGCATTTGTAAATTTTTTACTAATTTCAATCATTTGTTCTGAGTAGGGATAGCAAGTGAAACGAAACGAAAACGTTTCGCTTCGACCTGGAGGGAAACTTCTATACGAGGCTTTGGTTTAATATCAGTCACGCACGAAATTAAAATCATCAAGGAGTTTAGTTTCGATCCGGGACGAAACTTTACTCCCGGGAACGAAACTAAATTAATCGACCGCGCTGCTCATAGTTAGGTTTCAATCCCAGAAGTTGAGTGGAGGAGAATAAGAGGGAATAGTTTCGACCCATTTCCTGACAGAATATATAGAGATTAAAACGTTGCTCTTAAAAATCGAATGACCATTTTGCGTTCCCCGTTCTCCTGTTCGTGGTAAAAATATGAGTGCCCCATTCATCTAATGGCGGCAGGCCGAACCTCTACTTCATTCAACCATACTTCGTACAACCATACTTCGTACTCGATGTGTGGGTGGAATTTAAACTGTTCGAAGGTGAAGCACGTGGTACCTCTGGTGCGAAACATTATCTATACTTTTATACCAGAGATTTAGTTAAGTTTAGACCCGAAGTAGTTTTGACTCCGATTTCGTTTCGACCCTGAGTTTAGCTCAACGGGTTTAATTCCTTTTCGTTTCGTTTTTACACTTCGCTCCCGGGAACGAAACTTTTGAAAATTTTCTGGTTTTGACTTTCGTATACTTTTGATTGCCATCCCTGGTTCTGAGTAGATTTTTTCTTCTACTCAAATGTGCATTTTGAGTGTTTTTCGTATAAATAATACATTTTTTTGTAGAAATTGTTAATTTTTTTAAAGAACCATCGGTTTTCTTCGATTAATCGATCCTTAAGTCCATATTTCGTTTTTTTGAAAATTCGAGCGTTTCATTTCGATAAAAAATCGATTTATCGATAAGTCGTTTTTCCATCACAAATTGTGACCCACCGCGCATCTAAATGGGTTTACTAAAGTCACCATTCCAGTTGCGCATGGTGGAACCCAATTTTGCCGGGGATACAAGCTGATATTAAGGCTGATAAACAAAATCTATATTCGTCATGGTATAATCTGCCGAATTAATAACATTTCAGTGCCATATCTCGCGAGTGCAAATACTCTACTCCTGAATAGTGAGTTAAGCGAGGCATGGGCTCACGGGTGGAGAGTAAAGTATTAGGTCATTGAGAGGGAAAAAGCAGACGAGCGCAGTTTATAACTTTCTCCGGCTCGGGAGAGATGCGGATTCCTCGCGCGTAAAACAGGGAACACACCGTCTGTTTTTATTTGCTCAGTCTCTCTCTCTCTCTGTATCCTTGCCTCTCTCTTCAATGGCGATTCCGCTTTAATTAAGTTGGACGTGGTGGCCTTGAGAGGGCTGTAGAGGGTGGGTTTATCAAGTAAAGGTTGAGTCAGCACACAGCTCTGTTAAAATGTTTTGAAAAAAGTAAAATAAAAGGGCGATGGCTCGTTGAGACTGAGAGCAAAAAAATACCGGAGTGCAATTTGAAGTTCCTTCAGTGTACGCTTGGAATCTTCTTGAAGGGTAGAGGAGCGTAGAAGCTTAAGTGTTATATTTTTCTGAACCTGTGCTAGTGTAAGTGTAGGGCACATGGAGAGAACTTAAGTTTTACTCCTCTTCCAGAGAAACTGCAGCGTAAAATATTTTATCTGGGGAAATGAAAAATGCTTCTTGTGCGCACATTGAATAAAAGGTTAAATTTCCAAGTCGCTATCTTCTTCAATGTCTAAGTTCCTATCCCGAAGGCATGTTTGAATTTTGAGATAGCCTTTGAGCAATGGTTCCTCTTTTAAATTTTAAAAATATGAAATATTTTGATCAATAAATGTGTAAATTACTTTCATCAAACATTTTATATATTTGTGATTTTTGGATTCAGATTTCTGGTCAATAGTTTAAGTTAATGACCCCTAATGATGTTTCAATTGAATTACTAGGGACACCTTTTCACCATAGTTATGACAATTGTTAAAAGGAGATATAGTTGCATGCCGGGAACTAAAAGAAACAGTTAAAGGAGCAATATCGTGAATGCACGATCACAATATTGGCAAAATCTATTTTGCAGCTAAATGTATTCGCAAATTACTACAAGTCATTATTAAGGATTGTGATATATGCATGGCTCATAATGGCACGGTGCAATAAAATTAGTGTTCTGAAGCGCCTGATTAGAATGGTAATGGAATGGTGTGGAAAGGAGTGAAAATTTACATGCAAGTGTGAAGACGGATTAAATTAATCGTTTATTAAAATAAATAATGCATTAATAACGTTATCATGGACGGAAACATAAGTATGAAATCTCACCTTATCTTAAAGTATATTTTTATTTAACTTTCCCTTGTAAAAGGCCTCCCTCAGTTGTCGCGAGTAAAATCCCAAATGTAATTTCATCTGTGGCGCACTGCCTAATTGTATTCTTGCAGCCCAATTTTCGTTTCCGTCAATCCAGAATGATCTTCTCGTAACTTTCAAGGACAGCTCTGGCTCTGCATCTCCGAGCAAGATGAATTCCTCTTCAACTCGAGCCCCTTAGCCGATGAATTTTCTTCAAGGTCGAAACGGTCGCTCAAAGAGGGATTAAATGTAGTTCTCAGTGATTTGCCAGTGCCTGATCCCAGACTTCTACTTCTCTACACATATATTATCTGAAATTAAAGACGATTTTACCTCCATTTTGAAGTTTAATCCATGTCTTTAGAAGAATAAAATTGGCTTAACATGCATTTGCCGTTAGCGTCTATAGTGAAGTGATCTGTTTAGGAAAATCCGCATCCTAACATTAACAATTCAAGTCTTGGATTTACAAAACTATCGAAGGAATATTTTTATTCCTATAAAAAATCATACTAAGTAATGGAATTTCCGATATCCTGGAGAATGTTATGAGTGAAGTATTATAAAAAAAAATACCTTTCTTGAAACGCTATACAATTCTGCGTTCATGGCTTTTACTTCCCTTCTCATTTCGTGTCTAGAACTCTTTGTGCATAGCGTCATTGTGCATAAGCAAATAATTCTGGCTTATTGAAAAGCATGCATTAAGGTGCGTTTACACTCTGTAGCATACTATATAAACATGTTATATGTAACAAGTTACTTGTAACATTTGTTTTATATAACATTTGTTTTATAACATGAGTCCAGCGGAGCCAAATATGCACAAGTAACATATTACAGATACAGTCGTAGCCCACCCGTCAACTAGCTATCCCCACCATGCGCCTCACCTATTTTCTGTAACATTTTACACATTTTCCCACTTAGTGCGAGAAACCAACAACTTGTTATATAACACTAATTTTTGTTTTGTAACAGAATTTTACACTGATTTGTAACTTCTTCGTAAAACATGTTATATGTTACTTGTTTTTATAACATGTTACCCAGTGTAAATGCTCTGGGTATATTTTTATTTAACTTCACTTTGCACGATTTATTTCAAACCCGGCCGGCTCTGAAACTTTCGGAACATTAGCAAGACTACACACACGGGAATTATGCATGGAATTGTAATTCTTCTTCTTATTTCTCTGCTGCTATTCTCTTTGGGGGTCGCTGTTCCGAAATAGTCCCTCGATCCTGGGCATCATTTTCATTCAAACACTTCTCCCTGAAATCATTCTCGGCACAGTCCCTCCATCTTCTCTTTGGTCTTTTATTTATTGATTTCCAACTTCCCCGTAAATAGCACATAGAGGCCTTTACAACGGAAGAATTAACAAAGAATGACGCAAACATCAATTCCCTGGATACGGACCACCTACCCAGGCGGGACTCGAACCCGCAACCTATGGTTAGCGGGCGAGGACTTCACCCCACCGCCAGCGAGGCCGGCCCCACTCGCTATTTTCCCTTCGACCTCCAATCTTCTAATTCTGCATGAAGTAGACCATCTTTGTGATGTGCTTCTGTATCAAACTTGATAGAATGACCTCGATATTTTCTCAATTGCTAGGTGATAACTTTAGCTTTAACGCGTTGCGTACGGATCACGAGTCTTTGTTTTCGCGTAGCCATGCGTTTAGGACGGGTGACAAGATTAACGTTTTTATTGTTGGCTACTTTTATTTTGCCAATATTTATTTGATTATTTATGTTTTGTTCATAGGTGACGGGAAATCATCATAATTATTATAATTTTGCGTAATTTGCACATATTTAGAATGTCTGCATTTACATTTTTTGTTTAATGATGTTACGTTTTTGAAGTTGCTACATTTATGCATTCCCATGAAACCAAAAAGTTCATTAGCATTATACCAGAGTAAATACAAATAAATCCATTAAAAATAGTAAAAAAAACTTGAAACATTCGCATTTTAAAGAGGAGAGCACATATTAAAGTGTTCAGGTTTAAATATCTTCTGGAACAGAGGGTTACGACTAGGGCGGAATCAGCATCAAATTTGGGAGGGGGTCATACCCTGCGTCTGGGGAGTATGGAATACCCCCGGGAGGGATGGGCGTTTTAATAGTAAGGAGTGCTACGCTCTACAATAAATACCACTCGAACTTCTCTGAAGTTACAGACGGAAACTTTTGGGACATTATCAAGATTATGCAAACAAGAATGATACATTAGATGTTTCTTCTTTCCTCTTACATTAGATGTCTCATGCATTCGCATAGACACTACCTTTACTCCTTCACAAGGATACAAAAACTATTGAACTAATAAAACTTTTTGATCAAATTTGAGGGGAGAAGTCTCATGACCCCTGTACTTCGCTAAATAAAAGACGAGATACGACCGGAAGGGGGGGGGGAGGGAATGCATCCTCTTAAGCCTCTCACTCACAAAAGGCACCAACAATAAAAACGAAAAATTAAATTCGAGATAAATAATCTGTCTGAGACCTTTGATACGGATAAACATGACTTCGATCGATAACGACGGCCTATTTGATGTTCAGCCACTCTTAATTCTCGCTAGTATTCCCCGTATTATTCCAACGTCTTGGGATTAAGTGCGCAAGGGTGGAAATGAAAGATCGCTACCACCGCCTCGCGGAGGATAATTCGTATCGACCGGTCGGATGGAAACGGAACGAGGTTAATCGTTCGGTCCCAACGGGTGGGTTTGCCTCTGCACCCCGACCTAACTAGCTAGCAAATGTACCTCTCTCCCTCAAACGATCAACCTTGGAATTCAGAGGGATAGATAAGCTGAGGAAGGATGGATGGGTCTATAATTAGCTGCGATTGCCGTGTTTCGTGCGGTCCCTTTAAAGATTCCGTGCTTGTTTAAGTGCTGGCTTTTTTAGGAGTCCTTTCGCCTGCTAAACAGGTCGGTTTATACGGTTGTTATGTAAATTATTTATGATAATCACTTGATAAAATTATTTGACGGAGTAAGTAATGAGGAAGTGCTGAGAAAAATGGGCGAAAAGAGAAGTCTTCTCAAAAACCTTAAGGAGAAGAGGGACAACTTAGTTGGACATATTATGGGGCTTGATGGCCTGATGTCAACAAACAAAGAAGGACAAGTGGAAGGGAAGAAGGGCAAGGTACTGCTCCGAATGAGTTTCATAGGACAGGTTATAAAGGTGTAAAATAGAAGAAATACGTAAGCGTGAGAAGGCTAGCGGATAGGAGAGAGGAATAGAGAGCTGCGTCAAACCAATCTTAGGATTGTTGAGTAATGATGATGATATTCACTGACGATGAAGAATATTTCAAATTAATTTTAAAATTATTGGGATGGGTACTGTTCACTGCTATGTGCATGATATTGTGGAAAAGAAACATGCTGAGTAAAAAATGATGGTAGTACTTTCCTCAGGTTGCATTAAATAAATTGCAAACTAAGAAAAAAACTAAGTAAATACGTCCTTTTATAGAATTTCATTTCGTAAGTTTAGGGCTGATGATGTTCCCTATTGCCAGTTTTCCAAAGATTTTATATTTTTAAATACAATTTTTGATTAGAGCTATAATTGCATACCCGATCAAATCATTGTATTTTGTGTTGTATTCTGCGTTTAGAGCATGGCGTTTGAGAACTGAGTTGTTCCATAAAATGGCCACAACTTGATCTTGAAAGTTTCTGTTCAAAGCATTATTATTCAGTTCACCGTTGTCTTTTCTTGTTTTCCAACTCGTCAACGCTTTACATAACCGAATTACCAGTTCCTCACTTTGTTTCTCAAAAAAGATACACTGTGTAAATACTTCAAATGTTTTTAGAAGAGGCACGTTGATGCCGGCTGGCCAGCTAACTGTGAATGAATAGAACTTCACTTACGAAAAAAACTTTGCGTGGTGAAATTTTAACAGTGGTCAGTGAGCGTGAAAAGTCCAAAAATCGTCCTGGGCGTGCTGCCCCATAACTTGTTTAATATTAAGCAGCTTATTCCTAAGAAGAAATTCCAAAAAAAGGCAGTATAATTTTTATTACCATAGTCTCCGGAACAAAGGTGTACAGAGAACGCAAAACCAACCCGATAGAGTTGAGTTGTGCTGGGTCATGTTCTAAAAATATTGCTTTATATACTTTGTTTGATATCCCATTCTTCAGGATATCATCTGTGTTGTCTGATTTTCATAATCAGTGATTTCATGAGAATAAACTTACTTTTTAGCATCGCTAGAAGATGCAAACGATAATATTTAGTGCCGTTGTGTACGCACCTGTTGGAACAGTGTTACTCAGTTTCATGCTCTCAAGCTTTTCGAAGGGCGGTGAAGAAAGATGCGATTAACATGATAATTAAACTTTAAGGATTTAAGCAGGAAAGTGCGTTGCTGAGAGCCAAAAAAAGGAGAACTCGCAACCGTCAGGGCGTCTACGTTCTCTCCGAAGTGCTTCGGCAGAATCACTCCTTCCTTCGAGAATTAACGAGCAAGACGCAGTCAGCGGAGCGGAGAAGTAGTTAAGAGCTTGTCGCTTTTCGTCGGACGGCAAAAACAAAACACGCTCATAACCCATCCCCCCTCCTCTAACCCTTCCCCAACTTTTCGTCTTTCGCACCCCTCCCTTCTGCCTGCGTATCGGTCCATCACTTTGCCATTTCTTGTCCTTCTCATTTCCGTCGTGCTATAAACTCTCGTATCTCCGTCGCTTCAGCCAACGTTTCCGCCTTTATCGCATGGAATACGTGTGAGTATATTCAGTAATGATCCGGTTTCCGTATTTTTTACAGCTTTTTTTTCTCTTATGAAACGTAGCAAAAAATTTAAAGGTTACACCTTCAAAAGAAGTGAAAGGAATTCCAGCAGACCTCTTCTCTTGTTCTAAGAAGGATATAGAGTAATAATACTCTGCATTTCTCCTTTTGCTTTTTGCATTTTTACTCATAATTCTTTATTTCAAAGGAGTGAACGTCTTTCACTGCACTGCAGCATCAGCTGGACTGCAGTGCATTGAAAAATTTTGACTCTTAGATTAAATTAACTAAAAAAACTAACATACATATTACTAATACATAAAAATTATTATTACAATAAACGACTACGAGGTTTTAATAGTATTATACTCGTTTAAGCTGAAAAAAAATCGGGAACTAAATTGAACCAGTATTTGAGTGCAAAGAAGCCAATATGTGCCGCTCAACTATCCACACGCTGAAGATGTGATCCTCAGTGGACCCTTAGCCTTTTGTTCTTGATAGTCCATGTAAGTGTAAATCGAAAAATAGTACGGAAGTGCATGTCATACTCCCAAAGCCCGTAGTGCTACTTCTTGTTGTGTCCGTACTTCTTGCTGTTTGTTACGTCACATTATACAACTTCCGCGGTTGGATATCATTTTTACAAGCTCAAAGGGAATGCATGTTGCAAAGGATTATGCACTTAGCTAATAGTCCTCTCGGTGCAAAAGCTTTTGCTGGGTTATGAGTTCACACGACGTTTTTGGTCTACTCACGTACAGATGCACATAACGATCAAGGTGCGGGATATAAGCTGATCCGTTGCACGGTGTTCGGAAATCGTTTTTGCCATTGTTTGTTGTTACATATGTATATCATCGTCATACCTGCTTTGTCCCTTTACCTAAAAATCCTGCCATGAATTCCAAGTTCCAAGGTTTCCCACTTCTCTGGGTACTATCCTTCCCGAGCAACGCCGGGTGGCCTGCTAGTCTTCTATATTATTTCTACTGTATAGATTTCTACCTTTTTCTCAACTTATACGCAACCAAACTCTACACATGAGGTACCAAAATGCACAGAATTTATCAGGGAACATGCGACGGCATATCTTACTTCCTAAATATTGGTATTGCTTCCTGAAATTGGTTTTTAAATAAAAAAAACAAAACCCGGTAAATATTCCTGACTTAAACGGCGCACAAACTGATAAATTTCTTCATTTGCAACAATATCTCGCATTCTTTAAATAATTTTTTTCAAAATGCGGCTGATTCCACTTTCAAGTCTCCTGTTGATACGTAGGTATGCGTCATCATGTGCGTTTAACAGAGGATAGTGTGATTACTTCCAATGATGTGTTTAAAGAGGTCCTCTGACCTCAATTTGTACATGAACATTCCAATTAAATTTGTACATAAGACCCTGCCTTTTTTTCTACATTTTAAAATTAGAACGCGCCTATCCCTCTTTGGACCTGCATTGAAAAGAGCGGGGGAAGCCCGCTCGTATACTATATTCATAGTCTTTGAGCATATCCCAGTTACATATCGTCAAAACCCACCAATGTTAATGTCAATAAATAGACAAAATGAGTCGGAAGTATAATTTCCTCTTCTCGGGAGCCAAGCTAAGGGCGAGGGTTGCTGTTTGTTTCCATTTTCTTGAGCTACCTGGTGGTTTGGAGTTTCAGATCGGAGATGTAGGGGAGAGCTGAACGTGGGAAGGAATTTCCAGCGAACGATAAACTTTTGAAAGCTCTGAGCAAAAACAGAGAAAAAGTAAATGGCTTTTGCCATGTTTGCACGTGCGTAGTTGGGAAAGTTCCCACGTACGACGAAGTTTACGAAGAAAAAAGAGGATAGGATAAAGGTTTAATTGATGGAACCCATTAACTCCCTATTTATCACCTTGCTATTAGAACATTGGTGAAGTAGTTTTATCGTCTCCATGACAAAAGTATTAATGGTAATATTCTTGGTACCTGAATTAAATAAAAATTTACGGAACCTCCTTGATCATTATGTTTGAAGTACTCCGATGTTTCCTCAGTGACTGTCTTTTCATGATTGGCATTTCGCGGTTGGATCTTTATAGTTTGGATGTTTAGTCCCGGAGTACTTTTTGCCATCGAATCCCAATTCCTTTGTACAGTATAAAGAATTGAAAAAGAAGAAACTTTGTGCTTCCACATGAAATATTTATTCACACATTTACACGACCATGGTTTCAACGTATGACGTCATCATCAGGTGGACTCTACAGAGGTCCATCACATCAATTTATACCTTATTATATATGTATTATGAAGTTACGCCTCAAACCATCCATCCTTAGTACAGTATTGTTAAAGATCTGAGATTTTTCTCGGTATATCAGGTGCAGAAAAGATTATCGGTTTCTGCACCGGGTAATTGGCTGCATGGTTCCCGACGTTTCGAAGAACGACTTGTTCTTCATCCTCAGGGGATCTTCTGAATGCCATCTCTCAATTTGGTCCGTTTTTTGACTCACCCCATCCATGAGTAACAAGTTCTTTGAAACGTCGGGAGACATTCATCCCATTGCGCGGTGGAGAACCCGAGAATCCTTTTTCCATCTTGGTACGGTAATTTTTTAATATTTTTGGGTATAATATACCAAGCAAGATGAGTAACTCACTGATTTATCGTGGAGAGAGCGCTGAATAATATGAAAATACGGAGAAAAAACGTTTGATGTTTCATTTAGATGACATTTCAAGTACCTATGAAAAAATTTCTAAATTACAATAATTATGTTTTTGGTAATATCAATGTGTAATATAAGATCTATAACATATTCATGAAAGGGATGTTAACACTGACTCATTTTTTCTTATGTGGGGATAAAAATGTGCATACAAGCTCAACAGGTTGGAAGAGAAATATTTATTACCTTTTGGTAATTTTTGGTTCACCTTACTACTTTGCTGGATTTCGTCTCCGAGTCAGCTTTCAAACCCCTTCTAGTTTTTATATCCCTAGTCGTTTTTGAAATTCAAAGTGGTCTAAAGAGACGCCACTAAAGCAATCATTCTACGTTTGAATTCAAGAATATGGTTGCTGTTTATTGTATGTAAATTAAATGAGCATTGCTATTTTTATCATTTAATAAAGGCATAGACGTTGAAGTTTTATCGACTATACCGTATCTGGTTTTGGTGCCACTTTATATTTTCTTTGCACTGAAGTAGCAGCAATTATTTAAACTAGTAGATCCTTTCCTTTAACTCAATTCAAGGATATTGGGATGTCTTCCTGGACATCGACTGAAAATGAAAGAATTGATCGAGTTCTTTATGCAGTAAAAGAGTATAAAGCAGAAATGTGCTCCTCGTTATCTCCTACCTAAAATTTCGACTCCGGCAGGCATATGAGATAATATAATTCATGAAAAATATCTCTAAATGACATAATTAGGCTGAATTAAATTGAAAATTATCTCCTAAGTCTAAAAACATGATGGACAATTGTTTCAGCTACGTGATGTAATTTCTTTCCACTTAAGTTTCTACGTAGCAATGCAAAGTGTTTCAGAAGGAATCTGATATACTTCAGAAGGTCGAAGGGAGACAATTTTTAGCATTTTTACCTTAGGCGTTATTTGGTTTACCATTTCCTTTTCATACGTAAATGTATGGTGTCCTAACCCCCCCTGCCACTCACCTATTGAGGCGGCTTGCGGGGTAATATGTAGATGTAAATACCGATATAGTATTTTCTTTTTTTTATTGCGCAGAATCTTGAGTTTTACCGTGCAGTAGGCGACGGCGTACCCAATTTCCACGGATCGGCTTATGGTGGTGTAAGGTCACTCCTCCCATTCATCTTAATGTATTCCCCAGTCCCTCTCCTGACCTTTGACCTCCCCCCCACGTGCCCATCCCGCGTCCCTTTCCATACCTCTCGCGACTAATAACTCTGTTCCTCGCCAAAGATTAAGCGCTCCTCTCAAATGCGTAAATAGGACGAGGCGAAATAAAAAATGACGTTCGCAGGGCCGAGGATTATACTTTCAGAGCGTTTTACTGAGGGATAAGTGCGGTTCCAGGTACGGAGAGATTCGGGAATGAGAGTGCGTGGTGTGGGCGAGACCTGGGACAATTGTTTCCCACGCATCGTTGATCTTCGCTATGTCTCGCTTTTTATTTACTGCTCCCTGGAACGATAAAATTCCACTAAACAGCATGGTGATTACTTAACCTTTATTTCCCGGGGGTTTACTATTGGTATATCTCGCATAATTCCTTTTACCATGAATTTATCTTTCACACCTACACATAGTGATTCAACTCGAAGGTTGGGTCGGTTAGGTGACAATAGAGCTCACCCCGGACTAGGCGAGGGGCGTGTGAATTTTACATATTCAGGGTAGAGGTCCATGCCTTTTCCAGGGCCACCTTGCACATCGAGGATTTTTGATTTTGGGTGTCCGAAGGCTTCACGCAGGACTTGAATCCAGGACTCCTTGAACGGTAGGCAAGTGATCTACCCATTAGGCTACCTGGCTACCGTAAATATGTCATTATTTGTGGAAATCCAAAATAATAGTAACAACGAGAACAAAGCACCAGCGCACCAAAAAAAAAAAAAATAGGAGAGAGAATAGGAAGGCTGGCAGAGACACATGACAGCGAACATGTGTCCTACATTTCAAGCTAGTGCCTTCCCATTCTCTCTCACTTCCTCCATATTAGAGGGGAATTTATTTTATTCCATACAGTATACAGAATTTTGGGGTTCCTTTACATTTTACCCCCAGTAACTAAATTTACAATATCTCTAAAAAAGTTTTAGTAAGTTTTTTTAAAGAGATATTGAAAAGTTTGCTATTTACAGATTTATAATTAAAGATTGAAGTCGTTAATAATTTTGGTATAAATATGATTTTATACCACAAAAAGATTATACATATTTGAAAATGACAAAAGATTGTTTTCTTCTTCTGATCTTCTTTACTCCTTCTTTTCTTGCTTTACAAATCATTACTCCGTCTTCTCTCTTTTTTTCTCTCTTGCTTTACAAGATACCAGGAACTTCATCTTCTTTCTTCTTCTGCATACTCTATAAAGGTCCGGGGACTTCTTCTTCTTTCTTCTTCTGTCATCTTCCGTTAGTTGTTATCGTTCAAGTCATCATCGTCTCCTTGAATTCGCCTACTATTAAATACCGTAATTATTTTGACATTCGTAGCTATTAATTTTCCAATTTCCGACACCTCTGGCGGCCAGGTGGTGACTGATTTCCTCAACTCCTCTCTTTCAAGGACAAATAGTGGACAATTTAAGATTCTATGCTGAAAAGTGTCTTCTCCGGTTTCACATTCGCAAATACTGTTTTTGCATCTACCAATGCGATACAAGTATTTCCTAAAATTTCCGTGCCCGGTTAGAATTTCAGTTGTTATTCTGGTAGGCTCTATTTTCAACTTTAATCTTTCCCTAACACTGGGGAAGAATTGAATTGTTTCTCTCCCTTTGTCGCTTGAGTTCCATTGTCGTTGCCATTCGTCGTGCATCAGCTGTCGTAATACCTTCTTGATCGTACTCTAGGGTTGATCCAAGTTAAGGTTTACATTTAGCGGTTAATGTTCTTAGTTCTGATTTTGCTCTTCTTTCCTCTATTGCCAGAGCAATTGGCGTAGTTCCGGTAATAATTGTTAGTGCATCATTGCTTACAGTGCTATAGCTGCAGGCTACACCTAGTAGACATGTTATTTGTGCCTCATTTAACTTCCTCTTTATGCGGACGTTGTCTAGTTTGTCCCCCCATATATCGCAACCATAGGCCAGTATGGGGAGGGCTACTGTTGAGTAGAGGATTTTAATCTGGTCATAATTTACTTGGTATTGAATTTTGCTATACCTTTTAAGTGCGTGGAAAGTTGTTTTTACTTTAGCACACATATTGTTTACGTGCGTTTGGAAGGTAAGCCTCTCATCGAACCAGGTTTCTAAATATTTATATGCTTCTACTCTTTTAATGTTCTTCCCGCTTATTTTAATGGTTGGATCTCTAGCTAACCGATGTTTCCCAAAACATGCATATTTTGTTTTGGTAGTTGAAATTTCTTCTTTCACTTTCCTACTACAGTCATAGATGGTTTCCAAGCATAAATTCGCCTTTGTTTCCAACTCCTTACGCGAATTAGCTGGGATCGCCACCGCCAAGTCATCAGCGTACGCCGTTATGGTGCAGCCGTCTGGTAGATTCATCCTCAGCACCTCATTCATCGTAATATTCCAAATCAAAGGTCCGAGAATCGATCCTTGTGGTGCTCCTTTCGATCCAGGTTTCCCTACTTCGACGTGTTTACTTCTTAATATTGTTTTCCGATTCGAGAAGTAGCTCCTCATGAGCATAATTATATTTTTGGGCATATTTAAGTTTTTCATTTGCAGTATACAATTAGGCCACCATACTGAATCGAAGGCTGCAGCAAAGTCCACAAAGATTACAACCACATACTTCCCTTGGTAATCCATGATTCAACCCACGCATTAGTCGTGCTTGAGGGAATGAACGTTACAGCATCATTCCGTATGGTACGGTATTCGGAGGAGGCTACCGATAGCTGAGGAATTTCCGCCGTGCGAAAACGTTAGTGAAGGAAGGGTGGAGAGAAACCCGGCGTCGCGCAGAGGCCTGAAATCGAAAAAAGCTGGCCGAAAATGAAATTTTTCAATTTTAATTTTGGAAAAACTATGATATTTTCTAATAATGGAATAAACGTTTGACACATTACTGATATAATTTTAAGTCTAAGTTATTTTTTTTAGAGCAGGAGACGTCTTTCAAGTTTGTATAAAATGATCTCAATTCTTTTTCCTCAAACCTTTCCTTAGAGAAAATTACCTGATATATTTTGTTACGGTTGCCTTTCATTTTAAGATGGCTAAATTCAAAGCAAAACGCTATTAAAATGAATGTTTTCATAATATGTTGTAGTGAAAGTTTTTATTCTGTCGATAGTTTTTATTAATTTTTATTGAGAAATTAAAATTTCCTATTTTTCGCGTGTTTTTTACACAGTGCAGGGGAAAAATTTGCTTTTCACGCAAACGCTTTTATACTGCTTTATAAAAAAGCGTCAACTTTAATTCCGCAAACTAATTTCCTGCCCCCAACCGGCCATCCCAGCTCTCCTATCAAGTTATGAGCTAATAGGTAGTAATGAGTGAGACGCGTCGGCTCTAGTCTACTCTTAACGAAAGGTGCCTAGATAACAACTTAACGACTAAATTAGACTGATGGAGTGCTGTAATTAAGCCCAACAGCACAAAGCACTCAAGCGCGTATGGGAAAGTTTCTAAAAATCTACGCTATCCTCGGGATTTGAACCTGGACCCATAGGGTGGGAAGCTGACAAAGCAGTTACGACATCATCCCATCCTGCTTTTTTCCATCCGCTTTAATTCGACAGATGGCTGTTGTGTCTGTTCCCCTATGAAAAAATTAATTAAACCTGTTTCAAATTTTTATACAATCTTATACATTGCCATGGCAATGTATACAATTTTTAAACAGATTTATACGTATTTTTCATAGGGGTTGCCATTCACGTTTGGAGTAGTAATTAATTTCCACATTATTTAATGCACCGCAAACATGGATTTGTTGCATCGATCACGTAAGATACATAAGTTCCGCTTAACCGTAGGTATCTATGTTTTCGCTATTTATGACGCATTAATTGTTCAAAAATTACGCCATCACTTTGAAAATTTCAGGATGGGCAGATCCCTTGTATCCTATATTCCAAACGTGATAATTTTACTTTGGAAAAAGTACTGAGGTAAGAATTTCATAATGGAGTGTATATTTCATATAGTACGGGTGAATGTTTACAAGGGTTTTATACAGGGCGAAGAAAAATCCTGCAAAGAAATTGTAACCGTGGATAACTGATGCCTTTAGGAACCAAAGTGACCGATGATGCTTGGTTCGAAAACGCATAGTTTTTAAACCATAGAAACTTTGTTGTCGGATGCTCTGGACAAGGAAAAGGCAAATGCTGGGATAGCCTTCGAAGTAATGAGTTGTTAAGTGCATCCAACAAGGCAACTTGCAGTCAATCGGAGCTCTTGGATCAAAGTTTCTAAAGTTTAAAAATAGTGCTTTTTCGATCTAAGCATCATCGGTAATTTCGGTTAATGCTGGAGTCAGCCATACAGGATTAGAATTTGTGACACAATTTTTCTCCTCTGTTTATTTGTGATAGGAACATTTCAAAATGGTAGCGTAAGTTTTCCCACGTAAAAATTCGGGGAATGGGACCATGTCAAGCACGAGTAAAGTGTGCTCTTTATAATGGCTATCTTATAGTTCCATAACTATTGTCGTAATTCATCAAATCGAGTGATAAGAGAATTAATGATGATACCTTGAGATGGGAGAAAAATAGAGAAAATTCCAAAGAGGGAAAATCAATTGCTTTAACAGGAATGAGATCCTGGATATCCTGGAAATCAGGCCAGATGCTTCAGCACTTAAGATATCGAGACGTGTTTCTTTGGAGTTTTATTTTTTGGATTTAGACGACTCGATGTTATCCACTCAGATAAACAATACCTCAGGGTACTTCCCGATCAATTTTTCTTGTGAAAATTTTCTAAGCCACAATTTCTAAAGATGTATCCCGTCTCAGAATCCCGATGTTTTCCGAGGATCATCCGAGAGGCGATTGAATTATCTAAACATCCTCATAATTTCAATCGAGAGGATAGCTACCAACTCCAATGTACGTGGAAGAGACTCTTCGCCCCATATCCCTATGCTGTTGGCCGCAAGGCGACCAATCAGGGAGAACATACACCACTGGGCTGCCTATACGAGTATAACGGCGGCTATAACACGGCATAAGCACCCATCTCTCGTTTATGAGTCTTTCTTATGTCTTTCCTTCTTCTTGCGTTCTTTCGTATAAAATATTTAAAAAACTTTAAAAAATATTATGAAAATACGTTAAAAAATGTAATTAAAAAACTCAAGAAACCTTTCAGAAAATACCGTTAGAAAAATTAAAAAACGAAGACTTAATCTAAAAAAAATGTTATTTTAGCAACGAAAAATACAAAAAAATAGTTAAGTAAATTCTTCATTGTTCCAGTCTTGTTTTAATTTTTGTGTTCTTAGATTTAGTTGTTCAGCTTACAAAAAGTTAATTAGTTATTAAGCTTCTTCTTCTCACAAACAACACAATGCACATGTCCCGCAAACATATGTCATTTTTATTTTTATTTTTTTTGCTATCACATTGGTAGTGGTTGCTTATTTGGCTATCGGTACAATCTTTCAAGTGCCTTCGGCGCAATACTCAGTCTGCTCGGCATAAGCACTTTGACCTGAAGACGCGTGCTGGAATGCAGAGGAAACTGTTGTCTCCAACACAACCCGGAAAAACCCGGAAAATACAACCTACAATTGTGGAGCTGTTTAAGCTGTTCTTTGGGAAATAAAACTCATTTTAAAAACTTTGAAAGATTGCTCCTAATCTCTGGCCGGCTGACAACCTGGCAAGTACCCAAAAATGTGCCGCTGCATGGAGTAACTCGTCGTTCCACGTTGCATGCGGACGACAAGCTTAGAAACACTTAATTGAGAGATTTCACTCTATAAATAATTTTATAACAAAAATATTTTATGAAAAGTACATCCTTATAAAAATTGCATTAGAACTTTTGACGGGGAAGCGTGCTTGTGACATTTGAGGTAGAAGGTAATCTATGCGTCTATGTTCCTTCCGTGCTCTGGCGAGACGATTACGTGAGTGATTTTTCCAATTTTCTCAAGAATTAATTTAAATCTTCATGCCACGAGTCGCTCGTTTTCCTCGGCTTTGATCATGAAATATGAGAGACTCGCAGAATTACTCAAGGGCAAAGAAAATATTAAATATGTCGCCTACGCTATTTTAAAAAATGGATTTTGGAGGCTGATACTTTATGGAAGTCCGTTGCAGGTGAAGTAAAAATACTTATTGTTAGCAATTTTCCCGAATAACATATTTTTAAATGATGCTGTAGTGTAGTGAAACATGTTGAGTCGTTTTAAAAAGATATTTATGCCTAAAAGCGCAAATTATTTTTTTTTCGTCATATACTGTTTTTTGCAGACCAGTAGATCATTTCTGAAACCATCTCTCCTCATTATCTGCTTTTATTAACTTTACTTTTTGTTGCAAATATTTCCTCGGAAACTATGCCTTTTATTGTATTTGCACGCCCCAAGATGTTGTAACCTCTTTCGATTACGGAAGATTCACATTCCTGTATACCACCTGCACACGGTATATTGAGGTTACTCTCATAGTGGACAATTTATGTCAACGTCGGGTGGACAATAATGATGACTCTCTTGGTCATTCGATTTGAACTCCATAAGTGCTGCAAGAAGCCTTCAGCGTAACTCGTGATTCTGGTAGGAGTCAGGAGTGTATTATAAAGTGGTTGCCAAGGTGGTGCGGTACAGTAGGGCATACAGAAGTAGGAGCATAGTGAAGAATTCACTGATCTAGTGTAATACCATTAATAATAATCCCAAATGATTTTTCGTTTAAAATTACTTAAGATCCTCGTATTCGGTTTTCAAGGTTAATAACTAGTTATCTCCGTTTAACCTTCCTTTTTCGTCGATAGTTTGAATGAATGGATGGTTTGATGATGTCCTGGTAAACCCATGTTAGCAAAAGACTTAAGTACACATAACATTCTACTTGAAAGATAATAAACATAACGTAACAAGTTTTCTTGGATATTATCTATTACTTATACCACTTCTTTTTTTAAAAATAGTGCAACCCGGGTTTCGATGAATTATCATCATCTTTAGGCGCAAAGAAATAAGTGGGGAACCCCACGGGGAAGCGTGCCTGTGACATTTGAGGTAGAAGTTGTCTTGCTTCGAAGAACACATCTTTGTGATAATAGTTAATTTCCAAGAAAACATACAATGAAATACCACAAAGTTAGTCATAAATTAGTTAATTTTATAGCATAACAACAGGAGTAATTGAATACAAAAATCAAACAAAAACCAAGTTCATCAATGGACAGATTCTTAAATTACAAATCAGTGCTACGGTTTTTAAATATTCTGGCAATTTCCTCCTAAATGACTCCGGGGTGGAGGAGCATTTTATTAACGGGGGTAATGAATTCCAGTACTTGGATGCTATAATTAGGAAGGAATGTAGGTACGGGCTTGGAGTACGTGGATAAGGTTTATGTCTGCCCTGGTTCTCCTGACGGAAACTGTCGTCCTGAGGGTGAACCGATTGTAGAGGTATTCATGCACATGAGTATGAAAGAAGTTGAATTTAGTGGAGATCGAATTGAAAAAACGTTTTTTTTAACCTTGACTCATTCAGTAATGACAAAAATGAATAGCAACTACATTTTTTCGGCGGTAAGTGGAGTCCCAGTGGAGTAGCGAGGGTGAATGTTCGGGGGGTCCGAAATATAAAAAATAATTATTCGGCTCCGTAAAAGAAAACAAAACATTGAAAAATCATGAATTTACAAAAGATTTCTTTGAAAAATCAAGTTTTTTTCGAAAATGAAAACTGTTAAAATTAATTTAAAACCCTCTACTTAATATCCTGGTTTTAAAATATTCCTCCCCTGTGGTTTTGGCCCCCCCGAGCGAAATTGCTAGCTACCCCACTGTGGAGTACTCACTATTATTGCTTCGAAGAACGCCTCTTTGTCACTCATCGCGTGTCCTGGAGTCATCCAATCTCCCGCTCTAAGATGGCAAAATCACTCTCAAGCTACTGAGTGTGGCACCCGAGGGGAGGTTCCACATGGGGTGTTGGCCTATAAGTGTGCCGCGCACGTCCCGCGGGTCTCGGGCGAACACGTTGACAGTGTCTCCCGCCTCTAAACGTCTCATCAGCAACCCCGACGACGACGATGCTGCAAGGCGGAACCTACATCCCCGAAAACTCCGTCTCATCCCTAGCATCTGAGCCCTGAATGAGGCCTAGTGTGCCTCTTTTTGTCTCTCTGTTCTCAGATCGAATGGGTTCGGTCACATTCTTTTTTAAGGTTAACTGTGATAAATTAAATTGTGTGTGTTATGTGTAAGTATACCAGGACTAGCCACGCGGATAACTATATGGAGTCACCCGAAATAAATCGTGCAAAAATTCTTCAGAGAAAAAAATCGCCTTGACCGGGATTCGAACACGGATTTCTGGTCGTACCTCACCATTTTGTCTGGTGGAGTCCACAAATTTCCTCAGACGGGAATGACGCCTCGATAGCTGATTTGGCTGAACTACCCGACTGAAAATAGGTGGAACCGGGTACAAATTCCGTTTATGGCAAATGATTTGTTTCTCTGTGGAATTTTCCCTCGACTGTGATAAAGTTTGAAAAATAAGGCTCCTTATATTTGTTCCATTGCTCGGTCAGTCGCACCCTCGTCGAGCTATACGAAAACCCTTAATTCCAATAATTCCTTCCTTAAATAATAGCTTAAATCCTTTCGCTAATAAGTTGATAACATCACAGACTCCTGCCTAGAAGTGTGCCGTTTCTCAACTACATGTCCCTTCTTTTTATCGCGGTAAAGTGGTAGACTGTTCTTAACACTCTTGTGAGCGATTCCTTCCCGTCAGTGAGCGGCTCTCCCTGAGCGATTCAATGAACCGGAACACGAATACCGTCACCAACTCATGAACTCACTGGCGGCGCCTTTCGCATTTTTTTCGAGTAAGATCTTCTGTCAGAACTTTTGCCAGAACAGTCCAGAAAAAGGCTTGAAGCTTTCGAGACTAGGTGCTGGCGTCGGGTGTTGACAATTAAATAGATGGATGGGGAAAAACGATCCGGTTTGCTAAGTAACAGGAGAAGGAAGAGAACGATGAAGGATCATGAGCTAGGGGACTCGACGGATAAGCCGTGTCATGCCACACCTTGAATATGAAGCGAACATATGGGATCCGATGCAGAAAGACTTAATCCGTTATTGTATTATATTAAATTAATCCGTTAATTAAATATAATACAAAGAAAAGCTGCGCGATACGTCCAAAACTGTTACGGGCGTACAGAAAGCGTGAGGGTACTCTCATAATGAGGAGGTGGAGATGGAGGTCGAGATGGAGATTGAGGTGGAGGTAGAGGTAGTATCGCATAGTAAAGAGGTTTATGCACGCAGATTTCCCATACCCTCGACCACGAGCCAATCTTTCACCGTGTGGCATCAAGTACAATGGTTATTTGGTTAGTTGTAACCTTTTTACAATGCTAAGCGATGGTAGTGGTGATGGTGGTGACACGTCATCAGCATGTAAGTGGTGGCTGATTGGTCCTTAAGTATTCGCGAATTCAGTGCTCTGCCCATAAATCAAGGGCGACAAGATCTGGGAGAATATCACCATCTGTATTTGCAACTTAAGTATTACCAAGACAAATTTCAGGAACACATTAGGATGTGATGTGAAACGGGCCTTAAACGCACCAGTCACGGAGAAGCCTCTTGATATACCTCGCGACACATTGCTCGAAAGACAAACTCGTTTGTCTTTGAAAGCGGTCCCGCGCGACCTCCTGGTGGACCTCGAGGTACACCTCTACCTGATCACTATGCGCGCGCCCGCATACACACTATGAATTTGTGTTACATCGAGGTACCAATACTTCTACCTCTTTCTCCACCTCCTCCTCTTACCTCCTCACTATGCGAGTACCCTAATACAGATGTTAAACGAATGTAGGAGCCACTAGAGACTCGGCGGCTGCGCGCTAGGCTATGATTTATTGAACATTCAAGAACGGAAACACTTAGGAGAGACACTGAAAGCATCATATTGGAACCCAATTGTAGTTCCAGGTCCGATAGGAACGATAAATTGAAACGAAAAAAAAGAGAGATATTTTACTGAACGGATGGATATGGGAATTCGTTTTTGCTCCGAACATTAAGGGACTTAAATAAATGCTAAGCGTAATTTCATTGCAGCATTTCCTTTTTATTTGTTGAAGGTTAATGCACTTACACCCCATGCCACACGCCTATTGAGTTAGCTTGCAGGATAGTATGTAGATGTTGATTACACAGCAAGTATGTGAAGAACGTAATTTCGGGGAAAAATTGAGTTTAAGTCCTCCGAGGAAGAGCAAAATATGAGTAATTTGGGCAAATGAAGAGGAACGTAAGGAGCAAGACCATCAAGGGAATGCAGGACTTAACTTGGAATAGGAACAAATGGAGGGCCGCAACGTGCTGATCTAATGATTGTAGTATTATGAATGAAGAAGAATTTTTACCACAAAGTTACCATATTTTGACCAAAAACAAAAAACAATCGCAATCTTTTCAGTAGCAGTGACTAAAGATACGTATGATTTAAGTGACTTTAGTTTTATCGAGTTTTATTTAGTTTAATCCCATTAAAACCTCAATATGTTTGTTTTTATTCCAATTTTTATCGATTTTTTTGACTTGATACGGTATATTCCGTAGTCCTCGCAGCACGTAGTAGACAACAGCCAATACAATGGCGGATCCAGGATTTTTTTTCTGGGGTCACAAGGATCTGACTGCCAAACGGTCTCCTCATAGTTGAGATAAATCACTAAGTACTACAATTACTGTACAATATGTTCTTATTATTTTCACATGAGAGTTAAATATATGAAATTAAATAATTGAGGCTCCATAATTCAAAAAATAAAACTAACGTATTGATAAACGTATTAAAAATCATGTCTATTTTTTAATCTTCTGGGGGGGGGGGGGGGGGGACGTGCCCCCGTTATTAGTTCGAAAAAGGTGAGCAGAGTAGCAAGTAATTTTCGCAGTATGGAATAAGATTGTTGATGGTAGCAAATGTTTTCGTTCACACCAAAACTACCTCGTTAAATACTTCCGAATTTTGAGCTGCAAGTCGCGGAATGTCAGGAACAGTAGGGGGAGAACTTTATCGCACCATGCTATTTAAGAATATAACATAAGTATACGTACGTTTAAGTATATAGCATAATTTTCGGCTGATTGTAATTGAAGTTTAGTTCCATATTAACTTAACATAGATCGGAGGACTTTTATTCTTATCTGATGTTGATCCCATGCTCTATACTTACTTCATCTGTTTCAAGTTTGGGTTCCATGATCCACTAATTTGGAGAAGGATACATGGCTATTCAAGAAAATAAGATCGGGCGAGTGCTTGGAAAACTTATAAATTTTCAGTTACGATTTCATCAAAATTGGTGTTTATTTCCTAACTAAATATCATGAAACTCATTTTGGTGTATAGTATGTTTTTCTGTACATTTCCAGTAATCCAGCATTATTAATAATCCAGACTTGTCTCGGTAGCGTGTGTGTCAGATTACCTAGATCGCAATGTCGTCATTTGAAATCGGGTAGTTGCTGTTTAATATCCTTAATATTGGCCAGGACAGTGCTACAAGGTGCGCAGTTTCCCGGGAGACGCCCTTTGCTCCCAAGAGGAGACAGCTTCTTCCTCTCTGCACTCCTTTGGCATTCGAGTCACGAGCATGCTCTGCCCCGTCTTCATTGGTAATTCACCCTCTCGCGGCCGCTAGACTAACACCCTCAACATTCAGTACGTATGCCGGGTGGGGATTGCGTGGGTGAAGGGGACGCGAGAGAGCTTTGGCCTTGTGGAGGGGCGGGGCCTCAGAAGAGTGGGGTGGATGTATGTAGCGCGTGGTGTAAGGGGTATCATGAGGTAGTTTTCGAAGGCTGCGAGTGCGTTAATTTGTTGACTATGGGATTTAACCCTCTCAGTGCCATACTATTCTCTCTATTTGGAGCGATACTGGAGAGATGTGCCGAAGGTATTTTTTTAAATGTACGACCTGTGTAGAAAAATATTTTACCCATTAAGGTAGGTTTGCATGGAGCTTCACAAAGCATTCTGGAAGTATCCCCTTATGGAATTCCCTCTTCCTTTCTCTCCCAAAATAAAGCCTACTCCCTTTTATTGTATCCAAAACCTACCTCTCCCTCGTTTACCCAACATTCTACCCTTTAACACCGTTTTCAACATCCCTTCCCCGCGGAGTGCTCGCTCCATCTCCTCCGTATCTCATCAAGCTGTCTCTCCTCACCCACCATGTCCAGCAATTCTCCTTTCCAATTCTTTTCCGTCCACTTCACTTTCTCCATTCTTCTCCACATCCACGCATCCACGTCTCAAGCGCCTCTAATCTTCTTTGGTCCTCCTACCTGTGTCCATGTTTCCGCACCATATAGTACGTACCATAAAAAATTCTGTTATGTCAGTTTTTGGTAGATGCTGTTTTTTTGTTTATATAATGTTTATTTGTGACTATATCATTAATATTGATTTTTAATCAATATTTTATCTGCAGCATTATTATTAATTTAAACAACTACTTATCTAAAAGTCGATATTTCGGCTCATGGCACTTTTCGGTAGAAACTAAATGACAATGAATCCTAACAAAATTACTAGGTCTTCAGAGACAATTTTAGCCATTTTTTTACAATAAACATTTATTTTAATCGTTCAGCTCGTTCAGGATTAGCATTAATGATTTCGTTCTTCTCAACTACAACGTAAGTCTGGAGCAATGGTTTTCGTCTGCATGGGAACCAGAAAATTATAGGTTGGAAACCTAAAAAAGTCGATGGTATTCAATATTTTAAAATGTTGTTTACGAGTTTTCTGAACACGTCGTCCATCGTTCTAGGCTTCGCTATTTCGTTTTCTATGAGGAAATTTTTGATAGCTTGTTAGGCCTCACTTTAATAAAATAAAAATATAAAATGGATTTAAAAAATTTCAAATCAACATTAAATTAGTTAGTTATTTACATCGAGAATAGTTGTTATAGAAGGAAAATGATACCTTACGCCGTCTTTTAAAGGCGGTGCGAGTCACCATCTGCTAAATATGAAATTTTCAGTTTTGAGAGGAATTAAGTGCTATGAAAGGGAGGTATAGCAGTTTTTCTCTCTATCAATGACTCGAATTACAATTTATGCCGAGTTGATTCACACTGAGCATTATATTTTCAGAGATGAGAGTTCAACGGTTTGAAGTCGCGCTAACGGCAGTGGATTAGGCAGTATGAGTCATCACCTTTTTCAACAATAGGGTAGTTTCCTTCATCGAAGAAAACGAAAGGCAATTGATTGCGATTCGTTACCCACCATTAGTATATTCATAATATACAAATTATTTAGTTTTAGAAATCCCAGTTTAGACGAATGTTAATGGTCAATTTTAACCTCATTTGAAAAATGCCAGATTGGCGCCCATGCGATGCCACTCCACGTGACGTCACTGGGGCCTAGATACTATACGAATAGTCAGGAGTTTTACATCGTCTGAGATTACCTTTGCATGCCTGAGACACAGAGCTCAGGGAAACATCTCTTAATAATCACCTATTAAAATTGTCTATGGTCGTAAAGTTTCCTTCATTTGATAGGGTATGAACAATCAGTATTTAAGTCAGACGTTACCTCCTCGCAGGGTACTCTGCTACCCACTAGCACGTAGCGAGCGTATCGGTGCTCATAGCATCTCACCAAGTTGGCCTCACAAGGAGGATGCTGGAATCAGAATGACGTCACACGGGCTTTTACCAGCATTCATACTTAGCCGTCGCGTTTTCGCGCGCTTGAAAATTTTCACTTTTAATTTAATCGCGAAAAATAGATATCGTTATTTCAAAATCTAAAAGCGTGAAATGCGCACTCCAGGAGTGTTAATCTTTCGATTTAGGCAATTTGAAAAATAGGAAACCACCCTATTAACATTTGAATTCATCGCTCAGCTTCAGGGCATTCAGCCTTAATGATTTCATTCTTCTCAACTACTATATCGTATGTCATATGGCACGATGGTCAAGGCGTCTGCTTAGGGAATGATAAAATTACAGGCTCGAAACCTGGAAAAGTTGATGGTTTTCAGTGGATATTTAAATGTTGTTTATAAGTTTTTTTAACTCGTCTTTCATCCTTTTAGGCTTTGTTATTTCGTAGTCTTGTAGGCCTCACTTTTATAAAATAAAATTATGAAAATTATATTAAAATGGATTCAAATATTAATTTAAAATTCACATTTATATTCCTACAAAAATTGATAGAAAACATCGAAAACAGTATAAAGTGTACTAAAAAGTAAAATAAGAAGCTTTTCATCTCTTGGGGGATAAAGTATGGGTGCCAATCCTTACTCACCGATTACGCTCTTCAACACTTATTTTTAATTAACCTAATCGGTAAATCAGGTTGTAAAGGACGTAAAAGATAAGAAATGCGTCGCTATGAAAAGGTTAGCGGATAGGAGAGAGGAATGGATTGCTGCATCAAACCAATCTTACGATTGTTGAATAGTGCTGATGATGACGAGTTAATTTTCACTGAGCATTATAATTCAGAGATGAGCTAACGTGATAGCGGCGGTGGATTAGTTACCCGGTGCAGATACATTTGACACCACGAGCATGCCTAATGAGAGGAACCTGAAGAGGTACCTGTCCGGAAAAATATAATCAACCGTTAGCGTTACTACTAATAATCTTTCATTGACCAACCTTCAAGAGAAATTAAAAACGTACCTATAAATTTACTGACCAAGGAAGGCATCCATCTTTAGGGTTGGGAAATTATTTTTCTCTCGATTGTTTTCTTGCATTATAATATATGACGACTTCACCCATGCTAAGAATCATACTTATAACTGGATAACGTGTACGGAATGGCATCGTGTCCTCGAAAACGATGCGGAGCTTTTCATCAAAATGCCATCTTGCGAAGTTCAGAAATAATTTTTATCCCTTGAAGGCATCACCCGATTATGGTGTAAATATTTTGGTTGATTTAGTTGAAGTCCAATGACGGATTTCGGGGGGGAGTCAAGGGGTCACTTCCCCAAAATTTATCAAAACTGTTCAATTTTTTTATTTTAACAGTTTTTGTATCCTCAAATGTCTAAAATTGTTCAATTTTACCTATTGTCAAGAATGAAAATGAAATTGTAGGCTCTAAAATGCGTAAGAAATGGGCATTTAAAAATATTTTACACGAGAAAACGCCCATCTCTCTAGGGGGTTACTCTATACTACCCAGACATGGGTTATGACCCCCCTCAGCCGAATTTACTCTTGAATCAGTCCCTGGGTAGAACTTATCCATTATTTGAGAGTACAGGAAATATCTTGCAAATGATGTTGTGCATTTAAACTAGTCGTCTACAATAAAGCGTTAGAAAAAGCAAAAAATTGCCATTTTTTTTATTAGTAGATGACTTTTTCTGCTTGTTTTGTATACCGAGAGAGAAGCCGGGGACAGTACTGTGCTCATTATAAAGATTATACGCAAAACTGTAGAACATGCACGGAGTGGCATCATGTCTTTAAAAATAATGCGGAGCTTTCCATCAAAGGGCCAAAATCTTGCGAAGTTCAGAAATAATTTTCATACCTTGAAGACATCACTCGATTATAAGTGTAAATATTTTGGTTGACTTGGTTGAAGTTCAGTGACGGATTTTGAGGGGAGTCAACTAATCATGATCCCCCCAAATTTTATCAAAACCTTTTATAAATGTAATATTTATTATTATTATTATTATTAGTTCTTTATCCTTTAATGTCTAAAGTTGTTCAATTTCATCTGTTGTTAAGAATAAAATGAAATTTAAGATTCTCAGATGCGTAAAAAATTGATATTTAAAAAACTTTGACACCGGAGAAGGCCGCTCTTTATAATATTATTACCATACCGTGTTCCATACTCCCCGGAAAAAGGTCATGACCCCCCTAAATTTGACGATGATTCCTCCCCTGGCTAGAATTTCTCCATTATTTGCGTGTAGAGGAAATAACTTGGAAATTATGTAGTGCATGGAAACTAGTCGTCTACCATAAAAAGTAAAAAAAAGCACAAAATTGCCATTTCCTTCATTTGTAGATGACTTTTCCTGCTTGTTTTGTTTATCGAGAGAGACGCCAGGGACAGAGGATGGGGTTGGGGATGCAAATAATGCCACACACACACATGCGGCATTGTTTTCAGCAATTTCTATTTTATTCTTCTCCCTTGCGCCCGGCGTATCGCGGAAATGTCTCGTCCATCCAACTTCATTAGGGCCGATTGTCGCGCCTCTGCACGGCACATCGAATGTCCCATTTTTTCTCTTTAGGTGGGTAATGAGCGAGCTTTTTTTCTTTTAGCCTTTCCACACACTTGCGATTCTGATGATGTTGCACGGATCAGGCGTTGTTTACACGATAAAATATCTTTGATTATTGTTTTGCAGCTCTCTCGTGCGTAAAAAAGATTTTCAGCTCAGTAGGGCGGGGTCAGCAGATAAAAAAATTATTGACGGTAAAAAAAAGGGAAGCGATATTATTTTAAACCCATTTCCTGTCATTTCGCGAGAATAATTTTTTTAAACTCGGTGTCGAGAATGATGCCGGGAAGAAAATGCCTTTTTTGTGTTTAATATTCAATCACATCCGCCGTGACATTTGATGCCCTCTTTCATGCAAATTAAATAACAAAAACCCTTTGCTTCCGCCGGCAACTATGAATATTTTTCCATCTCATGATTTTTTCGATCTTCCAGCTTCCCTCTCCAATTCTTTGTCTCTCATTTACAAGTCTCATTAATATTCATACGAGAAAAGTCGAAAACTTTGGGATATGTTTTCTTCTAAACCAGTTGCAAAATCACACTAACTTTATTCCATTATATTACTCAGATTTTTTCGCCGGGAATTCGAGGTGATACCATGAATTAACTTTCGAAGAACTGAATTCCTATTACTTAACGATTTGCAGACAATTATATTTAGAGTTATATCAATCATAGCGGTGATCCGCCAGCAATACAAGTTCTAACTTGGTATTTTATTTCTTTGTATAAAAAATCTGTGTATTGTGACGTGTTGCTTATTTTCTTTTACCAGTCTTCTCTGTGTCTCCAATGTCTTTGTAAGCTTAATTCGAGGTATTGGTGAAAACTATATTAGATTCACTTAACGCAATCCTAGCGATTTTCGGCCATGACGGCGGCCTACTAATCTCAAGTTCTTTCGCTTTAATACATCTACATGGTACCGTGCAAGCGACCACCAAGTGTGTGGCATAGAGTGATTCCACACCAGGCATGCAGCTCTCATCCTAGCCTTAATCAGAAACGCTCTCGCTTGCCGGACATAGGCGAAGCACGCATTACAACGACACACGGTCAGGCCAGAAACTAGGAGAGTGCTAAGCACAACGACTTGCTACCAAGCAAGTAAAACTATTAGTTAGCAACAGAAAACAATAAGTTAGCTTAGTAAGTGATTCATGCCTGAGCTATGGCAATCCAAGAAATGCATGCAGATAGTTGGTATTGACAATTATTGTAAGTTTTTAACTATGTATGCTGAGCCTATTTACGTAGCCCGAGTCAAGCGATCCTAGAGTACACTGTGCCAAGTATGGTGGTACCGTATTGTACTCGGAAAAAACGACACATTAAATGTTCGGCAATACCGACTCGGTCAATCGTAATTCCTGCTGGGCCACGGTTATCTGTAATTAGTCATGAGTTCATCATAGGAGAAAAGTAAAAAGTTTGCATGCACCGAATATATATACCTTTTATTTAACAAAGTCCTTTCATACTTTTAATATTTACCGTTCACTGCTACATAGATGCTGGTTGTATATATTTTACTTGGATTCGCAGCTAAGTTCCAGCACTAACTATGACGATTCAGTGGACGTTGAATTTATTGGTGGGAGATAATAAATATTTATGTGGTGGAAGAAGAGATAAATTAAGAGTTAGAAAATAAAATTCATGGTTTAACTTCTCTATTTGTTGTAGGTAACAGATAGTAGAAATATTTTACGGTGTTCTCTGCATTTTCTTTGTGATTTCACCGCGTCGGTTTGCTTTGATGACAACAGTTTGCGTGACATAGGAGTCTTCAAGTCTTCACCTTAGATAATCAAGATCATCCGATCAACGCGTTGCAACGTCGCGAAAATCTTCAAGCCTATGTGATAGTGTCGCAAGTTCATCAATCATCAAAGTCCATCAATCTAGAAATGCCAAGGTGCATATGTAAAGGAATAGATTCTCCCAGTACCACTGTGGTAACTTCATTTTGTACTAGTAAAACTAAAGGTTGTGCATAGGAGGCTCAGGTACTTGAATCAGAAATGAGCGAATGGAGGAAGTTCAATATCCACCCTTCTGCTATAGTCTCTGCGATAAATGTACTTGCCTATGTGGAAATACTTTCATGTATCACGAAAACTGCATGCCCTACTTACTTCAATATAGTTCGGAAAGCTACTATTTTTAGGATGCCTCCTGATCTGTTGATGATGTTATGACATGGGTATAGCTTAATAGTTTTATCTACCCTTGGCATGTGACTAATTATTTATAGATTCCAGTGCCCACAAAAATCAGTATTTCATATTGATCTCCTGTAGGCATATAAATTTTAATGAACTATAGGTATAGTTAGTTTTCCCTGTCGTTATAATAATTTTGAAAAATCGCTTTTCCTCCTCCTCTAGAAAATTGATACGTAGCAGAGGATCCACTTTCGTTCGAATTACATATTTTAGGAGCGGTTTAATATTCAAAAGGTATTTGTAAGTGAACATAAGTCAACTTGAATTTCACTGTTTGGCACACAAAATAGCTAATATAATTATCATAATAATATCAGTACAATATACCCACGTACATGATACCAGGTATTAACTTGCGCCGAATATGAAAGACGCTATAAATGTTCAAGGAGCTTTGCTGCATCATCAATGAAATTAATCGCCAGCGATCGAAAGATAAACTATTAAAGAGTATTTTCCGTCTTATAGCAAACATCTAATCCAAAAAAATAAGATTTGACCCGTGACAGTTTGATAATAGGCTCTGAACTCAGGGTATATCAGAAGACAACTTAAGCAGATATGCGAAACCTTAAAAATAATATTGATCACAGAGCTATGGAAAACTTATAACCAATACATGCATCGCCAGTAGGTACTCAGGGCCGCTTCGGATGGAGTCAGCTAGATTGATAGCGCAGTATTTATTTTAAATATTCAGATTTGGAGTGAATACCATAACTAATACCATGAAAATTTCTGAAGATTAGTCAAGAAAGATCTATTTATCAGCCCCATATGTAGTCAGGTTTCACCTTAGTACCACATGCAGCTAAAAATTGGAATCAACCGTGGGGAGGAGGGTTACTTCACAACGAAGGAGAATTGTTTGTAAAATGGTTAAATAAGTTTAGAAATAGTACATACATATTTTCCGCTGCATGAAAATTATCATATTGATGTTAAACGGGATCCTACAACTTAACTCTATCGCCTACCTATTCAAATATCTCGTGAAAATTTGCCTTTATTTCATGATATTTGGATTATCTAGATGGTAATGATGAATTTTTGGTGCATGAAAGCTCTCCTCATTTAACTGACTCCATGAGCTGGCGTGAATAGGAAGGCGAGCGATCTGTTAAGCGCTTTTTCTCAGAGTCTCTCGCGAGGCAAACAAAGCAGGCAGAGCTGAGAGCAAATGAAGGTTCATGGAAAGGATGTTAGAGAAGTTAGACGATGAAGTTGGGGAGACAAGCTCGTTTTCCCTCATTTTGAGAATTCAGCTGGCGTTTGAAATGCCAATGGGTGGGCTTCGTCTCTATGTGGTAGCGCGTGGAGCTTAGAGCACCATGAAACGTAACAGAATGTAATAACTTTTTTTGACGAGTATCACGCGTATTCCTCTACTAAGCCTCGTGTTGAATCTCTGAATGTGTGATCGAGTGTCTGTTGAAAGGGATAGGATGATTGCGAAGCGCTCAAATAAAACTCAAATTACTTTTAAACTGCGATGACCGATGACGAAACCATTTCATTCGACTCAATCAAGCAGTATAAATTGAAAAGGACCAAGAGGGTTTCACATTCAAATTTTTCTCTGGCAATAGAAAATACTAGTTGGTGAATTTTTTTGGGTCGCCAGGAGCACTTCTACATCTACGTAATACCCTGCGAGCCACCGCTAGGGTGTTTGGCTGGGGGTAATCAATCACTAGCATGCGACATGCAAGAGGATTCCCACAAAAAATAATGAAAGTAAAAATGTTATTCATACTAACAAATTAAGTTTCCTCGTTCATGTATAGGCAATATTTGTCGACAACTCATGAAGGCAATCTTTCTATGAAGCTAGAACATAAAAAACATACTGTTAGAAATACTTGGGAAATTCAGAAACTTGCATTAAGGAATACAAAAGTTAGTATTCTACACTACAAGCCAACTAACATGTTAGTAAAGCCACTTAGACCTAGGTGGTCCATTGTGTCATCCACCAATATGTGATTAACCATGTGAGAGCCCTATATCCTCGCTGAAGGATATCAAGTTGTTCACAGGTAAATCTCTGTTATTCATGGTCTCCATAAATGAGGAGTTAATCCCATAATGCCTCTATCGAGTCCTCATAATGGCGGGGTACTCACATAGCAGATGGGAGGTTGTTTCCTCCTCTTCCTAACACCATCTACATCTGGCCAAGTCTGGCCCGAGCTCATTGGACTCACACGGAAAAAAAGTGTAGTTAGAACTATCGAATTCTGATGAAATTTATCAAACTTTTGGGTTCATATGGCACATTGAAAAATTCAGTAATTATTACCAAAGCAGTTTGATAAATTCTATCAAACTGATTTGGTAATTGTTACCGAAATGGCCACAGGAGTTCGATAAAAACTATCAAAATCGAAAGGGTAATAAAACCGACGTAGCGTGCATATGTGAAAGATTTTCAACCCAGAAAACACTATTCTGATTGAAAATCATAAAATTAGGAGTTTGACGTAAGTTTCTGCAAAAGAAATACAAACAAAAAGTGGAAAAATATAAGCCTTCATGAAGCATTGAGCATGGGCCCCCCGCGTGATAGCAACGGACTCTATCAACTAGACTAAATCGGTTACCATAATAATTGCTTGCTTAAACGCTCTAATATATTATTATTTAAGTATTTAACCTTTGTTTCGAAATGTGAACAAGGTGTGACGATAGTTTCCTTTTGTATGCTTAAGAGGAATATTTGATGCACACAATTGCATTACGTAGTTACTGTGTATGAATATCTAGTGCAGATGCGCAAGAAAACTTTATTTGCAGGCTTATTACATCGATATAGAGATGGCTTTAACGTGCTGGGTGATATCCTTAGCATGGATTGGGTCTAGTATCAAGGCTTTTATCACATGTTATTGAACATGATCGCGAATGATTATACCTCAGGAATACCTTTAATTAAAGTTTTCAAAGTTTAAGTATATTTAACAAAAATACTCCCTATCACACCAGTGCGATAGTTTTAATCAAATCTTTTTTTTCCGTGCAGTATACAACTGCAACTTGAAGAGGACCTAAAGGGATCACATTTCCCGCTGGAAATAGAAAATTAAAGTAGCTGTCATCGTGAATCGCAAATTTGATATTTCATCTGTGGGTACTCTACCGTCATATTCTTAAAAATTACTCAAGTGGAACCAATTCACATTTTCAAATATGCGTTTTCCATGCACTGGCCATACAAAATTCAAGTAGTTATCATCGTGACTCGCAAATCTGATATTTCATCTGTAAATACTTAACTGTCGTAATCTCAAAACATCCTCTTAGTAGAAACAATTGAACGGTATGTATGAGATTTTTGCACGCGCAGCTCTCCAAAGTGCATACTTTTCTACAATTTTAACAACTTATGTATTATACGGAATGCGGGGTAAAATGAATGTTTCCCTGATCACAAAATACTGCGTTATAATAAATTGTCGTTTAAATAAAACCGACGTTTTCTAAGTTAAATATGCATGGCTATTCTAAATGATGGTCCCATTTTAAAGACTGTATTTATTCAAGTATAAATCCAAAATAAAAAGGCTTTATACCAATGGAATGAGGAAGTTTCAAGGTGTTTTCATTATGTGTCATATCAAATTAATGTCATAATTTGGTATAATGAATTATTTTTTAATAATTATTTTATGATTACAAATGTGGTGAATGCTTTGATTGCTCAATATGGCCACCGTTGGGTGCACGGCAAACATCGACGCGAATAATTGCACTTGACAATGTCGATCAAGGACGAAACTGGTCGTCATTAAAATCGTATGTGAAATTTTTGATTGAACGGGGATTTGTGCGAGGGACGTTTTTTTTAAGCTCCAATAGGCTATGAACAGAAGACGAAATGATTATGAAAATTATTTCATAGGTAAATCTGGAGTACACTTGTGGTGTCCTTTCGACATAATGACGTCGGCGATCGAGGAATTGGTCGTGGCTGTGGACAAGCTTTACTATATCTTCTCCATAGAATGTTGCCACTTATGACTTTCGATGAATGTTGCCTCTGTCCTGAAGCTCATCTCCCGTTTGAAATGGCTTCCCTCCAATCAACATCTTCGTTTCAGAGTGAAGATTGAGGTTATTCGGCACTAGGTCGGCAGTGTACGGCGGGTGATCGAAAATTCCCCATTGAAATTGCTCAAGGAGCAGTTGGGCTGCATCTGCGCTGAGATTATGGTCATTGTCATGGAACAGAGCACTTTCAGAAGCCGGCATGTCTCTTTTTTTGTTTGAATAGGAATAGACGTACTGTTTCACACTCTCACCACAGTTCATTTAAAATTTTCGTTTTTATCGGCATAATATGAAGACATGTCAATGCTGAAGCCATTCGGCGAGATTTCTGGGTGTCGCTCCGCAGTTAGCACTTTGCGGGAGAATCAATTTAAGCAGCGTAGTTAATGAGATTGCTACTAACCTTGAACTAACAACTTATGATTAGAAATGACTTGAGGGTGTGGCACGGAAGAAGTGCACTTGCCCTATCCACGCAGTACCCGCTTGTCGCTTGTATGGTGTTATCAGAGGCCGAAAAAAAATCGGGCCTAATACAAAGTTTTTTATTTAATATCGACGCGGTAGTCAAACTCGTTCCACACGCACGATAGCGTATCTGTTGTTATTGAGTGTACAGCGTACAGATTGGTAGGGGCGGGACGTGAATACCGTCCTTCTCATAATCCCATAAGAGATAGTCGAAGGGTGTGATATGAGGAGATTTCGGTAGCCAGAAGTGAAGAGACAGGTCACATTTGTAATTTTTAAATAATTATAAAAACTAATTAATGACTATAAATTATTAAATTTAATAAATTAAATTGATATCACGCATTAAGATAAAATTTTGAACATTCTTCGTTTTCATTGGTAAAAAGTTTGTTCATTTTGGATTATTACTTGAATTAATACTAAGTTTTAAAAATGGGTCTATCATTTAGAGTAACCCTATATTCTTTTCGGAATTTTCACCGTATAAGGCCCTCCACTTTTGCTACCTTTTCGTCTACCCCGAGGGCGATAAATGAGCTTCTTCACACATAGTCATTTCTAACTCAATTATCTTATATGAAGTTTTAATTAAGCGGAGGTCGCTCTAAATAGCCTTAGCAAGTCTGCGGGTGTACATTTTGATAAGGAACTTACTTAGTGTTTACAAGGGTGAGAGTTGGACGATGTTTCACTATTGATTTATCATCGAAACTTCATATCGAATTAATCCTGGCAGAAATTTCTTTTGTTGACTTTTATGTATGATATAAGCCATTGAAGTTGCGACTTTTATGAATCGATTTTGAAAGAGCACAGGCATGCTGTGATGTCATGGGTCTTGTTCGTAACGGTTATGTTCAGTTATGTTAATCTTAGTTATCAATTACATGACAGTGACAATAATAGAGACGTGACGACGAAACGTACTAATTGAAATTTGCAAAATTTCATGAAGGAATTTTCCTTGTAGATTTTATTAATCACTTTATTTCAGTTTCTTAGTTTTCCCGGGCTATACATAATTTAGTTTAACCGGATTACAAAACTTTTTGTTGTTTGCTCAAGACATTATATACCGTAACAAACACACATAAGAGCCATCAAAAAGTTATTGCGTTGAAAGGTTCCTCAGAGTGCTATCTTTATATCGATTCTTTCTAGATTGCTTCTTTTTTCGTCATTTTTTGTCAGCTAAGGCCACCACCAAATGTTATAAGAGTGAAGAAATTCTGAGTGAAATTAGATAGAAGATGTAAAATGGAACGACGCAGTCTTCCATGCAGCTCCTCATACTCGTCTTATTCCAGTTTCGTAGGCTGTCATGGCTTTCGATAATGTAGTTAAACGCGATTGCAAAACTTTGTGTTGTTTGCTCAAGGCACTAGACACCGTAGGAAACACACAAAACGAATGTAAACAGAGCTTGCAATGAGCAGTAGCGCCACCTAGGTATACTTACTTTACTAAATGAGGAAGATGTCAACCGTTCGTTTCAGCGCAGTGAATACGACTGAAATACGACCTTGAAACTGTTTTCCCTGAATGGGGGCGAAATATTTTGCGGCAAAATTTTAAATATAGAGTCATCATGAATGTTTTTTGTCGTTGTTTCCAAAAACTGAGCCAATACTCCATTGGAACTTCAATTTTCGGCCTGCGACATTTGTGTTGATGATATTTGAAGTACTTGCTTTGTCAACGTTATTTGTTACCGCGGAATGTGGTCATGAATTTATTGAGTGCATGTTTGTTTACTCTTGATTGTGTTTGTCTGAGGCATGCACGACGATCGCAATGCGTCGTAAGCAATAAAAACGGAAAGTACTGAGTACTGGTTGATACTCAGATCAATTAAGCCACATTAGCAGAGAAGACTGCTACCATGAAATGACTACGAAAGGTCAATCCTTTCTTGCTAATTGAAGTCGTTATTTTGGTATAAATTTTCCGTGAGAGCTTTTAATCTGAAACGCATTGAGGTAATCAGATAAAAGCAATGTCCTCGACCTTTCAAATGAAACAACATAAATACCTTAAAAATCAATGGCGAAATTATTTTACCGGGATGATTTTCAAAATCTTTAATACCATACTTAACATATTTGCATGCATGACCTCTCTATATTAGTGGAGCAAAATTAATTACACCGGTGACTTGATCACTGTAAAATTTTCCATTAACCTCTATTCGTATTAATTGTTATATTGTGTATTATTAGCTCATCGACACAGTAATTATGCTGCATGTTTTATTTTTATTTTCTTAAATTAGATTATTACAACTTATCGATTATTTCTAGATTATAGCCCCCCCCATGAAATATAAAAACAATTATTTTCATCCATAAAAGAAAACAAAATATTGAAAAATCATGAATTTACAAACGATTTATTTGACAAATGAAGTTTTTCGATGATTAAAAGTATTAAAATTAATTAAAAGCCCTCTACTTAGTGCCTTGTTTTTCAAAACTTTTCCACCCTGGTTTTGGACCGCCCCGAACGAAAGTCCTAGCTAACCTAGCTAGTCCCAACTGACTGTCCTACTGCTAAGTTTGCAGTGGAAGTTTTGGGCAGATATTTAGGTACCAATAGAAGAGTTTCTGGTACAATTATGGTTGGGCCTTGACACGAGAGTTTTAATTGGAGGTCGGATTCTGATTCCGCGGTGGTAGAGGAAAAGAAAATAACACCTACCCGGAATGGAGCCGTATAATTAGACCTGAAATCGCAATGTACTGAGATAGTTTGGTACATAGATAAGAAAGGAAGGCTATAAGTAAAAAAATTCTTCATTCAGCCATTTTCTCATAAGTTTAAAATGAAAAAAATGCAAAATTTGTCGCACATTGTAGTAGGTTAATGACGTAATTAAAGTTCTGTCCCATTGAGTCGTTCAGGGAGACTCCATCCTCTCGTGAAAGACTCGATCAGAGTTAATCAGAGTTAATCAGAGTTATCATTTCAGAGTTAATGTCAACGCAATATGGACGCACGTGGTCGAGAAGTAGGTGAGAATTAAGTTCAACAGATTCAGGCTTCAATTGGTGGAAGTTAGACATATTTAAGTAAATGAAAGGTCGTAGCACTTTTCCACAAGAATAGAAGAATTCCAAAAGAATGAAATGAAAGGTCGTAGCACTTTTCCACAAGAATTCTTTTGGAATTCTTCTATTCTTGTGGAAAAGTGCTACGACCTTTCATTTACTTAAATAGGTGAGAATTGGTGAGCCTTCTTTCAAGAGTCAGTGACGTCATCAGCTTATTGGAAAGGAAATGCACCACATACCCGGAACAGAGTCGTATAAATAGACTCGAAATCACAATTCAATGAGATATGTGTAAAAAATTTGAGAATTTCTTCTGCTATTTGCTGGAACAAATACTGATTTCACTACATCGTTCCTTGTAACGAATGTTTGCTGACTCTGATGAACAGTTTCATTTTATTCAGCCTTTAAAACTGGAATTTTTTCTGCAATAAAGGAGAAATAAAGCGCATGAAGTAATCAAAGAAACGAAATAAGCTCCACAAGCACAAAAGCAGCTTCACATATCTCTCGCGCAGCGGCAAGGAATATAAGCAGCGAGTGGAATTTTTAGGACAAATACGAAATAATCCCATATTTCACTTAGGAGTAATATTCGATTCTCTTCCCACATTCAAATGATCCTCAAATCAATGTTCATTCCTAAATTCCCATTGCACTGACCGAGAAAATTACTATGCTTGAGTATATAGCTGTATTTGCCTATAGAAATGTTTCAAATCGGAAGAGCGCATTCCTAGGGTGTATTGCGGTAGATAGTATTCCTGAAATTTGTTCCAATTAAATTCATAATTCGGAATATGGATAGGAACGATTAGATAAAGAAAAAATATTTTTCATTCAGATATTTCCTCATAACTTTAAAATGAAAATTATGCAAAAATTTACGGACATTTTTCAACAGTTTGTGACGTCATTAAAGTTCTGGCTCATTATGTCGTTCAGAGAGACCTGCTCCTTGCCGGAGAGAATCTATCATTTCAGAGTTAATGACAACGAACCACATGAGACGGACGCGTGAGGTCGAGAAGTTGCGGAAAAGCGAAGACCCGCTCGGAAAGAGTCAGTGACTTCATCAACTTATCGGAAAAAAAGGGTAAGCATGTTCATACTTCGCCGAAAATAGATCGAGAAGTTGGTGTAGGTTTGAAAAACGGAAAAAATACGAGTCTCTTCATTTTTCATACTTTATCTCAATCGACAATATTATAAAATGGTCCATGGGGGAAATTCAAATGCTGCTGGATTACTCTCAAGCCTATATGTTCATCTATCCAAAACTACCTTCATGTTATACCGCTGACTAAACCACTATGAGTGTGAATGTGACTAGTATTATACTCCATTTAACCTCCGGGTGTATACACAAGAGCACTCAAGGTGATTGGACAATACCTAAAGCCGAGGTCAGTATTGCAACCACAACTGCGATATTATTATTGGAAATTGAAAAGGGTTTTCTAATGAAATCCTCAATGATTGCTTTTATTTATACACGTCTCTGTCTTCCTTAAATTTGAATGCAACGGGATAAAATTTCCATTCAAAATAAACGACATGGAAATGAACGCAATCATCTTAGTAAACTAATGAGATCCATCACGTGATCTCGGATTTCACCATTTCAATCTTTTTCCTATCTGCAGTAGCCACAAATCGCTCTTTATATGGTCACCTTTTGGTATTGACCACATATTCGCTGCTATACTTTAGCAAGCGTCTTAGAATGTACTCATGGCTTGTTCCCTAGCGAATCTCGAGGCTATAACTGAACCCATTGTGCGTACAACAATTGATAATCGTCGGTCGTGGACCCGCCTTGGAAAATCGGACGGTCTCAATCCATCTGAATTTCCTCGCCTCTATGCCCTCTACTTGCGCGCAATAGGGTAGGTAAACTGTGCCCCAAGGGTAAGGAGTATAAACGGAGTAGCATGTCAATATACGGCTGCCTGCATAGCGTGTCAGCGAATAAATGGAATTCCGAGGCGGATTGAGCAATCCGACAAGAATCGCCGTGATGATAGCCGACCCTTCTCCGTCTTCCCGTCGCAAGCTCCTGTAAAGAGGATATTACTACTAAACTATTCTATCGGTTAAGGTAGGTTTACATGGAATACTCTTGAGATGGTTACTTATTATTTCGAAATTATTTTCCAGTTTTAATGGGTGAATTAAATGAAATCATTCAATCGAGTCAGAAAAATTCGATACAATGAGCCGTCTAGCGCAATCAGTATTTGAGGCAACAAATAGCGGAAGTATATTCTGAAATTCTGTAAAGACAAATGTAAGATAAAAAAGGGAGCCATGAATATGTTTTCACGTGATTTTTCTCTGCTTGAAAGCTCCATACACAGTTTTTATGTTATAGTCCTTTCATTAATCTTTCTGGAAGGTTGTAATCAGCATTCTTAGTTGCTGCATCATTGTCATTTTTATGGTTTCTTGTTTTTCCATACGGTAAGTACGCCGTTATTTGACTCACAAAAAAGCATCGCTTTAGCTCTTTAATGCAGCAATTATGAATTTTGACTAAATACATTGCGGTAATATGTCATGTAAATGTATCTTGGCACTAAATGATATTTTCTTTCTGTGTCTCAATTTTTTGTTTGTAACCCATAATTTTCATGAAAATCGTCATACATTATTCTGATGAAATAATTGATTAAAAAATATTAGATATTCATGATATGCTGGTTGCATCAATTTTTTGAGGGAAAAATTGTCAAAGTATTGGTCCTATTTGACAGAAATTTATAAACTTTGTCTTCCCCGCAAAGCGCTATCTCAGGTAGTGAAATATTTATGTGATTATTTAGTTATGAATTGTTCTATCGAAGAAAATTCTTGCATCATAAATTCAGTTCATGATGGATGTAACGATGACAGAAAATTGACAATTATGAGCTTGAATAAAATCTCTGAAATTTATAAGCTGGAGAATGGATGATACATCCGATTTTAAAGGACGTGGCGATAAATTGATTTATATCGCTATGCTGCCAATGCGATTATAAACTCCCTGCGGTGGATTGCCATACCAATATACAAATGACTGACTTCAGGTCAACCAAAATTGCTTATTGTATGATCAGTGTAAATGTTAACAGAGCACTAAATGTGGATTTGCAGTTAGGCTAGGCTTAGTACAAAATGTTACCCCAACTATCCTCGAAAAACAAAGATTGTATTTACTTTGCTACTGTTTATAAATAAGACTTACGGCTGGGCGTGTTTCATTGTCAATGAATTGTCATTAGATTCGGATAAATATAATAGCTATCAATGGTATGAGCTCAATGCAGTGAAATGCGATTATCATAAGTCTTTGGTGGTATGGAATTAGGAGAAGGCGACCGACAGCTTACGTCATTTGCGCCATAGATAAGAAAGTTTGTAGAGAATCCCTGCGTCGAAATTAGCCTCCTCTCATCGAAGACAAGTAAATTGTCATAAAAGATTGATAATTTTGCGTATTAAATGGCTTAAAAAAGGAGTAGGCACCGAGATAGTGTCTTTATGATTTTTTCGCTCGTTAGATTATCGTTGGAAAAATTCGATGAAAATGCAAGATTCAGGCGAAAAGTCTACTCGACCAAGTGTTGCTTTATCGTATTTTAGTGCTGAAAAGGTACGGGAACTAAGAACCTAATTGACCCATAAATAATTGTCAACTATAAATAACGAGTATTTTTAGTAAGTATATGCTTAAAAATTTATTTTACGAGAGAGAGTTCTATGTAACTCTGTTTTTTTTATTGTGGTACGAGGAGTGGTGCAGAGGGGGCACGTGCTTCGGGGGGCTGATTTCTGGGAAATGAAAATTTGAAAAAATTATGAAAAAATATTTAATTTCTATAATTAAATTATTTAAAAGCAATCATTTATTCATGAATTATTAAAAATTTATTAATAAAACTTCTTAGTTGCTAACATACGGTGTGTAATTTCAACTACCGCATCTCAAATAAATAGCCAAGGATGTACTCGTGATGTTTTAGTAGTGAAGAGGGGGGAGGGAGCGAGAAGAGAGGATCAGTGAAGGGGGGTGGCAACCTGTTTTTTGTCCCACTTGGCAAAACTCTTAGCTCCGCCCCTGAGTTTTCACTATCTATGTTTTGGTTAAATATCAAGCTGGAGAAATGTAAGGGAGGACTTCATAGTTCTCATTTTGCTCATAAAATGAAACAAAAAAATTTATACTTCCCTCATGAATCGTTTTCTTCCGATGATAATCCACCATTTATATTCACGGGGATGAGAATGAAAGCCTGCTCATCCCGAGGTCGTGGGTTTTCACCATCCATGTTTTGGTTTGAAACAATATCTAGCTAGAGAAATTTTGTAAAAAGTCCATCCTTTTGATTTAGCAATGATGTAATTTTGACTTTTTGAATGCACTGCGGTAATAGAACTCATAAATGAATTGCTGTAATAAAATGATATTTGGTTCTTCATCTCAATCGTTTACTATTCAATAATGTTCATCAAAATGGTTTTGAATTATTTATATGAAACAATTGATGCCAAATTCATTTGGTATTCATGTTGTAGAGGTGGATTTTTACTATCTTGTGGTCAGTGGCTGATACAGAATAGGGACAAGGTGGGGCTAAGTGGGGGTTAATCTACCAGCAGTAGTGGGGGTCCGAAAAAAATTAAAATTCTATCTAGTGAAAATTGGATACCCAAGGGGGTATATAGCCCCCGCAGGCTCCCCATAGATCCGCAACTGCTTGTGGTCATAGCAGAATTGAAAAAATATACAACATTTAGTTTTGAAACTAATCACGTAAATAATTGCAGTAATAAATAAAAAAGAAATTGAAGAGAGGACTTAATAATTCCAATTTTTGCTCTTAAAAGGAAATAAAACGCAAAAAATACGTACACAGTTTTCTTCCGACTATATTCCTCCGTATTTCATTCACGGGGGTGAGAATTATAGCGTGGATGTTCTAGTCACCAGGTGCAGGAGACGTTGCCTACGCTGGATAAGGGTATGTGTTGGGGGTTAGAGGGGCAGGCCAGTGGGGCGGGTGATATTGGTGTGCAGTTGGGAGGGGGATAGACGGGGCGGGGGTTGAGACGCGAGTGGGCAAATGTCAAGGGGTCAACCTAATTGGGCTGGAATGAGTTCTCATCCCTCTTCGCCGAGACAAGTGGGTATCTGCGGCACGGCAAGCATTCGCTCTAATGACAGGATTGGAGGCAGCGCCGAATCCGAGATGCCATATTGCGCGTCCATATCCACGCACCAAAATATATTGCATGCCTACTACAGGGGTGGATTTTGGGGGGCGGTCTGTTATCTCGGGTTGGATTTTCAAGCTGAATAGAAATTCATTAGTTATTTGAATCTTAGAAGCACATGTATCCTCTGTTGTAAGATTCATACACTGAAGCTTATATAAAAACGAGTCGATAGGCGCTTGATTTTATCAAGCGGGTTCGAAAGGGGGGTGGGAACATGTTTATGTCACGCGTGCTCGAGTATTGGGTCCATAAGTTGCTTAGAAAGGGAAAGAAAACACAATATCCTTTTAATAAATGAAATTGACGGAGGATACGCTCTTTCGCTCTCAACAATACTTAACGTCGTCTTAGTAACCACGATGATATAAGCGTTAAGACCGTTTTGAATAGAATATTTACGTAATGGAGAGAAATATAAAATTAACGACGGAAGCACTTAAGCGAGCTTTATTAGATATCGATTCCCGACTACTTGAATCCCATATAATGTTAAACATTCTTAAACGATGAATTACGTGAGGGTGTAGTCTCCGTAACCCCAAATTTCAGCGTTGGTAAAGAAGTATGCGAAAGGCATAACATATAGACCCTACGTATGCTAGAAAACGTAAGTAAATATTTTAATAGCATACTACCCGTAATTTCGTGTGGTTAAATAACCACGGCAAAAAGCAACCCTGGTATATAATGGTCAGTATTACCGGTTACTATGATAGAAATTATTCCGCACATTAGGCAATCAATACTGCGGCTGAAATGATTTGATGAAAGAATGGTAAAGGATGCGCCTTGAATATTGAATTTTTCGTATTTCAATGATGCATAATGTAGTATGTAATTTTGGAAAGGAGATATATTATCAAAGGGAAATTAAAACTGTTAAAAACAATCAAATATAAAAAATACATAAATACAGTTAAGCATTTTGAAATGTTGTAATGCATGCAAACGTCATTGAAAGTAAAAAAATAAGTCAATGTTTAAACCAAAATAATGAATTGGTTACGCTTACGTGTAGTAGAGTTGGTTTACCAGACATCAACAATCACTTCCAGCCTTAGCAACCACTTCGAAATACTGAATGAAATCGTACGTAAAAACGATGTGAGTGTATCGCCATTTACTTTACATTGAAATTAAATGTCGATATACAATGAAAACTATGGTTGCCATGGAGCCCTAATTATAAAGAAACATTTATATTGCCAGTCAGGTACTACCCTGAAAATTACGGACAGGTACGGTCAATAGCAAAGGAGAAAATGAGACCTATCGATATAAATTCATATCGATATATTTTCATAAGGAATCGTTACCCATCAAAATTATTTACATTTCTGCATAGAACATTTCTTTCTTACCAAATTGTTAAAATTTATATCCCCGTAACTATGTAAATAACTCAGAAAAAGGGATATATCGAATGCACACTTCCATCGATGATAACATCGGTTCTAATCATTGAATCGGCTTGATTTAACTTTTATCGGATAAAACACATTAGAAGTTGTATTGTGTATGATTTTCATGTTCAAAACTTGATTAACAAAAATGTTATTAGCGATTAAAGCGTAACTAAGGAGATTAGTATCGATATAACTCGCACATGAATCGATCGACCGAAATGGCTATCATTTCAAAAGTTGACCTTTTTGATTAAAGTATTACCCTAAAATTTCATTAATCTAGCTTGAACGGTCGCTAAGATATTCAAGGTTGTATGCCCCACAAAAAAATGGCGACAATGATTTTTCGCGTGCAGGATGTTTTTCGGAATTTTATTATGAATTAACAAAGATGGTTACGGGAAAAGTAAGGTCGATCGTGAGGGCACGAAGTACCCTCTACGGTTTTTCTAGGAGATTCCAATATTTTATATGGCACATGTCTCAAGGCCGAAATCCGAATTTGAAAATTCGCCCATCACGACAATGTAAAATCGAAATCGTTTATTCCTCGGAATTGTTTCGACATATGAAAATTCCAAGATAGTCAAAAAATCAACCAAAAAATTCTCTACCAAATAAGTCAAGGAATTTGTCGTACGATTATTGCAAGTTGGTCAAAAAAATTCCTAAACTTTTTCCATAAGAAAAGCATAGAAACGTTCAAAAAATAATAAAAAATACTGAATATCAATTTGTCGCTATGGCAACCATACCAAAAAATCAACCAAAAAATCTAGTTTTTGTCCATTGAATATCATGTTCCTCAGACGTTAAAAAGTACAAAATAAAAGCGAAAAAGTTTTAGTCCCATAAGGCTCCCATGTTAATTCAAGTCGATATATCTCGAAAACTAATCGACTTTTTCAATTTTTTAAGAATTTTTCTCCCGATGAATTTTTTTTTACTTTTGCGTCCAATAAGCCAAATACCCACACCTATCACAGTTTGGGCTGCGAATATTGATTAGTCAGTCAGTGGCATATCGATTTGCCATTATATATTAGCTTAAAATCTACAAACAACAATGCACATGGTAACTCAAGGAAATAAACATTGAAAATTGCATACAGATATGCACTAACAATTTCGCACGGGTTGTGATCTCTTCAAATTTTATCAAAAAGTATTAATTTTTATTAGTTTAATAGCTTCTGTATCCTTAAATGAATAAAAATGTGCAATTTTTCTGTTGTTAAAAATAAAACTGAAATATTAAGAAAATGAGCGGGCTTTTATAAAGTTTTAATTTTTATTAGTTAAAATAATTTTATCTGTTGTTACGAATGAAATGGAATTTTAAGAAAAAGAATGGGCTTTTACCATGCAATTTAGCGTTCGACGGTCCTTTGAAAATATATTATAGCATTTGAAGGCATGTTTATGAATAGAGGCAAGGGTGGATTTATGGGGAGGTTCACAGGGGTCATACCCCCCCCACCCAAATTTTATCAAAAATTTAATTTTTATATTAATTTCATAGGTTTTTAATCCAAAAATGTTTAAAATTATCAATTTTATCCACTGTTAAGAATAAAAATGAATTTTAAAGAAAAAAAGTGGGATTTTATAATACATTTTAGCGTGGGGTGGTCCTTTGACAAAATGATAGCAATTGAAGGCATGGACATTTTGATTAGAGGCAAGGGCGGATATAGGGGGGGGTCTACAGGGGTAAAATTTTATCAAAAAGTTTTAATTGTTATTAGTTTAATAATTTTTAAATTATTAATTCCAAAATTGTTGATTTTTTCTGATTTTAAGAATGGAAATGAAATTTTAGGCTTCAAAATGCGCAAAAAATAGGTATTTTAAAATATCTTTCACGGGAGAACGCCCCTCTCTCTCGGGGCGTATCCCATACACCCCAGACGCAGGTGTTTACCCCCCACAAAATTTGATGCTGAATCCGCCCCTGTTTTCTCCATATCTTAGCTGCGACATTGGAATATATTTTTTTACTAATATCGGGAGCATCTTTTTAGCCTTCTGATAAAGCAAATATGTAATTTTGACTTTTTCAATGCATTGCCGTAATTGGCCCTTTAAATGAACCTATCTTGTAATAGAAAACATTTTTTTACCTCATCTCAATTATTTGTTCGCATGCAATCGTGCTCATCAAAACCGTTTTGTATCATTCATATGAAAAAATTGGTTCCAAATTTGCTTGGTCGCCATTCTATAGAGGTGGATTTTAACTCTACATTGGTCGTAGCAAAATTTGAAAAAAATGTTTTGCGCTAAGATGTGAAAATTAACGCGGAAGTAATAGAAGCTATTCTAAAAAACAGAATACAGCACATAGTATATAAATACACAGCATGTAGTTCATAAAGGCACATTTCAAATTTTTTTGTCTTAGATCCTTGGAAGCGTTCGTTAAAAATTCGAATTTTCCGTTCGAAGATAACATATTGAAGTATATTCATGTATGCAAATATGTATGCCGTTTTCATGTGAATAGATGATACGAATATTTACAATTTTTTACATTATATAAATTCTGTTTTTGGTCACAAAATGCTGCAAATTATGTTGAAAATTAACAAAAATCGTCAGTTTGATGTCAGGTTTTCCAGAGAATTGTGAATGGTTAAAGTGCTGATGCCGCCTGTCTGGGATTCAGGAGTTCTAAATCATTCTAATCATTTATGTAAAACGAAGCATTTTAAAATGAATAATAAAAGTCATATTATTGCTTTTTTATTGTTTTAATTTTCCTTATTATTTTATTAATTTATTTCCTTGCCATGAATCATGTGCAAGCATTCAATTAAAGTTAAATTTAAAGAGAAAGCTGTTGTAAGAATAACTAATCTCATTGAAGTAAGTTGATGGGAATTATTTTAGCAAATATTCATTGAAAATCGCTTGCATATTGTAACCAACCCGTGATACGATAGGATAAACGCAATGTATCCTGCAGAAATGACCAGCGGTAAATGCTCTCATTTTTTCTTAATGTGATGGAACAGATTTTATGAAGGGGGATGGCAATATTGATTCGTTTATTTCGTTTTTCCTTGGCTTCCAAGCAAGGTTGATTTGATAGTCGGCGGAGCTCATATATCTCTCTCCAAGTGGTTGGATTCCCTATCCATGTCAAAATTAGGTGTGATGGCGTTCTACATGAGTCAGTGTAGGTGCAGTATGATTTGGACGAGGCGACCGTAAATTCTCATTATCAGCTGGCGGTGCTTGTATAGGATGCTACACATCCGTCGGCATTCAAATTGAAGAACTCATTGTCAGAGATCGTGCCTGTACAAATTAGCATGAGCGAAAGACATAGGATGAGATAAAAAACGATTTTTTTTGTAATGGACTTTTCATTACTCATCCAGAAAAATTCAATCATCTTTCTAATTGCTACATCATTATACTTTTATCGTTTCTTGCTTTTCCGTAGGGTGACTACGCCGTTGTTTGGCATGCACAGAAACATGAATTTAGCTTCTTGATGTAGCAATTATGTATTTTGACTAAATACACTGCAGTAATATGCCATGTGAATGTATCTTTGCACAAAAATTATGTTTTATTTCTGCATCACAATGTTTCATTTGTATCCTATGATTTTCATCAAAATCGTTATTTATTATTCTCATGAAATAGTTGGTTAAAAAATTAGATATTCGGGCTGTAGTGGTGGATTTGCATTATATTTTGGCCATAAATTTCTCAACCGTAGCTACGGTTGAGAAATTTACGGCTACCTACGCGTAGGTGATGGTCCTGAATCAACATTTGATTTGTAGTCTGTTGCGTGCGTAAACGACAATGATTCCTTCCATTCCAAGACTATCCCATGTCTAGGGAGTGATTAATTGGCGAATGCCTGGGTTGATGAAGACAGGAATTTGCGTGGGCATTATTCAAGTTTGCATATCGAGGGGCTTACCATGGCACGTGGCCTCGCGTCGAAATAAAAGTCCATCCATTTTTCCATTCCCTCACTGCTAAATCATTCTCTACGCGTGCCCTAAGAGCGATACTATTTTCAAGAATAATACCGATTGAGGTAGGTTTGCAAGGAGGATATAAGAACCATAATGGCAGCCTCCTCTTCCTTCACGTACTTACATCTTCAATTTACTTTATGGCCTACTCCCTTTCATTCTATCTAAAAATACTATTCTCTTCCTTCTTCTCCGTCGTTTACCCAACATTCTACCCTCTAACACTGTTTTCAACATCACCTACCCGCTAATTACGTGGCCTCGCATCGGCATAAAATTTCATCCATATTTCCCTTCCCTCAATCCTAAGTTATTACCCACGCGTGTCCTAAGAGCGACACTATTATTATTAAACTATTCTTCAGTTTAAGGTAGGTTTGCATTGAGCATTTAAGAAGTATTCTGGCAGTGTCCCACCCCATCATAAACTTCCCTCTTCAGTTCATAATAAGGCCTACTCAGTTTCATTCCGTCTAAAAACCCTATTCTTTTCCTTCCTCTCCCTAGTTTACCCAACATTCTACCCTCTAATACCATTTTCAACATTCCCTCCCCGCTAAGTACTCGCTCCATCCATATCTTGTCTTCTCCGCATCTCAACTTGAAACTTCCTCTCCTCACCCACCATGTCCAGCACCTCGTTGTTCCCCCTCCTCTCCTTCCATGTAATTCTCAAACGTTGTTTATGGCCTTGAATCAGCATTTGACTTACAGTCTTTTACGTTCATAAACTACAATGCTTCCTTCCACTGCAAGGCAATCCCATGTGTAGGGAGTGATTAATTGGCGAATACCCGGGTTAATGAAGACGGAGGAATTTGCAGCGGCATTGGTCAAGTTTTCTTATTAAGGGGACGCACGTGGCCTCGCGTCGAAATAAAATCTCATCCATATTTCCCTTCCCTCAATTCTAGACAATTCCCCACGCGTGCCCTAAGAGCGATACTATAGCTGAAGAAAAATCGTCGCCGTGGCATTACGAAGCATTGGACGAGCCATACATTTCTCCGTAATTTCAGAGTGTGCTTGGAGTAGACGGTCATCATCACCATAAGTCAACAGCCCTAAGATTGGTTGACGCAACTCTCTATTCCGCTCTCCTATCCGCTAACCTTTTCTGTCTGGCATTTAAAAATTGGAGTAGCTTGACTCTTCGGGATAACAATGTGATTTCCCCTTGCCTTCGACATCGCAGTACTAAAACCGCTAAAGCAAACATTATCGTGCTTGCAGTGTAATGAGAGTCGCTGTATTGACCACTGTGGTCTCCACATTCTCTCATATGAACAAGAGCTACTGCTCACTCTCCCGATTGATGAGAAGCATTATTGTTGGCGCTCTCCCGTCGCCAAAAAATGGCATCTTCACAGGTTTAATGTCTCATTTAGATGACTTATCTTACCCAGGAACAGACCTATACCACCTCGGAATGCCACCGCTTTTTGTCAATGCTTATTTGATAAGTAAACTCGCTTATATCGGAGTTAACCTCAATATCTAGAAGTTGACCCACCATACGGAACCCGGTGGATGCACTCGGTGGCTTAGAGCTCAGCCGCGACGGTAGTTGATTTAAATGGAAGGTCGAACTATGGTCATTATTTCCATTATCAATCATTATTTGAATGTTATTTATTATTATTTCTCATCATTCCCGCGGATGAATGTAATTTATGGCAAAAGGAAAGTAAGCTATTATACTATAATAAATTAAGTGATTTATACCTTGTTGACACATTAATATTGTAGTAATGGTAAACTTATAATTATAATTTTTATTTTTAGAACATAACAATGTTTTCTAGAATTTTGAGGTATACGTTGAACTGGAACTCTATTTGCATCATCAGCTCATGAAAAATCGACGGCAACTTTCGCGTTTACTTATTTCAAATTTACGGAAACAGGTTGGTAATTATATCCTCCTCATTTATGTTTCCCTTTCATAGAATTCTTTCATTGAAATGCGATTTCCGGTTTGATTGAACGACTCAATTCGCGACTCTTGTTTGAAAAAAAAATCAAGGTACCCTCCACACACTCAATTAACCACTTCTTGTGGCTATTAACTAAAACCTATGGTGAGACCTTCCCCGCGTGAACTTCATTGCCAGTTGCCTTTTGAGATGCCACTCCTCTGAACGAGAATAGTTTCTTTATGTCTAGACTAATAGCTACGTATTTATTTATATTCACACGGCGCGTCAGCTGCATAATTAGTTTTTCATGGTGAATTTCCCTAAAACTTGGTTCCATCTTGACTTTCTAACTATTTGTAAAATTCTTGCCTCCAGACTTTCATAAATTTCCAAATACACGAACGCTAGCCAGTGATTGAATGCTTAGAAAACTACGAAACTTGAATATTTATCTTGTTTTTCTCGCATTTTTTATCAAAATTATCTTTTTGTCGGAAATTTTATCCAAGTAAACACTTTATACACAATAAATTTACATAATTTGTATGACGATTTGCGGGGCAGAGAAATGTAGTTGATAGAGCGAGCTCCACAGATGATCCAAGCTCGAGATATTTTCTGTTTTATTGTACAGGGTGTTTCATGGGGAACTTGCAATACTTCAGGAGATGGCAGGGGAGATAATTTTAAGCATTTTTTGTCCATAAACATTAGGTCGCAACTCCTTAGTTACTGAGCTATGGCAACGCAAATATTATTTTTGTATGCGCTTTGCAGTTATCATGAAAACAGTTTTTCTTGGGTATCCAGCCTTTTCCACATTTTATTTAACACTCAAGGACATTCAATAATTAAGGTTGGACAAAAAAGTGCGATTATACTTGTATGACACAATTAATTTCAAAATGGCTGAGAATGCGTAATCGTGTTCTTAATTCTCGTTCAAAGCTCTCGTTTAATTCATTTCAAAGATTAATTGTTCGCAGATGCTGAAACACCCTGTATGTACTCACTGAAGATCTGGCCCACTTCTTCAATTTTACTTTGATTTTCAACTGAAGTATTTCGCTCTACCGTTATAGTTTATGGTAAAATTTGCGGGTTGGTGAAAAATTTCAAAGCTGTAATTGTAATCAAATTAAATTTTCCACCGGAAAATATCGTTTATTTGTATGAAAAATCGTATTTTGAATGACTTACTCAAACTGTACAACGCTGTAAAACACAACAGAAACTCCACCTTACTTTTTTGCAACTTTAATTACATGGACTACACCTGTTAGATTTACGGTTTGATTGAACAACTCCATTCGGTACTCTTGTTTGAAAAACATCAAGATACCCTCCTAACATTCAATTAACCATTTATTGTGGCTATTGACGAAAACCTATTGTGAGACCTTCCCCGCAGATTACCAAGAATCCGATTGCGCATCCTGAGTGTTTTCCAGAAACAAACATAAGTGCAACTGAGAGGATGTGGGCTTATGCCTTTTAATGACAATTGTCCTCTGGTGTCCCGTATTTCCTGGTTTCGCAAGGCTATCACCATGTTGACCACTACTTAATTTCTTAAATTTTAGATACCGTTACGTATATCTACACATTTAATCCACACGATTTTGAGCCGCTTCCCCCTATTTATTCCGGTTTTTCAAAACTTGTTATGAGGAATCATGTTATACCAAATGTAAAAAAAACAATGGGATTATTCGAAAAAGACCCTATTTTCCCTGGGAGATGTTGTAACACTGTTCTAGCCGAAATTAAACACTTTGACTCTATCGATATTCGTATTATTTTGGCCACCTAAGTATGCGTTCACAAATAAATAGGGAACCTATTGGCTAAAATTAGGTCCACAACGCCAAATTCACTTGCCTCTTCTGAGTTATTTTCATCCTCCAATACGATCGCTTCGGTGGACCATTGAACCAATTTTTCACGCAAGAAATCGCGCACTCATGCAATGAGCGTGAGAGTAGTGTGTGCTCAAACCGGCGCCGCTCTAAGTGACGTGCGTTCCGTCGCCCGCGTCGCCCCCAAACGCCCTCCCGTGGCTGGAGGCGACACTAGCAGACACGTGCACTGCGCGTCGCTTCCATGCGGCCGGCCTCCGTGGAGCGAGCTGTTGGGGGTTTGCGGCCAGTGACGGATTCTAGGGGGAGCGAATAAGCGACAACCCCCATGGAATTCCGTGGAAAAATGAAATGTATACATCTTCTTCTAATAAATAAAATGCTCGTGTCACTGTTTTTGTAGCCATAACTCCTCCGAAACGGCTGGATCGATTGCAATGAAATTTTTTGTGTATATTCAGCTGGCGTGAACATAGGATGTAAACTATTTTTCATTATTCCGCTGGGCTCATGAGGCCGGTCCCTGAATCATTTCCATAAGCAATGCATGTAAAGTTCGTTATTTATGCCTGAAGACCTTTTTTGCATATTTAAATTAGTGATAATGGTCGCATTTACTTGAGACATATACCTTTGAAAGGAAAATGGAATGTTCATTTTCTTCTTGAAATTTCTTTTCCTTTTACTCGTGATTTACGGTAAAATTTGAAAAACAATACTTAAAAATGATAAAATCACTATGTTATGACTTCTGAGGACACGAAGAGTACGTATCCTCATCCGAAGCCTCGGTTAAGCGGGACACGTTATTATTATCGGTTTTTACTGTAATAAAAATATATCCCACAGAACCAAACGAATCAGACAGGTTTCTCTGTCGTTTTTTTCGCCAAATTTTACTTTTTTTTTCATCCCATGTGCAATCTATTGTGTCAATTTTCATCAAAATCAATGCCTCTGTTAAAAAAATATATCCTCAGAAGCGAAAGGGCGAGAACAACATTCGTGCATCCAATTGAAAATTTTAGTTCAAAAATCATTTTTGTGGTGCCAAAATAATATGAATAAGCAGTCAAAAAATAGATCTGAGAGAACCAGGAAAAATGAGGCAACCCGCTCGTAGTCACCACGGGGAGCTGGTCACGTTCTGCAAAACCCTCTGGTCGAGAATGCACAATCCATTTCCAATATGAATGGGGCGTCATTTTCACCGGAACGTCCTTTCAAACATCCTCCCCCACTTCGGGAGGAAAACAGGGAACTAACGCGAAAATATCTCTATATTTCCGTTATTGCCGCGGCGGAAGTATTTTGTAGCGAATCCATCATGCATGCATTCCGCCAGAGCGTACCTTTTCATCGCATTTCCGGCTCCCATGGAGAATTGCGCGGAATTAATTGCTGTTGTAAATGCCTCCTATTTCCCTTTATAAGCCATTAAAAATTCAATATGAAAATAGATGTTATTTCCTTAGCCGTAAAAATGTTAACCTTTAACCTGTAGAAGGAAGTCAAAGGCCTCGGCGGCGGCGATGTTAAGTCTCAGCCTTCCACTCTAGATGTCGCGGGTTCGAGTCCCGCCTGGGTAGGTTGCCTATATCCAGAACATTGATGTTCGTGAAAGTTTAATTTTTAACTTAAAAACTCCAAAGTAAAGGGCCAATGCAACGCTATGTTTTTGGTGGTACAGGAAGGCTTAAATAAATTGAAATAAATTGTATATTTAGGTGGTTGAAAGGAGAAATTTATAAAGAGTAAGTAAGAGGAAGAAGGAGTAACCCCACGCCTTATCACTCCAACTATAACCAAGATGTGTGATATACTCAAACTATTTCACCCCACATTTTCTCTATCAAATAGTGGTTATCTATCCAGGAGTAATTCCCGCGGATAAGATAGCATTTTTGTCAGTTCTCATTCACTTGAGGAAGTCCGGAGTATATTTGACACTACAGAAAGCCTTGGCCATAACAGGGTTTTATCGAATACTGTTTGTCTTATGGTCTCCGAATTTTGTATTTTTGACTTATATCACATTCTACGAAATAGGTACTAGATTAGGACGAAGCGCTTTGGCAGCATTAAATACGTAAAATATACGGTCATTAATGTGGTCATTATATGCTCATCATGATTAAGAATGGGTTACTTCATCTTTCGTTGATTGTCAGTAGGTCGGATAATTCCGGATTCGTTGTGTTTTGAGAACGGTTGGGGCGTGGTTTTTACAAAAAGGACACCAAAGGAATATTTTTTTTGGGAACTTGATGTGTCTTGAAGATTTAAATCTATTTTTAGGTAATACCAAATCTCTGTACTAAGCAAAACATATATTTTCTCTTCAACACCTTTGCAGATCAGTCACCGTAGGTAACAGAGAAAAGGCTGCTATTTTAATTGAAAATAAAAACAACTCCTTTCCGTTAATAGAATCAAAAGTTGAACATATAAATAACAAAAAATATTTAATGGGAATAAAATCATGTTTAATTAAATTAAGGTAATATCCTGAGAAAAACATGCGTGTAAATTAAAAAAAATAAAATTATTAATGAATAATGATGATGAAAATATTTAAGAAAAAATTGAAATTCCTAGTGCATTTATCTCATTGCAAAAATTAGTTGATTTTGCTATGACTAAACCACCTTTTCCAGTCGTGTGACGCAATGCATTTGAAGGTCAACAACCTACCACCACTCGAGACCATCAATTCGCGGAGCGGATGTCATCAACAGTTGGAGATGTATTTGACAGCCTTCAATAGGGAGGGAAAGCCTCACTTTCTAAATCCGTGGAAGTTTCCTCGTTCCGTTTTGCTATCGATAATCCGAGATGATTGTGATTGGTAGAATATGCCTCCGTGATGTTAAGAAATAACCTTTTGCCGTATTCAGTGTATGCTGAAACGATAGTGATGAAGATATATTTATCTAGGTGCGAAATTACGTGGACAAAAATTATTACGATTTATACGCTCTACTAGAAAATGATTGCTCAAATCATTTGACATATTGTTCATCTTGTGTCTGAATGAAATGCATGCTGCGTTTAGAATCTCCATCCATTAGGTATTAGGGAATAGGATTGGTGTAGTGGCTATAGTGCTCGCTCCACAATCCGTGGGTTTGGGTTCAAATTCCGGCGGTGGCGGAGATTTTTCAGGGACTGCCTGATCCCCGCTGGAGTGCTATGTGGAGGGTACCACAAGAATGGCACTCCGTCCGTCGGATGGGACGCAAAACCGTGGTCCCCCATGCGCTTTTTATTTAGGGTATGCTAATGCCGACGCCGGGTTTCTCTCCACCCTTCCTTCCTTTACCATTTCCTCATGGCGCAAATGACCTAAGCTGTCAGCGGTCTCCGTCAAATACAATATCATACCACAATAGTTGTTCACTAGGGCAACGGCGTTTTCGTGAAGAACGAGTCACATATTTTTTGTATGCACGATATGAACAATTATTTCTACTTTATGAAATGCAATCAGTAAGCTCAAAACAATTAATTTTGGTGGACTTATCTGGGCTGGTTGTATGATATAATTTTTTAAGGACAAATATTTATTTAGTTTCGAGAGTTTTGATTTTGTCAGCGGTAACTATATGAATAAGAATTTTAATATTATACTCGATACTTTGAGCGTAAGAAGATCGTCAATTAATTTTATTGGGAGCTTTTCAGGGCTTGTGGTACTACATCCACTGGACCGTTGCTAACGTGCCTCTTAAGCTGGGTAATTGGTAGTATGTTGGGCCGCACCGCATCTATTGTGTAGTGGAGGTAATAACCGACATTAAAAAGACCTTTCAATTGTAATATACACCATTGCAGAAAAAAAGAAATTCTTGTAAAATACCAAAAAAATTATAGCTTTAGAGGGATGGATTGAATTAGAGCATAAATAGATACTTTCAATGAAAATAATGTAGTTGATCCTTATGAAGGCTTCCATGAGTTTATGTACAGGGTGTCCCATTTATCTTGACCACCCGAAATAACTTTTTATCCAGATGCAAATTCAAAAATGTGTCAAGCAAATGTTATTAGCCCTCAAGGAGACATTAATCAGCATGACTGCCTTCCTTGTAGCTTTGTTATTTACAAAGATATGAATAGCGATATGTCTTTTCAAAGGGCACCCTATATTTTTTATTCGGCAATTCCTCTCCTAAAGACTTATTCAAAAATGTAGCACAGTGGGCCATTAACATAAACACAACGTTATGAAAACATTAGAAACTCGTCCACTTACTGTGGACGAGTTTCTTATGACTGGTGTGCATTTTACTATGTTTTCATTCGTTCACCGTCAACGTCAACAAGTGGAGTAGTTCCAATACCCGCGTACCTGCACTAAGCGCTAGAGAGTCAGTCATTTTTCATAACACTGAGTTTATGTTAATGGTCCACTGTTCTACAATTTTGAATACGTCTTTAGGAGAGGAAATGAATTGCCGAATAAAAAATATAGGGTGCCATTTAAAAAAGACATACCGCTGTTCATATCTTTGTAAATAACAAAACTACAAGGAATGCAATCATGCTGATTAATGTCCCCCTGACGGCTAATGGACATTTGCTTGACACATTTTTGAATTTGCATCTGGACAAAAAGTTATTTCGGGTGGTCAAGATAAATGGGACACCCTGTATATGAAGTCGTACATCTTCCGGGCTGTACACCGCGTCGATTCATATTTCTTTTAGACTTCTTCGGGTCCCTTTCAGACTGAAGAAACATTAAGAAGACGGTTGCAACGCTGGCGAAACTGTCGTCCGAAATAAATATGGACCGACGCGGTGCAAATCCCGGAAGATCTACATATTCATAATTTTGTAGTTAAATGTGATAACCTGAATTACCTAGTAGCTTAATATTGACCAATTGTAGTACATTACTGCCTGCCAGTCTAAAGCACGAGCCCGTTTTCAGCTTCGAACATCTTATGACCAATGAGTTACCAGATCTCACTGCATTGACTTCATTTTGGATGTGGGACGTAGGAACTGTAAGAAAAAATCATTTCAATGCTGCAAAAACTTGAAAATTAAGATTTTACATGGGAAGCTAAAGAAAGGGTTTCCATCCAAAAGGAATCATTTTGAGTTATGGACGAGGCTTAGGTCATGGGTCTCCAAACTAAAGCCTGTGGGCCACATCCGGCCCGCAAAATAAACCCTGTGTGTTGGCCTTGAAAAAGTAATTATTGCACGGCTAGCATTGCTGAATTATTCAAAGCTGGGGCTTCTGATTGGCGTCTGAAGATCATTTGAAATCCGTTCTTACAGTTGACTCATCTCACGACTGTATCTTCCGTCACAATAATTTTTCTGCATACAACTAAAGGCAGGAATCTATTGAGTTTACCCTGATTTTTTCCTATAAGATAATTTAAAATTTTTCCATGTTTATTCTCTAATTGTTATGGAAATCAAATAATGGCAATGATTTTTTAATTTTTTTTAAATTCCATCAGCCACCATAAATGTGGGAAATAAATAATGTGGCCCCTGGCTTAGGACGACGAATCTTTCTTGAGTGATATTTTTCGATGGCGTTTTATTCGCTTTATGCACATTCAGTCTTGAAATTTTATGTAGGCAGTGGCCAATATTTGCCCGTATCTCAAAATTTTACCTCCATTTTTTTCCGGGTGAAACTTTTTTCTTTGCTAGAAACTGGGAAATAATTGAAAAACTTATATTTTCATAATTATTTAGTAATAATTTATATGCCCTTAGAATTTAAAGATAATAGTGTAACGTATGAAACTGTTTCAGACTTGAGGAGGTGGAAATGCGATATATCCATGATAAAAGATGAAACACCGATTGTAATATTCATACTTTAATAGACTATAATTCCACTGCCGACCACAGTTTCTACATCTTAAATAAATTTACTTGAAATTGTAATTCATTGATTGTTATAAATAAAATCCTCGTTGAGATTTAAAATATGTGCCAATTTAGGCGATGATATGACCTGACAAAAAATATCCTTCAAAATGGCATGGAGTGTCGTGAAAGTTACATGGTTAGTAGTGGAATTATATATTAAAGTGTGGAAATGACTATCTGTGCTTATATTTTATCATGGGCGATAGCGTAAGTTGTAAGTGAGTAATAATTCACGAAGAAAGACAAAATTTCACCTATCGGTATGGAGGTATGCGTCCTTTTAAGGCAGGTAAAGCTATTTGCGGACATAAGTGATCGGTTATTGGCCCTGAGTATTTGTTTCCAATAACGGAGAATGTTGCCATGGCAGACGACCGGTTGCCATGGTACCAGACCGAGGCTTTGTTATTTGGTCGTCTCAGCGGCGGCGGCTTGCTGTCAACGGCGGCTGGAGAAGAGGCCGACAAGTGCGGTTGAATAAGAGCGAGAACGTGTGCGATGGGATAGGTGTTGCCCAAGGGCCGAGCGTTGTGCGGGATTGTTGAGGAGGACAGTCACTTGCAGTGGTGATGTCTGTCTGTCTGTGCCCCGTCTCTTATTTTGCCAGCATTCGCTCGCAGACGATTTGGATGGACGAGGCGACAAACACAACTGACTAGCGCGCCGCTTTACCATCTACGAGGTGCGTTTGTTTTTTAAGTACCGTTTAAAAATATAAAAACAAGTAAAGTTTTTGTGAGAATTTTATTTATACATAATAGCCCACACTTTTTACTACATTTACGCATAATTTTCGTTTATTGTAAGGCACTTATCACATCGAACAACAAACTTTTGTATACCGTCGTCATAGAAAATTGCCACCTTAGTTGACAGCCACTGCAATACTGTGGTTTTTATGCGCTCGTCGTCAGCATGGCGCTGACTCCTAGATATTTCTTCAGGTTAAAAAAATTAACACGTGGGAGTCACTTGGCGGTTGGTCGGGACGGTAGGTTATGGAGGATGGAGGTATCGGAGGAAATTGCAGGGCTGGAGGCATTGTCATGCAGCAAAGTGATCCCTTGACTCAGCATTCTTCGACTTTTGTTCTGAATTTCCAGGTGCGTTTACACTCTGTAGCATGTTACATATAATAAGTTAAATTTAACATCTTTTACTAAAAAGTAACAAATCCGTGTTACAAGTTACATGTTACATTGTTTTATAAAACAAAATATCGTGTTATGCAACAAGTTTTTGGTTTCCCGCTCCATTATTATTGCCATTATCGTCTCCGGCAAGCCTTTCTGCAGGAGCATTCGGAACTTACGGTGCCTTTCATTTCTATAGTCTATACGCTTTTGTCTTGAAGTTTTAACTCGTTGCGTACCGGTATATTTGAATTTAGAGGAACGACGTAGTAAGGTAGAGGTATCCAGATTGAAAATATGTGCTAATTTGGCCCAACTGCCTTTGTTTTAAACATGATTAATATTCTAATATAAAATATAAATTTTTGTATGAAGATTCTCACAGCTTCTTTTATCAATGTTGGTGGTTGCTTTCGGGAATTTCTGCGTAGGTAACATTTTCTTACTCGACGTTTCACTCATCCTACTGGGAGCGTTTTCAAGTGAATGGGAGGGAAACCGTTCTCGTCCCGAGCTTATATAGATTTCGTTGAGCCATTGTTGACCCGATTTGAATTTTCACGGAGGCGATAGCCGTTGGTCATTACATTGGGCCAGGAACCCTCACCATATGCGGCTGAGGTCATATCCATCCTCCCTATTGAAAATGTTTGGCCTTTTCGCTATCTCGACGGATTCACGTATAAGACGCAGATGATGTTCTTCCGTCTTCGCCAATACCCGTGTAGCGTTAAACATTATTTTATGCCCAGGGCTGGAGGCGTAATATTCAGCGACCGCTGACGCGTCCCACTGATGTAGTTTCAACGCTCTTTCATGCTCGTTAAGCCTTCGGGACGAGAACGGTTTCCCTCCCATTCTCTTGAAAACGCTTCCCCTGGGAGGAGTGAAACGTCGAGCAGATCATGTTACCTACGCAGCATTTCCCGAAATCAACCACCAACATTTAAAATATAAACTTGATTGTTTCTGGCTTTACTTTGTGAAAATCCATTCTTAATAATAAAACGTTATTGTACTTTTCCACACGATTTAATTATGAGGAGGAGTTGGAGATAAGGAAGCATTTAAAAAATGGAATTTTAGCAAATGAAAATATTTTTGTAAACTATTCCCCGCTCTTGGAGATTCCCCTGAAGCTGAGTGACGCTCCAACCCCAACGCAACCCTCCCCTACCAACGTAATAGCAACCAGATAAACAAGAACAAAATAACTGTTATTATAACGGATTCTGTACCTGATGATGTCGCCTCTGCGACGAAACCGGTCGTATTAATTAAATCGTGTGGAAAAGTACAATAACGTTTTATTATTAATTTAAAATATAACTTTACCTAGTCAAACATTACAATACGTCCATTCACAATAAGTTAAGAGCAACGACTGAAAACATACCACCAAATACCTATAGTAAGGTTTTAAATTGTTTGAGTTGATATGACTAAATGACGAGAATCTTTGCCATCCGTCCAGAACGTTCGGGAATAAAATAAAGGCGAGAATGATCGCCATTAGTACATAACGTGTTAACCCTAATTGGTCGCGTAGGGACAGATTGACCCGACTGGATTTTCTTAGATGGTTTTATAAATAAAATAACGCCTTTCAAAATTGAAATCTTTTCTAGCTTATTATTTCTTGTAATTCTACTGCTGAGTAAAGTTGGCATTTCATAGAAATGCTTTGTTTCGCTACAACCGATGTTTTGACCCTACGCGACCGTGAGCGTGTCAAATATTTTCCTCCTTTGAGCAGGCGCTTTATTCTGTTTAAGTCTTATATTAGTCTGTTTTATATAGCAGGCTGATTTCTGCAAATGTTGTAAAGCTCAATACATTTCTCTCTCTTTATACAATCATGTTTCTATATATATATGCTCTCTACATAAATATTGATATCGTTTTCTATGCATCGGCCAAAGTTTATGCAATGTTTATGTTGTATTTGACTGCAACTTTAACTATAAAAATGTATAAACCGTATTCCAACAACTTAATTAGTGAGTACCAGTAAAAATGTCACCAAGATATTGATAAAAAAATGTTTGTAAATCGCAGTAAACTCAACTCGTCTCATAATGACCCGTCACGACCAGTTACTTAAGTTTTTGTGTGCGACCAATTAGTTAGTGGTTAATGGCATATACAGTTAGGGGAGGATTCAGCATCAATTTGGGGGAGAGGGGTCATGACCTGGGTCTGAAGAGTATAGAGTTCCCCCCCGAGAGAGAAGGGCGTTCTCCCGTGGAAAATGCTTTGCAGGGAGTGTTACGATGTACCATAAATACAACTTAAACTTCTCTCACCTATGGGGCATGTAGGCATACATTTGCATATAAACTCCTTTACAAGAATACAAAAACTATTAAATTGAACAAAAATTTTATAAAATTTGGGGGGAGGGTTCATGACCCCTGTGACATTCCCTCACCTAAATCCGCCCCTGGTAGTAACAGTAGACCCATATCAATATTTATCGGTATCACAAGTGTGAAACTTTAATATGTGATATTTCGGGATAAGCATGGAAAAATTACAAATCACTGATTATATTTGCAAATACTCAATGAAATCTAAACACAGGAAATTGCAGTGGGTGGCATATTCTGTAGGTGAGGTGGGGTAAGTGCGACTGCGGGGTAAGTGCGACCCCCCTTCAGGAAAATCGTATTTCCGTTCTCGAAGCAGGTGGCGGTCGTGCAACATATTCTACACATAGTAATGAAACCAGAGCCAACGACTTTGTAATACTTATCCCTTAATTTCTCGTTCCACATGCTTAGGAAATATACCCGTCCGTTCATCTCGTAGTCTTAGTTGGTGGTGAGGAGACGCTATACCGTAGTTCCCTCTGAATCAATGCATCGGAGGTGTTAGGTAAGAACTATATCTTGTTTTCTCTTCTTCATGGATTGGTTTTCCTTGCTCTACTTTAAATTTTGGAACTCGGGTCATTATATTTAGTTTAGATGGGGGGTCGCACTTTCCCCGTCGTAACCATCCATTCCTACCTTCCGAGGCAAGTGCGACCCCGTTGCCTGGGGTAAGTGCGACCCCCTGTCGCACTTACCCCAGGCTACGAGGTTGAAGTATGGATTGAATTTTTAGTTTCTGACTAACAGTTCTTGCGTTAAACTTTTAGTTTCTGTCTGGCAGTTCTTGCGTTAAACTTTCTTAAATGTTGCAAAACACAGAAGTTTATAAAAATAGGTCTTTTAATTAGAGTCCTCTCATCAACTTTTATTTTGAAGGTTTATTTGATAAAGATAGCTTACTTCTGTTTGTTGATTGATTATGATAGGGCATTGGATATCATGTCTTCTGACGAGGAGGATGTAGACGACATGGTATTAATGCCTGAAACAAGATAGCATGAGTCGAAAAAGCTTAACAAATTCGGTGACTAACATTCACAGTGAAGATTGGATTCTGGCTAGATTCAGCAGCAAAAAGTCAGTTGCTCACTATGTAGGGAAAATTCTGGAGATTACTGAATAAGGTGATGCCGTGGTTTTCTTTTTGAGGATATTTTTTGGAACTGAATTAAGTTTCACCTGTCCCCGGAATGAGGATTCCAGCGAAATATCTAGGGAAGATCTCTTCTTATTCTTCTTCCTAGCGTTTGTCCCGCGCTATTGCAGGGTCCGCTGTTCTGCAAAGTCTTCTCCACTTGGCTCGATCCAGGGCTTCTACTGGCGTGGCGTTGATGGTCTTCATGTCCGCCTTAATTTTGTCGAGCCAGCGCATCTTTGGTCGTCCTCGTGGTCGGCGTCCTTCAGTACTCAGCCACATTGCTGCTTTGGCCACGGAGTTCTCATCACTACGCACCACATGCCCACACCACCGTAATCGAGCCTCCCGCATCTTGTCTGTGATCGGTGCAACTCCCATTCTTTTCCGAATGTCTTCATTCCTGATGTGATCCAGGCGGGAGATGCCTAGGATCCATCGCAGCATCCTCATTTCCATGACATGCATGGCCTGTTCTTGATTTGCTGTGGCTGGCCAACATTCTGCTCCATATAGGGCCACTGGGCGGACAACGGTCTTGTATACTTTGGCCCTGAATCGTTATGGCATTCGACGGTCGCACAATACGCCAGTCACTTGGCGCCATTTCAGCCATGTTGCATTAATTCGAGCTCGTGTGTTGGCGGTTGTGCTTCCATCGTTGCTGATGACAGAGCCCAAATATTTAAACTTCTCGACCTTTTCAATGTCCTCGCCGTCGATGCTTATCGTGCCATCGGTTTGAGGTCCACACTCCATGTACTCAGTCTTCTTGGTGTTTAATCGCAACCCATAGTGGTCGAGTCGTACCTTCCATAGTTGAGTTCGCTGCTGTAATTCGGGTCTGGTGCTCCTGGCAAGGAAGACATCATCGGCGAACAGTAGTGACCAAGGATGTGATTCTTGGAGACAGGCCGTAAGTAAGTCCATGCACAGGATGAAAAGGAGCGGAGAGAGGGCCGATCCTTGGTGGACGCCAACAGTGATTGGGAAAGGCGGTGATATTCCTGTTGGGCAACGGACGGAGCTGGTGACGTTGGTGTAGAGAAGCTTCACCCATGACACATAGACTTCAGGGACGTCGTGAGATCTGAGGGCATGCCAGATAAGGTCGTGTGGCACGCGATCGAAGGCCTTCTCCAGATCAAGGAAAGACATATGCAATGGCTTGTTCTTCTCTCGGTGCCTCTCCAAGATCAGCCTAGCTGCGTGTATAGGGAACTTGCATATATTTCAGATATAATCAATGGCCCCAAAATTATATAAAAATATATGTTTGCATACCTCGGTGAAAGTTTTTTTTATTATTTCATGGCGTGGTTTGCGATATTTAATGCATCAAAGTTCACGAGAATTTTCAAATGCAAGTGAGAAGCGAAAACGCCCGATGATTGGCTGGTAGAAAAGTGACGTCATAGTTCAGTACGAGGCACGGCCATAGGTTGCATACTTGAATACATGCGACGGCGTGGTTATGATTCATTTATTGAAGTGCAGACTTATCGGAGTTGTTCATTGTGACTTCAGGGCTATTATTTGATCTATTTCTCCTCCATTGAAAGCGATGGATTGCGTAAAGATGAAGGCATATGGTTATTCTTAGGCTGATCCTAGCAAGCTTCCTGTTACTGATTCCATCATGATAACAGGGTATTTTAGTGAAACTGTAGACTTCGTCGGCTCGGAAAGTCGATGCCGAGAAATGCAAAGGTAGCTGATGTGCATCTGTAATGTTTTATAGTTCATAACAAAGTGAGACTTGCGTATAATATTGGCGAAAGCGTATACTCATGTGAAATGTGTATTCTTTTGGCAGTCCGGTAGAGTCTTATGGTGAACTTATTTCCACCTCGAAGCTGTCGATGATACTTTCAACTTAAAAATACCTTGCCTGGAGGGCGACAGGAAGCTTTGAGGAAGCCAGACTATTAATGTTTCAATTTAGTAGCGATAATATAGACGAACTTCCAACACAATCTACCATCTTGTGACTAAAAACCCCGAAGCCACTTCCTATTCTGCAGAAAGAATCGGTCAATCGCACTTCGATCAATATAATATACACAACGTCTTCAGGTGTTAATAAGTTACTTTTGAAATGAAATACTTCCTAAATTAGCATTAAAATGTGCATGTTTTCCAAACAGAGTCTTTAATACATTTTGGGAGCTTTTCTCACGATATATCTGAAACCTACTCTAAAGGGGAGCTAATCTTCATTGCGATCGGTTGTCACTTAAAAATTCCGTATCGGAAATCCTAGAGGGATGACCTTCGACGATGACCATGATCACCTGCACTCTCACTATCACTAGAACCCGTGGTGAAAATATCATCCCAATCCTATTTCTATTTGGTTTTAACTGGGGAAAGAGCAACATAGAACTGCACATTCTTTGGGCAACTTTGGGTTTGACTTTCCCTCAAACACCCCATTTCCCCTGTGGTGCACATCAGTCCTATCTTTATACGATGGCCTGACAACCTTTAAAAGGATCCTTGGTTTATCCTGACAACCAACTAAATGGAAATTGCTGATCCACACATGTCCATTCTTATCTCCATAATTTCCAAATCAAAGGCCGCGGAACATTCCTCTTGTGACTCAACTTTTTTTTGAAAAGCAAGCAACGGCGCAGAATAAAATTAAAGAATGCTGCGATTCATTTTTTGTGACCACCTCTGGATTCTATTCTTTTTCCATCTACAACTTCCTTTATCTTTCGGGGTAAACTATGGGACAAGATGTTTAAATATTTTCATTAATTTATAACAAAATAAAAGTTCTAAAAATACCCAAAAGCCATTTTATTAATCCGCACTGATGAGTGTAAATTAATGTGGAAGATGAATGCTGTAGACGTAGTAGTTTTCCTTAGGTTGAGTTGCAAAGTTCATGAAATTGACAAAACGGCTAATTTTTCGGTGCGCGGAGTCATTTATTGCACAGGCCGTGTCTACATTTTTCAATTTTTTTGTATTAAAATAAATCAGAATTTAGGATAAAATTTCCTTTAAAATGACGTATAGTTCATTATTATAGCATGCAGTGAAGCCAGGATATAAATTTGCAAAGTACAGCGGCACATCATTTTGACGCCGACAGTAGAAGAAAACGCTGTCTTCTTGGCTGGCACTCGAATGCATGAGGATCAACGTTGCTCTATATTTTCATATTTCCTCCCTTGATTTTAAACATCATGGAATTTTCTATGTCCTTCCGTAACTGAAATTGAACAAGTGCCTTAATAATTTGAGTCCATCGTAACCATCGAGAAACACCTATCCCGATTTTTGTTCGGAAGTTGAGTTTTTATTCTACGGCGGCCGAATTATCAAAAAATCTCAGTTTCAAGTTATTCAGTCAATGAAATATGGAAATATTATTTATATTAAATTTATCTTCGCTCACATAGCACACGGGTTTATCATTCCGTTTATTATACTCTTATTTTTCCGTAACGCTCATCCCGACAGACGGCTTGCATCGAGGCTTTTCTTCTAATTTCCTCCGTGGGAATGCAGACGAAAATTTTTTCTGGGGTGTTATTGCACAGAGGAACAATGCACCACTCGTAATTTTTCCTTACTTCACCCATGTTCTCCTTTAAACGCAACGTGGCTCTTCCAAACCTGCAGTTTGGGCTTGAATCTTGGACTCGTACTGAACTATGACGTCACAGCCAAAGATTAGTGGGGGCGGTATTTTTTAGCCCGCGAAACTCGGGCGACTTTTGGGAGTCATTTTCTAGGGTATAAACTGAATTTTAAGCGGAAAAAAGTATATTGCGGTACTAAGTGTTTACTGTAGTATATCAGCATACTGTTTATAAAAAGTATGCAATTTCCCTATTGCGTCTGTTGAGCCACTCCCCTATACAAATCCACACTGGTTGGGTGTGATGTGAACAATGTGTCTGAGCCTAGCATCAATCACTCTTTCGAATATTTTCATGGCGTGGCATAAAAGCCGGATCGGGCGGTAGTTGGAGCACTCTGCGACGTCGCCTTTACCCTTCCAGATGGGCACAGACACAGGGAAGATGTTGTAAAAATATTACCGAAGCCCTCTGTCGGCCGTCGAGGAAAGTTAACGTTTTGCCTATCTTTCTCGGGGTAAAACTTAAAATAAACAAATAAATATTCAATGTTCAATTGGTTGAAGACCATGAGTTTTTATTCATTTTGCTTTTTTATATTAATAACGTAAATTACATTAGAGAAGAAATTCTTTGTTCATTGCAATCTAGTTTGTATTCAGATTTGTTGTCATGTGCAAGATTTATAATTTTTTTATTTTTTATTATTTATTCAGCTTTTATGAACACTAGATATTTTAAATACACTTTTGAATTAATGTTTAACAGTTGAATACTGTTACTATCATTAAAAAAACACATTGAACAACAAATCCTTACTGTGCCATTATTAACCAAAAAACGCGAAAAAAAATCTTCTTACATTACTTAAGATAAAAGTTGATTTCTCAAGAATGGTTAAACATAATTTGGTACTTTAAAAAGCAATGTACAGCTAAATTTCTGGGCAAATCGCACTTACCCCATGTGCCGCTTAATGTATAAATATATTGCACATCAGTGGGACGCACTTGCCCCATGTACGGGGTAAGTGCGATCCCTCTACAAGATTGTAAGTAAAAATTTATAAAAATTACCACTTTACAGAGAGAGGATTTTTAATCTAATTATCATTTTCAGTGATTCACATACATATTAGACATTGAATCTCCTGTTTTTAGCTAGCCTAGAAAATTTTCCTAAGCTAGTTAAAATTGATGTATGCTATTTAGGGGTCGCACTTACTCCACCTTACCTTACTTCAATTCAAGTGGGTTAACCTTTCTCTCTAAGCCCTATGGCGGGTGAAGTAAGAGAAAGTAATTGTTATGGTATTACCATAGGAGACTCGCGAGCTTAGCGTGTTCCTTGATGCATTAGTTATTTCTTTTCTGCATTATTAATTTATGACAGTTTTATTCATTACGAAGAGATTTTTCATTGGCCACCCGACATCTCTGCAAGATAAAGAATGTTATTGCAACTACCCTAATTTATTCTTCTCGTGCTCCAGAATAATTATCTGGTGGGTTGGTTCCTTCCATTGTCTCTCTAGAAATTTTTTTTAGGTCATTTGAAAAGAGTCTCTGGAATCCCCAGGCTCTCCTCTGTTCTACCCATCGCTGCTGCGTAATTTGTCTCCCGACAACGAGGCGGTTGCCTTCACTTTGAGACGAAGACCTCCTCTCGAGTTAGAAACAAAAAAGAAACGATTTCCGCTCGCGATTTATAGAGCGATACGTGACCGTCGACATCTCTTTTATACTGCCTCGGGTCGTTGATCACGAAGTCCGTGTAGAGAGCTCTTCTTCTTTGAGCCGTGACTCCCGATCCATAGCAGTGAATAGATCGGTAGCGACCGTTTCCCCAGACTCCCATTGCTTCTCATCTTTCTTTCGCCACCCACGAGATGTCCTTAGAATCAGCCGTTCCTTCTTTTATAGTACACTGTTCCGCGAGGGAAAATTTTCTCCACTTCCCTGCTTAGTCAGCCGTCACGAAGTCAAGCTTAGCGACCCGTCTCCCTCCCACGAAACCCGATACCTCGTACATAAAAGGCGTCGCCATGGAACTCAATCACTTCAAAGCACTTCGTCCCGTCATCTGTCTGTCTACGCCGTGTCGCGTCGGTTGCAAAATGTATCTAATATTTCAACTGCCGCGAAGCAAGTTCCACCACTTGTGTTTTTATCCCCAGGCGCCTACATACTGTGCTACTAAAAGAATAGTAGCTCATTCATTGAGTGTGTTTTCGGAACATCAATTGATTTTTTTCTGATATTAATGAGTAAATCATGACTTTCCTTGCTCATGATTTTAGCATCACGAAATAAATATCAAAATTAATTTGTTGCAAAGTTGCAAAATGTGTCTAATATTTCAACTGCTGCGAATTAAGTCCCGCCATTATTATCCCGAGGCACCTACGTGCTGTGGTATGAAAAGAATAGTAGCTTATTCAAGGACTGTTTTTTTCTGAAAATCAATTTAATATTTTCTTATAGTAATAGGTAAATCAGAAACAATGCATGCATCGGGACTTTCCTTGATCAGGATTTAAGCACCACAAAAAAAAAAAAAATGAGTAAATTGAAAAAATAATTGATTAGCTCTAAATGTTAAAAGAATTTGTTTTGGATTGCGCTGTCACGGCGCACTCTCCTCAAATTTTCTTAAGACTTTCGCTTTACCGGTCGTATTTTGTCTTTTACACAATCATAACACTTTGAACTTATGGTGTCATATAGAAAATCGCAGGATAAATATATATAAGACCCTTGTCCGCATGCCTTTTCTCAAAATGAAAATTCTGCCCACAATGGAATGCTACGGCAACATTTTCATGTTTGAGATTATAACAAATGTCAATGTCGGTCTATACTTTATGTCCGAAAATTTTCATCAAAGTAGCGCTAGTTTTAATTAAGTAATATTACAGGATAAAAGACGATCAAGCGGTAGTTTTTTGTCCTCCAACTTTACAGGTCTTCCACCGGGTTAAAATCTCCATAATTGCGGACGTTGTGCCAGATAACTTATGTAAAATCCTCAAGACGGAGAAAGATGACATTCTTTGTTAAGTTGTTTTTTAAGTAATCGCCCGGAACTTTAGCAACTGTGGACATAACAAACCGGTATAAAATCGGGAAACTATTTATCTATGTTCTCTTAAGGATAATACCACTAGTACGAAATAAATAATAGGGAATCCCCGTGATTATAATGAGACCCGTTATGCTCGTGACGTTAATTGATTTCGATTCATGCAAAAGGTAAACAAAAATATGAATAAATAAACAAAGGCATAAAGGCGACTCGTGCAGTGGCACTGAAGTAGCGGATACATTCTCAGATACTTTTTTCATATTGCATCAGAATCGTGCGAGGAGTAGAGAGTAGAAATTCTAATTAACGGCGAAAATAAACTATCCAGTGCGATGTCGCGCAATATTGAAGGTGGTGATGTTAGTACCGGAGTTCATGTGCACTATTGGTAATACTATTTGACTACGTGGCGTAGGTTTTCAAAGCAATAAGAACACTACTTGTATTTGACAGATAGGAGGTGCTCTTTTTACTTTTAAAGAAACGTCTAACAAAAATACATGCATCAACGTCTATGGTAAGCGAGAATAACACGTCGAAATCGGATATGAAGTAAGGAGAAATAAAAAAACAGCATGTGAAGTTTATGGTAGCTCAATTCGGTGTAAATTTGATTGGTTATAGTGGATTTATGCACACTTTGAGTAGAAATGCTAAAAAACGTCGAAATAAACTATCCAGTGCGATGTCGCTGAATATTGAAGGTGTTAGTACCGGAGTTCATTATCGTTTTGCATTCACATCTGAGATGTGATGTTTTTGTTTTCATATAGGTGGGTTATAATTTGATTTTCGGGTACAATTATAGAAGATTTTCGTGTTTTATTGGTGTATAATGCATCTTGTTGCTTGCTACGTGCACGTGTCTGAGGTTCATTTGTTTCTGATGTGCGGGTGATTTCTGTGTCTCTTGTAGAAGTTAAATTAAAAATTTAAATGTCTTCGAATTTCCTCCTTTTAATATCCCCCTTTTCAAATTAAAAATTTATCGATAGAGAGTACAAAGCGGTTAATAAGGAATGGGAAAAGAAGTCAATGACCACGGTATATTTCAGGGTTAGAAAAAAGTACTAATTAGTGTCGTGTATTAAATTCGCCTATGAGGCAAACTAGACAGTTTTCCAAGGTTATCGATAATGGTTGAGACATTTTATTCCTCTTGCCTAATTTGCCGATGTGGGTCAATATTGAATTTTATGACCTTCATGGAGTTGAATTTAAAAAATATCTAAATCGGTCATAAAAAAATAGCTACGCGTGTATGTCACCTTGTCGATGGGAAATTTCTGCTCTGTGTAAAGACCTTAATTACGTATTGAGTCGGCACTGTGTTGCACGCATAACAAGTTTTTATAAAAACAATGGATTTCACCCATTAGCTAATTGATTTTTGGATTATTATTTTTATTCGGGGAGAAACAGCCGGACTTTACCAATGATTCGTCATAGTTCGTTTAGTTTTTTTAAATGTCAGATCCCAACGATTTTTCGGTTAGCCCAAAGATGTGAATAGGCACCGGACTCGAGGCAATTTGAGTTTTTACACCAAAGTCCTAATTGTAGCGGAAAAATAATTAATCTAAGGACATATCACTAAAAATATCAACAATATGCACTTCTATTATACTAATAATAAAATACTATTATTATAACAGCAAGGTCATGGCCAACGTAATCCGACATCGGTACACCTTTTTGAAAAGTGATTTTTGAATAGAGTTTGCCCAAATTTGAACAGACTTAAAGTTGAATTGTATTATATTAGGAATCTAACGATCTGATCGTTGGATTATTCTTCCTCATAGAATAATCCTCCAAGGTCGTTAGAACATTAATGGCTTTGCCTGGTTTCGCTGATGGTAGGACCCGCCCGCCTCTGTGACGGTGCGGGATTCCTCGTCCCTTCCCTTCCTTCCCTATCCACTCTCAGGAGGCGGCGTCGGGCTCCTATCGCGGCGGCGCCTCCTTCCTTGCTCCTTCCCGTCCTTCCCCTTCTGGGTGCAGAGGAGAAAAGCTCGCGCTTATAGACCCTGCCCCAGGAGTGTAACCTTGCGAGCCCGCCCTGGAGTCTCGTTTCCACTGTATTATATTAGGTAAAGAATTTTTAAAAGTAGTTAAACTCTATAATTTTTTTACCCATCATCAAATGATTCTTACATACCTGCATTTTGCTCATGGGCGGTTTTGGGGGGGAGGGATTACAGGGGTCATGACCCCCCCAATTTTATCAATATTTTTAAGTTTTTATAGTTTTTGTTTCCTCGTAAAATTAGTAAAGGGAATGTATATGAAAGTCCCAAGTGTGAGATAAGTTAGAGTTGTATTTAACTTAGAGCGTAGCACTGCCAACTATAAAAACATCCCTCTCTCTTTGGGGGTATTACATACTCCTCAGACCTTGGCCCCACAAATTTAATGCTGAATACGCCCCTGATTTTGCTACAGAAGAGACTTTCATGCACGGGTATGGGCTTCTTATTGCTTGGTAAAGAATAAATACTTTAAGTGAATAGAGTTTCTCCTTTTCTGCGTTCATTGTTGTTGCTGGAAAACAAATAAATTTAATTATTGTGTTGGTTAACCCTATTCTCGTAGGATATCTAACTCTCCTTCCTAATGAGGAGGAGTTATGCATGGAATGAAAAAAATGAATAACTTCTCTGGAAAGTAATCTTTAAGTCCCAAATTTCTGAATGATAATATTATGAATTGTAAGCTATGATGAAGCCATTATGCTATGCTTATTGTTTTAACTATTAATGTTTGCAAATGAGAAATAAAATTAAATCCAGATAAAAACTTTTCGTTTTAATGACTGTGATTCTTTAAAAAAATAACGCAGAACGGTCTCTTAAATAATGCTATTCATCTTGCATAATGCGGATTGATTGCAAAGCAACTTTAATTCAATTTATGGCAAACGATGCAAAATAATCAGCTCGATCATTTTCGCTAAAATCACAGTCTTGATAAATAAACATGATAATTAGGTCAACAGTAACGGGTACAAAGGTGCCCTGAGTGACATCAACAACCAGGCTAGAAAAGAATGCCTGCACTGATGCGAGAGGGATAAAAAGTTGTTCATCATTATACTTGCGATTTTATTTATTTCACTACTGAAATGTGTTGTAGATAATAAAATTACCCTCAAGAAAATTTTATATTTTCACCATTGGAAAATCCAACGGTTTCTCGGTGGCTCTTTTGCTCGAATACGTGATATATTTTTCGAAACAAAAAACTTAACTTGCCACTAGGTAATGATGGCTCGATTTCCTTTCTTTTAACAATCCTTTGAACTTTGTGGTGGAGATAAAATTACCCTCATTCAGCCATTCTTGAACCCTTTTCCCCGAAGCTTGCGATGCGTATCCCCTTAGGGAGGGGCGTTGCAAAATATCTCAAAAGCGGTGAGGCTTGAATGTATATTCTCCCCTGAATATTCGATGATCAAACGGAAAGAGTTGGAAAGGATACTGCTCACCTTTCCTCCCCAGAAAAGGCTGAAAACCGCGTGGGCTGATTGAGCTGACGCGTAAGGTATCCCCCGAGTCGTGAAAAGAGCTACTCTCATGATCATGAAGCTTATTTTGGAGTTCGATGGCGTGAGATAATTGGCTGGATTCTCCGTAATACTTTCAATGTTCACGTCTGCCGCGAGTTTATTTTTACACGTCTACAGTGGCGGATGATTGGGGGGTAAAGGAGACCGAAAATACTAGGAGGTTAGAATATCTGGAGGCTCTGTTCACGAGTATTTTGCGCCATCTTAGTTTGACAATTTTTGAACTTTGTCTCTGACTGATATTTTGAAGTAACAAAGTTGTGTTCTGAAAGGCGCTACATTAATTGGAAAATGCTGCCATAATCTGCCTACTATTCTTATCATACCTACTAGTATTTATCCGATAACTGTCATCGGAGTTTTCTCATTATTCACGATACTTTTATTGCTGTATGAACTCTGTGTCCTGTTAACTACACGTGGGGATATCCTTGAAAATATATTTTTCTACTGCAATTGTTTTATTTCCGTTGGCTATAATAAAATTAAATACCAGTAATTTATATACCATTAAATACCAGGGAAATGACTAAATTACACTCGCAAAATTTTGCTTTCAGCTGAGCTGGTTGTAGAATGTATTCGTAAATAAAATTAAATACCAGTAATTAAATACCAGGGAAATGAATAATTTTTATTCGCAACATTTTGTTTTCAGCTGAGCTGGTTGTAGAATGTAACAGAGGTGATAGATAATAATTTTTCCCTGGGAAAAGATGTTTGATACGTAACTTCGCGAAGTCCACCGATGAAATAAGAAAAAAAGGTTTACGGTGCGCGTTCCATAGTTTATTTTAATGTATTAACGAGTTATGACCAAAAATTTCACCATATGGAAAGCATTGATCCCTATAGGATTTCAAATATTTTTGTCCAAGTAGGCGAGGCTTATCCTACCCAAGCACCCCCATTCCTGCCACTCTTCGCTCCGCGCTCGGTACAAGTGGTGGCCCCTCCAGCATATTCAAACCTCATTGCCGAATATACAATCACACACTATCACATATTGTAGACGTAGCACGCTTTTCTCTATTACTCATTGTAGTAGTGAAATAAATGATATCTGAAATATATATATAGATTAACAATTATTTATCCCAATCGTATTAGCGCACGAACTTTTGACTAGACTGGTACTTGATGTGTCACACGGCACCGTTGTACCCGCTTCAGCTGACATAACTATCATGTGTTTTTTTAAGACTGTTATTTTAGGGAAAATAATCAAGCTGGTTACTTTACATTTTTTACCATAAATCTAATAAAATTGTTTTTTATCAAGGTTTTATTATGGAAGATTCGGTCGTAACATACTCTATATAATATCGAAGTTTTTGGAGGTTAGTATTTTGCACAAAAATATTTATAAAGTTATATTTTACAGTAAATTTATTGAATTTTACGAATTAAATAATAAAAATAAAAATAATTATGAAATCATAATGAAATAAAAATTACAAATTATTAAGTAATAATATTTTTTATTTATTCATAAATTGCAAAATTCGTATACAATAAATAAAGCTGTAATGTAGAATAAAGGTGCCCATAAGGTATACCGGCGTAGGGGTTACCATCATTTCTTAAAGTAGTGGCTATGCTGATTTATAAAAAAAAACCAAATAGGGCAAATACAATTTTTTAAATCAAATATATGTGTGCTATACAAGATCGGAATAGATAAAATGATTTTCATGAATAATGAAAGGAACCATGTAAATAAAAAATAAACCATGAATTTAAAGAAGAATAGAGATTTTTTTGGAAAACTCGTGGAAATGATAACTGTATCAATGAAAATACAAAATAAATATCAAATATCAAATAAACTTATCAAGATTATACAACAACTTTTAATAATTTTTCAATACTTTCACTCTCTTTGGAAATAAGCCATTGTTTTAGTTTAGCCAGAAGTAAAGCCATAGAGTTTTGACTCAGTATTTCAACCGGGAGGGAACCAAACAATTTCGGTGCAAGAGAAGTGCCTGCTTGTTTGAAGGCTTCATTTTTGGCCTTGGGTATAATCGTTGCTAAGCATTAGAGAGACGTCTTTTTTTGACCTGAATCATGAAATAGTTTTAACCTTAGGACATATTTGTCTTTTTTTGTCTAAGTATTAGCTTAAAATAACGGTTAAAAATACACCAAAGGGTGAGGTCCGCCACGAAAAAAAATATTTTTTCATGGCGAACTTCATCCTTAGGTGAATTTAGCTTTGCACCCTTGCACGTGGCTGCGTACAAAGTCTCTTGTTCCATGCAGTGCTTTAAAACAGTTGTTTTTGATCCTTGAAAATCCCAAAATTCCTAAATACCCGAACCCCCCTTCGGCCCGATGGAATTTTCCGGGCTACCAGTTTGTCCCCCCTTGGTACAAACCTAAATCCGCTACTGCTCATCTATAGAGGCTCAAAAGTCAAATTCTATGGCATGTGTGAGGCATGGACAACGATAGCCGCGGAGAAAGCAAGGATAAAGGCCTTTGAAATGTCGTGCTACAGGAGAATGATGAGGTTTAAATGGATCGACCGAGTTAGCGATGAGAAAATCCTAAGAATAGTAGGAGAGAAGAGAAGCCTCATGAAAATGATAATAAGAAGACAAAACAACCGTATAGGCTGCATCTCGAGAAATGATGGCCTGATGAACATAATCGTCGAGGGACAAGTGGATGGCAAGAACGGAGAAGGGAGACCTCGAGCAAAATACGTTGAGCAGATAAAGAAGGATGTGGAAGAAAAGAAATACGTAGGTGTGAAAAGATTAGCCGATAGAAGAATGAATGTGCGTCTAACCATTCTTAGGATTGTTGACCAGTGATAATGATGATGATGAAATATATTGGAACTTTATAAAATATTTTAGCTAGGTATAGTGATAGCCAAGCTTTTAGATGAGATTAATAGTGAACTGTAGGTATATGAGTAACGAGTAGTAATTGGGGAGGGCTTTCTTAAAACCGTGTCAAAAAGAAGAATGTTTCGTCAGTGGGTGAGAGAAAGAAGAGAATAGTATTTGTTGATGGAATGAAAGGGAGAAGGCCTTATGGTGAACCAAAGGGGGAATTTAAATATTGGATGAGAAACTGTAATACCTGGAATGATTTAAAACCGTCTGTAAATTGTTGAGGTTATAATAATTTCCATATTCAAGGTGCTCATATATGCTTGATAATCTCTGTAATGAAAAAAGGTAAGAAAATATTGATCAAGATGGAAAGGTTTTGTTTACTTTGAAGTTGATTCTCGTAGGAATTAAAAATATTTTTTTAAAATATTCAGGTGGATATTTGATTAACAAGTCATCATCTTTTCCATTTTATTCTCTAATTGTAAATGAAGGATATTAAAATATTAAATAAAATGACTCCATAACAATTCACCACATGTAATTTTAGGAAGAATTTGAAATATGTTGAGTGTGAAGGATCTTCATCCTCTCCGCAAAAAATTCGTCCGTATCTGTCGGGGAGCGGTGGCTTAATAGGTAGAGCATCGGATTATTTATTTATTTATTTATTTCCATCGCCCCGAAAACAGCTCACAAGGCCTTTTACATCGGAGGGTATAACATGAAACAACAACTATCACACACAACCATGCCCTGGATAGGGGCAACCTACCCAGGCGGAACTCGAACCCGCGACCTTCGGTTTGGCAGGCGAGGACTTTACCCCGCCGCCACCGAGGCCGGCAATAGATCGAAGGATTCCGGGTTAGAACCGGGATGCCCTCTAGGGATACTATTTCATGAATTCTCGTGAAGAGAGATGACCACTGTAGTTAGATTACATCTACATTGTCTTAATAACCTACGAGCCACCTCCAAAGTCCTTGGTATAGTGAGTGATCAATCACTGGCATGCAGCATACGACAAGGCACATACCAACTTCATGTTCATAAAAATATTGATGATAAAAATAATTCGTTCATTCATGTGAAGGTAAGGTGAGCTCCAACGGAGATTAAATTCCCTCATAACACTTAAAACTAAAACAAAAATACATACATTTGCACAGAAAGCGCATTGAAATAGAAGATTTAACGGTAAGTTATAATATTATAAGTCTGCCTCGGAAACGGTTAAAATGAAAGGAAACAAAAACGAAGAAATAAAGGCCAAACAATACTCTAAAGTTTCAATATGAAAAAAGTGGTGGAAAAATGCGGAAAGAACAATAACAGATGTGTTTACTGAGTTTAATCCGTAACTTGTCCAAACCGGTCTTCTATTTTGTTAACATGAGGAAAGTTGCGCGATTCGCCAAAAATTGCTACAGGCGTATAGAATGCGTTACACAGATGTTAAACGAATCACGTTGGGAGCTGCTAGAGACACGAAACCACGTGCTAAGCTTATTGCTTGAGCAATTGGGAATGAATATCTTAAAAATCGACGCGGAAAGCATCATATTAGAACCCAACTACATTTCCAGGTCCGATAATAACGAACGATAAATTAAGAGAGATATTTTGCCGAACGGAGAGTTATGGGAATTCGTTTTCCCCCCGAAACATAAAGGACTTTAATAAATACTAGGCGGAAATTCGTCAGAGCATATCTTTTTTATAAGTAAATAGCTGGTGTCCTAAGTACCTATACCATACGCCTATGGAGGCGGTTTGCGGGGTAGTATGTAGATGTAGGTGAGGAATACACTGACGTCTTATTTACATTTATATTTCAATGTGGATAATACTGAGAAGGAAATCGGGTGGGTTAAAAGGTTATTATCCCATACAGTGGAGTGAGTATGGGTGAAATGCAGTGGTGTAGCCAGGGGGAGGTCCGGACCCCCCCCCCCGAAATCTAAAAACACCATTATTTTCCTTCATAAAAGAAAACAAAATATTGAAAAATCATGAATTTACAAAATATTTATTTAGCAAACGAAGTTTTTCCAATTACAAAAAGTTTTAAAATTAGTTTAAAACCCACCACTTAGTACCGTGTTTTTCAAAATTTCCTCTTCCCCCTGGTTTTGGACCCCCCCGAACGAAATTACTGTCTACGCCACTGGTAAAATGGATCGTCAGCTGACCTCGAGGCAGTGAGGAGTCAATATAAAAGGGCATGAGGAGGCCATTTAGTTGCGGGCGCAATCGACGGTCGAGTGATGGTCCCTATTTGGGTTATTTAATACCCGCTTGGAATCTCAATGTTGACATTCATATCCTTCAACAAACAACTTGTTACCTCAATAAATCTTTTATGGTATCAGCTGCCAGAATATGGAATTCACTGCCAACAGAAATAAGAAACTTTCCATCAATACCAGCGTTTAATAACAAAGTGTACATTTACTTCTTAATAATTCATGGCAATTCCCTGCATAACTTACCATGCTGCAATGATAAATTAGCAAACTGATGAGGAAAACATATATTATTTGTATTTTTGGTATTGTTTTGATATATTTTCTACTAGCATTGCGTTGTTCTATTGACCTTAAAAATATCGTTTAAAAATAATGAGATTGTTTCCAATATGTGTCATATATATATGGAAAGTTTGGACTTTGGACTTTGGACTGCTAAATTCCCAGGTATCCAAATTCGGGATAATAATGCGTATATGTTTTATTAGGTATACATTTTTTCTCTGTTTTTCCTTTTTTGTATGTACGTTAATTGAAAATTATTTTTATGATTTTTTTATGCCTACCTTAATTAATTTTCCTATACAGTAATATTATTGTAGAATAAATCATGGGCCAGAAAGGCCCGCGACAATTAACGCATTGAATGAATGAAGGTCAGAGTGAAATCGGAACGGAGGGTTGGGACGAGATCGTATAAGTACACGAAGTGCGGTGCCGACCTATTCAGTAGAGGTCAAGGACTGGCTGGCCCACCGAGCTGAATAAATACTGGATTTTGCGAGCAGCGAAGAAAGTCAGAGCAAAGCTGAACACCAACTTTTTATTTTTAACTGAAATTTCAAAAATAATTTAAAATTTGATGAAAAATAATCGTCCTCATTCAACGTGCATCTAATAATACAAAATCCGAAAATTTCCGTCCACTTTTCATGAGTTTGTAATGTCACTTGACTATATTTATTAGTTTGGGGAAAAAAACCACCCAATATGGCAGGTAATAGCCAGGGGCGGATTTAATGGGACGGTTATAGGAGCCATTATTCTCCCCAAATTTTATCAAAAAATATTTAATTTTTATTAGTTTAACTGTTCTTGCATCCTTATAAAGGAGTTTTTTGTATCCTTATCGAGGAAGAGACTGGTGAAACTCTGTGTGTGGAGTGTTGTGTTTTTACGAAAATACTGCTTTCATCTTTGACCGTTCTAAGTAGATTTAAACTTAGAACATGCTCGTATATCAGTAAATATAATTTCATATAAACACCTATCTCTACCAATTTCCTATCGGAGGTCGTTGAACTATCCCTATAATAATATGCTGTTAATAAATTAATATGCTGTGGATGGTGTAAATATGAAGGCGACACATGAAGTGAAGTATCTAAGAGTTACGATGACTTTGAACCTATCGTGGGGTACATGCGGATGAAATATTTGTGGCAGAGCCCTGAACAATCTTGGAAGCGAAAAGTGTATTGTGGGAAGATTTTCGGACGATTAAGTAAAATACAGGTACTATTTCGCATTCATCTGGCCCCACCTTGAACACGAAGTGAGCGTATGGGATCCGGTGCAGAAAGACTCAATCCGTGAACATTAAAATACAAATGAAATCTGCGCGGTGCGTCAAAACTGGGATTTCTACAGCAACGACGCGATTCAGGGCAAATACGCAATTCCAACAACTGCAACAACATTTTTAAGACAATATTTATGCAACACTGCAATAACTGTTCTGCTAACACTGTCACAACATTTGTTACTAATATTAGAATAAAAAACTGCTTTCACCAGATTCTTAAGGCCTGGTTACGCGATACATTAAAACGTACGGGTTAATATCTAGATGTTTGAACGTGAGAATGAATAACAAAATGCACCGTGTAACCACCCAGCTTTGCGAATGCATGCACAGAAAATAGAACCTGTTCTAATTTGGTTAATGCATTCGGACATGTTCCGTTACGGTCCACCAAAATCATTCACGCAAACGTACATTAACTTGTACATGTTAATAATAATAATAAAAATAATAATAAGATGTCTTTATTCGGGCGAGGTTGAGACTAAGAAGTCCCCTCTTCCACCTAATCCCTCGATAGCGTCAATGCAAGCATATTTAAAAACGGTAGCTAAACGTTTACGATGCAAAAGATATACAATATACACTATTTGTGAAATGTCAAAAAAGATAAACAAGTATATGTGAAAATTTTGCGTAAAAAAAAGACTTCTCTTTGTGGGAAAAAACATGAGGATAAGGGTGTAGTACTCTTCAACGAAAAAATCCACTGCAGGAAAACGCTCACACAAGAAGGGGGGCGTGAAAAATCTGCGAAACCCTTAATATACCGTGTAACCAGGCCTTATGTGTAATTAGGCTGGGAACTTGCTTTGATATTTACAAATACATTTTCGTATCATACCTATTCTTGCGGTTTTATGCCAATACTGCGCTTAATTTAGACCATTAGTGTACGTTTTATTAGCGTTGACGCGTCTTTATGAGAGGAAGAGATAAGGATAGGAGCCACGCTTTTGAGATGTGGGTATGGAGGAGACTGGAGAGATTGAAGTGGGTGGAGAAAGTGAGGAATGAGTAGGTGCTGGAAAGAGTTGGGGATGGAAAGCGGAAAAAAGAGAAGAGGAAGAAGAAGGCTGAAGATGACAGACACAGTGAGGTTAAAAATAAGGTATAAGGAAACCAAGGAGGCCTTGGACAGGAGGAGATGGGGATAACTTTGGTGTTTTGGACCTGCCAGAGGGCAGGAAACCAGTTGCTGATGATAAGGCATCTTTAATGAAAGCATGAATTAGGAGTCCTTCGGTGACCTTCATGCATATTAATTTTAACGGAATTTTTTGAGCATGATAAAATGTAAACAAAAAATGGTAATTTCCACGCTTAAATGTGTAACTCTACTACAGACCACCTAGAAAATGACATTATGTCGAAACCGTGGTCGATATCGGAGTTATACATATAATTGTGGAAATTACCATTTGTTGTTTATTTTTTTTTGTCATGGATACATCGCCTTTCATTTACAACAAGCCTGAAACGATTTCATACGGCTTTCTTGACCTCTATTATTTAATTAGTTGATAAATATGTATCTCTTTTATGAAGCTAACGTATCAGAATTTCATAATCCTTCACTTGGGATTTTTAACCCGGTTATTAATATGGGTTTTAGGGTATAATTACCGGCAAGAACTTGGCTTGGAATTCAACCCCTGATGACGATGGCGGACTTAGTAGTCGAAACGTTGGGACCTGTGACCCAAATCTACACTCGGTGGGAAACACGAGAAATATTCCTGCACAGTTATTAATATTTACTGTCTCATTTTTACCATGACTGTTATGAAATGTTAATTTTGTAAAATGAGTGTCATAATGTCGATATAATCTATATTGTTTCTGCACACTGTCATAAAAATTTTTCTATTCGAATTTAAAGTCATTCTTACTAAGGCTAAAATTTTGGACATCTGGTGAAGCAGGGTAAGATGGATAGATTTTTAAAATTTCTAAAAAAATGCATTTATTTCATTCCACAGAGGAACCTCATACATACCCTGTTAGTATGATATAGTATTTCCTTTCAACTGCATTAAATCCATCGAAAAATCTAATTGTTATAATGATAAGGTGCATTGATTAATTGTTGCACAGAGAATTTTGTGAGCATCTTACCTGCATATTGACAAATAACTTGCTATGCAACAAAGTGTGGTTCTAATGTCAATTATGCATATGTTCAGATATCAAAGAGAAAATTTATGCTGGCATTTGCGGTATTAATTGTATTGAATATTCTTTCAAAAGCTTCAAAATCATAGCTAGTCCATTTGCCATTTATTCCTCTTAGAATCACTTATTTTCAGAATCATGTTTAATAGAAGCAATTCCATTATTGTCTAGGAAATACTTTCGTTTTATTCATACAGGATTAACTTTTACATCGTCAAATATTTTACCAATATTATTAGAAATAGCAGCTTGAAATTTCTATGCTTGTTTTTACTTGAATCCTCACTCAATATCAGATTTGATCATTAAATTGAGGTATGAAATTCCTGCATATTGCACATTTCGTATCATTTTGACTTTACTATCCCCTTGTTATTACTGATAGATCCTTTGCCAAGTCTTTTACATGTTAGGTCACGAATTTATATTGATCATCACAATAAGTAAATTAACATTTACAACATTTATCATGAACCTCCGCCAAGCATTTCTTGAAATAGTTTTATACGCGATGATAAAGTACACCTAAGCTAATTGCTGTGGTGTTAGCCGAGTTAATTGATTTATTTGTTTATTGATACGTTTTATGTTCATTTAGTGTCAGAAGAAGAAACTTCGTTTTTTTCATTTTTTTAATGGATATTTTGTTGCCCGTAAGTCTATTGCCAAATGAGTTAATTGATGTATTTGCTTATGGATACGTTAATGTTAATTTAGCGTTAGATGAAGAAATTCAATTTTTTTCATTCTGTTGTATGATTCCTTTCATACCCCCATGTCCATTGTCAACGCACACCTTGTAATTTAATACTATGTTTTAAAGGGGTTTACTCCTAGAGCATTATATGAATTTATTTATTTAAGCTAATAATAATTTCGTTCGCGAAGGTCATTTAAAAAACTCTCATGTGAAGTTATAAATACTTTGTCCTAATCTTATGGAAAACAATTTACAATGGTGTGCATTTACGATGAATCGTAACATGGAGCTCTGCTTCGCTGGAGAACGGAAGTTGTTTCCGCAATGGCATATTCCCGCCGCACCCTTAGAGCTCAGGAAGCAGAAAATTTCCTCAGGCGCCCTTCCAAACAACCATGCTCGTCAAGCCAGCACGGCTACATTCTATCCTTGCCCCAAGCAAGGTCGCCGTAGTGAAGCCGAATAGGTCAGTGTTTGCTAAGTTTCCACAGTGCCCATACGGGCTGTACCTCGGGAGAATTCCTAATGCCCCTTCCAAATTTAATGGAGCTCCGAATGTTGGTCTTATTCTCTAAAGAAATATGGAATTAAATCCGCAAGATGGAGCAAAAAATAAGCTATCTCTGGAGTTGGAAACCTTAATTACCATATTTTCACTGAATGGCTACGAGGGATGTGAATACCAGAACCTCCATGATAAATATTCATGACAAATGAATTATTGTACTGAATTTAACCCATTGGAATGTTTTTGTTATACGTCATTTTGTTTCTTCAGAGTTACCCTGAGTCATACAGCTACACTGATGGTAAAAGGTCAGAATACAACAACCTGACGTTGTTCAAATTAATCTTCAGGGAAATAATATTTTTGAATGAAGGAAATTTAAATAATCTAAACAAATAGATGTCCTGCGCACTTTTATTGTTTCTATGATACCGTCATGGATGTAATATACACAGCCGGCGTCCATATGAATTTCCGTTTCGCAGCCGTATCCTTCCGTCTTTGTGGGCTTATTTCGACTGGCTTGAAAAATGAAGTAAAAAGTGGACTAAGTTAATGAAAGCATCAAAATATATTTGCTACAATTCGACACCAAAAAGGAGCGCGGGTTTTCTTCAACAGCCTCATATTGATTCTTCAGATGGGTTCTTATGAGCTCAGAATGGTAAGATGTAGGAATATGGTTACGGTAGGCGGCAATAGGTTAAATCATAAATTTCATGTAAAGCACTTAAACCCTTTATTGAATTTTGTATCATATGTGATACACTACCCTCATTGCCGATTATTCCTGAAGGGCACAATTCTCTAACGCATAGTGTATCAGATACAATATGCGTTAGATATGATACACCCCGTCGCTTTACTATGCGATTCTCGAAGCAGTCAGTACGTGCCAAAGGTGATCAACTTCTTATTATCATGTTTAAGGGAGTCAGCTCTTCGCGTGAAAAATGAGTAAGAGGATTTACCCAAGTGATATCTATTTTCGTAATTAGCTAAGGCACGGGTGCCCATGAGAAGTTAGCAATGAGTTTGTGAAATAAAAGCCTTTCGTGGAAAATGTCGAAATCTATGATATATATCCATTTAATCTAAAAGTTGTCTATAACCATAATGTATCATATGTGATACATGTAAAAATGTTTCTTTAAAAATTAAAAAATAACAGCAGAGAAAGTTACTAAAATACTGTAATTGAAGCGTTCCCGGATGTATAAAAAATGTTATTGGCACGTATTAAGAAATTCGTGCAGTTAAGGGTTAATAGTGCTAAAAAAATAATCAATAGCTTAGGTATACTTAATCAGCACGTATTTAATTGCTTCGAGAAATGCTTGTCCGGGGATCCTGATGGCTGTTGTAAAATTTGACTTACATATTGTGACGGCCAAGTGTAATTCGTGACCTAATTGACTAAAGACTTGACGGAGAGAAATTTAGGCAGGAGTAACGAGGGGGCAGTAGATATGCAGTGTGCAGGAAAATTACTCACGGGAAAGTTTGCACAAAAAGAGGAATATTTGAGTGCCTTTGAAGACACTAATCTCGCTAAGGAGAAAAAGAGCTTAAATGGATTCGTTAATTCCACTCGAACAGATCAATTTAGGTATTCATGATGTGTTACTCGAATAAAACTCAATCTATTTTCCTGAAATTTTCAGGTTTTGTAGAAGAGGGGAGACTATTATCAAAAGTCGTATACTTCTCAAATTTGTTTATTTTTGCAGAGTATTTTCCCATAAGTGATTTTTTTAAACTAGAGATACAAGCAAATACTGACAAAGGATTGCTCTACGAGGAATCAGTAGCTTTTAAGAAGATAGCTTGGTCATAAAAAAGCTATGTACTTAACGGAAAAAGACAAATGTAGACAGATTGAGCGGGTATGATCCGTCTAGTGCTGGAAAATAATTTTTTATTGCCAAAGATCACACTCGTGATAGAGCCATGATCTTCGACTTAACTCGATTTTTCAACTTCGATCTTTACCATTTCGTTTGATCTCATCAGCGTCACTACCGGCCTACGATAAAGCCATGACCCCGGTGTCAGAGTTTAATCAAAGTTCGATAAAACTGGAAAGGCACGCCTTCGCTCATCAAGAAGAATCTTTATCTATTGATCTATCTTAAACGTTTTAGTGTAGCCGAATGATTCTAAGCGGTGATTCCAATACTTTAATGTGCGTACATTTATACATTTTATCACTAATAATTAAATCATGTATTCTGAGTAGATTTTTGGGATTTTTTTATACTACTCAATTGTATATTTTGAATGTTTTTCGAATAACTAATAAAATTTTTTTTGTTAAAAATGTATTTGAAAAATATTACCGCCAACATTTTCGATTTCTCGATCTTTCGGTTCATATTTCGATGTTTGTTGAAAAGTCGAGCACTTCATTTCGATCGAAATTCGAATGCTCGAAAAATCGACATTGATTTTGAACGACAGTTTTCTGTCACTATATACGCCTTCTTAAAATAAAACGTGATAATTAAGACTCTCCAAGAGCAAAGGAAAATTGAGAGAAACAAATAGTTCTGAAATACATTATAGCTCCTATGACGTATGATGTTGACGGTATTCATGTTTGAACCCCTAATTTGATCACATATGTGGTTGAAACTAATTTCTTGTAAGTACAAATCGAATATTCTATTCATGTGTGTTGGTGGAAAATTGCACAATTGTGTTTTTCTTGAAAGAAGAATTGCACTCTGGAAACATCTCTTCAATGTAAATGATTAAAAGCTGTGTCACGTGGTACGGAGGACAGCGTTATAGGGATGGCTTGGGGATTGGGGGCGGGGTTTCAGGCGGCCACGTCTGAAATTAGTCCCTCACAGCTCCCAATAGAGACCTGTCCTCAGTCACGCAATGCCATTACAAGCTGGCCACTGGTCGACCTTTCTGCTTTTCACTTTTAGTCATCCGAAAAGACAATGACTAAGGAGGAAGATTTGGGATACGGGAAAGGTACATCTAAAAATAAATAAAAAGTTCCATCAAAATATGCTGCTAATTAAAACTGCACTCTTTCAATATCATCACGTTAAAATTGCCAAAGGAATTTACAAAAATTGTAAAAGGATTTAGAATTTGTATTCTTTGCTTTCAATAACGTAGCTAATCATTTTCCTAATTTCTTAAACTTAAGCCTGAATTACACGATCATTTGTTTCGTCCCTCTTAGTGATCACTCGAGCAATCGCTTTTCGCAACCGGAAAAATTATCGCTCGAGTGATCATTTTTCTGAATCACACGCTCCATCCCGGCGTCGCTTATCGCATCATTTCCGATATTACAGCTCTATGTCGTTACCTATGTCGTTCCCACGATTGGCAAACGTTGCGCTGTAATCGCTACATACAGTAATGCGTTTTGAATGGCTGATATTGGGTTTCAGTGACGGAAAAAGTGACCAGACGAGTGATGAAAAAAGTGATGGGAATTCTCATCATTGGAATGATCGCGAAAAACAATTGCGCGCGACGCTCATTTCTGAGTGATCATTCGAGTGATCGCTGGAGTGATCACTCAAAAATGACGAAAAAAATAATGATCGTGTGATTCAGGATTTAGCAACGAATATAGTCAAACTTTGTTCGGAGTATGCTGCACTATTCTAGAAAGTGTTACGTCTTTACAAACGTAGTATAATTGTTATGTTAGAATCACAAGACCTTGCTCTATTTTTTTAAGAAAAATTATAAAGCAATGAAAATTAAGGGTTCTGTATAGCAAAGGGGCACAGAAATTCTACAAATTATTGTTGTTATGCCAAAAATCTAGCTTGAGTTGGAAGTGAAGTTTATTTAGTGGGAAATTTTAGATAATTTTTCAATGCTTGAGGAAATATATCCTTCTTGTCACATGACATTCTGTCCGTTTTAGATTCCAATAAACGTAAAAAATAGCAAGAACTTTGGTATTTCAATCTCTGATTTTATCCGTTGAGGAGTTCAATTAAATAAGAAAAATAAAAAGAACTTTGGTATTTCGCTCTCTGATACAGAGTGTAGCAATCGAGTTGTTGACTTCAAAGAATCTAAACCCTCTAACGTTTCACAGCATAAGAGGAGGAAAAGCTGTTGGTGTCACTTCATCTGAGTATATTTTGATTCTCCTGCCACCTTATTCTTAGAATCGATAATTATGCCACAACTTTAACTGTTAAAAGCAACAACTTTCACTATTTTGTGTCATTGATAGCTAAGGATGTGTACGAAAGTAAAAGTATTAGTTTCTTCCGAAAACTTGTTTAACCCAGTGTCTTCTGAACTCATCAATTCAACTAAAATTTAATCAGTATTTCTAAAGTCAGTAAAACTAAAATTTCGAGAGTATTCTGGAAATCGTTAAGCATATGCAAACTTGGTATATCACTCATGATATGTATAACACAATGTACAATTATTTTCGGTAACATTGCAATGGAAATTAATGATTTTGGATAGCTTATGGGCCCAGAAATTCTACAGTAGGTGGATTGATTCCGGGTCTATGGTAATTTTTCCATCAACTATTCGGACATGTGGCTGAGTAAATGTTTTCGAGAACACTTTAGAGGGACATGTCCTTATTCACTCTGTAAGGAATCTGTGAAGTAAACCCTCCAGGTTAGCATACGAAAAATCCATCGAGGCTCAAGATGAAACTTAAAACTAGCTAAATAATATCTGCGACTTCCATGATAAAATATGTACAACAAATGCTGCCCATAGTCTCGACAGTATATTATTAGTATTATCATCATTGAATTGTTACAAGTACGCCATTGGCCTGTTGGTAACATGAACATAAGATACAAAACAATTGGAAACATCTTAACAAACCATTGGTCCCTACTTCTTCAACCGCTTTTTAAAAATACGCAAATTTTTTGGAAAGGGCTAAAATAGTTTTGCTGGTACGTCGTTAAAGGCCCTCATGGCACTATTCAAGAAGGAGAACTGCTTTGCATTTGTCGATATCGGCACTGTTCGTATATGTCATTTTCAAGGCACCTCTTAGTTATTTTAATTGCTCAAGCAATCTCAACTTGGGGCACAGCCACCTAGTCTCCAGATCCTCCGAGAGGAGACTCATGTTAAAGCACCAACCTTTTGCAAAAAATGGAAATCAGGAAAGAACCTCATCTCATTCTGTCCGTCCTGTTAAGTTCGATTAAGAGCGAGTCTTTGACAGGTGATTTCTACTAACGAGGTACTGAACACCTCGTTCAACGTAGGAAAAAAAGTTTAAATAGCAAAGGAGAATACATTATTTATTAATTAAAGATATTAAAACCTTTAAAAATAAAAAACGGTGGGAATTAAGTTGCCAGCCTAATAATAAAGTTTGGATATTACCATTTGTGGTTCATTTTATATTATGGATATATCGCATATCCAACAAGTCGAGCCTGAAACGATTTCATGACTGCGACTTCCTATTTTGGCCATGGTTTAAGTCTCTTTAGCAGAGTTTTATTTTTGTAGTGTTTGACCAACGGTGAACGTTTCCGAGTAAGCGATGGCTTCCTGAAAGCATGGTCGAGAAATTTAATTACTGCCAACGGTGCGCGGTCTCTGGGTCCAAGGCGAGATTATTTAGCGTTACGGAAGCTTTACCCCTTGATCCCTTCAGCGATCTAAATAACCCTGTTTCGTCCGCCCTGTGCGAACCAGCGTATCCACCCCAACTGTCTCACTTCCGCGGCGTGCGTGCAGAGGGCACCACCAGCGGGGTTTTTTGATCGGGCCACGTGGCGTTCTCCGAAGAGGAAGGAGTTTAAGGTCGGTCTCTTCCTCTCTCTGTCGTTGTTCCTTTGCTGGTTTCGACTGTGAAGGAGGAAATGGACGCTGGTCCATCTTAGTTCCTTTCAGCTGTCGCGTCCCGCAGGGCTTGCGATTGATGGCGGGGACCTCTGTGGGGTGAAATTGCCAATTAAGCCCGATCCTCCAATTATACCTGCCTACCCTTGGCGGGAACTCGTGGAAATGCAGGCTCCTCGGCCGATGGACAGTGGTCTTGAGTGAAAAGGCAGCCCGTGGGCGGTGAAGCCTCTGTGACCTGTGATGGAGAATCCTGGTCTTGCTCTACCAGTGACTGTCATTCACTCCGTTTTCCAACTCCCATTTCAATGATCGTGGTCTCTGAGATGGATGATTTATGGCGCAGCCGAGCAAGTGGACTGACAGAGGACGTCGAACTTAATTCATTTCTGGGAAGAGCTGCAAATAGGAGGGTATTCTAGTTAGTAACCGCCGTTTTGGAATAACAAATAAACCAGTGAAGTAAGAACAATTTCATTATATGCACGTTAAAACTAAAACTGTCCTTCATGTTTTCACATAGTCGCTCAATAGGTTTAAGTATTTGAAACCACCTGTTCATAGAAATGTGCCACTTGTGATTTGGAGCCAAACTACTACTGCGTTTTGAAGCTCGACTTCATTGTTGAACCGCTGAAACCGTTGAGTCGTGAATGTTTGTTCTTCCAATAATATAAAATCGCACACACTGACGGACTACACCTTCACTTATAACGTTGGGCCTATAAGCCGCACACAATTCACGATGAATTTTTAGTACCAATTGATTTTTTCCCAGAGAAATCGTTTAACACCACGCACTTCACACTTGCAGGGATTTTCTATAATGGAACTCATGTTTGTATGCTATAACCAGTGCTGTAATTGGTAAAAAAATTAAGGCGTTACTCACCAAAATTTGTCAACAGCGGAACATATATTATACTTCCGGCCGCGATTTTGATGTCAAACTCCAACTCTTATATTAGTTCCAAGTTGTGCCACGAGATAACTTTGAAAAAATAAATAATAATTTCCGATTTTTCTTTCTGAAATCCATTGGACAATTTACATTAAGGCTATTTTTTACAGATTTAAAAGGGTAGTTTAACCGGTACGCTAATAACGAGTTTGGATTTTAGGTGGTACGCCGTACCTGCCCGTAACGGCCCAACTACAGCCCTGGCTATAAATGAACTATTATTACGATGTTCCTCATGGTACGGTTGGAAGCTACGCGTGTCAATACGGCGCGCCGGATTATCCTCGAAGATTTCAAGGGAGGATTTAGGGTGGGCAGTGGCATAACTGTAGGGAGGGGGGAGATGAGGGGGATAGATACCCCCCAAATCCTCAGAGAAATGAAAAAAATCATTTACAACTATTGTCAAGTTTTAAAATTTAATGATAGTATCTGCTGATAATTAACTTTTAAGGGCCAGAATGATGTAAAATGTATTTACAGGCATGTTATTTTCCAAAAATCCTCCCGTTGCCTGGGAGGGTATGTCGCCCCCTCGGGCCCTCGCAACCCCCCATAAAGCATGTTCCTCGTTACGCCACTGGGTGGCTCGGGGAAACCTTTTACTCATTGTTAACAGACAATTGGTATTATGATCCATCAATTCCAATAGCATACACACTACCTCATCAAGTTACTATTCTACAAGTCATTTCTATATCTTTCCTTCTTCTTGTTGTATTAAGGTGTTAGTTTTCATAGTAGTGAATTGTTTAATGAATTATGTCAAAAAAAAGAAAGGGTAACTAACATGTGTACAAAATGATAAAATTTGCTAATTGCAATTAACAAGATGAAATAATAATAATATTCAAAATGGAATAGACGGAAAAACAATAGAAAATTGCAAAAAATGTTCCGCTATTAAAGTTTACATGAAATTTTTAAAATCAATTTTCTAAATAGTAGAGTATAAGTTCTGCTAACACAAACAATAAACTAATTTCACAACACAAGCAAGTGAATTGCTAACTGCAGAAAAGCATGATGTCCAACTTGGACGATTTTTCTTTTTTCTCCTTTAAGTTGTTGCTAGGTGCAAGATTCAACGTTTTCTACTAAAAGAAAACATGGTATGGAAACATATGCTCGGTGTTATTAGCATGATACGTTTCCTTTTAGTAGGAAACGTTTAGTCTTGCACCTAGCAACAACTTCAATAAAAAAAGATAAATCGTACAACTTGGACATATACCTTTCCGCAGTTAGCGATTCTATTGATCCACAGATTTTTTTATATTGCTACCTGGATGGTTGTGGTAACCATGGTTTACCGGTACAGCTGCGGCGCCAAATAATGACGTCTGTTTCTGTTTGATCTGAAGGTATCTGTTTGTCTCGATAATGACGCTATATCCTTTGAAACTAGTCGTTAAAGACAGCATTAAAAAGTTTGTGGAACAGTACCTCGTGTTTGATTTTGTCCTACCATAATTATTAATTCATTCCACCAAGTAAACACCGAAATCAGTTGAATTGAATTTGCTTCAGTTGGGAAAAAAGGGTCGTTGAGAAGGGAGTTGGACGTTACGCACGTCAACCTTTTCGTGAGCTGATTATTTTTCAGGGAATATTTGTTGGGTGGTTCGTGACCCGCCGTATTTCGTGACTTTCGGGAGAGAAGTGTGTGGAGGGATGCCCGAATACTGACCCAACGTAATTGACCCGGCAGGAAGGATTCTTCTAACCCGAGTCACGCATACTTGGAGGTCACGGTGAGGTCCTTAAACCGGTCAACTCATTGAAGCGAACTCCCTCGGTGTGTGCTCTATTAAATATTCCGCTTTTTTGTTGAGCGCAAACTCTTTCTTCGCTTTATGGAGCCTGCGTCGTAGTGCGGCCGTTCTTGCGTTACTTCGGCAGTAAAGTTGATTGTTGACGGTCAACTCTTCTTGTACCCTTTAGACTTCTTGCGAGCTATAGCGCACACTTCTTGACGATTCGCTCTTCCCCCTTTCTTGTGTCGAGTCCTGTCGATGTCCTTATTTCATGCTCTCAATCTCGCGTCCTTTTTACTCCTATACATCTTCACTCTTTTAACACTTTTCAACCTAGAGCTGATTCTGGAAGAAATCAATTTTCAAGATTTTTCATTTTGAAAACTTGAAAATTTTACGCTCAATGATAACTATCCCGACAGCTAAATATTTCATCATTAAAATTTGCACTACAAAATAATAGGTAGTTTAGATAAGTAGAGCATAAGTTTAAACATTTTTGATGCTGCTTAGAAGAAACATTGGATTATAAAGGGTCATGCTGTAAACCTACATTACATTCAATCGAGCAGTACCGCAACTGCACAATCACAAAACAAATACTCATCTGATCCCAACTTTTTAATGTATTATTTTAGCTCTAATCTTCTCATATACGTATATGGAACCCTTCAGGGACATAAAGGCCATGATCATGCTTCTTCATTAAAGCCGTCAGTATATTTTTCAGTAGATCCCTTTTCTTGAAATTTTAATCTACGTTCGGAAAAACTATGTATTAATGCATCTTCACATCACACATTGGAGTATTGATTAGCTTATAACTTTTAAAGTATTAGGGCAAGGTGCGTTTGTGGCAATAATATATGGAATACCATGTTTTAATGTTCTTTGTTTTTTTGACGCGAAGCTATTTATTTCCCTAGTTGATATCTATAGTTTTTCTAACGTTATACAGTCTGTGTAGGCAGACGTTATTTCGCTTTGTATTGTGAATTATTAGCTGCAACTTAATAATTCCTGATGCATTTATTGAAACGAACTGGGTTTGTACGTTTCATGTAATCATCACGTACAACACAGAGAGAGCAGCAGGAATACCAACGCAAAGGAACAAAAAACACAAAGCAGTCAGAAGGTATTGTTACACAAAATTTATCATGAGAAAAGGGTACGCGTTGTTAGGGAAAAATTGAGGAATCATGAGGAGCTTGCTCCAAACTATTACTATCACCAATTGGATGGTAATAGAAAGTTTGGAGTCTCAATATCAGCGCAATGATGACCCACTGACCATGATAGAACTAAGAACTGAAAAGAAATACAATGATTTTATAATGCAAAATCGAGGAAGTATTGCGTGGAAAACCCAATTGTATTTAGCGGCCGTTGGTTTAGGGCTTTGAGAGGGATATATTTTACAGTCTTTATGGGAATTACATCTACTTCAAACTCCTAAATTTTCATTCTTAAAATACTCTTTCTTTGCTATTTTCTTGCCTCAAAGAATTGGTTAAAATTTCAAGAAGTACAATTTTATGGTGATACACATTTGAAGTATATTTTTGCAAGTATAGTCAGGGTAGATGGATCGGCATGGGGGTGGATAGGAAATTTAATAATGCCATCAGACTCGATGAGATATCCATGTCACCCTCCTGTTCAACAAATGGCGGAAAATGGGAAACAGTACCTGTTCCATTCGGATTGAAGTGGGTAAATTCTGAAAACCAATATGTAATTTATCTGATGTACTTTCCCTGTTTTGGGACGTTGTCCAAATACGCTTCAGGCAACTCGATTCTTCCTCAATGATTGTTTATTCTTCCCCTGATGCGCGTGGGCGTAGTTTGTTTTCCTTTTTCGATATTCTTCTCCTCCAATTCTTTCCTCGACAGCCCAGTAAACCCTACATCCACCCATCTGTTTCTTATTCCCTCAAGCGCCTCCTCTAACCAACCCTCGCTACCTTCTCAGGTGACGTAATTAGAGTTAAGAGAATGAGTTCACACCAATGAGCGAGGCCGAATGCGGCTTGTTTTTGGTTAATGATCCCGTCCGGGATAAACATCTGTACTATTTTTACGGAGCCGACCTTTGACGGTTGGAAACAGGATCTTTTGATGTTTTTTCTCTTTTTCGGCTCTTCTTGATATTGAGGATTTGTGTTCTCCGACCACCTAAGAATACCAAACGTGGTTCTTATTACGAGCCCTCACAGATCTCTTGAAAATATATTTTAGGAAATTTCACCAAAAATTAACCAGAGTGGGCGTGGCTTTTTTCAGTGACGGTTAACCGAAGGCGTATAGTATTTTTGGTTTAAAAAATATTTTAATTCAATTAATTAGCCATAGCATTGCCGGTAGGGTGGGGGTTAATCAGGATTAGGTATGTGGGAAGGCTTTATGGAACATTCAGGCAGTTTGTGCTTGAGGTGTTCAGGACGTTTAGTCCCAAAGATTGATTAAGAGTTCAATAATAGTTATTTTGAAGGAATGCGATAATTTGACTGGTGCATGTTTTATAAAACATAGTATCGGAGTAATTTTAAATCATTTACGATGTCCTTATTGCTAAAAAATCAGGGAGCTCCTGTAATGTGTCGTATAAATTTTCTTACGGCAGTCTATATTTTCATTAGATGGCTTGAAGACAAGAGAAGACAAGACAAGATGAAAATTTACCCTTGAATTTCATCTTCAAACTATGCCGAATTCCTCTCATTGAAATAAATTTTGCGAGATTGAATATGTACATGGTGTTTCAGGAGGAATCTGCATACGTCAGGAGGTGATAGAGGAGACGCTTTTAAGCACTTTGCAGTCACCATGAAAACGGTTTTTTTCTGGGGCGTACCTTTGAGCTTAATAAAATAAGAGCTTTGAGCGAGTATCAAAAATACAAGAGTGCAAACACTCCCATTTTGAAATTAATAGTTTCAGACAAATATAACAAGAAATTTTCGTCCAATCTTTATTATTTAATTAAAATTAATAACCTTAAAAATTCAGAATATTAAATAAAATTCTGGATGCCTTAGGAAAACTAACTGCCTAACTAAGGAGTTGCGACCCCTATGCTAATAGGCAAAAGAACATATCGTGTTCGTATATCGAGGACTTAATGTATTCGGGAAGATTGTTAAATATATTAAAATAAAGTATTGTTAAATGTAATTTTTGCGTATAATTCTTATCCACTTTAAATAGGAAAGCATTGATGAAAATTATTAATCGGTGGTTGGGGAGAGTATGAAAAAAGCTAAGGATGCAATCAGAGCTATGCACTTGGTGAAAAAAATATACTGAAGACTATCTGACCTCTTATAGAGTTAACAAGGAACATTTTCATTTATGTAAGATTGTCGCCCTCTCGGATTTGACCTTTTCAAATTTTCAGTATTTTTCTCCGACGGCGTAGGGTTGAGCGTATTAATTTTTCGCAGCTCAATGTTATATATGTCGGATGTATGTTTGTAAGTAGTATTACTAGTAGGCATAATGTGTGTAATTAAAGATTTCATGATTTTTCCCCCGCTCTGATGAGGAGTTAAATGGCATTTTTATGCTTGATTGACTCATATCCCTGTGCAATACAATCGGTCTTTTAAGTTTCCTTCTTATTGTCATAAATTTTTGTAGATATTCATTCTGATACAATATCTTTTGTTCCCGTACGAGTGATTGTATACAATTCTCCGGATCACGAATTTCTTGCTATATTTTTCGTGTTTATATTTTATGTTCTTACATACTTTCACACAAATATTTACCATGGTATAATCAGCCATTACACTAAGAGAAAAATTTGTAAATAAAATAGGTATAAGAACTAAATAAAAATTTAAAATTTTCCAAACTCGACCTTAATCGCAATGGGGATAGTTTTTATTGGTCAAATATTTTAAGTATTTATTCATAAACTTCTGTCGTTAATAGCGCGATATTCTACATTTACATAATTAAATTTTACTCTTTTCCTTGCAAGACTCGATCTTCAAGATAGAGCTAACCTCCGTGTCTGAGGCTTTCTTTCAATAATTGGTCAGTCGGCTTGCGAAGCAAATAGCTTCGGGAGTGGGTTAACTAGGTCGATCCGGCTACATCTGACCCTTTGATGGCGGAAGTGTTCTTTCTAAAGAGGTCAAAGACTCACCTTCATTGTCTTTTACCCAGTTAAAATAGTTAGGACTGGGAAAATAGAGCTTTATTACCATAGGTTGTTGAAAGGGCTTTCTTAAGCACCTCCGTACTCTTCAAAAGAGCACAGTTTCCTGGTTCAAATGAGAAATTTTGAGATCGATTTCATGAAAATTGTGGAGGTAGTTGTAATTTAGCTGTCGATGGATCAAAAAATCCATCCTTGAAACACTTATCAACTCATATTCCTCTTTAATTACTCACTCATGTGTATCAAATATAACGATCTCCTTGCATTCAATAAAATGCTCCTATAAAGCAAGGAATCATTATTTTTGTGTTAAAATGTGATTATAAAGACAGAAAACAGAGTAGGACTGCTGATATCAGCGCAAAATGGAATATTTGGCCCAAAAAGCTGGCCAAAAGTAAAAAACAAAATCGTCTTGGATACACGAAATGATATTTCTGGGTAAAGAGAGTGTTAAATATTTCCATACCTAGCGATGTGTAGCATAGTATGAATTATTTCCAAAGTAGCGAGAACTCAGTCAAAACCTTGCACACTGGTAGATAATAGGTTAAATTTTCGAAATACCTCTAATATTTTGATTTATTTATTTTAAAAATTGTATTTTTCCATCGTCACAAGGTTTGGTATGTAATTTGCGATAGAAATGCTTGAAAATAAATAATATTGATAAAAAAGTTAGGGATATCATTTATATATACTTGAGCGTGAATATTTGAAACGTTAGTGTTAATTGTAACATGATATAACGCAGATTATTTAAGTAATTAGTGCGTATTCGGGCGTTGTGTAAGCAATTTATTTTACGTTATAGTATTTTTTAATTGCCAAGCAAATACTCCTTGGGTTTTTCAGAAAAGGTTCTATATTGGGACCAATGATTTTTTCTAGAAAAACATCAAGGTGCCCGATGAACATATTTCCACCACAATACAGGGTCTGGCCTCTCATTGCTATCAAAAGCAGCGCCTTGGAAAAATTGAATGACATTATTGAGATGAGCGTGCACAAACTTAGACAAGGTAGACATTATTTAGTACTGTCTCTTGTTAACTATCAATGGAATAAACGCTATATATTTGTATTCCTTAAATTGTTTACAATTCCCAAGCTTAATTGAAATAAATCCGTAATATATATTCTAATGATGGCGTAAGTCTGCAAAATCCGTCTAGAAACTAAAAACCCTAGTAAAAATGTTTTTCTTGAAAAAATTATTGGCCCCAACATAGAACCTTTTCTGAAAAACCAAAGGAGTGTTTGCTTGATCATTTAAAAATACTGTGACGTAATATATATTGCTTACATTACGCCAGAATACGCACTAATTACTTTTAAAACACTGCGTCAAGAAGACTGCACAGAATATTCTAGAATGAAAAATAAAATTGGGAGTTCTTTTTTTGATGATAACTATTGAAATTTGAAGATTAGAGTGTTTAGAAGTACTCGTCTTTGAGTGGCCTAGAGTCGAAAACGTAAGAAATTGTCTGAGGGAATGATTAATGATATGGCGCGCCAATAGGAATGCAAGCGAGAAGGAAAGAGATAGAGTCAGGAAGAAAGAGGAACAGATACGGTGAGCTGTTTAGATAGAGTATTCATGAGAATCAATCGCTCGATGCCGTTGAGGAGCATTATAGGTGAGAGTACATCTACATTATACCCCGCAAGCCGAAAAGGCGTGTGGCAGGGGGTGATAGGACACCAACCTTTTACACATAAAAATGAAGTGCTCTAACGAAGTTAGGTGTAGCGTCGATTAAAGTCCTTTTCGGTTCGGGGGAAAAACGAATTCCCATATCTATCCGTTCGAAAAAAAATCTCTCTCAATTTATCTCTTCAATTGGACCTGGAAATATAGTGTGGCTATAATGTTATGTTTTCCGTGTCACTCTTAAAGATATCCATGAGTATGTGAGTTCAGTGGGAAGGACACCAACATTTGATAGCTTTCCGATACATGTCAGTGGTAAACTTTGAGAAGACCTATTCTATCTCATCGATCGAATGTTTACACTTGTTGTAGTGACAGTGGCAGTCGTAAGGTCGGCAAACGCCAAGGCACGTAAAGAAAATATATTTTAAGAACCTTGGGAAAACGCATTTGGCTTCCAAATTCGAAACTATGAATTACAGCGGGGGTGATTTAAGGCCAGGCCATCGGGAAAATTGATTCAGATTGTAACAAAGGTGACCCCAAAGTGAACTTTTTGGGGTCAAAATTATTTTATGGAAAATAAAAAAGGACTCACGGTGCCCATTGCGCTCTCATACCCACAGTTAAACAGTTTTACTGTAGAATATAAACTTTAAAATCTTCAAATATTTCGAATTTTCATGCATGAAGTCTCGTGCTGATGAAAGGTTAGTATGGTTGCGCCATGAGGAAAGGATGGAGAGAAACCCGGCGTCGGAATTAGCCTGCTATTAACGAAAGGCGCCAAGGGGACCACGGATTAACGTCCCATCCAACGGACGGAGATTTGCGCTTGAAATGTCCTGTACATAACACTCAAGCAGGGATCGGACTGCCCTCTAAAAAAATCTCTGCTACCGCCGGAATTTGAACCCGAACCACCTAGGTGGAAAGCCGGCACTCTAGCCACCACACCAACCTAATCACTATGAAAGGTATAAAGCAGAAGAACTATGAAAACGTTAAAGGATTTGCTAATAGGAGAATTGAGTGGAGAGATGCGATAAACCAATCCTCGGATTAGTGTCTGATCAGGATAACGATGACGTTTTACATGTACCTACAATAAGAACGGGGAATTGGGGTTTTTGGAGGTAATACGTATTTCTAAGATGAACCAAAAGCGTCGCAGTTTGCTTTGAAAATTTCGAATCGCTTTTTTGAGGTATATATCCAGATCATGAGTAAAATCCTGTTAATGAAGAATGAAAGAGGTGAAACAAACCTAGATCCTATTGAATTACAGTAATCCTTGTAACATTGATCAAAAGGAAATAGAGATTGGTTTTCTGAAGGAAATAGGAGAAGGAAAAAGAGATTCAAAAGGAAATAGAGATTGAAGTTCTGTTTTATACAGTTTTGAAGGTGAAATCAGATAGGTGACGTCCACCATTCTCCATAAACTGAGTAAATTGATTTCTAGCGTTTATCATGACTCTTACCAGCTTTGCAGGGGTTATGATGGCAATTTCTTCCTGGATTTTGGTCAGCAAAGCATGTTAGGTCCTTGGACGGTTCAGATAAAACGGGATTTCAATAGAAACCCATATAAAAATATTGCAAAAGTCCAAATCGGGACAGCAGGCCGGCCACCCCAAATCACAGAACATCAAATGGTTAGTAAGTTTACTTCGTGGAATGGTGACATCATAGAATACAAAATAAACTCTGTTATATTTATTTATTTATCCCATTTACCCCCGAAAACAGTAAAATGAGGCCTTTAGATTGGGAGTTTAAATAATCAACAACAGACGATCACACACATCCATGTCCTGGAAGGGGCAACCTATCCAGGTGGTACGCGAACCCGCGACCTTCGTATAGTAGGCGAGGAATTATCCCCGACGCCACCAAGACCGTCAAATATTCCACCAAAATATAAAATATTTATCAAAACCTCTACCGGTATATTTGATCTACCTTATATTTGATCTTTTCAGGTAATTTCAGGTTCTGTTATCTCTTCATGACTTTTGGACTACCCGGCGTTGCTCGGGTAGGATAGTACCCAGGGAAGTGGGGCATTTAGATTTTGGAATACATGGTAACGTGGTAGGATTTTTATTTTGAGGAACAAAGCAGATATGATGACGATATATAATTCTAACAGCTCCACGACATTGATCATTATGTGTCTCCTTAGGTGCGTAGACCAACATGTCGTGTGAACGGATACCCCAGCAAAATGGTTTACACCGAGATGATTAGTAGTTACGCGTAGTATCCTTTGAGTTAGGTATGTTTTATCTTTTAGGTGCTAAGAGGTGTGCCTACCCAGCAGGATGACCAACCACAGAGGTTGTATTACCTGACGAAACAAACGGTGATGAAAAAACGATACAAAGGACGCGTCCGACACAACCAGAAGTAGCACTACGGGCTTTGAGAGTATCAGATGCAGCTATGGACTAACTTTGGTTGCAATCCCTGCAGCCTTATAGAAATGCATAGCGAACAGACATCGTCTTTTATAGGCATAGAAGTGTAGAATTTAATAAAGTTCATTTTCGATTTTATCATCAGAGCAGAGCATCAGCTGGGTTGCGATTACAGAACATCTGCCCGAAATGTTGGCCCCTGTGGCAATCGCACTTACCTAACTGATACAACGAGGTGGCGACTGAGCTCTATAGGAGAAAAAACTTATGGTCACATCAAGGGCGTACCGAGGATCAAAACAAGAAGGGAGCCGTGGTCGTTCATGTTATAGCACAGAAAATGTTAAAAGAATTTCAAGAAAGTTATAACAGCGTTTTATTAGTTTTTTTAAATTTTGCTCAAAAATAAAATATTTTTATTTTAATTACATGCTTTATAATAATATCACAAGCCTTGGATTGAAATTAATTTTGTTCAATTCTTTCGCTTTGAACAACTTTTACTTTTACTTCTAGGGGGAAGCTGCCCCCTCCTGCCCCACGCTGTACGCCCATGAGTCACATCACTCGAACGAGACTACTAGCGCTTCGCTACCTCATCAACTAAATGGCGCGCATTTTAGAAAAGGAAGCTATATTGCCGCACCCTGTATTTCGATAAAAGCTAGATTAATACTTAAGGCCTTAACACTCCTTAAAGTCGAATTTTAGCTGCAACAATCTATTAAAATTACCAGGCATAGTGGAAGATTGATAAAGTGGAATCAATGATGACTAATACTAAATAATCATGATTTAGAAAAGGGAAGGATTAACTTGTTAGGTAATGAGGGGTATCGAAAGAGAAAACTTAGAGGAAAGGAAAAGGGAATGAAAAGATAGATAACGGTGGACAATATGACGTAGATGGGAAGGTCCAAGGGGGGAATGGGGGTAAACAAGGTTAAATGGGGTCTCTAAAGGGCCATAGGTGAATGGGCCTCTGTGCGAAATTCAGCGGTTTCAAGGGATAGAGGAAGAAGGGGTCCACAGCAGAGCGGTTGCTATTTTTTCTACCTTGCGCACAAAGAACCAGCCGGCCGCTTTTCTTACCGCAGTCCTTAGAGATTTGCCCGAGAAAGGGATAAAATGGCGAGGGTTACAAGGTGAGTAATGCGGGCTTGCTTAGCTATTATTTATAATAAATTGCTCAGAAGACCGAAACCGATTGCAAAAAAAGCTCTAAGGGACAATTCTCAAGGATGGCAAATGGGGAAGTTCCTTTGTGAAGAATATGCTTACGAAAAGTTGGGCCCGCGGGAGATAAATCCTGTAAGCTCGCGATATCTCATCGTGGAGCACCCTACGGCCTCAAAGGAGATAGGAAACGTGAACAATGATTACGGAAACTAAAAGAGAAGGTAATTATTTTTCCCCTAAAGCATTGATTTTGAAATTTGAGTGCATGGTTTAAAAAAAATACTTTGATTGAAGGAATTTGAATATTTACAGCTCTCCAACCCGTACATAGGTTTTAAGGATTGATGTTCGAGCATTTGTAAATTTTTTCTACGAATTCTTCGAGCAGGTTTTCTGAGTAATTTATTCTACACTTATACGTATTTGGGGAGTTTTTCGAATGTGAAATAAGAACTTTTTTTACAATATTTTTAGTAACAGTCGATTTTATCGACTATTCGATCTTTTGGTTCAAATCTCGATTTTTGTTGAAAAGTTGAGGTTTTCATGTCGATTAAAAATCGATTTCTCGAAAAGTCTATTTCTACCAACATTTTCCCACCACTGTTTATATGCCCTATCATCTAAAACAGAATGTCCTTGAGAGTCAGGGAAACTAACTGCCTTACTTTAAGCCAGCATGCTTGCACAGTAATCCTGTGGTATGATTACTACCCGCGTGTTTGGATAAGGCTCTTCTGAGCTACGTTGACTCCGTTTGCGTCTCCTTGTCACCATCGTTAGCCTAAGTATCTATTCACTCGGCGTCTAATTCTTGATCAGTGTAACGCATTGTGACTGGATGTTTGTATGCTGTGCTGGGATGTATGTACTATAAAGGTGTTATGGATATTGCATCGGTAATTGCTGATTAGAAATAGTTTCCGCCGGAATTTGCATCGAGAATATTTTCCCTTTGTCTGCAGTAAATAGCCATATCCATTTATTTTCTTCAGTTGATTCCTTATTTTGATGGTATTCATTGGTGATAATGAGTCCAAGTAAGTCAGCACGCGACCAAGGATGACATTGCTAAACCCCAGGTCAAGTTATCACTGATGGGTCTTCTTGACCTGTAAGGATGTTTTCGTTAATATGCAAGTTGTTTAGTTAGATAAGAAATTTCATTTCTATGAAATCTACATGTATAAAACAAAGTCGAAATCGTGTTAGTTACATCATTTGTAACACGAAAACGGCTGTACCGATTTTAATAATATTTGGTTCATTAGATTCGTCTCAGCGCGGATAACAATAAACATTAAGAAATAGTATAAGTTTACGAAAAAATTGTTCTTGATCATAGGGTTATTTTTTTGGAGTTGGTAACACTGCAAAAGCTGTCCAGTCGTCAAAACCTCAGGTAATTTGTTTTGTTTTAGCCAGTATAATCACTGAGCTTTGAAAAAATATTTAAAAAATTTCTAATAGTTAAAACATATTATATTAAAATCGTTATTTCAAGCTTAGCCCAGATCAAGTTGAGTCGTCAACAAACACGCCACTAACGTGTGAGTAAACAAATATCCATGCAAATGTTGACTATTTATAATGATCGTGTTCTTGTTGACGAATCGAGCAGATTGATTTCATGTTCTCGGAATTTTTGCAATTTCGTTTCATCGAAAGATCATGAACTTAAGAGTTCCCGAAGATGATTGACAACCAAAATAATCACAAATGGTTGAGTGAGCGCTTGAACGAACTCAATTTCCAATTCGTGTTGCATTCGCGATAATGATTAACAAATCACAAGGTGAGTGTTTATGGTCTGAATCTAGAAAACCCATGTTTTTCTCATGGTCAAACATGTTTGGAATATTCACGTGTTGGTAAACCATCCGCTTAGTTCGTTTTTGCGCCTGATAACAAAACAAAAATTGTTGTATGTCAGAAGGTGGGTACTTGACTCAAGAGAATAAAAACGAATGTGTTGAGTAGACCGGGGGACGTTTACACATGGGGCACGTTTACCCTGTGCATTTTTCCGAACCGAGTTATAACCAGCGCGCCACAAGTCGTGACACAGTAATGGTGCTCCCCAGTGGCTGTTTTCATGAGATTTTGAGCGTGCGTAAACTTGCAAAGGGGCAAGTTTACTTGGAAGGGAGTAAATTTACGCTATGGACTTGGACCTGAAAACATTTTTTTTTGCGATTACAAACACAAATAGGCCAGCTATTGAATGCATAAAAATTTGACTTTATTAACTGCTTTATAAGACACAATGTGTAAAATTTCCTAACTTAAAGCATAAAAATAAAAAAACTCAGGGAAAAAATATGCGTTTACACGCCTACCTTGCGTAGATTGAATAAAGAAAGTGTCTCTCTAACAAGCCATTGTAATACTTGTTTTTGAAGTATTGTCAATTTTTTAAGTTTTATTATTATAAGTCAAAAATACAAATGAAGCACACAGAGTAGCAGGATTTAAACTTGTCATATGACATGTCCATTCACAGCGTGATTGGGCTTGTTATGCCCCATCCCACGAGTAGTAGCAGAATGAACCCAAAGAAATCATTTGGAACTCTATTTGAATCACTTGAGGCGGCATTAACCAATTAATTTTCAATACTTTGACCCTAAGAAAATAATTCTCTAGTGACGCAGTGTTTCTCCTAATACTTAATCACCAAAAAAATCACATTTGAATTTTCCAGTGTCGTCATTTGGAAAATATTTTGGACATCGCATATCTGGTACATCTGTCGGCACTTAAGTGCCTAAGCCTTGAGTACAATGACCAAGCGGGATGGATATAGTGGGGAAGAGGATGAGTAGGTGGTGGGGAGTAGCGAGAGGGATAAGGGCGCACTTTACAAATCGATGAGAGAGAGAGAGAGGGAGTCACGTGGGTTCACGCCCACGCCAACTCAAACCGTCCAACCCCACCCCTCCTCCTCCCACGCCCCCTCATATTCCCCTTAGCCCAATTGCCTTCCACAACATACCCGCCTCGCTAGACTTAACTGGGAAGGGGTTTGCTCCCTTGGCACGCGTATTTCCTTGTTTTGTATTAATACGGTCCCAGCAGTCCCTGTTTGTATATTGAGATAAGGTTGATCACAATATTAACTGCGAAATATTTTTTTCATAGCATATTTAGGGAACCCCCGACGAAAATGCCTATTGGACTAAATATAAGATGTGAAAGGTTTTGGCTTAACTAGCTATTTAATAAATATTATTTATTTTAACCCGTAAAAATTAAAGTATTGAGCCAAAACTTTGCACATCTTATATTGTTAAGTTTGTCTATTGTTATGTTATTATTGTTAAGTCTCATTATTTTATTCTCGTTGATATTTAAGTTTGGAAAAAAGACACTTTAAAGCGAAAACCGTGAAATCAAAACTACGAGGGCCGTTTTTTTTAGACTCCGATAGCTCAGAAAAAACACCATACAAGCGACAGGCGGGCACTGCGCTGATAGGGCAACTCCACGCCCTACGTACCACACGCTCAAGTAATTTCTGACCGTAAGTCGTTAGTTTAAGGTCAGTAGCAATCTCATTAACAACGCTGCCTAAATTGATTCTCCCCCATAGTGTGCACTGCGGAGCGACATCCAGAAAACTCGCTAAATGGCTTCAGCATTCTCCACCTTTATGCCGATAGAAGATAATTTTTTAAATTATCTGTGGCTAGAATGTGAAATAGTGTGAAACATTACGTCCATTCCCATTCAAAATAAAAGAAGAGAGATACTGACTTCTGAAGTGCTCTGATCCATGACAACGACCGTCATCTCAGCGCTGATGCAGCCCAAGTTGCTCCTTGGGCAATTTCAATGGGAAATATTCGAGCACCCGCCGTACAATGTCGACCTATTGCCATGTAACTTCCATCTTTACACTGAAATGAAGATTTGACTTGGAGGGAAGCGTTTTCAACCGCGCGATGAGCTTCCGGACACGCAATATTCTTTGGTAGTCGTAGGCGGAACATTCTACGAAGAAGGTAGTAAAGCTTGTCCAAAGCCACGACCAATTCCTCGATCGCTGACGATATAATCAATCATTTCATCATCTATTCATAGCCCATTGGAGCTTAAAAAAACGGACCTCGTACTACCAGTAGAGAATGAATGTTAAACGTTTGTGTCATTCTATAGGAAAAATACTTTATGCATTCCATACTTTTTCGTGATAAAAATGATAGATCTGATAGCATTTCCAGGCCATTCTGTGGTGCGTATTCTTCAGGATGATGTAAAATACTTGGATCAGAATATCTCAAAATTCCTTAAAAAAGATTCTTTACAGATTTTTTTGCCATTGATAACATTTTGGCGTAGCCTTTCAATGGTTGCTCCATTGAGCTCTTGAGAATATTTCGTGAGCCGTATTCCAATCTTCTAAGATTAGTGTTACCACACTCACTTTTTTCCATGGAGCACAGACAATTTAAAGAAAATGTAGAAAGATATTTCCTTCCAATATTCTACAAAAATCTTGCCGAATATTATTATTTGATAATAAGTTTGACTATTTTATATTCCTATGAAGCTTTGAATAGGTTAAGTTAGTTTTTTCTCATACCTTTATGATAGCCTTATTTAATGACTCAATTCCAAGTTAATCTCTCAGAGCATGAGTTGAATACTTCAACAAATTTACGCCAACACAAAATGAACATACAAAAACCTAATTATTACAAAAGGGTGTTGTATGAAAGATTCCTATGATCATGTTAATGTGAAATACTGCTGATATTTTGACCTTATTGCATAGACCATGTTATAACGCAACTATCTCTTTTTGATTTCATTTAGATTTTAGTAGTGATGAACCCCATTTTCATTTATAATACTTTTTCTGTATGAATTCTCGGAATTCTTATTTTGTTATATAATTACAGGAAATATGCTGCAATTATGGATTTGCATATGGGCTTTTTGATAAACACCCAGAAAGAGCTGAGTTGTTGGTTAAGCGTAAGTATAATAGAAAAGTATAAAAGTCCTGAGGTCTCTTGGAAAGTATCATAATGAGCTAATTCTTTGTTTATATTCTGATATTCGTCTCATTTTCATTCCGATCATGAAATTAATCTCAGCCCCTTTTTCTTGAAAAATTGCAGTTTTTAATCAAGTGGGAACTAGGAATTGTGACTTAAATCCAGCATTTCATACATTTTTACTCATCGTTTACTTTTCGATTAAAATCGACTTTAAGCTAATATTTACTTCGATTTCCAATAAGATTTTAGTTTTAGGTTATCACGTTGGCTTCTCAGTTTTCATTTACTGAAAAAATCATTGTTTACATTAAATATCTATCAATCTTTATCGATGTTAATTTAGAGAGCGATACGATAGATCTTACGTCCTTAATGAACATTGCTCTTCACTAAGCTGGGTTCAAACGCTCATCATAAGGGGATGGAGGAACTACAATCCTTGGAAAAGGGCTCAAATTCGAACAATGGATTATAAATCATAAGTCCATCAGTCATTCATTTTATACTAGCTGACCCGGCGAACTTCGTACCGCCTAACAATCAATGAACTTACAGTTTACTTACACCATTTATAATTCAGGAGCGGCTGTATCGTTTTTAATCATGTTTAATTTATTATAATAAAATAAGGGTACAAATTCAATAAAACTACGTAAATGAGTACCAAAATTGCTTGTCAGAAAGACATTTTCTTTATTGAATCTACGTAGGGTGAATCGGAGCACGTTTACGCGGATTTTTTCAACAAATTTTCTTACGTTTTAGCTTAAGAAATTTTGGGCATTGTGGTTTAATAAAGCAGTTCATGAAATAAAAATTATACGCATTCAGTTGTTGGCTATTTGCGTTATTAGCTGTAAAAATATGTTTTTAGGTCCAAGTCTGTTGCATACACTTGGCCCATTCAGGGGGCAGGTTGACACGACCCCAGACCGACGCTTGACTGATGCTCAAAATCGTGCAAGAAAAGCCCCTGTGAAGCAGCATTCGCATTAAATGACTTAAGGCGCGCCAGTTTTAGTATCTCTGTTTGGAAAAAATGCACTGCGTAAACGTACTGCATGCGTAAACGCACCACGGTGAGCCCTACACATTCGGGTTTAATGTCTTGCGTCAAGCACCTTCTGAGAAACAACAGTTTTTGGTTTGTTATCAGGCGCAAGATGAAGCGGATGAAGCTAAATAAATATAGCGAAGCAAAGCAGTGACGCAGCGAGGGGAGGTTTTGAGGGATAACCCCCCCCCCGCCCCCCCCCCCCCCAAGAGCTTAGAGAATTTTTTTATGAAAGATTTTGTTATTAATATTAGGGGGACGGATGACTAACAAACAAAACATATTTAACTATTCACACAGCCACAAAACCCACTATTTTGAACCATTTATCTCAAAAAATGTCTGAGGGAAGTGCCCCCACACTTCCCGCTTACCTTAGCGAGTTTTCTATACCCTACAGACCCGTGGTATTAGCTGCGCCCAAAACCCCCTATCCTAGCTACGCACTTGAAGCGAAGGATGAAATACAGAGGATGGTTTATCGACTCGTGAACATAGCACGCTAAATTGACCATGAGAAAATCACGGGTTTTCATTAGCACATGAGCACAAACAACACAAAAACTGAAAGAATGACCATGCGATTTTTTAATCGTTATCACATATGCAACACGAATTGTAAATTGAATACGTTTTAGCTCAAAAGGGCATATGAGTTGAGATCATGGAATCTACGGAATGAGGACTTCCTAACCTTTGAATTTTCCTTTGAGTAAAGTTGCGTGAATCACATTCATCACCAATTTTTTTAATGATCAAACACGTTCCGTTGGATAGTTATGGTTGGTTTAGGCTTCGAAAGATCATGAGCACAGAAACTACATTTTTCTGTAAATCGTGCCTTGGTAAGCCAGGTACGTCCAAGGACTTAAAATATTCAGATAGATAGTTGTTGATTTCGTCTTCGTTTGTTACACATTTAAAAGATTCGAATCCATGCAGAGTACGAACTATTTGAATTTACCTCGTTTTAGTCATCCACATCTTCGTTCTTGCTCGCTAAATCAACTATCTTTGATTCTTTTGGTGATCAATCATATTCTGGAACTCTTTGTTGATGAGCAAACTACTCGATTCCTCGACAGGAACACGGACATTACCATTTGTCAACAATTGCTTGGAGATTTGTTTACAAACACGGTAGTGAAGTGTCAACTCGAGCTGGGCCACGGCTGGGCTTACAATCAGCTCGAATTAAATTTTCAAAATGTAATTTCAATTTAATTAATATTTTGAATATATTTAGTAATTAAAATGTTATATTGTTACTAAATTCAGTTATTAAAGTGGTAAAAACAAAACTAATTATTTAATTTGTAGTTTTGACCGACTTATCAATTGTTGTGTTACTATAACTCCTAAATGCATGTCCATAGGAAAGAGATGAATTTATTTTGTGAAATTGTCCTTTTTTTAATGGCCTATATGTTAACCCCGCCTGTGACGAATACAAAGAACCAAATCTCATTGAAATCGGTGCAGCCGTTCTCGAGTTATAAGTGTTCTAACTAACACGATTTTCGACTTTCTTTTATATATATAGATTTCTCTCCATTGCGTAAATCAATCAATTTACTAAAACGATCTCTCGACGCTTATAAAATCGGGGTTACTAAGACCACATAAAGTATTGTTGAGGGCGAAAGAAGGTACTCGTGGTACTATCCGTCTATTCCTTTCATTTGAACGTTGTTGTGAGAGTATTTTTCGCTTTGTAAACCACTTATGGAAACAAAAAAAACGATAAAACATGACACAGCAATGTTCCCACCGCCTTCTCGAGCCCGCTTGAAGAATTTAAGCGCTAAAATATTGGTTCACTATAAATTTGAACTATGAACTGGAATTAGTCCCAATCTCATGGAGGCGCATGAAGAAATTTGTGAAAGTAACAGCATACTGGTCTCTCCTCGAATATCGAGACAAGTGGTGCGTTACCTTATGTATCATAAAATTTCATCTGTACCAGTTTTATCGGCCTTAAGAGAAAATTCTTTCACGGATGAAGCTAACATAGGCTGGTAGTGACGCTGCTGAGATGGAACGAAATGGTAAAAATTGAAGTTGAAAAATGGATTTTTGATCGAAACTCGAAGGTCAGGGCTCGACCTTTGACTATTGAAACTCGATTTTTGATTTTAACCGCCATCGATTTTTCCATCACTAGGCTCGACTCTCCGCTAGCATAGCCAAGTAAGTGATATTTGCCACGAAACAACACTCGCAGAAGGCGACTCAATGAACTTAAAGTCGAGTTCACAGAAGGAATGGATTGTTTGCAATGCGCAATTTCATGAAAGGAGGTGAATGAGAGGGGAAATAAGCAGTCGAGTAAGTTGAAAACCGTTGGTCAGCGATTACGTCGACACCGAGATGTTTGCTTTCTGGTCCGTTCAGCTTTTCGCGGAGCTCATGCCAAACATTGCAGTGTGTTGGCATTTGAGTTTTGCCGCGCTATTAATTATTCACGCTTTCCTCTCGTCTCTTGTTCTTTAACGTGACCACTTCAACTCACTCAGTTCTCCTGCCCTGCTTTATGAGGGCCTGAGGACCGTTTCATATCTCAACTGCATTTCACTGCCCTCTCTACAGGGGGGTAACACTTTTCAACCGCAGGCAAAAGCCTTGTAAAACCCTCTTAAACAATCAAACTCAACATTTGTGAGATTGCGCAATCGCAATATCGATGATCGCTCAAAGTTCTCGTTTAATTAAGTTCAAAGATTTATTGTTTCAGAAAATTGGGGGGTTAGAAGCCAAGATGTACAAGTGATATTTTTTCTAAACAGAGTAAGGTACATAAATTAGGTAAAGAAAAAAGCTGTCTGCTAGATATTTAGTAGCGCATAAAATTGTCCATTCGATTTCAGCACAGAAGATAGATTCGCTCGCATATCTTGGCCACCAAGTTTTGTATATTTATTCTAGCAATTTCTGCACCTAGCTCTGTTTAGAAAAAAATCACTCGTGAATCTTGTTTTCTCACCTTCTCAGTCATAATAGCAAATTTCCATCCAACCTTAATTATTTAATGTCCTTAAAAAGCCAGTGTATCAAATAAAATGTCAGAAAGGCTGGATACCCAAGAAAAGACGTTTTCGTGATAAATGTAAAATGCACCCAAAAATGTTTTCATTGTAATTTTTTCATCAAAATTTTTTTCATATTAATTTTCATTCTCAGTAACTGAGGAGTTGCGACCCCATATTTATGGACAAAAATTCTTATAATTGTATCAGCTTTTGTGTATGAGACTGTATATGAGATGTTAGGCGCCAAAATGAGGAATTTTCCTCGTCTAATCAGGGAACGTCCTAAAAATTTTCGCTGTTTAATTTTTAAAAATTGGATGTCGAGTTGATACTCAAATTTCCCTTAAAAAGTTTTTGAAGAAAGAATTGCTTCCTGTACTGGTGGTCACAGCCTGTGTTTTGATATGAAGTTTTTTCTCTTTCATTTTTATTTTAAATGTCTACCTGAAAAAATAGCATTGATATCGCGTTATTAATGATGAATTACATTGCTCCATCGGTATTTTCTCAAGAGGCTTACTGAAACATATTCGATATTGATTGATAAAAATGTTCACAATAGAAGTAAAAAGTTGTGTTTTATGAGTCGTGGAGATATTTTACAAAGATAGGCTTTCCTCTTTTATGTATCGAGCGCCTATGAGCGCCATTGTTGTAGGGGCGGTTTTTCATATCGCTTGAGTACACACCATGAAAATAGGAATAACGTCGACTTTGGAAAACGCCTTATATTTAATCCCGATAAGGTTTTGCGTTACTGTCTGTCGCACTATCGACTATGCGCCGTTGTGCGGAGGCAGAAAGAAATATGTAATGAGTATCTAATTATTGCATACTTTCATCTGGTGTGATCTTTAATAGACCATTTGAAGGGAGACTACGGATGTATATCATCTGCGTAACCACTGTTATTTATTCGTAACTTATTACGTAAATCATATATTAGATTGCCGTCTGAAGCGGACGGATACCCACGGCTCGACCGGTTATTTTTGATGACAGATGAATGGATTAAAACTTATGCTATGATCTGGAAATTTTCAGGATAGACTCCAATTAACTTTTGGCTGTCTTTAAAATTTGATAATTTTTTCCTTTTTAATTTCTCAGATGCTTTTTTATATTTAAGAAAGAGGCAAATATTGACAAAGGTAAACTGTATACATAATTAAAGGGATACTAAAATTTCAAGGTGATCGGGAAATTTAAGTATACCGGACTAGCCACGGTGATGAATTTACTTATAATACTATAATATATGTATATTTTATTACTATAATACTTTATAAATTTATTTATGGGTGGGGGCAAGATGTGGTATTTGAGAATTTTTTTTTATTATTACAATGTATGATATGCCAAAGTAAAAAAAATATAAAATCAAAAAGGAAATATGACAGTGCTGGCAGATGGAAAAAACTTAGCTCAATGGAGCGGGCAAAAGACAACTTAAACGCAGCGACTGTGTGTAATTTTCATATTTTTTTCCTCATTTAAAAATCCATTACAGTACTCCCTCTATAATCCGGCAATTATTTTATACGGCCCTGCCAGTAATTCGAAGTAGGCAGCTACCAAGCGGGTAGCTCGGTAATTTCGATTAGTCTACTTTGGAGGTGAGCCTGGTCCAACTCAGATGATAGGGGAAGTAGTGCTTACTGACATACATGAACAGTTCAGTGGACCATTGATGCAGTACTGTAAGTTTAATATTTCTTTATTGTAGATTAATGAACGTTATCACTTCGACTACGTTTGTGTGCAAATAACGAGGGCTGTTCAAAAAGTATGTTTTTATCCTCTTCAAAGTATCCTCTTTAGTGATGCACACCCTTCTCCTAGCGCTTTTGCCACTGTTCAACACATTTCTGGAAGGCATATTTTGGAATGCTGTTAAGCTCGGCCGTCGTATTCTGTTTAATGTCTTCTCTTCCTTGAAATCAAGTTCCTTTCAGGGGCATTTTTGGCTTAGAAAATTGCAAGATGTCGCAGGGAGCCATGTCGGGGGAGTATGGAGCTTGGCGAACCAGAGGAGTGTTGTTTTTAGCGAGAAAACTCTGAATTAGACGTGAAGAGTGGGCTGGTGCATTGTCGCGGTGGAGCTGCCAAGTTGTTGTTGCCCACAGTTTCGGTCGTTCCCGCCGCACAGCATCACGTAGGCGACGAAGAACCTCAAGATAGTATTCTTTTGTGATTTTTTGGCTGTATGGTGCGTACTCATGGTGCACCACTCCACAGGAGTCAAAGAAGACTATCAACATGACCTTGACTTGACCTGCCTGAATGCGATTCACTTTCCACTCACGTTTGACCGTTTTTGAATTGATTGCGCCAACCTTTTATTCGAGTACTGCTCATGACAGACTCCCCAAAAGCCTGTTGAATCTTGCGAATTGCCTCCGCTTGCGAATCACCAAGTTTTTGGTAAAATTTAATGCACTGATGTTGCTCTAGTTTCTTTGTCATTTTATGACTTGATAAAAAAACAACCAAGCGCAAGAGAGTGGTTTACTCTACTAGGCTGACTGCCGGCGACTGAAGCTTCGTCATGCAATGAAACAGTGCATGCGCGTATATGAAGGTCCCCTCCACATCCCCACTAAGCCTGGTCGCCAGCGCTTTATTCGTTTATGCGGGAAGACAGAAGGCCCGACACTTTTTGAACAGCATCGTATTATATGCAAGATTGTATACAAACATAACCTCTGCCGTTTAATTTCGTGCTTTTTATTGATTTCCAGTAATCCGGCGTTTTCAGTAATCTGGCAGTGCTCTTGTTTGATATCTGCCGAATTACCGAGAGACCACTGTATTTGCTTAGTGCTAAACAGAAATTGACACGAGTAAATGAAATCAGTTCAACGGAATGGACTAAAAGAATACAAAAAAACGGACACAGGAATTGCAGCATTTCTTATGGTTATAAATTTGTAGGTAATACTCTGCCGTAGCTACGGAACTCGTTTAATTACAATCACTCGATTTTATAAACTCGAGCTATCGCTCTTTGCTTTCTAAAGGCCATGCTGAGATGTGATTTTTTACTTATAATTTACAATTTTTTGCATTGGTAATTTAGGTTCTTCTACATCAAATGTGGATCATAAGGAAAGGCTATTTATGAAGCTAACATTTCTTAATCTATTTCTGAGGGGTGACTTTTTTTATCAACTACTGTGAGGAACGCTTTTGCATTATGGGGTCTTGTAATAACTCAGTTCATGTTTGTGTGCTTGATCAATTTTATGTTGCGGAGAAGATTAATACGTAATTGACGGAACCAAATCCCTTTCCAAACACCCTTGAGCTGAAGGTTGCTGTCGTAGATGGAGACATTTTGTACATGTCGTTCTTCAAAACGTCGTGAAGCCAACTACCCAATGGAGAACCCAAAAATCCTTTCTGCGCCTGATACGAAGGGAAAATTTACACGCTACAGGCACGGAAAAAGACCCAGGAACAGGAAATCTATCATGAATTCAATGTAGGCAAGGTTGCACATAAAAGTATGTATATCACCATTCGGAAGGTGATTATTTCCCGTGCCCTGTCACCTCCATGAGGCAAAAAGGTCAGGGTCACTCTTCGTTGCGGGGTGTGAGAGGGTCGGAGTAATGTCAGGAGCGGTGTTTTCGTCTCAGAAGGCAACCTACTCTCGTTCGCCCAACCTTCGGACTGTGCGCTTCGAATCGATTCGGCAATTAAGGACTTCATTGGCTCTCTCGAAATTCGAGATACTCTGGCTTCTTAATTTATCGATATTGGTCATCGGCCTCCAAAATTGTTCCGGTGACCCTTGCTACGACGAGGGTTCAACGGAAGAGGAGATTGCGCCGACCGAAACAGATTGGAGACTCATCGGATAACCTCAAGAGCCAAGTTTAGGGCAGTGATTTCCGAGTAAAGCTTCGGTATCATCCTCTTTCTTTATAAATAGAGCTCCGAGCACTTTGGTCCTGGATATTTATGACTAACGACAAATATAAGGTGATATAAAAATAAATTATTTCGCAAGAGTTGACATTGATACCTGTTAAAGATGAAATGATCGGTAGACTTTATTATTATTTTTCTACTGTGCGTATTTTTGGAATCGCACAGTTAATAGCCTGTGTTTAAACGTATAGCTTATTTACGTGGTAAGGTTCTGATGACTAATTTTTGGTAGACCTGTGATCGAAAATCTATTTTTTTCAATGAATACCATAAAATTAAAGAAGATTGGTCATATTTTAAGGGGGATGGAGGTTTTAAGACTGTAGTCGAGGGAGCAGTGGAGGGAAAAAAGAGAAGGTGAAGAAGAAGGCAGAAGATGATAGATGCAGTGAGGTTAGAATGAAGGTACAGTGGAACTTGGGCAATTCTAACATTTAGAGACCAGTTAAAAACTTCGAACTATCAAAAAATTCGAATTAAAGAAGTCCTTAATAAATAGTTCCAAAGCAATAAAATTCATATTTCCAATCAAAACTCTTTATTAAAATGACTCTCTTGAAATATGATTACCTTGAGTAACGCCTATTAACAAGATTAAAGTAACCTTAAAACAGGAATATTTATTTCAACGAACTACGAAGTAAAGTATGGTCACATTTTTATTCTAACTTCAAATTGTCCTAAGAACATTTGAACTTTTGTGCAACTTTACTCGTAATCGTATACGTTTGGCCAAATGTCATAGCATAACGCACTGCAATAGAATTATAATAACTAAAGAGATTAAAACCATTGAATACGTACTTCATTGACTAACAGAATGTTGAAAAACAAACATAAAGCTCCTGGGATGGCAGGCGTAAAACAAAACCTACTGTTTTTCAAAAAAGGATAATATTTTTTGCCTGTTTCCTCGAATCAAGCCTCTCGGCTTTTATAAAAGATTATAATATATTCAAAGAGTTGAAGTATGAATCACTTACATTAATTCGGTTTTCAAAAAAATAAGTGGTTCATGATGCACTTGGCTATTTCGCGATTTCTGATTTTTTCTCAACGTCTTTTTTCCGCTTCTTTAATCACCGATTTTTTATCAGCTAAAGTCAAATTTTTATGGGCCCGGGTTTTTGTCGACGAGGTTGATGCCATGGTCGCTACACTAACTAAACGATGGATTCACAATTATTTTGAGTCACCGATAATTATTTATACCTTAATTTGACACAGAAAAAATTATAATTAACCAAAATAAAATTCTAACTATCCATGATTTTTTAAGCATTTTTTAAAACACAAAATGCTAGGAACCAAGGAATTATTCGAATTAAAAAATATTTTGAATTAAAGAAGTTCAAGTTAACTAGTTTCCACTGTTAAAGAAACTGAAGAGGAGGCCTTGGACAGACGGAGATGGATATATATCAAAGTTTCAGGCTTCACTTGGTGAAACTATCTACATTGCAAAATAAACCTCTCATTTCGGGCCAGTCACGTATTCCTTGCTTGTTGACTCCTTCCCCTTCCTCTGCCCTCTCACACCCGCTCTGTGTATATAAGGGGCTTACGGTGAACCATTTGGTAGCTTTGATAATGACTGTATACTAGTCGAAACCCTGGGTCGGAACAATAAAAGTTTTTGAGGAACATTACTAAGTGATTTATTTCGCACTATAGGAGGAGGTGGGGGAGACTTTGGTGTTTGGGAACTGCCAGTCGGCAGAAAACCAGTTGATGATGATGACCTTGAAATAATCGTAGAAAAGAATGAATCCGAGGATTACCGCTCAAAATGGAAAATAAGCGTAGAAAAGAGTGTATTCGAAGATTGATGAAGGGAATTTAAATTGAAATTGATGTGGTAGAGGAAATTTAATTCATGAGTGGCTAGTGAGCTTAAAGGGGCGATGTAGCCTTGTGGATAGAGCGCTAGGCTACTGACCCAGATTCGAATCCCGTGTGAAACCTTCGGACAACACAAATCAGAGTCCTCAAACTGCGAGGTGGCATAGGAAAAGATCCTGGATAAGAGATAGTGAAGTAGAAGTGATACGCCTGTGACTTAGTCTAAGGTGAGCTCTACCCTTAAGTATCCTATATTAATAATTCATGTATTGCTCCTTAAACAATTTAAAAATTTAGATATCTTCAGATACAAAACCAATTTTGGAGCTTTAGGTGAACCCAGAGGCTATTACCTGTTGGATGAATGACATTTCAGGAATACAATCGTAAAGCTGAGCATATTGTTTCATAACAAAACATGTCTTTAAGATGAAACTTTGATTCATAAGTAATAAAAAATAAAGATCCATTAAAGAAAAAGCAGTGGAATTGAAATAAAATTTTTTAAATTAATAAATCAACATGGTTTGAAAATACTTCTATGAGGTATACCTTATAATATTTTTGTTGCAAAATAACCAGTGTGTCACATGCTTCGGGGAGATATATGTGCTGTTATTCTCTTTGATTGTTTTAGGCAAACTGTTGTAAATTTCATCACATTTTATTTCCAGCATTAAGGTTGAGTCGCTGAGTCAGTGAACGAATTAAATTAGTTAATAATACTGGTATATATTAGCGGTTGATTAAATGAGAATACATTGCCATCACATGAAAGTGCATTCTTCCTCTTCGATCTGTCGTTTGCTGGAGAGCTTTGGCCTAGTCTGAGGTGAGCTCTGCCCTTAAGTATCCATTATAAATAGTATATTTATCGTTTCTCAAGCAATTTAAAATTTTAAATATCTTAGATACAAAACCAATTTTGATGCTTTGGGTGACCCCAGAGGTTATTACCTGTTGGATGAATGAATTTCAGAAATACAATCGTAATAATGAGCATATTGTTGCATGACAAAAAATATCTTTTAGATGAACTTTATGAACTAAAAGATACAGATGGCTTAAAGATATAACGCGTTAGTATAGAATTTCGTCGGCTTCCACTTATACCCGCCAGCATTGTTATAAATTCGTTTGCCTCCATAGAATTATACTTGAAGTATATGATAAAAAAGTGTGGTGTGCTTCAATTAAAGCAATTATGGAATAAAATGAATCCCCAATGGTCTCTTGTGGGAAAGTTAAGGGATTGGTTAAAGGAGTATAAATCTCACTGAAGAACGATTAGCTTAAGGCCAGGCAAGGATAATTATTGAAAATTTCCATAGTCGGCAGGAATATAATCAGGAAATCAATGAGATTTAGGATCGATGACCTTTCGTAACATTTGTCTCACTAAGCCATCATATATTCAAGTCACTTTTTCCCCACCTACGCATGCTGAATATTTCATTATGTCTGGGAAACTTGGTAAATTACTTGGAAATTTTATCATAGCTACGCCATTTGAATATTCCATCTGCACTTGCAATTTAATCCAGATAATGGGATGAGGCCTTTTTTCTATCTGATTATCACTCGGTATTATTTCCATTTTTTTGTTTCTAGCCTCAGAAATTGAAACTTTTCGATTAATTCTGACGAAATCAATTTTTCTCTGATGACGCAGGAATTAAATGACATTATTAGATGTAATTTACAGTTACCGCAGTATGAAAGCGCAGAAAGGGTGCAACAAAAAGAGTAAAAAATAACTTTGAATATTAAGAGTATGGCAGCTAAAATGACATCAGTTTCAACTCAATTATTAGGTGCATGAATAATCCATGGATTTTAAGGGTGGAGCTCCAGTAGGTACGTCACATAGATGAGGTCAAGACAGAAAAAGGTGCTTATACGAGTCTCTCATACCCTTGTGACTACTGCAACCATTTTACGATGGTCAGTACCACAAATGTTATGATATACCATGAGCCTCGGTACAATTTCCACAGGAAATCAGGAAATATTTAGTATTTAAAATTTTTAATTATCTCGTGGTACCTGGAGTGCCCATATTGGTATTCTGAATTTAATCAGCTGTAACTGAAGTCTTTGAATCGTAGTGAAGAACCAAATTTTTTAGGACCACAGCCTCGTTATATCGGTATCAACAATTTTAATGATTCACATAAATTGCCAGGAGAACATATCCACCCCCTAATATCTAGTACTATGTGCCGCGGTACAATTGGCATGAGAGTTCTGGAACCTGGTTAGTGTAGTTGTCTGCGCAGAGGCCGGAAAAACCAAAGGTTCGTGGTTCGATTCCCGGTCCTGGGCAATTTTTTCTCATGGAAATCCATGTGCAGTTCAGTTTCCGCGGCAGACTTCGAAATATTACGCTCAAGTGGATGTTTTAAAAACGTAATTGATCACTTAAGGCAAGGGTTTTCCTCCCGCGGCCCACCGGCTAATTTCTTGCGGCCTCTAGAGGCCAAAGAAATATTGTATCGCGCCACAAAATATATAATATATCGATAAAATATTCAAAAAGAAAAATGTCAACAATCGCATTGATTTATTGAAATTTTAACCAATTAGTTAATGCACTTTGAAATTGTTTTTATTTTATTGATGTGCTGGTAAAGTGACATGGAGCATTGTGGCCCGCCGGAAGATTTGAAATCGATTTTAGGTCCTTCCATAAAAAAGGTTGAAGGGATAGAGAAAATATATGATATAATGAAGACAAAAAACCTGGGTTTCAAATAAAGATTAGTGAAGATAGTGGGGTGGTGGCCGAGACGGATGGCCATCAGACTTTCACTTATTGTCTGTCATTTTCAGCGTGAGGGATGACAATACGCCGCGCCGGCAGCTAGCTGCCTAGCCTACGCCACCAATCTACCTTCATTAGTATGCCAAATGGAAAATTCTTCACTTCTATTAGCAACTTCACTTCCTACAATTCCCTGAATCTCATGTGCCATATCGTCTTTCTTCTGCGTCTAGCTCCGCAGTTGTACCAAGTCTTGGAAGTCAGGCATCAAGTGAACAATGATATCTATAACTGGTAGGGGGACACCCAGATTTATTTATTTTATTTCGTAAGAAAGGCTTTGACTCTTTCATTTAATGTTTATTATTATTTATGTTGCCTCAGTTTACTTTTCCTGGGTGAAATGCACCTGAAATTAGCTTGCCACCAGTATGAATTTGAAGTTTAGCTCTATACTCAGAGTTATACATTCTGGATGACATCCATGTGAACCTTTCGTGGATGACTTCCCTCTACCAAGCTCAAGGAAGTGATTTCAACCACATTTGAGTTAAGTGACCAGTTTCTTCTCTTGCTTGTGTGTGTCCCACGTATTTACGCGGATTTGAAACTAGGAAACCGAAGTGTCATTCAAAACAAGTGGACTGATTGTGACGTCCGAGAATGTGGTACAGTGAAAAATTATTGTTCTATGAAAGAGTTTACTTAAAAAAATTTGAAACTTTGTGCCCAAAATTTTTTATTCCGTTTTGTAAATGATACAGCAAATTTCTTATCCATGCTTAATGTCATCATTGTTTTCCACGCATCTCCGTGTAAACTGATTGCTACCGCCTATCTTTGCTGTCTTCTTTCGACGACTTCCTTCCTTCAATCGATCAGCTCTTTCCTTCCCTTTGACCTTTCGTCCTGCTCCTAAATTCAACAAACACAATCTCCAAGTTTACCTCATTCCCTAGAGTCAACACAGCTAACCTATTACGACTCATCTATCACGAAAATCTTATAAATCTTGCTCGGGACTTTAGAACTGAACACGTACTATTTCTCTCTCCAATTCCTAGACTTTAGTCAAAGGAGGCGAATTATGGTGGGCTCGTCTGTAATCTTATCGATTTCGTTAATTTTAGTCTGATATAATGTTTTTAGCTGTGTTATTTCATTGCTTTTATTTTTTTCATTAAATTTATTTAAATGGAATAAAGCTCATATCTTTCCTTTCATTCCTTTAGAATTGTGCGATTTTCTGTAACATAATAAGTTTTATCGTGCTGGAGCGGTGCGAATAAATAAAATCGAATATTCACTTTCGAATTGAGTTGTCCAAGAAAGTGTAACTTAAAGAAGTTACGGGGACTCTTTTTAAAAGAAAGGTTAAACCTGTAAATTATTGTAAAATTTCAGCTTATTTAGCGGATTGAACCTTAACTCCCTAAAAAATATTTTAGTACAAAGATCGCTGTCAGTGGCAATGAAGATACGGAAGAAATTATTACCACGTATACATTGACAGTTTTGTATCCTAATTTGCAAATGAGTTTCTGAAATGTGAAGTAAAAATATCGAGTGTATTGCAGCATGCTATTATGCTTAAATTTAAAATTATATTTTCATCTATTATTCCCTAATAGATGCATGATGAGTAAATACCTCGTAAGAAACTTTGAGAAAAAATAATAATTACCTATGACTAATATTTCTCAGGTTTTCAGAAGTTGCAAACGAGTTCCTAAAATGTGAAAGAAAAATACCTAGCGCATTGTAGCATATTGTGACACACAGAATATTATGTTTCATTCCATTACCTCCTGTTTCATAGTCAAAATCTGTTAATTCTTCCTATGAAACTAGGAGAAAATAATGATAATTACGTGCATTTTAAGAGGGAACCATGAAAAATACTGTCATTTTACTCCTGAGATGGTAAAAAATTCAGCAATATATGTGGTAATGCACTTCTCAAAATCTCATTTGCTAATGATATAATCCCGACCCAATTTAAATAGAGCCCAGAAATTGTCTGCACCATTTAGCGACCAAAGTTGACCGTTACTTGGTGCCGCGTGCCAAAAACAATATGACTCTAGTGAATGAAATAGATTCAACGGAATGGGCTCAAAGAATATTAGAAAAAAACACTGACGCAGAGATGACTCTATTATGGACTTTTCATATACGTACATTTAATTAGAAATCATCAAGTTTACGATTTGTCGTTGGGGAGTTGTAATGAACTCTTAAACGAATGGTAATGGCTAATTCTGTGTATTTTTAAGCAGAAAAAGATGAAGGTAAGAAGGCTTATGAAGGTTAAGAACTTAGAAAAAGGTTTTACGCGTAGTCGCCAGGAAAATACACGGTATTATTCAAGGCATACCTGCCAGCAACAAGCGCGCAAGACTACAAGGCAACGCCAGGAGATGTAAGAATTTGGATTTTTTCGGCGTATCAGTTTCAGAAAGAATTTTCGTGAAATTGGCTGCATATTTCCCGTCTTTTCGAATGTCAACTTGTTCATCTTCCTAAGGGGATATTCTGAATGAAGAATCCCCTGAAGATCGTTCAGAAGATCCCATGAGGATGAAGAACAAGTCGATCTTCCAAGTGTCGGGAGACTTGCAGCCAATTACCTGGTGGAGTATCCGATAATCCTTTCTGCAACGCCAAGATCTTTCCCTTTCAACTGAGGGAATGATGCAAGGCGAAACAGGACCATCTCGTACCTTACCTTGCATTTGGCTATAATCTTTCGGACCACATGATGTTGGAGGCCACACACATCATTGTCTCCTACAATTCTTTCTGCAGGAGCAATTGGAACTAATGGTGCCTTAATTTCTTTCCATAGTAGACTTATATTTTGAAAACTATCCCAGATATTGACCCTGCACCTCATGCATGAATCTGAATGAAAGGAATAGGATAGTCCTCAAAATTAACAATTTCATATGTACTAAAAGTCATTCCTATATGGGACATGCCCATTTGACCGTAATTATTGGATTTCACAATTTATTTGCGCAATATTATGATTTTCATGCATGCTTTAACATATTTTTATTACGTATTTTTAACGGTCTCAAAGTATTTTTATCATGATTACGTAAGAGGGGCCTTGACTCTTTCATTTAATGATCATTGTTATTTATCTTATCTATTAAATGTGCAAGGGCAAGTATCACGATATAGGGAAAAAGGGGTAACGATTTGATGGATTGACAATAATCAATCTTTCTTGTCAATGGCCTTGACCATGATAAAAACAAAAATGGCAATTTCCACGCCATTTAATATAACACTAAACGACCGACATGGTTTCAAGACTTTTTGTCATTTTTGACCTTGAAAATGACACAAATTGTTGAAACCATGGTCGGTCGTTAAGTATTAAATTAAATAGTGTGGAAATTACCATTTGTGTTTTTATCATGGATATAGCAATATTCCACAAAATCAAGTCTGAACGGATTTTATAAATGGCCTTGACTCTTTCATTTAATTATCATTATTATTTATGTTATCTATTTAATGTGCAAAATCATCTCTTAAACGTTTCTAACTTATAATCTAGGTTTTTTTCGACCTTTTAAAGTAGTTTAAAGTGTTTTTATGCTTTATTTTTTGATCTTGGTGTGTACTGACTAATTTTTTTAATCATCATCTGTTTTAAAGAAAGATTGATTATTGTCAATCCATCAAATCTTTACCCCTTTTTCCCTATCTCGAGATACCTGCCCTTGCATACTGGAAGCCATTACTTTTCGTTTCCTTTACGCTAGTAATTTTCATTTTTTCTTTTCGCCATTTCATCGGAAGCCTCCCAAAGGAATCACTTCTTCGATCACTGATTCCCTAATGGCAAGCTTTCTTGAGTTTTCGCCGCAGCTTTTCGTTAATGAGGAATCTGTATTAAGAAGTCTCAAAAGCATTTATAAGAAATTGCTTTTTTCGTCAACGCGGCTTATGTAATGCCTAGATAATGAGAAAAAAATCTGACTTTTTATCATTATAAAAGGCTATATGGTATCATTCACCCATTAATGGATCTGTGGGGTAAAAATAAATGGCAGAATTATTGTTTATCTAATCATATAGAATCATATAGGATTGATTGAGGCATAAAACACCATCATAAATAGATACTACATTGATCCAAAGTTTTAGCTACATTAATATACAGAAAAAATTCCAGAATTTAATCATTTTGACCAAAAAAAAACACTTTTTGTAAGAATTAATCCTCTGACTAATCCTACATCGGCTGCTTTTTTCGGAAGTAAGTCATTTATAACTAGTTCAAGAGTTAGGATTTGCGGATAACGTTTCTTTTCTTTATAGAAAAACTATCTTGAGGGATTCCGTTATCTTTCTACCGGCCTGGAGGTAATGAGTGGAAGAATTCAGCTAAGAGGAGATGTCTTAGAAACAAATATTACTACTTTCCCCGCATTGTGGGAGCGTTAATGATAGATGCATGAAAAAATAATACCAATGTTTTTACGAAAAATGAAATGGATTGGAGTATTAACCTCGCTAATTTTTGTTGCAATATTTTTCATCCCTTTCAGAAAACTATTTATTTCTACTACACTCTGAATTCATTGTAAGTGAATCAGAATTATGATTAATTTTAAGAACAAGGAAGGGATAGTGTATGATATTCTTATTATCTTGTAGGAGTGCATGGAAATTATGTCCTGCACGGGGTATCCAGTGCCATGCCGGTAGCGGCCGACTTATTTAATTATTGTCACATCACCAAATACAGCGCTATTTGGCCTTTAAATAGTGCTTTTCATAAAATTTAACAATTATACTTGACGAACATCCATGCGGGGCAACCTACCTAGGCGGGAATCGAACCCTGCACTTTTTTGTGCACTTTTTTCCAATATGTCTGTATTCAGAAGCTCAATGGAATTTGACCGGAACGCTCCTGAATTCTGAAAGATGAGTTCTTTGATAGAAATGGGAATGAGGAGGGTATGAATCGGCTACCGGAGGGTACGAATCGGAACCGACGTAAGGAGACTAATCAACTGATCTATCAAATTTACATTCCTAGTGGAAAAGCATTGCATTGAGCAACAGACGTTTTTGGGACTGAAATTGTCCATTCCCTAAAATACCTTTGCCTGAATGGAAGGGTAGCCGGCGGGATTATGTTTACAATTTTCATTTCCAGCCTTTAAATGTCTTCGCTATGTATCGATAGGTAATCGCTGTGAGGGCCGGAATAAAATGGGCTGGTTCCCTAGATTTTAATGGCCGATAGTGTTTGAGCTTCAGCGTTGACAAGACTCTTTATTTCCATTTCTGGATCCATCATCTTCTTCTGAAGCTATTCGCGACGCAAAATCAACGACCTCAATCCATTCACAGATAGTTCCCAGATAAGTAGTCCCATGAGGGTAGAATCTGGCGTCAATCGATCTAGAGGAGCTGCCCATCGATCTAGCGTGTTTCGCTATTGTTTACAACCTTGTGTGCTAATCCTTCTATCAATGAGCAGTTCTGATTAAGCGAGTTGATAACTCAAAACTCTAACCACCAATCTAGTCACCAACTTATGACAAGAAGTCGGAAACTTTCGCTTTTTTAATGCCTGACTTGCGAGGGAATGGTTAAAAGAGGTTTATTTGTTTACATTAATTTATTTAATTCGTTTCTTTTTACTCCTGTCCTCCGAATTATTGTTAGTGGATAAAGTATTGGCTAAACGAGGTAGAGGGAGGAAGAGAGTAGGAATTTTAGATGGAATGAAAGAGAATAGGCCTTATTATGAATTGAAGAGGGAAGTGGATGAAGAAAGGGAAGGCTGCCAAAATGCTTCTGAAGTGCTCAATTGAAACCCACTTTAATTGGGATAATACTTTAACAACAACAGAATTATTTCGGTAAATAGCCCCATTGCATTGGGGCCCGCTGGTTTTCCGGCACGCGATTTTTCTCTCAATCGGCGTTTTGTCACTTGGTCCGGCGCCAGCAGCCTTGAACTCAAAACCTCTTTCGTTCGGAAAAGTCTTCACCTTAAGTCCATCAGCGGTGAGAACTTGGCTAGAAAAGGAAAGGCCCACGATATCCCCTCCTCGAGATACTTGGAAAATGAGCCGGCCTTGACGTGAGGGAGGGGGTGATGGGCCGCGCCCCTGGCCTCGTTGCCAGAAAGGATTCCCGAGTCAGGGCCGCGAGGTGGCCTATCGGGCAGATGTCTCAGAGCGAATGGGTCCGTAATTGACGGGTGGCTGACTGTTAATGCGACTCACTCCTTCGCGGTGGCGTGGGCGTTTTTAATTGGATGAATGGAAAGGCTTTACCGGAAAAGCCAAGCGTCGTCGCTTCTCATTAACTCATCCTGATTGAAGTTTTCGACGACGTTTCTTGGTTATCGAATGGCTCTGATGAGGAATTAATGGAAAATAACAAAAAGAGATTTTGCACTTTGGCTAGGAGATACATGATTTGAAGTCAATCTTGTGGATGATTTTAAAAGATTATGCCGCAAAAGTGATGATTTTCAGGGTATTTGAAGAGGGATCGGGCATACTTCAGATAATGGAAGAAGGCACAATTTTAAGCATTTTTTGTCCATAAACATGAGGTTTCAACTCCTTAGTTACGGTGAAGAAGACGACAGATTCACAAACGAAAAGATACGGGTCTCGTAATTCTGAAACTCAAGAATTATCGGAAATTAAATGCAACCTTCCCCTTGAACCCGGCCCTCACTGCGTTTACCTATTGGTAGCCATTAGCTCACAGCAGTGACTTCACTTTTTGGAGTGGATGCTACTCGATCACAATTAACTTCAATTAACGAATACTGGGTGTTTCAGGTGGTATCTGCAATGTTTTAGGGTGTGAACAAGAAAAAGTTATGGTACCTTTTCACACGATTTATTCAATACGACCGGTTTCGTCTCAGAGGCGACATCATCAGGTAGAGAAATCGTTATATTAACAGTTATTTTGTTGTTATTGTTGTTGTTGTTTTTTTGTTGTTGTTTATTGAACTTTTTATTGTTCAGAATGGATTTTAACAAGGTAAAGCCAGAAACAGTCGAGTTTTAGGGTGTGGTTGGGGAGGCATTCAAAGAATATTTTGTCGAATACGCATGTGGTTGCAACTCTTTAGTCACTGAGCCATGACAAGAAAAAAATATTTTTGGATGCACTTTGCAATTACCTCTCAAACGGTTCTTCTTGAGTATCTAGCCTTTTAAACATTTCATTCAATACTCTGGATTTAAATGGCATTATATAGTTAAGGTTGGACGAAAATCTGCAATTAAAATTTTCTGAAATAATTAATCTCAAAGCGGGTGAGATAACCCAATCATATTGCTGATACTCGCTCAGAACTCTCACTTAAGTAATCTAAAATATTAAGTATTTGATCACATGTTTTCGTTCAAATTTAATTATTTAATGCCCTTAAAAATACAGATTATTAAAGAAAATGTCGAAAAGGCTGGATACAAAAACAGTTTTAATGGTTATTTCAAAATGCATTCTAAAAAAATGTTTGCAATGTCATAATACCCATGAGAAGTTGCGATCCTATGGTTATGGACAAAAAATACTTAAATTTGCCTCCCTTAAAATCTCCTGAAGTATTGCCAATTCTTCCTAAAAGACTCAGAATACTTTCAAATTAGAATTTCAAATGGTCATTATTCCACGATTTAATGATTTTTCCCGGAAGGTTGGTCATATTACTGGGGTACACATATAGTGGTTATACATATGTATTGTTAATGTACACTGCCTTTCCACAATATCTTCACCTGTTTGATATTTTACCATGGATATACCAGTGTTTCAATTATCGGATTTCACTCCAGTCATGCTGAACGGTTCTCGGAATTACCGATACTTGATGCCCTCTTATTTAGATGATACAGAATACCATCCTTTTTAGAAGGCAATTGACCCATAACTAAATTAAGAGTAATTACAATCAGAATCCTCTTTTACTACTTTTTGTTTCCTCAGTGGAATCAAGTATTTCAATCATTAAATCAATTTAGTTTACCACGATTTCGCATTCACTTCATTTTGATGGAATTTTATTTCAACAGGTATTATTAAATATTGAAAAACATGCCCTTTCATTTTGTAAAAGAATTCATTAATTTTTACAGTAGGTATATATATTTTAGTATTCTGGAAAATTTAGCACAACTGTTTTTTCATATTAGTGTGTTGAATAGGCGAAAAAGAAAAAATCCAAAAGCCAATTAAAATTGAAAATGCAGTCTCCGAAATTTGGATTAAACTAATGTTGCCCAACATTTTAACTTGCGAAAAAATTATAAATTTTGAGGTAGTGTAGTTATCATCTCTTTTAAAGAGTTTGTATTTTAAGTTTGGTGAAAAGGATTGCTATATGAGTAATCCGAAAACTCCTCCTCCGAAAGAGCATAAATTAATCATAACTAAATCAATTGATTTTACTGATACAAATGCAAAATGCGTACTTTCAAACGGTGAAAGGACTAAGTTATGATGGTTACATAGATATGTTTCTGATGTACGTGAAAAACTGATAATGGATATCAGTATATCTGGATATAGAAATGATTTCGATGGCTAAGTTCTAACAACACGTATCTCAGATTTGACCGGTTTGAGATAGGTATCTTAAACAAAGTGTATTTACATTAAACAAATAAAATACTGGCAAAAAATAACTCTTTGTTTGCAAATAAATGCTTCTCTTTCAGTTTTATGAACTTTTGGTTTTTAATTTCAGTGCACAAGTAAAAAAAAAATATTTTTTTTATACTCTCCTGAAAAGTTGCTATTTTTGAGATACGTGCTGTTAGAATTTAGCCATATGCTAATTGTTGATTCCAATGAATGATTCCTACCCATATTTCTTCGGTTTTATGAGTTTGGTATGAGATTTAATTCTTAAACAAATGCTAACAGTCGCTGTAAGCATGCAGTAAGATATTTAAAATGAGCATTTTTTTTATGGAATGCCGAAATTATATTTTACGTAAAAGTCTGGTAAAGTACTTTATGTCGATCATGATATTCTCCATCTCGGACGGAGGTGTTGCTCCACGAATTGAATGAAGCCTTCACTCCATTTCAGGAGGGTTTCATAGTATTTCAGTCACGAGGCGAGTTGGTCTCAGTCGGACCACATCTGCTCTTTGCCCGAGCTTTTCATTCATCACTGAAAGGAGTCGTTAAATGACACTTAAAATTCCAACGTATAGCTATTACGCAACGCTGAATTGTCTGAGGAAACAATAGAGAATTTTATCGAAAAAAGAAACAGTTTACGTTCAAATACGTTTGATTCTGTGCAGGGTCTTTGACTGATAGCCAAATAACGCCGAGTTGATATTTGTTCAGTTGAAAGTTCTTCTGTGATTGAACAATGCTCTATGTTTTTCCTTGTTTGTGAGCTCTTAAAATGGAGAGGCATTGGGATTTGGTTCAATTGAATCCACTACGTACGAAAGAATGCTTTATTATTTTTTAATTTTACAAATCGTAAATTCGAGCGAATTGTGCGTGTAAAACTACCAATTTATTATTTTCATTATTCAATTGATTGGTAAACCCAATGCATATCCAAATTATTATGTAATTCATAATTTAACATCATTGTTTTAGATTAAATCTTACAGCTTTGTCATTTTCAGCAGAGACGGTCTACGATTCTCTTATTTCCTAGTATTAGCCTCTTATTGGTTCCTTCTGTCATAGAGTTTTTTCTGTTTAAATCATTACCCAGGCTCGTTGTGTGATTTTGCCTCTCTCAACATGATTTTCCTTCATTTTCTATACTGAATTTCACCCAAAAGTTTACGCTCCTCACTGTATTCTTCTGAATCTTGCATCTTTTCTTACCAAGGCCTTTTTTCTAATTTTTAGCCAAATTTAAATGCAGCACCTCCTTAGGCATCCTTTCTATACTCGTTCTTTCCAAGTACCCAAAGGCTGAAAATGAGAAAAAAGACCTCGGTTAGGATGGATGCAGGATTCAGAAAAATACTATGAGGAGCGTAAAATTGTGGGTGAAAATCAGAACAGAAAATGCCAAACTCTGCTTCTTCACAATTACCCCGACCTTTTCATGCAATAATATTTTCAATTTATTGTTTTTTTTAACATCATCCCTGTTTCAGTTAGCTTTATCATTTTCGGCAGAGACGGTCTACGATTCTGTTATTTCCGAGGATTTGCCTCTTGTTGGTCCCCTCTGTCATTGAGTTTTTACAGTTTAAATCATTACCGAGGTTACTAATATATTTCATATTTTTCAAGGTTGTGCTACTTAAATATTATGCATTGAATTCACCTTCTGTCTACTATGGCTGAAATAATCACTCCGTTTATTTAATCGATTTTGTTATTTACCTTATATTCCTACTATCATGTTCCAAATTTTGAATTTACGCATTCTAAAATTTATATTAAACGATATTTACTCAAAAGTTTGTACGTTATCTTGCTACAACCCTTCAAATCCGTGCTGATCTCGCTCTCATCGTAGGAAACATAATTCAACCATTAGTTGTGAAAATAAAAAGTTATTGTTGCTTACGTCTTCAAAACTTTTCTTTAGCTATTAAAAAAGTACACCATTTTTGCTATAGATATTCTAGATAACACTATTCGGAATTCACAACCCTGTATAAGCACGTGAGGGCACAACTCTACGCTCTACGCAGCTGGAAATATCGGACTCAGTCTTTCTATGGCTCTGTTATCGGATATGAGATAATTTTAGCTCTCTTTTATGAATTGATGCCACAACTAGGTGGGGGTTAATATGTTACCGATCAATATCTCTCGCTCTATTTCTGCTTTCCAATAATCTTCTCTGTCAGTCCTACTTCGAAATACCGTGCCTTGTAGTAGTCTCATGAAAAAATTATAACAACTGTTTTTTTATTAGAAAATAATAGGAATTGTTTCATAATTTAATTCATCCTTGGAATAGGTTATTATACTCTTGCTGTGCACGCTTTTGTCCATTGTTACTCTAAATTTAATTACTTACTAAGTACTCCTCAACCTCTCAGCGCATTCCACTAGTTTTAGAAAACTCTGAGAAACGCACGTCTAGAACAGTTAAACTATTTGGGAGGCAAATTAGATGAAGTAGACGGATATAGCAATAAAGAAATCATGAAGAGAATTGTGTTAACAAAGGAGGTGTTGTTGAACAGGAAGGAGGTTATGAGAGGATCGTTATGTAAGAATTTAAAGAAATGGCTAGTGAAGAGTCTCATCTAGAGCGTAGCGCTTTACAGTGCGGAAACGTGGACAATTAAAAAAGGTGACGAGATAATACTGGAGGCGTTCGAGATGTGGGTGTGGAGAATAATGGGGAAGGTGAAGTGTGCGGAGAGAGAGAGACAAACGAAGGAGTGCTGGGCATGGTGGGTGAGGAGAGGTGGCTTCTAATGAGATACTGAGGGGACAGAAGGTATGGAAGGAGGGAGTACTTGACGGGGAATGGATGGTAGGAACAGTGTTAGAGGGTAGAATGTTGGGCAATCGAGGGAAGGAGGAGAATGGTTTTTTTTAATAGAAAGGGAGTAGGCATTATTGTGAATTGAGGAGGGAAGTACATGAAGGAAGGGGAGACAGCCAGAATGCTTCTGAAGTACTCCATAGAAACCTACCTTAATCGGCAGAATACTTTACTAATAGTATGATGTATTGAATTCGCGTAATATTACGAATTAAGTATTCTCCAATTAGGGCTAACTTGGTATATCTGGACAATACATTACTAAGCTCACCGAATTTACATGAATCACTAGTACTAAACCCAACAGTTTTGTTTTATGTTATTTATTTCATAATTTTAACCCAGACAATCTGGAATTATTTAAAATAGGTTATAAACATTGTCTGGAACCGGTATTAAATTTATGCGAACACATATTGCTGAGCTGAACTGAGGCGTTTTCCACGGTACGTGAAAACAAGTTACTTTTGCTAATTTATTTCCCCACAAGTGTCTGCCCTAATGCATACGAGCAATAATCATATTATGCTGAGACGATCGATAAAGGCCCACGTCTGCCACCTCCGTCCTTTCACATTGCGGCGTAGTTCTAAAGGACCGGGTTTACCTCTCAAATCTAGTGGTGCATTGAAATTTGAATGTGTTTGGTGTTCGCGTCCAGCGGGAGAGAATCACAATCGCCTCAAAATCAGGAGAGGGCGTGTCGGCAGTCCCAGGAGAGGAAGAATATCTTCTTTGTGTGGAGCTGTGCAACGTGATTAATTCTAGCTCCTACGTGGTGCTCCAATGATGTCCCTCGCTCTTCCCTCCCTTTCTACGGCCATATATACGCAGGGCCAGAACTTGGAATTTTGTCAGGAGGGGCAAAGATCAGTTTGCCGCCCCCTTCACCTGAAAAGTCCTCCCTCCCACACCATTAAAATACAATACAACCGTTCGCTATTTTTTTAGATGTGGTGATTGCAATTACGCACCGTATGTTTGCTATGAAGAATTTCATTGATATTTTTGTCTGATAATTTATAATTTAATTACAATATATTTATGTATATTATATATTTATATATATAAGTTAAATAATTTAATTAGAAAAATTAAATATATTTTATCCTCTTCGTGGGCTACCTTATCGTGGTGGAGAGGTTTGAATGCCTTCATGGACTGGAGAGCTATGTTGGCGAGAGCGTATGCTTCTGGATGGGTCACCCATTCCAGACAGATCGAAGGGTAGGGAACAGACTAAGTGTAGCCCACTGGTCCTTCAGGTTAGGGGCTGTTCGACTAGCCGGTAACCTGCCCATATAAAACCTTTTTTAACTCATAAACGTCACCGAGATCCTCGGATGGTAATGTGGAGCCGGAAAAGACTTAGTAGCCTAATCCTAGAAGGAAGAAGAAGAAATAAATTTTATAAACGTTTCAAATTTTGTCACTCACTGACATTTGCCGCCAGGGGCTCGTGTCCCCTTTGCTCCAACCTATTTCCGGGTCTTAGTGTATGCATGTCCGGCAGTTCCAATGGAGCTTTCGTTAGGCAGGACTGGTGCCGAGTGGGTTAAGGCGGAACGGGGTAACCTGCACTGCTAGGGGGATTGAGGAGCTGGGCAAGAGCGTACTACAACGCTCCTCGCGTCTCCTTGACCTTCTCTATTTTGGATTAGTGTCAGGACGATGCGTGTCTCCATGTGTAAGTTAAAGCTAAGGATAAATATAAACGCGAATGATTTTCATATTCTGCGCAAGTGAAAAATATTAAAAAGAAATAGTCCCATATCACGCGATTCTCTAACGCCTTGTAGTCTCATATTAGCTGACTGAGGCGATAGCTGTAGATCATATAATTTTTATTCGATTGAAAAAAACATTATCTCCGCCTGACTTAGCACTCACGTAGAAGAAGAGGTATCAGGAATATTAATAACAGCTATTAATTAGGATCTAATGTATTTGATTTTTCTATTTTCCACAATAAAGTTGATGTTGGTGGCTTCAACGTTGACCTCAGCTTTTGACTATAGTATGGCCACAATGAGCATTCTGCTCGTGAGGACTATGGCAGTAAAAAAGGGCGTAACTCTCGCGCTCGACTAGTGATGGAAAATGTCAGTACATATGAATTTTTCGAGCAATCGATTTTTTATCGAAATGAAAAGCTCGTCTTTTCGACAAAAATCGAAAGATGAACCAAAATATCGATTAATCGAATAATTGATGTTCCTTTTTTGGAAGATACACAGGTCGTACAAATATATGTTTGTTATTCAATCGAAAAACACTGAAAATACACATTTGAATTGTAGAAAAAAATCCGAAAAGTCTTCTCAGAATACACGATTAAATTATTAGTAGTATCAATATACAAATGCACGTAAATTTAAGTTTTGGAGTCATCGTTTCGAGTCATTCGGCTCGACTTAAATTTTTAAGAAATATCAACTGACTGACGTTTTTGACAAAGATCTACTGACTGAGAGGGAGAGCTCATCCCAGACTTCTGCTTCAGACGTGTGGTATTCACTCTTTCAGGGTATTGGGGGCATCGTTTTTGATATTATATTTATCTTGAGCTTAAAATTACACAATAAGATATGCATCGTCCAATTCAGGACATTCCTTTCTCTTGGTCACCTCGCACTTCGAGGAGTTTTGTACAGGGGCGGATCCAGGATTTTTTCTTATGCGCTATTTTTTATGCGTCTGAGGGGGGGGGGGGGGAACACGCTCCCGTGTCCCACCCCCCCCTAAATCCGCCTATGGTTTTGTATTTAGTGTCCGTAGGCTTCACTCGGAATTTGAATCTCGGACTCTTCGATCAGTAGTACCGGCTGAACCTCCACGCTTCGTTAACGAGGCTCCGCCTCCGAGGACTGACACGATATACGTTTAAAAAACGAGGGAAATTCTTTGCGTTTAAACTGCTGCTATCCGCCGCTGATAGCTATCGTAGTGCTGCTTATTCATCATATAGTATTATTGTACTTCCCCAATTTTTAAATTTCAAACATAAAAATTATTAAAAATTAATTATTCTGACCTTACATTGATCTTGGCCCCCAGTAAAGATATAAACTATGTCCATTACTGACTCACTGCATCGTAATTGTGGCATATGATGATGTTATACTTCTTCGACCAACATTAACTTTCGCAGTGCAACAACTCTGAATCGGTGAGAATATAGCTTACCTCAGACGAAACATCTGGATGTGTAGATGTCTTTCAATTCATTCCATACTTTCAGTGTAGCGGGCTGGTACATTACTCAGTAACTTGTGAAACTGCGAACAGGAACGGTTTCAGGTGTACATTAAGTAGGTGGCTACTTAGGGAGTTGGATAAATTGAGAGTAGATTCTGATACGACCTCGAAGTATAAAGGCATAAAAAAGGTGCATAAATGTATTAAAGAAATCTACATCTACATAATACCCTGCGGGACACTTCTAGGGTGTTTGGTAGGGGATGATCGATCACCAGCATGCAATATACAGCATGCTAGAGGATTCCTACATGCACACCACACGGTCATAAAAATGTTATGAATACTTACTAACAAATCATACTTCCACATTCATGCAAAGGCGAAAATTCCCAGCTGCTTATGAAGGGAAGCTTGCTATAGAGTTAGAAAATGCAAAACATGCTATTAGGAATACAAGAAAAATTCAGATGCCTCTCAGAAATATGCATTAAGTAATACATAATTTAGTGGGCTAAGCTACAAGTGTAACCTAATTGAATGTCCTAACGCTTCCGTCTTCTATCGATCGCGGAAAAAACGGCATTCTAAATCTATCTGTCCTATTGTACATATCTATAATTTTGTTGTTTCTAATCTGATCTACCGTAGTATGTTTGCGTTTGTAAGATATGGCTAACTTCGTCGGAAAATAAACTGCTGTGGACAAAAAAGGGCATTAGGGCTTCTAGCCGGGTTATAGAGGCTCGAATTCCCTTTTTTGACGATGCATATTCTGGAAATATACATTCACTGGAAAGGCATTGCGTTAAGCTGCTCTTGAATTCACATATTAAGTTTCGTCTAATGTGCGATATGAAATGAAAGGAATCATGCGCGCAGATATTTTTATCGTGTAATACATCCGTTATCCTTACTGCCCGTAGGCATTTCAGACACCACAGAAAGTGGGTAGGCTTCGACTTATTCTCTTCCACAACTTGAAAATCTATATAAACCTGCCCTCACAGCGAGGATTTTGGTGGAGGTGTACTCAAACACTTATATTTATGTGAACACTCTGCCCATAAGGTCACAATAATTTTTTACATCACCCTATTCGGGAATAATTGTTATTTTCATCGAGGAATGTTGTATATTACATTCGACTAAAATAATCATATTTAAATAGCTACGAAATTTTTTTATTTTCACGTGTGTGTGTTATTGGTAATGTTATTGCCGTGTGAGATTTTTGTCCAATTTGAATAATTATTTCATCTATTTATATTCTAATGGTTTCATATCACTAATCGTTTTATTAATGAATTCATATTTTGAGTATTCCATTCAAATTGTCAAACTATGTCTTTAACTACATTAAAAAAATATATATAAATATTCTTCAGCACATCAAATTCGCAGAAAAATAGTTTGTAGGCCAATGCTGAGTTCCTTCTGCTTGATACTGTAGTTGATGATTCGCGTTTTCAAATGTTATTAGCAGTGGAGCTTTTAATATTACTTAAGTCTTTTAATAACATCGAGCTTTTTAACTATATAATTGAATTATTTTATATTTTGTTTCATCAAAAAAATTGTCGACCAGAGGAATTTCGTATTTTAATAATTGCTTCATATACTTAATCATGATAAATTGAAAATTAATTCGCATTCCGGATAAAAAGAGAAAATCTATTAGATATTTTACGCATATTTTCATTTCTTTATCATGTATTTTATGATTTACTTAGTTGATATTAAAAGCGATCACTTTTAGAGTGCTCCATGAATACGAGGAATAGTTATTAGAATTTTCCTCGAAATATATTCAACAGCTATGCCGTAAATGATATTTGGTTGACCATGGCAATGCCTCACTGATCAATCTTGATGCCCAGAAGCTGTACCGGTGAGTCCAGGACTCACGGAAACCAGAAACTTAAAAAAACATTGAAATTGGTTTATATGTTTGCGTTTTTAGTGTAAGTTGATGCTTTTTTTAGAAAGGAAACTCCAAGCTAGTAAATTTGTAGCATAATTCAAGAAACTATTGAACTATTTGTATATTAATGCAAAGATATCGTTTATATGATTTATGATCCATTTTTAATAATTTTTTGAACCAATATGGCGATTTCATTTTGGTGCTGTGATATTTTAATGCTTTTGAATTCGATTTTTGCGAATTTTTGGTTACTTTTGTACTTTTTTTCAATTTTCGAACGTTTCTTACGCACAAAAAAATTTCAAAAAATACTAATTAATGACCAACGATTAAAAGAAAGTGAAGACATACGAAAGACTGATAGAAGGGAAACTGGTTTAGGCAATGAATAATTTGTTTTCCCAGTGCCTGTAAGACATGTTTGAATTAATGTTCTTCAGCCTGGACTATTATTCAGTTTGAAGAAGTAACAGTTGATTTAAAAGGAAAGATTTTTTTCTCTGCATCATTACGCAGAGAGAAAAGACAAGGACAATGATTTTAACTGAAGTTATATATAAAATGCAAGTGACTGAAGGACTTCCGCTTTACGAGGTGTTTTTGTTTGTGTTTACTTGGAGATGCGGATATAAGACAGGGGCATCTGAAGCTTAAAAACAAGATTCCAGGCTCCCGTCGCTACGGCAACTGTAATTGCGAGGGAAGAATGGGGAAGTCTGCGACTGACATCCGAAATGGAGTCCTCTTTGCTTCTGAGGTTCCTCCTCGACAACGCGGTAGAGGCATCACGTGGATTGCCAGCGGATGACGACTTGGCAGGCTTTGGACATGCAGGTGCAGAGGCCGAACCACGCCTCCCCACGCGGTGCACAAATTCTGTAGTTCGGTAGAAACGAGTAGATGATGTTCAAAATAATCCAAAATTCATTCTTGTTTCTTGTGATTAATAAATAGTGCTGTACACTCACACTCGAAATCGCTCTTTGAAAGAATTCGGAAGACGGGAAGGAAAATTAAGAAACGTTAGAAAATAATTTTATTTTGAAGGATTTGTTGGATTTGCCGGCGAATGGTGGCTGTGGATGTCTCTCGGGCTTTCCACCGTGTTAGACACTCCATTTCTGCTGACGTTTAGACGAAATACTGTTTCATCGTCCTTTAGGCTGTTTAATGTCGGGTGTTTCATATTTAAATATCGAGCCGAAGGTGCATTTGCAGATGCTGTATCGCTGTGTTCAAGACTCACCGAGACCACTCAGTTCAAAGATTGAAATTTAATTGGCGCATATGCTTGCTATAACGGTGTAAATTTTTGTTCTTATGAAGAGGATACTCAAACCTAATAATTTATAAGAAAATAATTATTATTAGAGTAATATCTACCTATTAAGGTAGGTTTACATGGAGTGCTTTTGAAGCATTCTGGGAAAAATCACCTTTCTTCAAGCACTTCTCTCTTCAATTCACGATAAGGCCTACTACCTTTCATTCTATCTAAAAATCCTATTCTCTTCCTTCCTCTCCCTCGTTTACCCAACATACTATCCTATAACACTGTTTTCAACATACCATCCCCGCCAAGTACTCGCTCCATCCATACCCTCTGTCTCCTCAGTATCTCATTCAAAAGCTGCCTCTCCTCACTCACCATATCCAGCACTTCTTCATTCCTCATCGTCTCCGTCCACTAGAAAACAATAGAAAATTGAATATGACAACAGTTTGCCATGATAGTTGATTGCAGATTCCACTTACAAGTATGTAGCACGTCAGCAAGCCCAACCAATATCACAATTTGGTGAGGCTGAATGGGTATCATGCAGATTTACATAATATTGCTGCAGAATGTTTGAAGTCAGCGTGTGCGATGTCGCCGCGGTAAATCTCTAGTCATAACTTAGCGGGAGTTCTGAAGTGAGTGTCATTATATACGGCGGTCAGAGGGATGAAAATGATTTATTTCGTGTTCGTAGGTCAATTACCCAGGGAAACGCTGATTTATATGAGTCAGAAAGAAATGCATATGAAACATCCCAAATAAAGATAGGCAACCCCAAATATTGTGTAGGGATAATCAATGGCGGATCTAGGATAGGGACAAGGGGGGGGCTAAGTGGGGTTAAAAATTCCAGCAGTAGTGGGGGTTAGAAAAAAAATACCATTCTATGTAATGTAAATTGGGTGTCCAAAGGGGGGCTATAGCCCCCTTAGATCCCCCCCAAAAGATACGCCACTGGGGATAATTAATCTACAACTCCGCCGAAGAGCGGAAATGTGTGATACTCCAAGTAAGTTGTGGAATTGTACAACTATGTATAATTAAATAGGTACTGTTTTATTCCATGTTTCTTACAATTTTGGTACAGTCAGAAGCCTATACTTGGGCCAGGGACTTGTTGAATGTATTTCCAGGCATGTTATTTTTCAAAAATTTTCCCCGAACCCCTCAAAATACGCACCCCCTCGTTGCGTGGGAGGGGGCGTCCCCCTCTAAATCCACCCACCCCCCAAAGCATATTCCTAGTTACGCCACTGAATGATAGAATCAAGGGGACCTCATAGATGAGGCCCAATTCCATCCCATAGAAGGCTGATTTCTGTTGCCACTTCGGTCGCATTTCAATCTGTTTTCAAAAGTGTCCGCAGCGCGGTGATGAGTGTAATGCGATCCAATTTTTCCAACATTTTTCTGTAAAATATTTGAAGTTGCAAAGATTAGCATTGAACATTTATAAATTTGATAAATCCCATCATCATGTGTATGAATTTATGCTTATTCCCCTATTATACCTTATTTCCCCGTGGTACTCGGATCTATTTGTCCGTCAGCGACGCGAGTGGCGACTTTTGTAAGCCCATTTAAATGCGCGGTGGGTGAAAACACATTTAGAGGCCGACTTGAGGATCCTCTTTTGTAATATTCGTGGGTAGAATAATGTATTCGTCATTTATTAGTTTTAGAGAAATTGATGATACCCGTTGAAAAATATTGCTGTCGGTCTTCTCATCTCCAAACCAAAGTTAAATCTTTGGATCACGAACGTTCTCTTGGACGGATTTGCATCAGATGACGAGGGTAATCACTCTGGGATTCTACGGTCGCTAGTTGACATGTGGTGGTCGCTTTTATTGTGACACGTGGCGGGCGTCTGACTGCCCTCAGGATATAGAATACTGACCCTTACAGCGCAATTTCGGCTGGACAACGTTTCTGGTATAGTTACGCCGTCAAGTTTATCCAAACTAAATTGCTTCTTTGAGATTGACCGGCGTTTTAATGCCCACGAACTAATTTGACGTGGCGCGTAGCTATTAAAGAGAAGGTGCTATTCCTTATGGCTGCCTTATGTTCCCGGTACTGTGTCTTTAGTGTATCAAACGTTTAGCTAGAATATTTATTTTCCATTCATGTGAAGGATATTGTGATTTCTTGCTTAATAAGTTTTTTAAAAATTGCTCAAATTCTTATTCTCATTATTTTATACCGATTCTCATTGGTTTTCTCGCCACGTTACTTCTGATCGAAATTAGCCCCATTATTGATCAATGAAAGCGTGAAATAAACTAGCGATGAGGAAAATGGAATGTACTCCTGTGAGTTTTTGGCGAAATAGTACCTGTAACTGCTTTCAATGAAAAGATCTCAAGTCGAATTTACAAATGATATAATTATATCGCCTAAAAGTACACAGGCATGGTTCTACTTTTAACCAATTTCCTTGGATTTTTTGTTTTAAATCAATAAATTATCTTATTTCACGAAAAGTTGAAAAAATGGCAATAAATGAAATTTCAACCCTTGGTATATAAATAGTGTCCTGCAATACTAAATCGGAAGCCGTATTTTTAATTTATACGTACACTATTCATTTTACCAACTCATTTTGGTAGGAAAAGCTTGGCTATGAAAAAAATTTGCACTTGTTTATTTTAAAGAAAAGAATATTGGCGCAATATCTTTTTAGACAACGCTGAAGTTGTTTTATTTTGGAAAACAGTACCTAGTCTTTCCTGTGAATTAAATACGCCCTTTTTTTTTAATAACGAGCTGTTTATCAACGGTATAAGGGGGCTTTGTGAGAAAGATAAATTCATATTAAGCTTACAATTACGGATGTTGGTAAATTGCTCCCTATTACCATGACACAACCATTATTTTCTATTTAGTATCTACTATTTATTGGACACTTGCTGGAAAAATCAACCCCAAAATGTTTCTCTGAGAACCAAATTATGTTAAAGAGAGCCCTTGAAATCACATGAAATTTGCGACACGCTTAGAACTCAAGGAGGGTTGAAATTAACCCTTCTTTTCCTGCCTGATTAATTTTTAGGCTTCCATAGGGTACATTATCACATTACAGCACGGCTCTCAGCAATTGATTGTGACCAGCTGAGTAGCCGTAATGATTAAAGTCTTTATCCTTATCTAAAAGATCCGAATTCTCGAGATTATAGAGCTGAGCGATTCGTGCGACGAGCACCTCTTTAGCGGACCAATTGTTTTTTTAATGAAGTAGAACATTAGTTCTACGTCGGGAACGATTCTAAGTACCCTTCTCGCCACAAAAGGTCTCTTGGCGCTAATGAAAATAATTCTCTTCCTTCCAACCCTTTTTCGCGGGAGGAAAAAATCTCCATCGGATCGCATAGGGGTTACCTATGAGGGTAACTGCGATGTGGGGACAAAAAACAGTGCTCTTTCAATTTTTTTTCGCTTTCTTTTCTTTTCCAACCCTCCCCATACTCCTTTCCGGAGGGGGATGAAGGGGTGGGGGAGGGTAGCCGCCCGCCCACCCATTCCCACAGTTCCCTGCGTGCGCAAGCTCCGATCTGCTCCTCCCCCTTCTCTCCTACGAAAACCCCACATGGGCTCTCTCCTCCCCAACCGTGGCTCAGCCAGCACCAATATCCCATCCCCTATCTCTCTCTAGCTCACCACCTCCTCTCCCCCGGCCCTCCCTTCCTCACCCCCAGCAGTTCCACCCACCCCTCTCGGTCCCCCCATCTCACCCTCCCTTGGAGCAACAGCAAAACCGACAGAGAGACTTCGCCTCTCACTTCGACGTACCCCAACCAACGAGAAGCACGCCTGGCTTTACTCGCTCCGAGCGAAAACTTTTTCGCCTCCGTTTGCGCGTGCGGGAAAGTTTGATTTTTTTTCCTTGACAACTCCTCCTGCTGTTCGCTGGAGGCCTTTGAAGGGGACTTGCTTCCCACCATCTCCCGGTGGAGACCTCGTGGTGTGACGATACGGACTCTTCAGGCCTCTGTGGTCAACCGCGCGGCGTGTCAGTGTTGCGTCCGGACTGTTGGTTGATGGGAGGCGTGCCCGGTTTGGAAGCAGCAGCGCGCACGTTTGCCAGTTCGGCGAAAGTTTGTCACGTGGTGGAAATCATTTACGCAGTATCGCGACGAATGGTGATGCCTACTTCGCCGCGCTGTTTCACCAATATTGGAACACTTTAAATATCTTTCCTCGAATTTTTACACCGAAAAACTTACGTGAAAACGCCCTGAGGTGTTGTCATAGACAGTACAACACTAGGGTAAACCTTGTGCTTCGGAATTATTTTTTATTTCTAAATTGATACCGATAGAAAAAAGTCATAGTGGTGTTTTCACTACTTCCCTTTTGGACTCCCATCTGTTTCGTTCAGATTCCAGAATTGATACACCGTGAACTGTGAAATTTTCCTCAATCGTTTTGCAGTGAGGACATAGTCGCAGGTGGCGGTGATCTCAGCATCAAGTGTCTGGTAGAAAGTGTAAGGCAGTGAATCTCATCCGACTTCCTTCGATCCGGCCGCCAGGGGTCCCCCAACTCGATGAATAGATGCCCCTGACCTGCCAGATGACAGTCGGCGCCCGCTTTTGAGGAAGAACAGTTGGTTCGTAGCTCCATACGTCGGTGTACTTCTGATTCTCCCGAGGTGAGTTGCTTTCATCATATCCTATGACCGATATTATTATGGTAGGAAAGGTATTTGGTCAAACCGAGTCACCAGATGTTGATGCGAAGCCTTTCAAGATATTGCGTAGTGATTGACGTCATTAAAATCAAGGAGCACGGTGGAAAACCCAAAAAATGCTGTCAATCACCCGTTATCAGATATTATATAGTGGTTGCGACCATTGTAGACACTATGCTGGCGTAGGTTTTTCCGTCAAAAAGTTTATTTTAGAATCTGTGATAGCCCATGAAGCAATTGGTGAAAGAGTATGCTTTATTTAACTTAAAGAAAAGTTAAAAAATATTTGAATGATTAGTCTATATTAAAGAGAAAAGTAAAGATCTAGGAAAAGATTTCTTCTATGTCCTGCTGGAAGATTATGTTACAAAGTTACCAAACTACGATGCATAAGTGAGTGTAGCAGATGCCTGGTGATAGGTGAAGAAACAGTTTGTCAAAGTATTGCAGGAATGCGCAGTCTACCCTAGGTGTGGCCGAAAATCGGGTCCGGTGAGAGTGGCCATAGGAATGAGTGTGTCATATTTGGTGGAGACGACCGACAGGTGAGGTCATTTGTGCCGCGAGGGCAGGGTAAGGAAAGAGGGGGAGTAGTTAGCCGGCGTCGACGTTAGTCTGCGCCGAGTAAAAACGAAAAGCAACAAGGGGACCACGGCTGAACGTCCCATCCGACGGACTGAGTGATCGAAGTGCCCTCATCGAAGCACTCAAGAATCGGTGAAAAGCCTCCACCATCACCGGTATTTGAACTAGGACGTACAGAGTTGCAAGCTAATACCAACACACCAATCCGATCCACGTCTTGTCATGTTTTTTTGGAGGAGGGTATTGGAAAAATTTGAGCATCAAGAAAGAGAAAAGTTGGAGGGGGTTCGTGAGAAATTCGGCGTCTGTATTAACTCTCTGAAAAATTACCGGTAGTATTTTATCTTTTACCGAACGAAATGTTTGTTTAAAATTTACAATATAATCTTAAATTTCGTCAGCACCCGGGATCTGAAAGTCAAACAGTCAGTAATATAGCCACTCTAAAGGCCTATTTACATGATAAATTAACACTTACGAATGAGTGAATGCCTGAACGATTTTTGTGGACTGGAAGGGAACATGTACGAATGCATAACTAAAGTAAAACAATCTTATTTTCTGTATGTGCATTCGCACTAATTGGGTGGTCACACGGTGCATTTTGGCTTTCGTTGAAACGTTCATACATTTAGACACTAACTCGTACAGTTTGATGCATCGTGTAATCAGGCTTAAACAAACTGCTAAAACTTGGGCAGGTAGGTTCCAGATATGATTCACCAACTGCAGAAACGAATCATGTCCAAGTTGGACGATTTTTGGACGGCTGGACGAAATTCTCTAACCAACTCTCTGAAAATAAGTTACTTACATTATAAGTAAGTAAAAGTTCCAAATGTCCAGTCATATAGTACAAAAAATATATATGTGGTGCATATGGGTTTACTAGGTTTTTTCTCCTCTCATATAAAGTTTGCCATATTGGACATGATGCCTTTCTCCAGTTATAGCTTAATAGAGAAAGGTTATAGTAGAAATAGGGTCCATATAAAAGAAATGTTTCGGAGGCATATGAGAAAAATTCAGTATAAGATGCATGACTGCATATTAACAGCCAAAATTTCTCCTCACAAATTCGATTTGAAGGCAAAAATTACGTCTAAGGAGGTAAGTCTAAGAAGCATTTTCATGAAAATTTCAAAAGATTCTCGTGTAATTGTACTCCACCAAGTGGCAGGCAATTAAAATGCTTTTTCCTGATGTGTTGTAAAATGCATTTGAAAATCCGTATTGTTACCAATATTTTATGACGATATTTGTCAAAGCAAACGAAAAATGTCGATTAACTCTAGAAGAGACTATTGAATGCCGTTTTGACGAAGACCATTGCAACCTTCGTAATTATAACGTGGTCGTGATAAAGGTAAAACTTGGCCTTTAAATTGATTAATTTTTTATTGATTAGTAAATGAAAGGTGTAATTAAATTCATTACAGTCCGTTAAACGTAAATAGTTCTATTGTTGGCTCAAATCACTAGGAAAATTTAAAAAAATCATTATTTTAATATCCACATTGTTTATATCCTAATTTGCTTTTTAACCTCGATGTATGTTGTTTATTAAGCAAAAACACTCTCTTAATAACATGAACGAAAAGTGTTTCATATACATGATACGCAGCGAGCCACCTCTACGATGTTTGGCGGGGGGTGATCAAACACAAACATGCAGCAATTACATCATGCAAGAGGATTTTCACATGCACACCACACGGCCATGTTATACATACTCACGAAATGTTATACATACTTAAAAATTATACTTCCACATTCATGCAAAAGCAAAACATGCCGACTACTTATGAAGGCAATCTGCCTATGAAACTAGACCACAGAATACATGCTGTTAGAAATGTAAAGAAAATTCAGAAACATGTTTCAAGGAATACATTAATTAGTGGGCTACAGTACAAGCCAAATAACCTATTTTGAAATCCTGACGCTGTCGTAATTGTCTCTTATCGGTCGCGGAAAAACGGTACTATGAATCTATCTGTTCTACAGTCTATCTCTCTTATTTTATTTTCCTTATCTGATATACGATGTTGGTGATGAGAATAATAATGCTAACGTGGCCGAAAAATGAACTGCTCTTAAATTTAAATAATAGGTGTAGTCTACTTTTCAGATTACGGTCTGACAGTGATCCTTATCCGAGTTGTTCTAAGAGGTCAAGGAAAGGCAAAACTTTCTAACTCCAACACAAACAAGGGTATCATAGCGACTTTTCACGTACCTGGCAACTCTTCTCTATAAGCGTTTTAACTCTGCTTTTAAGCCTATTTCACGAGGATCCAAAACAATGGCAGTGTATTCCAAATGCGATCTGACGAAGGAGAAATAGCTAATTTCTCTCACCTTTACGTCGCACTTTCCCTGTTCTCTTTTAACAAAACACAATTTACCCTTAGATTGAACTGTTATATCCTGAATATGTTTATTACACGATAGATCATTATTGAGTCTAACTCCTAGATATTTTACGGGTAATATGCACTCTAATTGGATACCCCAAATGAAATGCTCTGTTGTGGGAAGTTATATCTTTTTGTCCAAAAATGAATTACTACGCATTCATTACTCATTGGCTAATATAAAAAGTTTGACATAAGAAATACATGCGTTAAACATACGTGTACGTAATAGGTTAAGTTTAATTTTCAGTCTACGCATTACAGAAATTCCCATCTGGGTCGTTCTAATAGGTCAGTTACACTAACAAGACTATCGTAACGACTTTTCAAGTACCTGGTTGCTCTTCTCTGCACGCATTCTAACACTATTTTTTTACCATATTTATTTTGAATCGCGCAGGTAAATTCAGTCTAAATTTCAGTCTACGCTCTGACAGAGAATCCCATCCGGGTCGTTATAAGAGGTCAGTTACAGTAACAAGACTATCGTAACGACTTTTCAAGTACTTCGTTGCTCTTCTGTGTACGTATTCTAACGCTATTTTTTTAATGTTTATTTTGAATCAAGCAGGTGTGAACCTACATCTTTAAAAGAAGCGTCGTTTTGTTGCCTTGAACTTTATTCTTTTGGATCGTCTCCGCACGAAGGTCTTCCCATTTTTATTGCGCTCTGCGAGGTTCCCCCAAAGCCGAAGTATAAATCGAACGGCACCTCAAGGGCCATACAAGCAGACGTGGCGTGCTTTGAAATCGGGCGCGCCGTTCTTTCGCTGCGCTCAGCACGATGGATTACTAGGCGCTTAATTTGTCCTAGGGGAGTATAACCTGAAGATTGTGGCAATAAGTCATCCCCTAGTGCACGTATTCCACTAGGCACTCGTTTTCTGACCACCATTATCACGAAGATTACAAAAGAGGTCCTGAAGTCGGCCAGATCTAAATGTGTTGTCACTCACCCATAAAAAATTCCGTGGAATTAATTGTAGTGAATGCCTCCTATTCCTCTTCATATGCAATTCGAAATGTTATAATAGAAAAAATGGAAAAAATAGTAAATCTATCCATAAAAGTTTTTTCTATAATCAATTATATCATTTTGCGTATAATTTTCTGCTATCAAAGACAACGCACTACCAATTCAACACAGACAAATGTGCACAATAATTGTTTTTATATTATCTGGCTGGTTGTGGTGAACTTGGTTTACCGGTACAATGCAAACATTCCTGCGGTGCGACTACGAATACTGAAAGGAGAATCATCAAGTCGGCCTCCAAATATGTTATCACTCACCGCGTATTTGAATGGGTTCGCAGCAGTCGCCACTCGTGTCCTGACGGACAAGGTGGTCCGAGGTTCACGGGAAATAAGATATAATTAGGGGTTTTAACCCAATTTTACATGCACGAATATATGATATTTCAAATTCATAACTATTTAATGCTATTCCTCGCATTAAAAAAATTAAACTGCAAAATATTGGAAAAAGTGGGTCGCATTGCACTCATCACCGCGTCGCGGACATTTTTGAAAACCGATTAAAATGCGATAAAAGTGGCAACAAAAATCAGCCTTCTCTGGGATGGAATTGGGCCTCCTCTATGCAGTCGCCTTGACATTATTATGTCATTGAGTTTCATCGTTAAGTGCGAATGAATGGGAGAGATAGAAGCTATGTCGGTGTTTGAAGGAAGCGAACGACAGACCAGGCCATTTACACCATATGGGAATGGAAGCTAAGGAAGGGACAGTGGAGAGAAACCTGGTGTCGGAATTAGCATGATAATTTAAAGATCACATCAATCCATTTCAATCAGTTATATTGTTGACTGAAGACTGCGAGAGATTCTTCTGCGTCACCAAACTGGCTGAGTTTCAAAAACGGTAATTTTATACCGTTTGAGGAATTGAGTTTTAGGGAGAAATTCAGTAAAATTTTTGATTAAATTCGTTGTTTTTCATAATTTCTCTTATTCTGCGGTGTATTAATTTTTTTTGCGTATCTGGCTGAATCAATGTAACAACGACGCCATTAGCTAGAAAATGAGCTGTTACGGTTGAAAAAGGTTGTGTTCCAATGAAATTACGGTGAAGTTACTTAAAGTAATTTTTGCATCATATAATGTGCTCACAGAAATGCTTTAGAGAATGCTCTATGTAAATAATTTTAATGCTCTGCATGGAGACTTCGAGATACCTCAATTTAGAAACTTCTTAATATCAGTAGGTATTAAGCTTTACTCTTATATTATTCCTTTAGGGCAATAGTGAGACCGGCAATAAACTATAGCATCGATAAAAGATTGTTTTTGTCACAATTTAAATTTTATATAAAGCAATGGTATGGCTGGACTTCTTTTGAGATCCTCCGTTGTCAGACATCTCCGATGTATTTCTGTAACTGTCTCAAGGTAGATTGAAAATTTTGAGAATATTTACGCATATTGCAGAGAATTCTTTTTACATGAAAACGCCTATGATAATCAGTATATGTAAGTCTAGTAATTTCATTGGATATTTTAAAACAGTTTTTAAAAGGCAATGTCTTTGTGCTTATATATCAAGCATGAATAACTTTCTAAGTACAACAATGTGATGACCGGTGATTTATCTTCTATGTATAGTTCTTCTGTGTTCAATTTGGATATATTTTGCAATGCTCATTCCATTAAAAAGAAAAGTTAACAAGCATCAAATCACATGTGTCAGTCAGTGACAATTCCCGTCAGTCAGTGACAATTCCCGTCAGTCGGTGACGGTCCATTTTTATGGCCAAAGAGAGGAAACCATTACTTACACAAAGTCACGATTTTGCATACGTTTGGGCAACACTTAGAACTATTTTACGTATTTCGTGGATTTTCTTTATCTTGCATAATTTCAGAGCAATGCGAAGAAATGTGACAACGTCACAAAACGGAGTTTCATTTATGTCAGTCAGTGACGACGACTTTGAAGTTTAAAATCTCCTGTTATACTGGGGTCTCAGTGTGGTACCAAAGCCAGTGTATGCTTTCACTAACTTGTTTTTGGTGGAATCCTCCAGAAAGTTTCTAAATTGATTTCTATTAAGTCAAAGGGGAAATATATGAACAAAAACTGGGTGTAACGGTCAGTCAGTGATGCGTAGAAACGCTCATACCAAACTGGCCGGCATTAAACTATAAACATTCTTAAACGATGAATTTTGTCTCAATTTCAATTTTAAATTATGAAATGATCTAGCTGGGATTCTTATGAGAGCCTCTGCTGCCAGGAACATTTCCAATGCGTTTCACTAATAGTGAATGAGTCTCGAGCTAGTTTCGTTCGTAGGAAAAAGTTTTTTTTTTCGAAATTACCCCGTATTAGAAGGTTTCGCATTGTACTTAGTGGGGACACGTACCAACTCCACGGCTCGGTCCCATAACTCCCTCCGTTTTTATCTCGAGTGGCGGACTCCTGTAATCTGTGTGTGAGAGAGAGCCCTTGCCCGCAGCACGTACTAGTGGTTATCCTTGGACCTTAAGTGGACTAATTAGCCACTGCTCACACTAATTATGTGACTACACACGTGTGTGGCCTGTTCTCCCGTCTGAAATCAGGTCAGATTGGAATTCGCTATGCATAATTTCAAAATTTGAGATTTTTTAAAACAATCCCGTTTTAATGGTAAAATACCAGGTGGTGTTGGAGAGCATTTTAAATGAACTCCGTATTGCACGTACTTAGAATGAAGTACTTATTACCGTTGAGTTGTGAATTTATAGTGCAAATGCGCAAATTTTGGAGAAGTATACTCATTCATGCTATCGCTTATCCATATTTATATATATATGGGTTTGTAAATATGTGAGAATATTTTTCACTAGTCACCATTTAAATTAGTGAAACCACAATGTTAAATAACTTCATTTTCTCCGCATTCTAATTATGCTATTTCTATGCATATCGGTTTTTCTGCGTAAATATTCTATACGAAAATGAAGATAGTGAAAAAGTAAGGTTTTTATTTATTCTAATGCATTTTTAGCGTATTGCGCCGACTCGTCGGTTTCACTACGGTGGGTTTTATAAATTTTATAATCATCTATAGACTTGACATCCAACAGTATTATTATAACGTTTTCTTTCTTCGGAAAGTGCAAAATAAATCTCTGGCCAATGAATATCAGTTGAAATGTAGCAATTTTTTCATCGCAAAAAAATGCTGTTATTTTATTAGCTAGACTTATAAAATCCCGTTGTATAATTTAAATTCGCATCGGGGTACCCTCATTAAATAATAACTTTTGTAAAAATAAATACTTAAATACATTTAGAGTGTATGGGAAAATCTTTTTGAAGTAAGTAATGGATTTTTGGGATTATTAAACATGTTAAATGTGATACACCAAATATCGTTTCTAAAGCCCCCATTTGAAATTTGCGAGTTAATTTGATGGCATATTGAAGTGGTTAGAAAGAGGTTTAAATGGATTTCTTATTGCACTTAAATAGAGTGAAATACTATTTATCAAAGGTTGTGAATCTCTGGTGAAAAGGCGCATAATTTTGGAGAAATTTGATCATCTATGATATCGCTCATCTATATGAGTGAGATTAATAAACGCTCGTGGATGGAAATGAAGATATGATGAAACTAATGATTTTGCGATATAAATGTTAGAATAAACCTGCCATTCAAAGATCACATCGGTCTATTTCAATCAGTTATATTGTTGATTGAAGCAGGCGAGACCTAGTGGATGGAATTGGCGACATATTCGCCGAAGAAAAAAAAATATTGCACTGTTTCAGGAAGTTTTCTTTGGTACCAGTGGCGGATCTATTGGGAGGGCCTAGGGAGCTATAGCCCACCCTTGGGTATCCAAATTACACTAGATAGAATGGTAATTTTTTTCCGATCCCCACTTCTGCTGAAATTTTAATCCCCACTTAGCCCCCCCTTGTCCCTATCCTGGATCTGCCACTAATTGATACTACTGCAAAAGCACGGTATTAGTTTGTCTGTATGTTTTTTTTAACGGAGCGAGTGATAAAATTCAAAACTTTGCGGTTATGTTTTGTGCAGTTATTGACAGGTATGCTTAATATTCGTATTTATGCTTTCCGCAAAAACACGGTAGTGTAAGCGCCTGAAAGTACCATATGGTACCACGAAAATGCTTTGCATCTTTACAACCCAAATATTAGGCTCATATCAAATAACCATGTACTTTATATGAAATATGCATGTCATTTATTACATTCATAATTACATTGCAACATATTCTTGTAATGAATATATAAGACGTAAGTGAAGAAAATCAAAAGGGTTGCCCTAAAAATTCCGTTCTTTTTGAGCTAATAGAAACTTCTCAATTTACAAACGGCTTAAAATGCGTAAATATAGCTTTAAAAACAAATATATGTCGGTAAAGTGTAATTAAAAATCTGATTATCAATTTAAATTTCTCATAATTTCAAATAAATCACAATAAATAACAAAAAAAATACGTTTAGTGCTGCACTACCAGCTGGTAACATATGGTACGCACATTAGACGTTTACGGGTGTAGCAATTAATCATTTCATAAATGAGTCTTAAAGTTGTTGTAATTTATCTGGGCTATGGTTATATGGTTTCATTTAGATAGAAACTTTTAGTACCGGAATAATGGCCACTTCATATTCTATAACAACATTGATAATACATATTTTCTTGCGTTCATAGAGGTAATTATTTCCATCCAGAAAAGTAAAGTAGCCTATAAGACAATAAGCCTGTAATTAGGCTTACTTCATTGAACATAGAACCAAAAATACTCATTACTTAAAGAATAACACCTTATGGACGTATGAATAAATTCAAAACTGTGGTGACTGTAAAATGAATTACAATATAGAATGTACAGCACATGCAGTTAAGTATAATATACTCAATGCATATAAAGACCCTTGTAAATATCGTTTCAGTATCATAAAAAATAACTATCTATTTTTATCCAAGTTATATCACATGACGCGACGCGGATGATTATAATCTATGATGTACGATTCATTCCGATTTTTGACAACCAGATCGACGTGAGGACCTCTTTAGTCTTTTGTTTTAATTATTGTCAACTATTAGAAAATCAAGTACAGGTGTTGGTGCACAAAGCATAATGTGAACTCGTCGAATTATTCTGTTTTCATTACATTATCAGATGACCCCGCGGATGATTATTCTCTATGAAGCACGATGCATCGCGGTACTTTACAACCAGATCGACAAGAGGACCTTTCATTTCATTTATTTTCATTCATGAGAAAATCAAGTTAAGGTGGAGGCGCACGAAAGGTAATGTAAACTCGTCGCACTAGAATGGAAGAGTCACGAAGTATTTCGAAGCGGAAAGGGATGTTAAGTGGAAAAAATGCGGCCGACCGTAGCCGACGAAGTTCTTACCGTTCAAAGCTCCAACCCTTCGTTGGGAATTTTTAGTAGTAGTCTGTCGTCCGTCGCGCAGAAAAGGAAAAGAGGTGGAATTTGTCGCTCACCGGATTTGATGAACTCTAATCACCTCTTCCCTTTGCATAAGCTAACGGTTGTTCCTCAGCGCTTCGTCGCCCTCAGTAATAAAAAAAAACTAGAGACGGACATAGAGTGTATTTTGTCTCGCAGAGAAATATTCCCTGTTACGGTGGGAACGTATTTCCACACCGAAAGTTTTTCAAAATCGTGGAAAACATAAAACAATCTAGACCCGGGTTAAAATTCTGTTCAGTTATCTGTGAGCGTTAATATTTGTTTCCGCGGTTTTTCGAAAGCTACCTGATGGAAATGTTGAAATTCTAACGTGATGGGAAACAAAATAAAGGCGCTTGGAATGTTCATAAGTAAGAATATGTTTCTGTTTGAGCTTTTTTTTTGTTTTTAAGAGTTTGAGATGAAAGCTGGATCCGGAAAACAACTTCAACGCAGCTAAACGGAAAACCATGGCGAGAACTGTATTAAGAATGCATCTTTAAATAATGCAAAGAAAAATTTGAAGATCTACATTTGGTGTGAATAATACATTATGAAACACCTCATTCATTTTTTCCGAATGATACATACATTCAAGCATTAATTGGCATCACGCTTAGACAAGTATTGTTTTGCAAACTTACCTAATCAAAATCCTCGGTAAATCTGAGGATTATTGAATTCAGGAGTTCAGATGATATTTTGTACGCATCATGTATATTTTGGAGAGTAAACATGTAAAGAAGGATATGAAAGACAAGGAATAGTTTGGTGCGAAAAGATTAGGTTGTAGGAGAATTGAATAGTGAGCTGCGTCAAACCAATCTTGGGATAGTACCAGTGATGATGATGATGATTTAACTCACTACATATAAACATCCTAAAATTTCAAATTGTAGTGATGTACTTTGTCTGATACCATTGCAAGAAATGCGCCTGTATTACTACATCCATTGCCCATCGTGCCCAACTGAGTTGGAGCTCGCAAAGCTCTTACGATATCAAGTAAGACGTTTACGGCAGGGGTCTGTAGCGAGGGTGTTTTAAGAGACTGTGAGTGAAATGAAAAAAGAATAAAAAACGGGGAATATTCGCCCACTTCTCAGCGTTATTGAGAATGATGGGGATATTACATAACCGCTGGTATCTCTATCGAACGAGGAAGAAATACGACCTCATAAAAAAAACGGAGGCGTGTTCCCAGTGCAGGCGTCCAGTATGGGAGCTTGAACGACGCCGCAGTTCAAACGTCCATATGGAAGCGTGTTTTCGCAGTACCACCCATGTTATGCCTTAAATTCTCGGTGAACAGCCGTTCATACAATGCCAGCACGTGGCCCATTGATCATGAGGAATCGAAAACCATTCCATTTTCCTTTTATTCAATAACTTGTGGCGTAAATTATTGAGTCCTTGGAGTCTTGAACTATAAATTTTATAAATATGCATTTTATAAATATGTAAGTCATAAAAATTAGTCTCAAGAGAAAAACGTAGGTATTTAATTATTTGGATATTTCTGCACCCATAAATTGAAATGGTCTTGATTATTGCAATTAGTGCCTTAGAATTATATTAATTATTAATATCACTTTTCCATACCGTACCTGTCATTTGAAAATTAGGAGGAAACATGAAATGTCATTAAATGCAATGGTTTGAGGTTTAAATTGATGGAACTCCTGCATAACTGTTAGGAAAGATTAAAACTTAGCTAATTCTTCAATAATACATTCACTTGCGACTGATTTTGGTACAGTGTATTATCCTCGATACAATGCATCATCAGAAGGTAATACTATATCGAAACTGGTTGTAATTGAATAAATTATTGTAGAACAAGCAAAGTTTTATTCTTTCCGAAGAGTCTTGAAGGAGTTCCATCAATTTTAACCTCAAAATATTGCATTTCATTACTTACCTCCTTTCCATGGACTAAATTGCATTAATGAAACTTGCATATCTATGTGCTTTTGCATGTGGTTGATTAGAGCTAAAAGTATTCGCACTTAAAAATATACAGTTATAAAAATATCTCATAAAAGGAATTATTATCGGGTTTACCAGCGGGTGTGATTTTGACTTATTTGTCCCAACGTTTCGAAGACTGAGTCTGTCATTGTCTTCAGGGGTAGAATGTGGAATACACCCGGTGTAAAAGCCGAGGATAATTCTTTCAAACTTTACGCCGGGAGAAACTAAAATTCTACATCTCATAAAAGGATAATCCTCAAAGGTGTGTGCAAAATAATATTCTATCCGTATAATATAGTATTTCTTGGAGTTTAGGTCATTTATAAAATAAGTTTCAGCCAACGTTTCGATTTATTTTTAAAATCATCTTCAGGGCTATGTAAGAAAAAATGTGAACAATATAAAATACAGAGAATAAAACGATACACAATGTTTATACATAAAAAACATTTATACATTTTTTTAAAAATTGTGAATCGTGTTATTCTCTGTATTTTATATTGTTCACATTTTTTCTTATATAGCCCTGAAGATGATTTAAAAAATAAATCCAAACGTTGGCTGAAACTTATTTTATAAATGACCTAAACTCCAAGAAATACTATATTATATATTAAACAAGGTCAAGAAAAGGAAGAAAAATAATTAATATTCTATCCATAATATTCTTTCCCAATAGGATAAACCACTGTTGAAACATAATGGGGCAAACTGAATTAATAATAACCGCCTTTCTGCTGGTTATCAATTTGTATCTATGATTGTGTGACACTCGTAGACGTTTCCTCGAGTGATTCAAAATGCGTCGGCATTTGTGTAGTAGTACGTGTGTATAAAGTCGATATATGGATGAGGTCGACCCTCTGGAGTGACTTGGGAGCCGGCCCGACCTCCGTTGATTTCTCTTGGGCCCGAGGACAGACTTCGAGTGGAAACATGGAGAAATTGCTTAACAAGGAACGCCACATTCATGGATTAATATGCTTCCTCCTTCCTCCAGAATCACGGGTGGCCTAGTAATATGTTCATTAGGTGTCGTGGAATTTATTTGAGCATTCAGAGCGGAGAAGAGACGACAAAGATAATGACCAAACCTTGTTAAAACAGCCGAACTTATTCGTTGAGAAAGATTACAGGAGTCGATTGTTAACCCATTTCCAAAGTTCTTGGTAGTGAGCGACCAATTACTAGCATTCAGCACACGACAAGCCGAGTGTATACTTCATGTTTATAAAAAATTGGCGATAAACTTAAATCGCTTACCTATGTGAAGGTACGGTTATCACTAACGGAGAATCTATCGCTCAATTTTAATCAAGATTAAAACATAATTCACTTGCATAGAAAGCTGAAGTTTTTAACTGTAATTTATTAACCAATTTCAGCCCACTTTAGCCTAAGGTCAATATGGAATAAAATACCAGACGACATTATTAACTGTAACACTATCAATCAATTCAAAATGAAAATGTATGTTTATTTACGTGGAAAATATAATTGTAATTAATTTATTGTACTACCATATATTATTAATTTTGTAAAATTGTATTATCACTTTTTCTTTTGTTTTTCACTGCCGAGACTTATTGTGTATAATGTAAAATGTTCTATGGAACAAGTTCCTAGGACAATAAAATTTATTATTGTTATTATTATTATTATGGCTACATCCTACCATACTGAGCATATGAGGCTCTTGAAGAGAACCGAAAATCCTTTTTGCTGTTGAATTGTCACAAATATGTTTTCGGAGGTTTCTATAACTTAATCCACTTATCATTTTTGAAGCCGGTGATAATGTTACAGGACCACTATATGTAAACCAAAGAGATAAGTGCTCACGAAAAAAAAGATGAGAAGGAATAAAAAGAAATTTCTAAAAAATATCATCATTTCATACAAATAATATTATTAACGAAAAATAAATTTAATTTAATAAAAAATGCTTTAAAATATTCGTTGCTTACATTCCGTGGACTTTTTGATTATTCTTTGATTCGTGTATTCTCAAAAATAAAACAAAACTGTTTAGTATATAAGTTCCTGCTATCACAAACAACACACTTCCCCAACAGCATAAACATCCGCGCAAAAGAAATTGTTTTTGTCATCTGGCTAGTTGAGGTAAACATGGTTTACCGGTACAGCAGTAATGCGCCTTCGACGCCAAAGTTACTGTGAAATAGTTACGGAATTCAATGCGGGTGCCCACTGTCTGTAAATTACATGCAAGTAAAGGGAACAGAAAATGGTATTTTATCGATTATTTTAACTTTCCTTTATCCAAAATTGTGATTTATCCTGAAGATCCGTCCTTTCTACCATGGTCACTCGTAGAAATTATTAGAACAACATTAGATTCTGACCTCGTTACCGCGCAGTAGAGCTGTATGGCTACGGTTCATTCTGAAGAAACCTCAGAGTGAAGTACTCAGTACGTCAAAACTCAGTACGTTGATGTCCCTTCAAAATATTTCACTGGATTATTAAAGGTGACCATAGCAGCAACTTACCTAAATATATTAACAATTGCAAGTGGAAACATTTCTGGCGGAAGTGGGATAATAGACACTGTATGGTTTGGAGATCAATGTGTGACGGTTTTTAAAAGAATTCATCACAGACAACAGATGTATTTATAATTACAAAGCGTCTTTTATCCTGATGAATAATACTTGTAAGATTATTAACTACGAAGAGTAAGTCTTTATGTAGTATATAAAAACGCTGCTGAAGTGCTAAATAAAATCTGTTATATTTTATATATGAGGGGGTGAGAAGCCAAGGGGTACAAGTGATTTTTTTAAACAGAATTAGGTACTGAAATTAGGTTAAAAACAAACGAGAATAACTAGAAATTAGTAGTGCATTTGATTTTGCACTCGATGTCAGCTAAGAACAGGGAATCACTCGTATACCTTGGCCACCAAGTTTTTGTATATTTCTTCTATCAATTTCTGTGCCTATCGCTGGTTAGAAAAAAAATCACTTGTATCCCTAGGTTTCTCACACCCTCATATATTATTACGCAGATGATATTCAGCATGAAACAGTCATTTTTTGGTGTATTTTTTCAATCTAAAAAACACGTTTATGCACCTTATCGGTGTGATATTATATCAAACATGAATGACTTTCCGATAATTGTAGCCGATTTGATGAACTGCTATTCTACTTCATTACCAAAATGGCCGGAATTCTACATCTATCTACATCTATAAAATACCCTGCGAGCCCCTTCTATGGTGCTTGGTAGAGGGATTGTTACTATAGAATTATTAAACGATAATTTTATCCTATAAAGTTTAGGTTTCGGGTTTTCGTTGATTGAATTTGTTGTTTTCCTTATAATCAATCTTATCCCTCAGTGTGTTAATTTTTGCCAGTATCTGACTTAATCAATGTATCAATGATAACATTTGCTTGAAAATGAAGTGACACGTTTGAGAAAGGTTTTTTTAATGAACTAAGGGTTGAATTACTCGAAGTAATTTTACCATGATGTAATGAGCTTACAAAAATGCTTTATTGAGGTAAAAATAAATTCTAATGATTTTCTTGAAACATTCGTGATTAGAAACTTCTTCATTCCAGTAGATTATAAGCTTTAAGCATCTTTAGGGCAACATTGATGGGGATAATATTAGCAACTGAAAGTTGGCGATTCATTCATGCGTCAAATTCTCTGTACAACACAGCCATAACGATACAAGTGTAGAATCAGTCTTGATTTTCTCGCGAAAAGAACATATTCAGCAAGATACAAATTGATGGGCTGTTAAACACATCTTTTTTCATAGTGTAGTTGGCGTGGAACTCTCTTATGTTGGTACTACCAAAATATTATATTGCTTTTGTAAGAAATTAATTTCAAAGAACCTAATTTATATTGTATGCTTAATTAAATGAATTGATAATTGCAGGTATTGATCAAATCACATCAGAGCATTGAGTTAACGTTTCCTCTAGTTGTTGAATGATATTATTAAAAGTGCCATTCACAGATTGATGAGTTCAAACAAAAATATAAATGCATATGATACGAATACCATGCTGATTATAAATCTATATGCGTGAATGATATCGCAATCCCATGGCCGATGGCAGTCTTTCACCCAAGCGCACTTAACATGATCAAACGAGGTGCATTGCTGACGATATGAGAGGAAGGAGCGTGTGAGAGTAAATCGATAAAATAGAATTGTTTGATAGTTTTCCTCCTCTCTTGCCACATGCGTAGTGCGAAAAGCCACGCCAGCCTAGAGGGGTATTGAGTCGACCCAGAAAATTAACTTGCTACTGACTATGAAGGATTCTATAATATATATTTCGACTTCTTTTCAGCCTGTTGTGTACATTAAGCTGAATATAACACGGCATCATTTTGCAGTGAACTTAGTTGGACTGCATTGGGTACTTTTTTAACCATCATTTAATAATGAAACAGAAATGGAAATTTAGGTAAATTAAATGGTAATAAAAAAGTGTTCTACCGTTTAAAATAGATTTACATGGAGTATTAAAGAAATATTCTGGCAGTCCCCCTTCTAGGCTTCCCCCTTCAATTCATAATAAGGCCTACTCCATTTAATTCTATCTAAAAATCCTATTCTCTTCCATCCTCTCACTCGTTTACCTAACTCTTTCACCGTTTTTAATTTCTCCTCCCCATTTCTCTCTCTCTTTAAATGCGATGGTGGTAGGCGTAACATGGTGGAACTCCTTCATGATGCACAAAGGTTAAGAAAAAGACTTCGCTGTTCCACAAAATAAAATATATTTGCGACCGGTTTCGATACAGCGCATCATCATCTGGCAATTACAAGTATCAGTACATAGAATTTATACCCTTCAAGGGTATACCCTCTAACGCCTTCAAGGGTATAAATTCTATGTACTGATACTTGTAATTGCCAGATGATGATACGCTGTATCGAAACCGGTCGCAAATATATTTTATTTTGCGGAACAGCGAAGTCTTTTTCTTAACCTTTGTGCATCTCTCTCTTTACTCTACTCTCTACATCCACACCATTCTCTCGAACTTAATCTGAGTCTCGAACTTAATCTGAGTCTCGAACTTAATCGGCAAATGCATATCGGTGCATTTTTGCATAGTTCGTCCAATTTTAACCATGTTTACGCAGTGGATGATATTAACATAAAGGCAACAGACGAAGTGAAGTAGCAAGGAGTTACGATAACCTTGAACCTCTCATGGGCAACACTCGTAAGGAATATTTGCTGCATAGCCCTGAAGAAATTAGGATTCGTCAAGCGTATCGTGGGAAGATTTCGGATAAGAAAGTAAAAGAAAGGTGTTATTTCGCACTCGTCCAAGTGCACCTTGAATATGCAGCGAGCGTATGGGATCCGGTGCAGAAAGACTTCATCCGCGAACTGAATAAAATACAAAGGAAGGCTGCACGTTACGTCAAAAACTGCTACGGGCGCACAGGCAGCGTTACCCAGGTGTTAAGCGAATTAGGCTGGGAGCCGCTGGAGGCTCGGGGGCTACGCGCTAGGCTTAGAATGCTTGAACAATTGAGAATGGACATCTTTAAGAGCGACACAAAGAACATAATATTAGAGCCCCACTATATTTCCAGATCCGACAGATGCGATAAATTAAGAGAGATGTTTTGTCGAACGGATAGATATGCGAATTCCTTCCTTCCTTGAACCATAAAGGGCTTTAATAAATGCCAGTCGTAATTTCGTTAGAGCATGTCTAAATGGCTGGTATCCTAACACTTCATGCCACACGCTTTAGGCGGCTTGCGGGGTAGTATATAGATATAGATTCTGTTTCATATCTTTCATCAAGTAATATATTTAGTAATGGATATACAATGTATTTTCGTGTTTCTTCAAACTATGAAGAACAAATTAAATAAATATCAGGTTATACTAAAAAATGAATGAGCAACGGAAGGAACTTGAAATTTTCATGTGTAATCGATTTATTCTATCAATTTTAGCTCGCTGGTCCCGCTCATCCCATTGATCACTCCGCTGATCCTGTTTGAGGTTTTTTTTAATCGAGACTGCTCCCAAGCGGATATTGAGCTTCAAGCACTGAGGATATTAATCCAACGGAGAAAATGACTGACTTTCAGATTAATGAGGAAACTTATTAAAAGGCCCTCTTCGTACTGCTTTAAGTGATCGACATTTTTCATCCCTGGAGGAAATTATATTGACCGAAACGATTCGCTGGGCGTAGTGGCAGCCACGTGGAGGAAGTTAATGTTTTCAAGGGGGTGGGCGCGGAATATTACCAACAGAAACGTTCAAGGAAGCGACCGCGGAATCGTGGCTCACTCTCGTTCCATATTTTGAAATGTGGAAATGACTTACATCCGTGTCTCATCTAATATTCCATCCCAACGACCATCCAGCGATATCGTTTTCTTCCCTTTCGGTACGACTCACGTGCAGGTGACATCAAGAGGGGGAATCCCTACAGCTCAACCGTTCTTTTTTTTGGTGACGCTCTGCTTGCTTAAAACTTATGCTGTCGTCTCGATACTTTAAGAGAAATTAAGTAGGCCCTAGTTATTATATAATTTAATCTCAAATTCGAAAAATGCACTCATTTAGGTAATAAGTAATGGTATTTTCAACTGCAAGATAGTAATGTAACGAAATAATAAATAATAATATGGAAAGAATTAGTTTAGTAATGGCGTTAGAATGGCTAAACAAAAACTATATATAAAAGAGGATGTCTGTTTGTATGTCCGTTATGAATTTTCATACGGCTGCTTGGATTGCGGCCAAAGTTAGTGCATAGGTGCATCTAATGCTTCCAAAACCCATAGTACTACTTTCAATTGCGCCCAACGCGTCCTTTGCATCATTTTATCATTACCGAACCCTGTGAGTGCGCTCAGCGCCACCAAGCACCCATTCCCTACCCTCTGCTTACAGTCCCATCATGCGATAACATCCCCATTCACTCTAATATGTTTGCATAACTTTCTGCATACTGTGTGCGAGGGTAAGGCCGACTTGGCGACTTCTAGGTCCAATGTTTGTACTGCCTTTTCTCGCCACTTCACCGTTCATAGGTAATTGGCCTCGAATAACCTTGCTGTCCTTTCAACCGTGCATTCCAACAAGTCGTGTTCCTTCTTACGTTCTTTCATATTTTCCCATTGAGAGGTCAATATGACCATGAATTCCAAGTTCTAAGTTTCCATTTCTCTGGGTACTATCTTTCCCGAGCAACGCCGCGTGGCCGGCTAGTACGTATAAGTTAGCATTATTCTATAATTCCTCAAATGACCGCAATAAGATGGCAAACATTATTTTTATTTTTCACCTTATTAATTATTAATTAAAATAAAATTAATTATTATTTGTTGTTTCCTAAAATTCACTCTAGTGAACAAGAAAATAGTTATATTGCAAAAAATTAATCGAAAATGATGATATTTTAAATATTTCATCGAACTTCTTCAGTATTTAATGCATCAATAAATTGAGTATCAACAATATTGGGTGTAATAGTATTACCTATAATATATTGCGTAGTCCCAAGACGAATAATTATATAGTTAAATAATATTGCAGCTACTTTGCACAAATAATTCAAAATATCATTAGGATTTCAAGGGTGTAATGGTAGTGTATGTACTTGTGCTTCCTCGCAAACAGTTAGTGAGGCGTGAGTCTTTCAAGTAATATCTAATTGCTAATTCAAAACGTCATTCTACCATGAACTACTAATGATAACGATGGTGTCTCGATTAATAAGAGTTATGGCGTAATTCACTCGGTCGACTCTTGCATGCTTTATTTTTTTTCCTTTTTTCTAATCTTTCATGGGTTTCCTACAGGAATTACTGTTCGTTGGTAAATTTTACCTTTTCATGAATGTGCATGCATATTTTTTTTATTATGTGTAAATTAATATGGCCGTGTGGTGTGCATGTGGCGGTCCTCTTGCTTGTTGTATGTTGGTAATTGATCACCCCCTGTTAAGCACCCTCGAGGTGACTAGCTGCGTATTATGTAAACGTACTTGCAATATTGTTGTTGGAAAACGTCCACTCTTCAGACCATAAAAAGGTGAAGATGGTAGCGTAAGTTTTCGATGAGTGCTGCGTAGCAAAAAAACCGTTATAGGGAGGAATGAGTCCTCTTTTATAGAGTGCGCGAGTATTTCAAGGCACACCCTTATAATTTGAGATCTATCACATTCAATATGTAGCTACACCGTCAGTACTTCAGGCTATACTGTTTAAAAAAATATAGTCTTGCTTATAGTCGTATAGCTTTTTATAGTGTCTCTTTCACCTAATGACGATGGACAACTCGTACATCGAAACGTCGCGACGTGTCGACGCGCCGGCCGAGATGGAGTTGGAGAACCTGATCCGGTGTAATTCCCGAATAACCTACCACGATCCATTTTTCCATCCATTCCAACTTTCATGTACTATAACATCTTCTGCCAAATGTTGGCTCTATTTGCCGAATCGCGTCACATGCATTAAATAATTGTGGAAAATTGCAACTATCTTTAAAAAATAAATATGATATTGCCAAATTTATTTCTAAAATGTGATAAATTATTATATGCATATTCACTGATAAATCTACCTACGCCTGTTGATCATGCATAAGGAGTTTTATAGTTGGTTTACGTATTAAATCTTTCTCGTTCTCCTGTGCATGCCGCGCATCGAGATGCGGCCTTAAGAGTGCAAAGCAGTACCTCTATTTCATTTTGTCCTCCAGTTGTTGCAATTAGTGCTCCGTTAGAGAAGCTGTGCCAAAGTTGAGGCTGCCGAAAAGATTGCCTGCCGGGAAGGAGTGAGGTCTTGGTGCGGCCACAGCTCCAGGAATTGCCGTCCCTTACTGGACGCGCGTCCCGAGTCGCCGAGTTTGCTGACGCCCTAGGTGCCCGAATAAGCACTAAAAGTACGATTACCAAACTGTGAATATTCATCATCACAGGGTCAAAAATCCTAAGATTGGTTTGACGCAGCTCTCCTCTCAATTTTCTGATCAGCTTATCTTTCCACACCTACATATTTCTTTTCTTTCACATCTTACTTCAACTTTTTCATATATTTCATTCGAGGTCTTCCTTCTCCGTTCTTACCATCTACTTGTCCTTCGACGATTGTCTTCATCAGAACATCATGTCTCAAGATATAATTAATAATAATTAACTCATTTATTGCTCTAGGAGTTTTAACTCCTTTGGAACATAGAAATGGGAAGAAGATATGGACTATTAGATACTAGAATTGCCATGAGAGAAATTTTTCTCATGGCAATTCTAGTATATTTCACCGCCGTTCACGCTGCAGGATTAAAAATATTACACATACCGCTTAGCGCGACTTTAGCGCAGGTTTGAGGTTCTTAACCAGTTGTGGCTTCGTGGAAGTCCTCTCTCCCTCGTGTTGCCATCCTTGATGGACCGCGAGGGCCTATCACCTAATACCATGAGCCTCGGTATAATTGCCATGGGCATTAAAGAACCTGGATAGCGTAGTGGTCTGTGCAGTGGTCCGGGAAGCCAAAGGTCCGTGGTTCAATTTCCGGTCGAGGCGAATTTTCTAATGGCAATTCACCGCCGTTCACGCGGCAGGATAGAAATATTACATATGGAGTATAAGGTTGTTCCGTCTTCTTGTTTAGATTTTCATGAGGCTTTTCTTTTCTCCTACATTTCTGAGGGCTTCCTCATTACTAACTCGGTCGATCCATTTGATCCTTATCATTCTTTTGAAGTACCATATTTCGAAGGCCTCTACCCTTGATTTCTCCGCAGCTGTCATTGTCCATGCCTCACTGCCGAAGGGAAACATATTCTAAATTTGTTTTAATATTTCTTTTCTTACTTATATGTTTTAATTTCTCGTTGTAAGTAGATTTTACTATGAAAAAAAATGTATTCACGGAAGTGATCGGAAAAGGTTTTTTTTGTGCTGTTGAAAATAAATGCTCCCGAAAAAGAACGAAGACCTCCAAAATTTCATTTCCCAATTGTTGTTTTTCCCCCAGTACATTGAACACCCTTGGATTGTTTGCTGAACAATTAACAGCAAACAATCCACGACACCACCTAAGATGCTTCACCTAATACACGCTTCAGTTTACCACCGTCTTTCTTTGTTTTCTTACTCGTCAATGCTGTGCATAACACTTTCCCGATAGAAACGATAAATTAAGGGAGATATTTAGCCGAACGAATATATATGGAAAATCGTATTTCCTCCGAACCGAAAAGGACTTTAATAAATGCCAGTCGTCGTTTCGCATTCCCTTTTTATGTGTAAACGGCTGGTGTCCTAACACTCCCTACCACATGCCTTTTATGCGGCTTGAGGGATAGTATGTAGAGGTAGATAACTCTAATACCAGATTCCTGCTTTGTCTCTTATATACCTTGTATAAATACTGAATATTTATTTTGATTCGCGACGAGAAAAATGAATGTCGTTACCCACCTATGTTTTTAAAAGCTAGCAGCGGTAATATTGACCAGTACCGTGTGTTTCCTCTTTTCAGATAAAAAATTCGCGATGAAATTATAAATCTAAGCAAGCGAAAGTATATAAATAATTATTTGGTGGATATATGACGCAAAAATTTTGCTTTTTTTCACGATTGCTGATATAAAATTATTGGAAGAAATAGATATTCAAAATATTCTACTCGTCAAAAGAAAATATGACCATTATAAATAAAAAAACGACGAAATGACCGCTCAGATGCTTTTATTCTTTAGCATTTTGAATATTCTAGCACTCCAAAAAGTTCTCGAATTCGTTATTATTACTCTCGTATGCACATAGCTTGAGTTTGCAGTAGTATTCGCCGACTCAAAGAATTGCACTTATTCCGTAGAATTATTAACTCTCTGAAATCACTTTGATTCGCTGGAAATTGCTACTCATCAACTTCTTGAAAGTGTATAATTTAACTCGCTTAGTCACTGAAAGAGCTGTAATTCGAATATGCCTAAAGATTTTATTTATAAATTTTAATTTTAAATTATTTTGTCCTGCTGGGAGATAGAATCCGTACCTTTTTCCTGGTCGGTTCCAGTTAGGGATAAGGGTACAGAAAATTTATTCGTGTGCCCTTTGAACTATAAAAGACTGTTATGGGGTGAATTTTGAGAGCGCTGCACTGCGCTATTCCTTGCTTTCATATGTTTCGGTGCTAGGATTTATTATGCCATCCATGTCAATGTGTTTTTTATCGCTTTATGTCAGCAAGTTGAAAGAAATGCAAAAATGGAAATTAAATTTCAATGGTGAGGCTAGAAATGATGATGATGCACTGATGATCACTAGAAAGCTCTCTAATGATCATAATGATCTCTAATGATTACTAGAAAAGCATCCTCAGAACTCAAGATATTGAACAGCTTTCTGAACAATGCACGACCAAAAGTAAACTTGATGAAACCCTTCAAGAAATCGAAAAATAAAGTATAAAATATTAAAAAATCAAAAGGTAGCTGTTTGGTGATGGCGGTAATATATTTGATCTTCAAGAACAATATGCAGTGTCAGAAACTTTCTGTACTCCATCCTTCCTTGTTCTTTCATTTCGCGGATTGAAATAAATGGCACGTAAGTTGCAAATGAAGCTGGCCTCAGTTGTGATGCTAGTGATGGTTTGTGCTCCAGCTGTAGAGAATGCCAGATGGATGAAAGGAGTCAGAGTGGTAGAGAAAATGTGAAGGGAACGTTTATAAGAGTACGATTTCCAAAAAAAAGAAGAACATTTTTCAGAATTCGGAGAATTCAAGGGAGAGAATGTGATGGAGATATAATGGTGAGGGAAGGGTCTAATTACTTTCCGTGCCCGGTTGATCCTTCTATATTCACGAGCGTCTGTCTGACTTCCATTCCGCACGAATGCATTCGTTCGTTCTGGAATAAACCCGGAGTGAACTCTACTATCACAGTGTAGAACCCTTAACGCTTCAAAAACGACATTTCTCTTTTCTCCTTATGAGATTACGCCCACATTAGCTTCGTGGCGAAAAACTCTTGCAAAAAATTGAAATAACTCGGAGTCACTGTCCAATCTGAATTCGAAGTGAATTTCCTGAGGACTGATTGAAAAACTTCTAAAGAGATGGGTGGATGGTGACGTAGGAATGGCAGAAGGTTTATTTCTAGATCTGAGCTTTTATCACAGTAGCCAGAGTTCGCAGTGCGTTTTTTTGTTTTAGCATTATTTCAATTGACGATAAACTTTACTGTGCGTATAGACATTGCAATTTCCTGTAAAAATAAAGCGGTCAATAATATCAGAAATGATGTTTTATACTAAATCAAACTCTCATTAAAGTCCTGAGTAATATTTCGACAAAGGTTTCTTCAATGCAGCTTGGCTGACGTCATTACAAACATATGTCGTAAAGATCTCAAGGAAATAGGGATCTTCAAAGTAGCGATCTTGGGATCAGTGTTATGGATAAATAAATATATACGTAGTCGTTGTTATCGAAGTTTATAATCATCTTTAGAATCTTTTTATTGTGACATATTCACTCTCTTTTATTTCTTTTATAACCTGTCCTATGTAACTCATTCGGGGGCGTCCTTTGCTCTTCTGCTCTTCTTCCCTTTCACCTTTTCTTTTTCAATTGTTTCGTGTCTGATAATTGAAATTGGACGAGCAGCAACTCCTCGGAATAATAATGTGGTGGTTTCCCCTCGTTTTCCACAACACAGTACCACAGCCTTTAAAGTAAATGTTACCGCACCTTCAGTGAAATGAGTGTCGCTGTACTGACCACTGTCCACCTTCACCCATATGAAGAAGAGCTACTGCCCTCTCCCGTAGGTGATGGTAGGCATACATGTTGGCGGCCTCCTGTCGACAAGTCACAGCATCTTCACAGGTTTAGTGTATCATTTAGATGGCCTATCTTACCCAGGGATGGACCTATACCACCTCGGAATGCTGTCATAGACTCCTTATTTGATAAGTAAACTCGCTAATGCCGCAGCTAACCTCTATACCTAGAGGTCGATCCACCATTCGCAACCCGGTGGACGCTTTCGGTGGCTCAAATATCATCGGCGAGTCTCGAAGTTATTTTTATGAAATTTGACTCAGAGCATGATATACGTGCTTAATTTATAATTTTAATCGGTAAAGATTAATAAGTACTGCATGGACAGTTATAATAAATTGCGAGATACAATGAAGATACAATGAATTACACAATTGAGACGGAACTGTTTCGGCTCTGTTTAGCACTAGCCTACTCCAGAAGAATCCTACAATATCAGTTTTCTCTTTGCTCAGGTAGGCGCCAGGCAGCACCAAAATAATTTCGTCTCAATAGTGATTGTTTTATTTTACATGCGTTTGAATTTCTTAATCTAAAGGGTGGAGAAAATTATGACACAAAATTTTTACCCTGAATAGCTGATGCCAGTAGGAACCAAAATTTCTATTGATGCTTAAGTCGAAAACGCACCATTTTTAATCTACGGAAACTTTGAAGCCTAGCACTCCGATTGGTCGCTAGTTTGCCCTATTACTGGATGCTCTGGATAACTCATGGCTTCGAATGGTTTGCCTGCATTTACCAGAGCGTCCAGCAGCCTCGACATCTAGAGCGGCACTCATTTCACTGAAGGTGCGGTAACATTTACTTTAACGGCTGTAGTACTGCGTTGTGGAAAACAAGGGGAAACCACCGCATTATTATTCCGAGGAGTTGCTGCTCGTCCAATTTCAAATATCAGACAGGAAACAATCGTAGAAGAAAAGCTGGAAGGGAAGAAGAACAAGGGACGCCTCCGAATGCATTACATAGGACAGGAAATAGCGAGTTTTAATGTACCAATCTTAGGATCTGTGCTATTAACTAATAAATATATACCTACGTATTCGTTGCTATCGAAGTTCATCATCATCATTATAAGTCAGCAACCCTGAGATTGGTTTTACGCAGCTCTCCATTCCGCTATCCTATCCGCAAATCTTTTCCTTGTGACTCAAAGTTTCTGTAGATTAAAACTAGTGCTTATTCGACCTAAAAATCAACGGTAATTTTGGTTCATACTGCCTTCAGCTTTCAATAGTTAAAATTTCGTGATGTAATTTTCATCCACCCAGTATTTTTCCTCATCCGCCGAATACTTGTTATCAAAGTTTATCGGAACGGGTTTTAATATTTGTCATCTGCCATGAAATATTGAGGCGGTTCTGGACCTTTTTATTGGACTGTGGTATTGCTTCTGGTGATTCCCCATGGCAGGATATGATATTCGGACGATGCGGTGGGTGTGGGAGGATGCGGTTGGCGCCTTGGGTCCCGGCCTAAGTGAAATCCAAGCCCTCTTATATATGAAGGCGGTGGCGGTCGTCCGCTCCCCCCTGGGAGACCGCTAGCAATCCCCCACACACATACACGGTCTCTTCGTTATATCCCGTGGCTTCCTCGCTTCGCCACCCTCCCAGTGCCATTATTATGGAGCCACTTCCGCATCTACGGCCTTTTTTCATTCCCACCGGGATTCGCAGAGTCTTCTCTTGTTTTTCCCTCTCAATTCTCTCCTCCAGGGCGAGGAGGCGTCTCCAATTCCCTCCTCTTTCTCGGTACGGGCCTGAGCCATTTCCATGTGCGAGCTTCCCTGCTCACGGGCACATCCAGAAGGAGGACTTATGGAGGCTTATCGGAAACCTTGGTCCAATAAAATTCGGGAGTCGAGGCTTTCGATGCTTCGACAGAATTTCCAAGCGAGGACTTCTCTCCTCTTCATTCGAGAAGGCCTGCTCGAGCGCAGCGCAATAAAATTGAGGATTTAGTATATCGAGCCAACGTGGAGAATGAAACGGTAGATTTGACAGCCCGATAATTCGCAAACTCGTAAATAATAACAGCAATCGCATTTTTCCACGCATGGGAATACTTTTATACCCTTTTTCATCTTCATTCAGTGCATTATCCATTTTAAAATTCAAACAACTAATGATAATTTCCACACTTTCATGTACAAACTGCACTACCGACCATGGTTTCGGCACTGCATGTCATTTTCAAGCATGCAAACCTTGAAAAAATGACATACACTGTCATTTTTTAAGTTCTACATCCTTTAAAATGACATACAGTGTCGAAACCGTGGTCGGTAGTGAAGTTTGTGCATGATAGTGTGGAAATTACAATTTTTTCGTTTATATTTTATTATGGAAATATAGCATTTGCACGACGACAAGCCTGAATAGATTTCATAAGTTTTAAGAGCACTGTTTATTTCAAAATGTGGACTTATATTGAGCTTTTTAATAAAACGTTGTATACATTTGCTAAATTCATTGTATTGTGTATATTAACTGTAGCCACTGTGTCTTTTATTGTGTCTTTATAATGTATCAATTTTCATTTATTAATTTCCGTCTCGTGTTTTGACGATGGTTTATGAGGAAGAGGGGACTAGGCAGTCATAACCTCACCGTAATAAAGAGGGCGGCAACTGCCTCCCCCCCAGAACTGAAAATAGACTTAGTTCAAAACATAAGTTATGAACAAATTTTCCTTTGGAAGAATAATGATATTAGTATCGTGTAAGACATGGAACTAAAATAAAAATCATTATTTTTTCAAGCAAATAATTATAAAAACTAATAAATTGCTGTCATAAAATCCTTAAAATTTTGGTTCCATTTGCCTTTTCTGCGCAAAAAAGTTTCAACTTGAATGACCACGGCTAGTTTTGATTCTGGGTACGCCAATGTGCCCATTATTATCCAACGTTGATAATGAAGTAAACCGGACTATACATTGTTATCATTTTGCCAATGGTATCCTCATTCTTTTACATTCTTCTGCTTTGAGGAGAAAGTTTGCTCAGCTTTTTACCAACAGTGTCTTATGTATTTGATTCGATTCTTTCATGCGTCGTCTTTATCGTATGTTATCTTCTTTATTCTCTTACCTCTCAAAGCATCACTTCAATGTCACCTGCTTTATTCTTCCTCCTATTCTCTCTCCAACTAATCAATTCCGCATATCCTAAAGCTTGCCCCGTCTGTTTCCCTGAAATATGTAAATTTAGCTATTTCATAGTGACTCTCAATTCCATGTTTGAGTATACGGCTACTTGTACGATTATTTAGTTAAAATGAAAACAAATTTTAGGCAGTAATCGTGGCCTGTATATTGGCATCATCGATTGCGTACAAAGTGCTAAAATAATGAAGACGAAAACTATTCGTTATGTCCAGAACTTAAAAGCACCTACCTCGCGGCGTTACCTATTCTGCAGAATCCAGAGGAATATTACCTTCTCTTCCAAAAAATTGGCTAGCTACAGCTCTCGGTAGAAATATGGGGTTTCTGGTTTTAGCTCAGATCGAAGAAAACTTTTTTTTTACCATGGAGGAATGAAGTGGAATTTATGCTCATTTTTTACATGAAAGTTTTGTATTATCCAATCATCAAAATAGAATTTACAACCACTGGAAATACTGGCATTACAGAATAGGTTTCCAGGGTGTAAGAAGTGTGAAGAGAAGTGGGGTTCTAGGAATAAAAAGAGAGAATTTTGTGGCGTTATCTCAAGGAAACACACAATTCAGAAAGAGAAGCCGCACAAAGCTGGCAATGAGATTTAGGGAGGAAAAGGGTTAGGGGGGAGGGAGTCTTCGATCTTCTCCTTTCCTTATTTCTACCCTCCCACCCCCACAATTCTCATGAGACTCAGAAGAAGTGGGGTGACTGCTTCGTCCAGGCTTAAGTCTTCATGCATCAAAACTGTTGAAGAAAGAAGGTTGAAAAGTTTTTCCGACGGACTCGCAAAGGGCTTATTACTTTATCCCCCTCCGCGAATTATGAACCAGCAAAGAATTATGGACGCGAATTGCCTCTTGTCAAGAATTTTTATGCCCATACCTTCTCCAAGGCTTATTCATGCGCGAAGGAAATTTATCTAAGAGATGAATGGGTTGTTGGAGAGGTGTGGACGTCACAACTTCTTCGCCGCTTTCTACTAAAGGGCTTCCATTCATCAAGAATGCTTTCTCCCCGCAAGACTCGATGGAAACTTGTTTTTTTTTTCAGATTGGACGGAAACAATTAAAACTCGTGCGATAGATTTTTTTATCGAGTCTTCTGTGCTCCAAAAACTAATTTTTTCAGAACCTAAGAACCAAGCTTGCAGAAAAACTTTGCTTCTGCCGTTCGCAAGGTGAACCGGAGTTCAAGGCTACGTTTTCGCCATTTCCAGTGTTCAAGCGACTTCTGTGAAAATTAGATTTTCAAAATCGTGTCACCTCTCCTTCACACGTCGAAAGATTTGGCTTTAGTTAAAAAACTGTATCAAAGGGTTTCAAATAAAAAGCCGATATGCTGATAAATTTTGTCATTGAAATTGAAATAAAAAATTGTTTTCTATGCATTTTATTAGCTATGAAATATTGCTCATGCCCTAAATTATTGCAATAAAATATTGACTTTATTATTATGAACTGAGACTTGCGTCATACGATTTAAATAGCCAATTTTCTAGGGAAATTTCAAAATGCTTTATGTTCAGCATAGAGTTTGATAAACGTAATCCAGAATACTTCAAAATCAATGAGCAAACGAAAATTTAATCTGAAACATATAGGTGTATCGAAGTGGTATAAGGAGCGTTGTTTTCATACTTGGAGAAAATGAAGATATTCTAAAATAAATTTTTATAGAATATACAAAATAGTATTGCCATGAGGTTTCTATGCAGGAATAATAAGAAATATATCAACACTCGTGGACCGATTGCCGCTGTATACGGACAATACAGCAATATGCATTTTTATGAAAAATTACTATTCTATTCTGTCAACATATTGATAATTATCCTTAAAGATGCTTAAAGTATTCCAGCTTATTTCCAGCTATTGATGGAGTGAATGAAATAAAATACTTGGGAGTAATTTTGGACAGTAAAGTACTCTGGGATAAGGATTTAATTACTGTGAAAAAATGCCTTAGAAGTGCCTTGTCCAAATTTTACTGCCTTTGAAACAAATGTCCACTTCCGGTTTAAAAAAAAACATCATTCGCTTGTTCTTTCTAAAATTTCTGACGGCCTAATCTGCTGGGGCAGTGCATACATGAGCAGATTTAAGTGTGCAGTCGTTTTGCAAAAAAATAATTCGGGTATTGTAGTCTTAATATTATTACGAGCACTCATTGCCGTTGTTTGTGGCCCTAAAATCGTTGCCACTAAGGCATTTTTATTAATTCAAAGTGCTTAAATTGTTTATTTTTGCCAGAAGTAGACATATGCCGAGTGGATGTGATTAAAATAAATATAATTTAAGGAGTGAGTCATTTGCAGTAGCAAACAGACCTAACTTAACATTATATAAACGCTGTTTTCTTTACATGGAACCAAAGTTATTTAATTTACTGCCTGCTAGAATTAAAGAAAATTAATCCTCAAATGTAATTTTACTTGCCAAAGACTGGCTTTTCTCGCAAGAAATTTATTTTGATGTTATTTATTTAAAACATTCATGCATCATTTACTGCATTATTATTTATTTATTGGCATACATTTTGTTATTTAATGGTGACTCAATTCTGGTCCTATAACCTTGGAGACCACCTAAAACTCCTTCTCTTGGTTTTTTTTGTATTCAGATGTAAAGCAAAATGTAGGAGTAAATAAATTTTTATTATTATTATTATTCCCTCTCGAAACAGTGTAATACATATAATCTCATATCCATCCTCTATGATCTCCAGTCTTCCATTTTAATTCTATTTTCTTATCGATATATAGTTGGAATTACTCCGCCCAATCGAGAGAGTTTTGTTTCAAAAGAGAGGATTTATTTACCTATGGTAAACGGGAACACAACCATAATCTTGCGGTAGTGATCAGCAGTCCGTATTCCTTGTATTTCAGACCTTTCCTCAGGGTATCATGGTAGCATTCCTACTCTATTCATTGGAATTCCACTGACAGTGATTATTCACATGCTGTGCACATATTCACACAGTGCTGACATGCAGTGGTGGTATTCCTACTTAATTTATTCAATGTTTCAACAATTCAACAATTCAAAGAAAAAAATCATCACGCGGAAAATTCTAACTTTTACGGAAAACCATGTAAATGATTGTGTATCTATTTCATTCTTAAAATAAAATATGAGTGAAATGATGAGAAATAATTGTCACGTGACAGCCTCGATTCCAGGTCCCCGCTAGGGGTACCTAAGAAACTAACTAGGTACCTTAACAGCTATTACAAAATTCATCATACCTGTTACCCTTGTTAATGTTTTCGGTGCGCACCTTAGACAACATCTCATAACAGAAAATAATTCCCACAGTATTCATTGCTGTTTACTTTACCTAACGTAAACCGATTTAGGAAAACAGATAATCATTGCATAATGATAGTACAATTGCAACATCCGATTTGGATGTCACTTCATACCTATCAAGATTCTTATGATCGTTTAATATTCGGAGCATTATCGTGAAACACCACGTATAGGTGGTCAACTACCCTTTGGATGTTGAAGAATGTATTTTCGTTTCAAATATACCTAAGGATGAACGTGCACACTAAACGATGCAATAACAATAGAGATTTATAGAAATGTTCTTCTTCTACGATTGCTGTGACAGGAAATTTCGCCAATAAGCAATAGATATGTGACGCCGATTATCCAATATAAATCTAATAATTGTAAATCCAATTACCAGCAATGAATGAGCTGAAGGGATATTACGATGGCAGAAGCCAATGCATAGTCATGGATATACATTTAATGTAACAGGGGTAAGGATTCTATGTAAATAATATATTTCATTGCTTAGTAAAACCGTTCAAGAGTGACAGAGTTGAGCTGAATCGAAGTGTAAAACCTATCTAAGATGGAATATTCTAGGAATACGATGACTACGATAGTATTCCCAAGGAACACTTCTAAGCTGTGCTGTTAGTAGTCCTTGTATTCTGTGGAATACGGGAGCAATAACAGGACAGATTACGTCCTGGATGAGGAATGGGATGACAGACGATTACGATTTTCTACCAAAGAAAATACTTTAAATACTGTTGCCTTTTACTTCGGTTAGGTGATATTACATCAAAACTGTATCATATGTATTAGAAAATTTGAAATGCATTTTTCTTTGGTTAAATGGCTTTTAAGTACTGGCGTCTTTTTTCCAAGTACACGCAACAAAATAAACGATGTCTCGGTAAATTCTTACCTAAATTACGGCTTACTAATTTACATGCGCGCTACAATTAGAAAAATCTCTCTTCAAGCAGGACGTAAAACTGTATTCTTTCTTCCACCTTCTTGTAATTTATAATATATAAATTTCTTCATTTTTGAAAGAGCTATACGTTTCTTCCTCATTTATTTTTACTTTGTTATCACTTAGCAGTTCACTAGATTTACCGATAATATGAATATTTCTAAAATTATCACACTTGATTTTTGATTCTGTATATTGCATTCATGTGTTCTAAATCATCATACTCCTACCCCTGAAAATAAAAAGGCAATATTTTTCCAGGATACCATTCACCTATGCTCACAGTAATGAATTTTAAAGGAAACATCTATTATAATTTAGATGGATATCGTAAGTACTACAGTGTAGCGGAGGATGATATATTAGTTCACAGAATATTCCATCAACGTTAATGAGAAATCGTAGTTTCTCGCAAATTGGATGACGTTAATTACAGCTGGGAAAACATTACCAGAAATGATAGTACATAGAAGATTTGCGACAAATATTTTAACAAAAATGAATGACTTCGTTTATCTCAGAAGGTCGGGGGCGTCAATAACAGAATTAAATCCGTGCAATCAGAACGGACAGCAGTCGTAAGATCGTAAACATCATTGTTCCTCACTGAATTAAATATAAACATCCTGAGTTGAGATATATTCATGTGACAGTGGTATGCCATCAAGGTTATGGAGATAAATAAACATGGCTGCAATAAATCAGGCCTTAGTGCATAATGCCAAAAACTAAATAGATAAATCAGGACCAAGTTTCAATGCGTGGAACTTTTCTAGAACGGAAAAGTTCAACCAAGTGAAACATTAAGTATTCAATAACAGTTACTCGAGTTGAAATTTGCAGAACTTATTTATGTTTTGAATAGCAACTGATAATTAGTTGGTGCCCCACCAAAACCATGAGACACAGGAGGAACCATACCATAATTTAATGAAAATAGGACCACTCTGCAAATAAAAATTACCACATGGGAATTACCAATCTAGCACTTCGCTTAAATGCCCTAAGTTATGTCGACAGTAAAATCCTGGACCGTAGAATCCTCTTCAAACTTTTTGGAGCAGCCGCTAAGCCAGGAAAACGCATGGCAGAGTGGCGAAGATATTTTGCACCGACAACGAAAAGCTTTAGATTAAATTCCCAAACAAAACACCCTTCTTCTTCCGAAGAAAACCCGAAATGTACCCACCATAAGCATCCAGTAATCCCATTTTCATTCGTTACCCTCATCTGAAACGAAAAATGCTTTAAAACGCGTCAGAAACGTTGATTGGTGACTGCAAACGAATTCTATTGGTATTCTACTGCGGAAATGAAAATGTATCTAATTACCAGCCAGAATTTTTACCTTATACATAGTAATGTATATCAACATACAAGGATAAAAAATATGATGTGACATCGATTATTTACGAAAAAGTATTATAGCCAATTAACTATAAACAAAGTTACAAAAGGCTCGAGACATGCGCATATTTCTGCGTGACTCCTGGTTTGAAAACGCTATCTAGGATTAGAAAAAAATTACTTTTAATTTTTGTAAATTCAATCATTAAATGCAGCGTCCACTTCTGTTGACCCAATAGTCTTCATAACACTCCACTTTCCCCTTAAAGGAAACAATTTATATCTCTGACAAACTTTTAATTTAGAACTTCTTCAATTTCTCCAAGCATGAAACAATGTTCTTCACATTACTTCGATACCCTGTATATATCAGATTATATTATCGTTTGCTCATAGAGTTTGGAGTATTCTGGATTACCTTTATCTTACTCTATGGTGAGCATAATGCATTTTGAAATTTCTCTTGAAATGAGATTCAAATTTCTTTCGCATAGTAACAAATTTTAGGGATGTGCGAGTAGTACTTTTTGATCTCGAGTCGAGTTGAAAACTACACGCGAGTATCGAGTCGAGTCGAGTTTGGCAATTGAGAACCCGGCAATACAGCAATGCATGCTCCAGCATGCTCTCATTTTTTATATCCCCAATTTTCAACTACAAGTGCTTAGCTTGATGTTGAATGGAAAGGATAATGAGGAACTTTGATGTAAATCGTGTCAGAATTAGGAGATGAATGAAAATTAATATGTCTAAAACAGTTCCTTAAGCATAATTGAAATAAATTAACCTGTAGTAATATGTCGTCAATTTAATTAATATGTATACGTATCCAAACTGCTCTAAAGAGCCCTCAGTAAAGGCTTTTGCACAATTTTAATGGAGAATATATGCGTAAATGAATCATGTTACATTAAATCTTTTCAAATTCTCAATCAGAAAAAACAAATGTTCTAAACTCTCAGACAGCAGGTTTCGACGTCTCCATTTTACATTATTACTTCCTGCAGAGAATTGTATTTTGCAACACACTTGTGTGGCTGGACAAGTACTTCCTTACCAAAGTTGCAAGATTTGGGAACCTAAGGAATTTTCATTAGAAGTTATACCCACGATTTTTATGGATCTTGAATATTCGAGGGAAGCGAACGAACTATTGAACTTAACTTTAGCTTCGTAGACCAAAATATTTTTTTCTTTATTTCGCTCTTCGTTTAATCAATCATAGAAACTCTTTTTTTGTCGTTCAAGGAGGAGTCCAAACGTAATAAAGGAATAATAAAAAATTGACATCGGAAGTGCGTAGTGCTAAAAAAATGATGGCACCCACTTGTGGCGTTAAACACAAAGGAAAACCGGCATTGTCAGCTGAAACAAAAAAAATACATTTTTTCCGCATAAATCTTTATAATATAATAACTTTTTTATGTATCCTCTCAGCGTTCTAGTAAAAAAAAGTACGGTAGGGTACAAAACTATGAGCATAAGAAAATATGAGCGGTACAGCGGTCGGTCCACTCCAATTACGGGGCGCCGGTTTGGAAGACGGTTGGACGCCGCGGCAGACGAAAAGGTAATGGGTGCCCTCGTCGACTGCTATGATGGCTGACTGCTACTATACAACAAGCTGAAACTCCTAGACCAAGGCATTAGAACTACTTATCGACTCTAAGAACGATATTATTACACGAGTTTCGTGGTAACACCTCCTTTCGTAAAATTTTGAAAATACTGCCTCGACTGATCTGTGACCGAAACTACTCGACTCGCTTCGAATTTTCGAGTACTCCCACATTCCTACAAATTATGCTTCCATATTCATGCGAATGCAAAAATTACCAACTACTCATGAAGGCAATGTGCCTATGAAGATTGAACATGCAAAACATGATGATAGAAATACAAGGAAAATTCAAAATGGTGAATTAAGGAATACATAAGCTTGTAGGCTACACTACAAATCAACTAACCTATTTTTTAAGTCCTAACGCTGCCGCTATAGTCCCTTATCGATCACGGAAAAAACGACTCTCTTTCATTTTTATGATCTTATCTACCGAAGTATATTGGCATTTGAATGATATGGTTAACTTCGTCGGAAAATAAACTTCTCCTGAATTTGCATAATAGGTTTGCCCTAGTTTTCAGTCCCGGGCGGACGGAGATTCCCAATTGAGTTGTTCTAAAAGGTCAGTAACACTAACAAGACTATCGTAACGACTTTTCACGTACCTGGCAGCTCTTATCCATTCGCTGTCATGTATTGCTCTGCGCCCAACTCGATTGCAGGTCTTCATTATCACAAGTGGCAATCGAGACCGTAGCTAGGAAGATTTTTGATGGTAAACATGGTGAGGGGATGCATTTACGGTTAGGAAAGTTACTGGGAGATAGAACTCTAAAAATCGAGAACCCCTTGACCTCCCCACTCTCTACAGAATTTGCTGTAATAATCCTAGTCCTCGTGTGAAAATACACCGCATTGCATTTATTTATTGATTTTATTGTTCTCCGAGCACAATAATTTCAGAGAAAACTCTGTACACCAAAGTATATAAACCTACACGTGGATATACAGTCCTAGTCATTATAACGTCTCAATAACATCGGGTTTAGCCATTCTAATTCATCTTCTTCAATATAGCTGAGTAGAGTAATGTTTAAATGTAGAATATGGTTAACCTCGTCGGAAAATAAACTGCTCTTGAATTTACATTACAGGTTTAGCCTAGTTTTCAGCCCACGGTCCAACGGAGATTCCCAAATAATAGCAGAATATTTTAATATAGGCTGAAAAGTATTTCGAGCACAAGTATTTTAAAATACATATTTTGAAATACATTTTCAATTTTATTTGGCATTTCAAATACACGAAATGAATATATCTTGAATTTTCTATTTCAAATACCGATTTCTGATATCTTCCCATTCTAAAATAAAATATAGATTTGTAAAATACTTTTGAAGCAGCTCCGATAACACTTGTGTAACAAATTGCTTCAAAGATTACTTCGTTTTCATTACAATCGTTTTCTTAATGTTTGCAACTATCCATTACGTACCAAGGCAGGTGATATATTTATTTTTAAGATCTTCTAGTTTTCATACAAATTCATTTTGTATTTTAAAAGGTTTTTGAAATAGCTATTGTAGTTTGGTTTTCAGATACCTAAGCTAATTGTATTTTGTATTTCAAATACATTAGAAGCAGTAATTTGTATTTCAAATACTCCCCCGGCTGTATTTTACCCAGCTCTGATCAGAGCTTCACACAATTTCTTTTCATTTCATTGTAACTTTTAATTGTTTTTCTTTTTTTTTATCTTGATATTAAGCATATTATTTTATCTCTATGAATAATATAAGACGCAAGGTTGTTTTCAGCATTCATATTTGTTTATATCTGGCTGTTACTTATTTTTGAATTAGAATTGCTATGTCTACCGCCTTGTTACTTACCCAGTTATGTTCACTTCTAATTCACACAGGTAATTATGTCTATATGAGTATTGTCCTAATTAATCGATGAATATTCTCCTTCTTTCGGACATACACCGGGTTGGATTTTTTCTGTTCGCGGCACTCTCCAGTGTGAAGCCAGTGATTCTATTATGATCTTCGATCAATGATGCCAAGCTGAAATTTTCTCCATCCGTATATAATCGATCTTTCTTTACCCAACGTTTTGTTGATATGTTGTTTCTCTTACTGGTGTTCTCCGCGATATTTGGAGAACACACCCGTATTTGGAAGTCCATGTAGCTATGTCGACGGCAAGCCATCTTCTTTCTCTTGGGCATATCCCGGATTTTATTCATATTTCACGTTTTTTCCCACACAAGAATTCAGTGAAAGATAAAAATGTAAAGAGAAAATTCAATTGCTCCTTGATCTATTTATTCTTCTTGATTTATTCTCCGACAATCTCATTAGCCTACTCACTAGATAGAGTGTTTAAGTTTTAATTAATTATAAATAGTAAATAAGTAAGCCTTATTAGAATTATACGAGACTCAAATTAAATTCGGAGGATTTTTCGGAGGTTTTTCGGAGGAATATCTGGGGTGGAACCAGAAATTTGGGGGAGCTCTAGGAATGCCACACACTCATAAGAATCAATAATGTATCAAAATTTATCCTATCAGGATGAGGTAAGATCCATTTATAGATAAATCCGTTGATTTCGTGTGAAGATAACAACGTCATAACTCGTAGGTTGGTTTGCGTAGATAGGACATGGCCACCGGCGAGAGGAGTTCATACTTTTTTTGTGCAGGGAGCAGTTCCTTTCCCTGGGATGCGTCGCACTCGCTTCGACGATGGGTGCCCTAAGGCTTCATCCACGATAAGAGCCTTTCCTTATACCACTACCCTATTGGTGGCATCTTAATTTTCACGCACGAAATTGTTCGGGGCGTGTTACACATATATTTTTCATCCACGCTTCTCTAGCCTTCCTCGCATTACGACATATCTCGTTTCTTATTTCCTTGTAACTATTCTGCTCTTCCTCTGTTTCCACAGTCTTTTACTTTCTTTTCTCTTTAATGAGATCTAAGAATTCCTGCGTGATCTATGGTTTTTTCATAACGACTTTTGTTTTCCCACGGAACTATTCAGCTGCAACCAGTAAACCACTTATTATGGTTTTTCAAGTCTCTTCCGCTGATTTGTTGATCACATTCTCTCTTATTTCTTTACTTTTTTTTAAAAGCCTGTTGATGCTGAACCTCCTTCAAATTTTCAACCTGTCTCAATATGTATTTTACAGCGTTCTTCAAATTTTATTTGTAATTTAGGTGGCATTTCAACATAATTCAGTTATGAAAAAATAAGTGAAAAAATAGCCCGAGAAGAAAGAGCTAATATGTTTTCAAAATAATTTTAAAACATTCTTGCAATTTAGGTATGTTAAAATATTTTTTTCATAAAATTTTGCTGCCTCGGTAGGGTATCAACAAGCTCATCTTATCTCCACGCGGGAGGATCCATACAAATACTTGAATTCCGTGGTTTTCGCGTGAAGAGGGTCGGCGAAGATAGACCGTCAGCACTGGTGGTGCCTTCAGCGGATCCTTGACGTCACTCATCACTCGGAATGTGCGCACGAGAAGTAGCAGCCAGTGGTGGTGGCCTCGTTACATGAGAAGGGCGGGCGAGAGCGGAGGCCTTTCCATTGGTCGAGGGAGGGGACGCGGAGGAAGCGTGGGCGTTTAGCGAGGGATTTTTGTGGGGGCGGGGAAGGGAGCTGAACCCGGGAGAGATACTCCGCCGGGAGAAAGGGGTTGGTAGTGCAGCGTATGGTGGGCAAAAGAAGAGATCGCGTGGGGCGGCAAAACGCATGAAGAATTTCGAACAGTATCACTCGTATTTATTAACTTTCAGGAAGACCAATTTAATAATGCCAAAATAATATCAGTTCACTCTTGACCTCAATTTTTAACGTTGATTGCTGTCATGGAGTCTTTAAGATATATATGTAAAAATTTTGTAGTTACAATCAATAAAAAAATAATATTAACAGCAAAAATAGTATAAAATAACTGAAAAATAGTCAATAAATTGTTTTGGCCCATGTGTAGAATTTTATGATGATTGTAGTTACAACCAATAAATAAATAATATAAAAAAAGCCTTGGAGACGGTAAGGAAATATATTGAAACGTTGGCCAAAAATTTTGCGTTTAATTTTAAATACCTACGCTCTATGACAATAATCAACGTTAGTAGCAGTTATAATATCGTTAAATCATTGAAGAAATGTTTTACAAAATGTCTGAGGTTAAAATATTCACTATGAAGATAAACATAAAGTTTCAACCAGTAACTTTTAATCTTTAAACGCTTAGGACCAGTTTAATTATGCTATGTCATTAACAGTTACAATCTCAATAAATCATTCAAGAAATGTCGTAGAAAATTATATTGAGGATAAGAAAGAAAGAACCCTTATGATTTTCATCAGAAGATGGATTTCAGCTTACTATAAACATTTCGAAGCTGTACCCCAACCAGTTATTTACAGATGGATTTAAAGACTACTTTATCTCTGACAATGAGATGTCGAGTACATTATTGGAATAAATCTTCATAACTGTCTAATTCCCAATATTTACATTAAGAACTGCAACCATAAGCATCATGATTCCTCGCGTTATAAATGGAAACTAAAACTGTCGAAAAAAATATCCCTACCGTGGAGTACCCCATCCTTGGACCATTTGCATCCATAAAAAACTGCAGGGCCTCATAAGGAAACCACGCCTTCTTCTTCCCTTGGGATAAGCTACGTATTAGTTCACTCAGTCTCTTTCCTTCACAGGCGGAAGCTCTATTTAGTAGAAGTACTCGTTAAATTCTTCTGTAAATAATTTTGCTGGACAAAGCTTCATTATATTCATTGTTATCGGAAATGCATCCCCTGATAATCCCCTGATGCAAATTATGGTACTATTGGACTCGAAGTTATCTGTAAGCCTAGGTAAATCAGTGAAATCAGTAAAGTAATCTTCGATTACGAGCCAGTAACGGTTACAACGAAAGTAAAGATTCCTATTTCACCGTAAGAGTAATGCCTCATTCAGATTACGATTGTCCGAGCGATCGTCCTAACGATGGTTAACCGAACTAGCAGTGTGAATGCATGTCCTGACAATAGTTACCGTAGTTCCGAACGTTGCCACGTTGCGATGGCGAGCCGCTGGGAGACCGAAAGAGGAAGCGACAAGAGAAAGACGAAAAATTCGTGAACCTACCTTCCTCAATTTTCTCATGAATTTGTCCAAGCAAGAAAGAATATGGCCGGAAGAAAAATTATTCCTTAAATACACGCTGAACACAGTAATATCTTGACCCTGCATACCTCAACAGCTTTGCTTGCCGTCAATTTATCGTTCACTTTAGATGTCAGCACTAGAGCGCATCACTTGTTTTAACCATCGTTGTGTGGATGCACGATGGTTCCAACGATTGCTGGAACAATCGTTATCGGAACGAGGCATTACTGCAAAAGTAATCTTTACTACAACTAATTATAATTTATGATTACATACCAACACTGGAGATATCATATTTGGCTTTTTCCCGAGGCGGCAGAAGCGTGCGTAACACGATTGGGAGTAGGGGCGGATTTATTTTTACGGAATGAAAGCGCCAGGAGTTGGTGGGTGGGAAGTTTATGGAGAAAGAGGAGGGAAAGAAAGAGAAGGGGCGAACGTAATGGGTGGGATACGTGCTCCTGGAAACTGGATTTTCCGTCTGGAGGGAGGTGGAAGTGGGAGGAGTTGAGGCGAGATCCCTCAAGACAGATGAGGGGGACTCAAAGATATGACAAGACTAGAGAGCGCCGCGTGTGGAGTGGAGTTCTGGGACGGAGCGCGTGGGAGGAATTTGACGATGAATGGGAGTTTTGAGGGCTTAACTGCGGCCGCCACTGCATTTGAAAGAGGGATTAGGAAAAAAAATGTGTAGACACACAACGCAAAAGTGGCGATTGCACGGTGGTCGGTTTTTAAAGAAAAAAATACAAACGGAAGCACTTTATCCATTAAAATACGTTTTGCATTTCTATAAGGGACGTTGAGAGTGACTCCGTTTTATACAGGAGAAATTTTTATTCATATCCGAACTGGTTTTTTACGAGAGAATTATATTTTACAGTACTCGAAACTCTATTCCTATTCTAAATGTAAAAATAATTGTTGTGTTTCAAATATACTTGGTGAGTGACCTATTTATTATGGGAGAAATTTTTATTCATATCCGAGTTGTTTTTTTTCGAGTGAGATATATTTTAGTATTCCAAATTATATTCCTATTGTAATTGGAATAATAGTTATTTTGGTTCAAATATACTTGGAGAGTGACTCATTTTTTATGAAAAATTTTTTTATTCATATCCGAGTTGGTTTTTTTTCGAGTGAGTTATATTTCACAGTATTCCAAATTATATTCCTGAAATAGATTAAGCTGAGAGGATGCCCTTACCACGCTTACCTAAGTCAATGAAAAATCTTGAATTCATCTCAATTTTTCCATTTTAGTCCAGTGATCGGAATCTAAAGAAATCAAATAATCACTTAAAGCATAAATGTAATCTCATTCATGAGCTAAACATATGAGCTCTGTGTAGTTTATCATGGGCCATCATACCAAATAATTAGAGATGAATATAAAGAGTATACTATCTCTGAGATGGTGAGTGTACATTGGATAAATCATAATTGTGGCTATAATATACTTAGAGATTCACTCGTTGAATTTTTACGGAAGAAATTTTTCTTCATATCCGATTTGTTTTTTTATTGACTGAAACATATTTTATACTTGCCAAAATTAAATTCTTAAATTAGCTTAGGTCGAGAGGAAAAGGTTCTTTTTTTTAAACTGGAGAAAGAGTTTTCGAGTTTCCAGCCGGGTCCAAGGGTTTTTCGTCTTCAGGGTGAAAACCTGAAGACGATGGTAGACTTACCCCTCGAAACGTCAGTGCTGAAAAACCCTTGGATCCGGCTGGAAACCCGAAAACTCTTCCTCCAGTCTATTTGCCGGGAAAACCTTAGATCCTTCATTCTTTTTTAAAAATTTCCAATATTTTTTTACGTTAAAGCATAGTTACTTTTAACGTCAAAGTAAGTGAATACCTGTAGGTTCTAATTTTTTTTAATATCCTGAAATGTGTACCACCTTCAGTCACCTTTATTTTGCTTGTCTACTATGTTTGCTGGATCGTATATTCCTCAGCGATCTCGTATCTAACCCAACGTGCGCATTAAAATTTCGCCCCCACCTTCGATTCACATTGTCTACTCTATTTTCTTATTCAGAAACTCCCTCTAATCCTCAATTACGTTAACAACTTTCTCGTTCAGTTTCTCCCCATCTTTATTACAAACTCAAGAATTCTAGAAGGCTCTTAAGGAAGGTATCTTCATCAGAATACCTAGTAGGCAATCTCAATCCCCCTTCTTATTTCTGGCTCCCAAGGCGGCAGGATAGACTCTCATCTATTATAAACCTAAGGTTGCGGTTTTGAATCCCGAGTGGATCGTTATCCCAGCCAGAGTACGGGTATTTTTGACCTAGCCATGAGATTCTGGCGAAACATGGCTTCAAAGTCTAGAACAATCTTCAACTGACATGAAAATAATATAATTACGCATTTTTCCTGCCGTAAAATCTCTTATGTTTGTATTTAACTTTCGTCAATACTGTTTCCCCAGTTTAGCTACTCTCCATCAACATATTAGGCCCCCCTTATATGTACCGTGGAGCTTTTACCAAACAACTGGATTTATTGTACTGTATTTTAACCTCATATATACCTCAATTTATGTAAGGTAGGCAAAAAACCATTAAAATGCGGCTAGGTTCTAAGTGAGTAAAAATTAAAAACCCCGGATATTGAGTCCAATGCCATATATTTGATGCGTGTTAATAAATGTCAATATTTTAGCAAACCGCGATGAACTGCCAAAAATGATACACCTTCTCATCTGGAGTGAGTTCATTGGTACTCATAATTTGTTTAAAATAATAGCATATAGCTTGAAGCTAGCAAATAACAGATCTTCGAAAGAATAGTTTAAAGTTTCCTTCATGACAACTACAAAATTATATTAATTTTCGTGAAAAATTCCAAAAACTTAGAGCATCGTTAAATACTGGCTATCAGCTTATTTTGTAACTTACGTTGTCACAAGCAGAAGAATATAAACTACTTTGTAAAAAACTATTTCACCATAGATATTCTTCCTCAGTAAAAAGAAAAAACCTGAAAATATACTGGTAGGTAATGGATGTATATTTTTTTAAATACATAATATGATGATGGTTTCAGGCTTGAGTTTGTGAAACTTTTCCATTATGGAAATAAAAGAATAAAATTTGTTAAGTTCACTGATATATATTTGGAAAAGCATGACCCTGAGTTTCATACCATAGTTACATCGCCAGGTACCTGTCAGGTATATTGTGAACTACCTGTCAGGCAGGGGCGGATCCAGGATTTTTTACTGGGGGGGCACAAGGGTATGACAAACAAACAATATTATCATACTTGAGATTAAAAACAAGATACAGCAATTACTGAACATAATATTCTCTTTATTTTGACACGAAAGTTATTAATATTAAATTAAATTATTGAGGCCCCGCAATACAAAAAACAAAACAAACATAATGATAACAGTATTTAAAAAAATTGTCTATTTTTTAAGAGTCGAGGGGGGGGGGGCACGTCCCTTTTTTCCCTCTCCTAAATCCGCCTATCGTTATATAATTAAGTAGTAAGTATTCTACCTGCTAGTAATGGGTGCAGCTAGGAATTAAGGCTGGGGGTTTTAGGTGACAGGGGTAGGTGCAACTAGTACCGGCGCGCCGGTACTATTTGCACCTACCCCTGCCGCGGCGTCTGTGGGGGGCACGGAATACACACCAGAATAAGCGGTAGGTGGGAGTTTAATAAATTGCGGAATTTTAAGTTAAACGGTTCAAAATGATGAGTTTTACGGCTTTCTGAGGGATTTTTTACTAATCCTTACACTATTCTATTAGTAATATCAATCCAATTAAGTAAAATGGATTAACTTAAATTAGTTAAGTAAATTAAACTTGAAAATTTCTCTGAGCTCTAGGGGGGGTTTTAACCCCCCAAACCCCCCCCCTCGCTGCGCCACTGCTGCTCGTTACTTATAATTATCATTCAATTCTGTGTGGCGATAACTGTAATTACACTTAGGATTCATCGATGATTTCAAGCGACCAATTAACCCACCCTAAATCTGCGAGACCCCCCTGCCTGCCTATGCTATCAAGTACCTGACGATTTAACTGTGTTATGAAACCCAGGTCGTGCTTTTTCAGATATATTAGTGAACCTAAAAAAGCTTATTCTATCATTTTCCATACCAAAGACGCAATTTCAGGGATACCGCGGAAGGTGCGAATTTCAGTGCTTGCAGCCGTGATACCAACAGTCTATTTTTGGAGATATCCTCCCTGAACTTCCCTCCTCTCATCGGAAACTCTTACTAAAGTGCTCTTCTCTCCGAGCACCATTTTTTCCCACTAACCACGATGCAAGCAGGAGAGAGGAGCCGGGACTACCAAATGGGAAGACGCGAGGCAGGCACGTGATTTGGGCCGCAATTTTCAGCGCTCCTCGCCAATCCTCTCAGCGAATTTCTTCCCGGTGAGGTTGATGTGGTGGTAGAGTTGCGGCCAGCCCAAATGCCCACCTAAGAGTGTGTGTGCATCGTTACGGCGCGCGTTCGATAAAGCTGGATTTCGGGAAACTACGGCCCGACGTTGCGAAAGTCTTGAGTATGTTAGAGTTGAACCGGCTTACGTTCGCATTCTGTGGAAGAAGCCAAAAGAGGGAAAGTAGAATTGCACGGTGATATCACATAATGGAGTATAAGGGGTATTCAGTTAAATGGATCTCCGCAGTGTATGGTTTTCATCGGCTGAAATCGACTAAAAGGGATATTTTTAGATATACGTGGAAGAATCTGAAATACTTCAGGGGGTGGTAGAAAATTTTAAGCATTTTTTCACCAAGGAACATTAGGTTGGTAAAGTCTACAAAGCCTGCAAGTTGATAAATACGAGTATTTTTTAAATCTGACGCGGTAAACTCTCCTGTACATTAATTTGTCCTGAGGTATTTTGCTTTTCTGGTAATCACAAAAAAAAAGAAAGTGTTTATTCTGATGTCCCATGTACGATTCAGAGTTTAGCAGACACATCTGCACCCAACCTCACACAAAAATCTCCTTACAATAGTATTTTTAAAGACATTCTAATGCAAATAATACAGTGTGTTTCAGGAGGAGTCTGCAATACTTCAGGAGATGGTAGGGGAGGAAATTCAAACAATTTTTTTGTCCATAAGCAAGGGGTCGCAACTCCTCAGTTACTAAGCTATGGCAACGCAAGCATTTTGTTGGATGCACTTTGTAGTTAACATGATAACTCCCATTAAGGCAGTGTATCATGATGGAAGGGATCTGAAACTCCTGCTGATTGTTTGAAATATGTTTCGTTGATTTCATGCTATCAATTAACAGAATGGTAGCTTATTTTTGCAATTCGGTGAATCCGAATATTGCGGTGAATTTATTCATTTTCACTTTCTCACCTGTATTAAGCCTCCATTGTTGTTGCTAATCGCATCGGTAGTTGAAATGCCAATGATTATTCGTAGTCCATTCTAAAAATACGCTGACTAAGGTAATAAGTAACTAAGGAACTGCGAACTCATACCATGGAAGAAGGAGGGGTCTTCCATGCTCATACATCCTGACGTATTACAGATTGTTCTTGAAACACCCTGTATTTTAGTTTTAAGTATACTGGGTTTAGCCATGGTGATAACTTTACGGTAATCACTTGGACTATTTGCTTCGTATACTTAGCAGTCCATTCCCCCTCGTCCGGTGGTGTCCACAAATATCCACAGGAAGAGATGGTGTCTCTTTAGCTTAACTGGTAAAAGTACTCGGAAATCGGTGGATCCGGGTTCGAATTCCTGTTAAAGCGAATGATTTTTTTCTCCTTGGAGTTTTCGCACACCCTGTACTTTAGCAACCATTCTTCACTCACCTACCTACATCAACATATTATCAATAACAGACGCTTTGTTACTTCCAATATATATTTTTTAAATTTCCACTGGTGTTGGCTGTTATTTATATTAATAACTGCTAATATAGGCTGCATAAAATATTTATTTTATGTACTTGATAATGGTCTTACAACCAAAACCGGTTGCAATAAAAAATACATTGTGGAATCAACAAAGAGTCTGTTATTGATAATATGGTGCCCTTACACCACGTCCAAGCTTCAAGTTTCGATTAATTCTACATCTACATACCAACCAACAGCTGCCTCAGTAGACGTGTGGTGAGTGGTATTAAGACATCAAGTATTTACAAATGTAAAGTAAATGCGCGATAGAAATTCCGTTTTGCATTTATTTAGTAAGTCTTTCGTAATTTTGGGGAAACACAAATTTCTCAATCTATTCATTCGGATGAATATCTCTCTTAATTTATCCTCTCTGTGAATGGACAAAGCTTCAACTAAGTGGAAGTACTGTTTAATTTTAGAATTTACTTACTCGGCGTTATCTGCTTTGAAGACCCTCACTCGTATAGGGTGAGTTTTTTCCGCATATTACCTATTTTTTGTGAACCGACTTGAATCAAAGTCAAATGCAAATTGTTTTTCAGTCTACATGGAACGATCCTGCAAGTTGACGAATTTTGTCTAACATAAGAAATTAATATTTCGGAAAACTAAAAATTTTATTCAATGGAAAGAAGGAAAAAAATTAAAGTTGCATTGTATGGTGATATCAGATAAAGGAGTGGGCAATGTATTCAGCTAAAAGGATTTCATTAGAGAACCGTCTTTTTTTTTTAGAAATGTACCAAAAGGGAAATTACTAAAAATATTTCGCAAATTTTTTTTTATAAATATAGCTTCAATTTAGCGGAAATGCGTTTAATTCCACTATTACCTTACGCGATCTTTACATTTTTGAAGTTTATTTCATTTATGTTTGAAGAACTATCTCAGGAAAATATTTTTTGCCACTTACTTGTTTCATCATCAGATTCAAACTGTGTAGATAATTTAAAGGAAACGATGTTACAAGCAGGTAAAATGTGTGTTTTTTTACATAATTATTATTTTGGAACAGTAAAATACCATGTATTATATTATGAATAGAGGGCCTGATCTTAATCAGATAGTCTCGTTTGTACCCTTTATAATGGATTCCTTAGGAATAAAAAGAGTTACTTCCTCAATTACTTTATCGAATAATGAAATAATAACTCAGTTCTTCAAATTAATAGGTTTTTAATGGTACACGCAAAGTACTAAGCCTCTGTCTGGTGAAGTCACTTTATTCAGGGTAGGAAATCCAGTTCCTTACCTGGGCCACCTCGCAATATGACGATGTTTATTTTGGGTCTAAAAGGTCTAGCGGCTTTCATTACAGCCTTAGAAAGTAAAATTCTATACTGTCTGAGTATATCACGAGCTCTTTTCGCAATACTACTTGTAAGCTTCTTCAATTTTATTACATTTCCTTTGCGAGTATCGTCGGTTTGTCCTCATCCGCTGGCACTCTTATCCCATGTTATTTTCCTCTTTGCTTCGTCGAAGAGACCCAAAGATCTTGCTCTTTGCTCAGAAATTGAGTTTACTTCTGCACCAAAAGTAATGGGGCAGGTTTCTATATAAGGTGTAAAATCTAGTCTTAAATTGTAACTTCCTCTGTGCGGAAAGAGTTTCTTCGTGAACGGAACGGGAAAGGCACTTTACTTGTTTTGCCGGAGAGGATATGGTTGTTTTTTCTTGCTCTCGACCTCAATGTTTAATGTTGATTAGCGTCTTGCAAGGTTGGTAAGGTGTTTAAGAATTATATGCAAATTTTGCTGTCAATTTTTCGATATTCTTTATACATTCTTCAAGGCTATGAATAAATATGATTGCATTAATTTGAGATATGAAGTTATAAGTGGTTATTAAAATGTTTTTTTTTAATATTAGAAAAAATAAATAAAAAGAATATAATTATACATTAAATAAATAAAGAGACAACAATTTTGACATACCTTTTTTGCAGTGAATATTATTTGTTTATTGATGGTAATGTGCTAATATATGCCATAGTTACCTATCAACTTTGATTTAGTAAAAAAATATTTGCTCAGATAAAAAATATAAATTTGAGGATAGGAAAGTTATAGATCCCAAGATTAAAAAGCATGCTTACTTGAGGGTTAAAGGAAACCTTTTTATTGTTCTTGTGGCGAAGTCGAGCTTAATTGGTGGATAGCAAGGGGAAGGGAGTGAGTACTTCCTAATTAGAAAATTGTAGTTTTGCTTGCATCATATCATTCGTATAGTGAAGGCATAATCAAAAGCTATCTTCAATGTTTTAATAAACATGCCCCTTAGCATGTGGTAATGAATGTCTTCTGCTGAATCCACAGACCTTCCACCCACGCTGGGAAATCTTGCAGCTGAATAAATTGAACATGTCATTGGGTTGAAAGCTTGTCGCAGTTGTCTTGACGTGCTGAAATAACCAGATAGTATCGATCGCCGCGATTGAATTATGCATGCGAAACGCCAATTTCCTCAGGCCGTAATTCCATTTTCCCCAGAAAAACTCAGAATTACTCCGAGTTTTCGAATCTTTCCCACGTGGTTATATGGGCCGAGAAATATTTCGCAATGCTGATAAATAAATTACATTTAAAAATCCTATAATTGCTGTCGCTTCCTATATAATTACGAAAGCTCAAGACTTGAAGATTTGATTTTTATGTAAATTAATTGAAATAAAATAATTTGATAAATTCAGCCCGTTTCTTTCTACATGAAAAAAGTACACTGGTAGGTAACTTTATTAGCGTTCGCCGCTCGGTAGCAGTTCTTAGCCGTTTCGTTAAGTTGTCGCTTTAGGAAAGATAGAAAATAAAGAGAAAAATTTGAGGTGACATGAATGGTGGTATTAAGCATTTCAAATCAGCGCTCGAACTGATAAAATGCGCCATTACGCAATGTCTATTCTCGATCGTTTCATGGAAAGCTCAAGTATTGTAAACTATCAAAATGTCGCATTCGACGCTCGTTTATTAAGGATTTAACGACAGTTAAGTGATGAAGATGTTTTAATAGAGAGAATTATGTTGATGGGATTTGATTCGTTCAAAAATTTTTTATAGTCGATCGTAATATTGTTTAAATGATCCGATAAAAATTTAAATTCTTTGAGTTAAGTGCATTGAATGAAGAATTCACCCAAATTCATATCATGAATTCAATTAATAAGATACTGAAACTATTTATTACTTTAAAAATATTCTGCCACTGAAGAAAGGTGTATATTAATGTTGGAATTTATGACAATGTTTGGTAGAATGGAATTTGCGAGAAAAATTTAAATAGCTAGTGTTACGGATAGATAATTCTAGATACTCAGCCTTATACTTTTCTGTGGCACAAAAAGTGTTAAAGACGTTCACAAATCGCGTAACAATGTGGAGTTTGAAAATATATTTGGACTACGATGTGAAATTTTAAGCACGGTGTGGGTATTCTATGATATTCCCGACATATTCCCACGCGCTAAAAATCCCGTATCCCTATTGGTGGATGGGTAGGGCTTCACCCTTCATGGGAAACATTTTTTTCCTTATAAAAAATTTTTCCTTCCAAATCTCAATCAAGGGAGTTCATTGGAAGCATACTCACCCGTTAATTTTAAAAAATTCTCAAAATTGATTAAGATTAAGTAATGTGCCCAATGCGGTACATTGAGCATTCCCGTCACAGTTAGGCTAAAACGAAAGGTAGGCAACCGGCCACACAAGTTTTAGATAAAAAAGAAATAGTTTTTGGACTGTCAGCACCACGAGCGGCCATCCAGACTGGCAACAGTTTTTTCCCTTTCTGCCCAGAAACTCGACAGGGAGAAGTTCTGGTGTCGTAACATCTTCAGAAAAACTGTCTGAAACACTCTCGGAGTCATTTTCTGGTAGAACCATGTTACTTTGAACAACGTCCCTCCTCATTGTCCCATAAAAAGTAACGGTTAAGTAAAAAAAATTAAAATATCTTGTATCATTAGTTGGTAAAACTTAGCCATATAAATACTCTTTCATCTCAATTACATATATCATAATACAATGTATAAATGTTGGCGCTTAGCAAGAAAAATCCATAGAGAAAAAATCATTCACCTTGACCAGGATTTTTTTCTCCGTGGATTTTTCGTACAATTTGTGCATTGCGGGTGACTCCCGTAAAAGTTATCACCGTGGATAGTCCCGATATACTTACATCGTTAGAACTTAGCCCCATAACTACTCTTTAATTTCAATTGCATAAATCCTGAAGTATTCATTTATGAAATATTATACTTGGGTAGCGATTTATTGTCTCGCATTGCTGTAATCCCGCACTAGCCCATAGGGACGAATTCGTTACACATTTCATCTGTTTCAAATAATCTGAAACATTAAAATGTTAAGATTATACGTTTCATTTTATAAAACCATAATAATTGGAAAAAAATTAGGGACTCATAGAATTACTCATGAAAGCCAAAAACTAAAAAAAAGGCAAGTAGACTTCACATCTTCAGCGTGGTTCGCTTCGACTTTTTCCTTTCGAAATCGGAGTTATACCCTTCCTCATAGTTCATATTTAGTTTAAGTTTATCAGTACTAGCCACGGTGAAAACTTTAACGGAGTCACCCGCAATGCACAGGTTGTACGAAAAATTCCGCAGAGAAAAAAATCATTCGCCTTATCCGGTATTTTATATTTGGTATAAAGTCCAGAAATTTCTACAGAGGGCTTCTCGGTAGTTTAGCTGGCTAAAGTACTCGACCGGAAATTGGGGTATCCGGGTTCGTATCTTGGTCAAGAATGATATTTTCTCAGTCGTATTTTCGCTTTCAATTAGTTATTATTTTGATGGGCCTAAATGAATTTTTAATGTAGAGAAATGTATAATGGAAAATTACGTCGTGGAGTTGACAATTCTTTCCACGCAATGCATAATACATTTCCAATTGCCACCAATCTACATTGAATGCGAACGGGTGTAGCAGGCAGCATTGAGAATCGTTATGGGCTCAAGGGTGGAAGGGACGTGGTAAAGAGGGCTCAGAGTGGTTCCTGGCTTTCCCTTCGATCGCCTTAATTCCGAGAACCAATAGCAATCTTCGTCTGGCCTCTTTCTAGTATCCTCTTGGGTAAAATTTTTATTGAACCTGAAGTATCTTTGCTTCCATTACGGCCGCAATTTAGTAGTGCCCTCCAAAGTTTTTTTTTCTCGCTGTTTCCTCCAATTTTGGGTTTCATTAGCTTTCTCATCGAACAAACCCAAATAGGATGAGATTAAGCCCCCGCAAAATGGCCGGATTATTGAAAAAGGGAATATTGTGGAACTCCTCCTCGTATTGCAGGGAGGAATGAGTGGGTTTCGACGTGATGTAGACCTGAAGCATCTCGTTGATGCTTCGAAAAATATCAGCATTTTTTTCTATCCAGCTGTTTCCTTTCTTTTCTCTCGTGTGCGGTCATTGATTCCCAGATTGCCAGGCTTCTAAACCCTCCGCCTCCTCACCAATCGGCTAAGCGTTTAATCCCCTACGAGTTCCCCTGAGGCGTTCATGAAGAGTTTTCTGTGCTGCGTCACTATTCCCAAGTAATCGTTATGCTTTTTATTTCTCATTATTGATTTAGCAATGCGAGATCATCAGATGAATGCATAATCAGTATCAATTTGTTGTACATACTGTTTAATTTCATATTTTCAAAATTTGAAGCTATACCGATGAATGAAAAGGCTACTGTCCGTATAAAAAAAACCATTCCCTATCAGGTGTTTTCATGATATTGGTACAATTACTTTTCTTGTTATATTACAGCCGGCAGCCGCTGTTTTTACCGATTGGCGCTCTTCACCTCGCGGAAGAAAATCGTTATAAAATCAGCGCATCATAGAAAACAATAAATAACGCTTGTACAAAGATATCTTGTCTTGCCAGTTACAACAGTGTCAAAATTCATCTCGTAGGGGAATCCGTTGCCCTTACGATTTAATTTTTATGAAAATGAAATAAAATAAAATAAAAGTTTTTGTAATTGCGGGGACGTACGAGTATGAAACGAAAAATTAATGCTAAAAAACCGTACTCAATGACATATATAAATTTGGTAAAGTCAGTAACCGCACTTAATTTTGGCCAATGTTTGTTGCTGAGGATTACTAACAAAGTTAACAGACCTTACAAAATAGATGATATTTTTAATACCAATATTAATGAATTTTATATTCAAATAGAAAAGTTAAGCATATTCACGTATTAATAAATTTAATAGAAAAATTAATTTAATATTTATTACAGTAATTGTGGTAATTTAGTTTTTGATCCCAAATGTGAGACAATCGTTTGCCTGGTATAACGCTTTGTCAGACCTCAGAGAAAGAGTAAAATTGTAAAAGAAACGCTTCTTAAAAATGTTATACCCTGCTTAGTCAAAGTGGTGACAACTGCATTGAAAACCAGCTTAACATCATACCACCCAAAGCAAAAATTATTATTTCAGATTTTTTAATGGAGAGGCAGCGAGGAAATTATATTTTTGAAATTGATTATAGGGAATTTATTTTTTTTAACTAGAAGAGTATTCAAAGGAAATAGCTAGGAAACAATGCAAAAGTGTAGGATGAGATAAGATGAACGATATTTCACATTATGCCTGCTAACAAACGAAATAAACATCTACTTGTTTTTCAAGTTGAACTCATGTGTCCCTGTAAATACTTTTGAAAAATGTAAGTCGATCTGAAAGCAATTTAATGTATAGAATGATATTTGCGAGCCTAAGAGAGAGAGAGAGTGGAAACATATGAGGTGGAGTAATAATAAAATTGAACAAGGGAGAAAGGGAATTGGAAGAGCTCTTTACGGAATCGACATTTCGAAAATGCTTCCTCTACCATTTCCAGGCTTTCAATTGACGGAGTGCCTGATTTCGTCACTTCAATTTTACATTCCTGAGATCGTGCGATTCAAATGGATTCCCATAAAAATCGCGATTATTCCGTACTGCAAAGAGTAATAAAAGTAGCTATGTGCTGTCATTGGGGAAAATGCGTCTTAGCTTTCCGTCATACCTGTTACCCGTCTCGTCCCACGCGCTCTTCCTCCGTCGCCTCCAGAGATTGGGATTTTATTCAACGCACGAAATTTCCAAGAGAAATATTCTCCTCCACCCTCCCCTTTTCCACCTATAACCCCTACGCTTTTCATTGCTCTTAGACGATAACGCAGTTGTATACATATAGTGCGAAATAACTCACTTTTTAACACTATGCATGCCGCTATTGATTCCCTGCATGCCGGCCGTTTTTGCTACTTTTCAATAATCCATTTCAAAATAACGACTCAACTCATGATAATTGAGAACTGTGGCGTAACTAATAAACAATTCAGGGGGGATGAGGGGAATAGATCCCCCCGAAGCTTCAGAGAAATTAAAAAAATATTTAAAACTCGTCTAGTTTTGAAATATTATAACAGCATATGCTGAAAATTAATTTTAAGTGCTGATAATATAATGATGGAAAATGTATTTCCAGGAATGTAATTTTTTTAAAATTTTCCCGCACGCTTCGTTGCTCAGGGGGGGGGATCACCACTGAGCATATCCCTAGTTGTGCCACTGATTGAGAACATTATATTTCTGCATGCTTATGCTATCTATCTGTTTCCAATGGAACAAACTATAGCAAGGAATGAACAGAGAAGTCTAGTGACGGAATAAATTATTTAAATATTGTTGAAAAGAGCATTCTATCAATTGACGTGAAAAGCAGTTATGAAATTATCTCATCGTTCCGTCAATTGACTTGATTGGCACGCTAAGTGTTAATGTTCCACAAAACTTTATTATTCTGATACTGGGTTTCAACTACTAGGTAGTCATTATCTAGGTGGTCAAATGGTTCAGCGCGAGTACCTTATATATGATTTGAAACATTTGATCACTTCGATGATGACTGTCTAGTAGTTGAAACCCAGGGGTGGAATGGTAAAGTTTTGCAAAACATCACAAAGTTAGTTTTAACGCACTATAGATATGCGGTTCCACCAAGAAGGGCTTGAACACTTGATATATACCTGTTGTAGCGTCTACTGCCCACCGATGCATGGTGATAAGAGGGTATCCTCAGTGCTTGGGAGTTTATTATGAATAAATCTTTTAGGTAGATGAGGTTTGAGACAAATTTGAGCTAGTCTCTGTAGTATTGTCACAATGAAATAATTCCTCTTCACATTAAATGAGTCAAAGACTTTGCTCTGTTCTAAAAATTGAGTAATGGTAATTGAACTGAGTAATTCTGTAATTTTATAAAAGCACGCTTTTTTTATGAAAAATCGAATCATATCTGCGTTGGACAGCGAACTCAGCACCAGTATAAGTTTGAGGGCAAAGATTTCCCAAAATATCAGTGGGATGGTTTTGTGAACTATTGGGAAAATCCCCGGACTTGCTCCAGGACAAATCCCGGTGGCAGTGCAAATGCACTTTACCTCGAGCTTTCATTGGCCCCATGATTACCAAATATACCAGACATTGTCCATTTTGATCTCTAAAAAATGACCATTGATGTTTTTTTCAATTATAATTTATTTTGTATTTTTACCTGTAAGAATAAAGCCTTATAGCTTACTAGAAACCACACATATTGTGGTGAGTATTCTTTTCTACACTAGAGACAAAACCATAAATGATGAATCCTTTGGATATGATGAGAATTTTTGGTTATTTAAGCTCATAATTGTTTGAGAGTAATGTAAAAATAAGAGTTTTCACAGGTTAGTTTTTGGTTTCATTGGTAGAATCATTCTGTATATTAATACTAATCGACTGAGCTGTTTAGTTATTGAATGGCGTTGAATAGTGATTTCTTTCATAGGTTCCTCAGTAAATGGAGGGTACAAATTACACGCAGTGTCGTCCATGGTGTACGGATTTGTAAGTGGGAGATTAACGTGTTAGCTTGTCAATATACGGTAACTATAGATTTCCAAATAATTATACGAGTGTGTTTTCACTTACCGTAATGTGTATGCAGGATGCTGATTTAATTTTTATAAAAATGCAAGCCAAGAGATAAGTATCTGATGCATAAGTGTGTACTTTTAAAAAATAAGAGTTAATGCGAATAATAATTATTGCTAGAGAATTCGATTTCGTTCAAATCAAAATGTTAGTTGCAATGGTATTACATTTCTCCCCCTCAAATCCTTTATTCCCCTTAATTATAGCATTCCGGCAATAGCCTTGACATATAAGTCAAATTTTAATCAGCCTAAAATACTTGTATACAGGAATCTTCTTAAAGGGAGAGTCCCTTCATTTTTCTCAGGGAGGAAAATATTTACCCAAATCCGGATGGGCCCATATTGCTCATCGGAGGATTCGCGATGAAATTTGAGCGTGGCGAGAGCATTTCGAGAATCCCATAGCTTCCTCCCTTTCTCTTTGGGGTAAAATTTCTCGTCTGGAGCCTTGGAAGGAGGCATACGAGAGCCAATGAGCGCGAGAGGCCGGGCTAAGAATTGGGGACATTCTTACGTTTAGGAGGAGGAGGGGGGAAACGTTGTCATAGCTGCCCTCTCGCACGGGGTGGGAGAAAAATAAAGAGACACGTGAGGTATTCCCTTTTTCTTCTCTCGGCCCGCGTAGTCTTCCTCGAGGGCCATCAAATCAGATTCCGGACGGAAACTGGGCTGCGAGGAGAGAGAAGGGATGGGGTCATCTGGCCCTGAGACGTGTAGCGACGATGGGGTGGACAGGGTATGGGGTGTGGGTTGGAGAATGTTCCTCGAGATTGGCTGTCCGTTGCTTGCCGTGTGTGCGTTATTATCATGGACCCGACTTTCTCCAAGGAATATCCTCAAGATTCCTGAAAAAATGCAGGAGTCTCTTTCTTCATTTTTTATGCCGAAACGTTCCGTGCTAGTTAATAACCCGTACTTTCACCAGTGCAAGGTGATGCGAAATTTAATTAAAATATAGAAATAAATGTTTCCAATTTTCCACGGAAATAGAATTTATTAACGCCCTAAGTTTCTAATTATTATACGTTATCTTAAAAGTGATGTGGCTTTGATGATGATGTAGTATCATTGAACCCAAGGTCGTAATAAATTTTATAATCGTGATTTTATAATATGGAAAATTCCAAACATAATCGCATAAACATTTTGAGTATGAATTTTCCTTCTAGGTAAAAGCGACTATCTCCAAAGAATGTCTTCAGATTCCATGAAAAAAGGTTAAAGTGTAGCTTCTTCTTCATTTTTTGTGCTATTACGTTCCGTGCTTGTTAATAATCCGTACTTTCACTAGGAAAAGATGATGCGAAATTTAATTAAAATATAAAATATCGATATAAATATTTCAATTTTCCACGATCATAGAATGTATTACGACCTAGGTTTCTATGAATCATTGATTTATGATTTTTTCTTAAAAAGGTTAATAACTCGGAAGACTTTCTATAAACCTTTGAGGAAGTATTATCGACGTTATTTGCGCTGGTCAAATATAACTTATGTCGTGAATACAAGTACAATACCGCTATTATGCTCTAATTGAAATTTTGTTACAAAAATTTCAAAGTACAATAAAACTCATTATTTTTGTGCACTTGTAGAACACGATCAAGTGATAAAAAACCAAACAAATGTCTTGGATTCGATGAGATATAAAAATATAAAAAGAAATAAAAAATGCCCAAAGAAAAAATACTGAGACGAAGGGTGTCGGAAAATATTGCTCAGTGAAAATTCATATAAATTGCATCGTTATAAATTATCTTGTGAAAAAATAATGATCTGTAAAGGAAACAAAATAAGCAGGCTAAGCTGGGGTTTTTGTTGGAATTTGAAAGTTTAAAGGAAAGTTGGAAAAATGTAGAAAATGTCGCATTAAGTAAGCGTTAATAGAAACTCAAATGCAAATTCGTGTAAACTATGATTCATTTAAACTATGATACTATATCATCTGAAAGTGATATGGCTTTGAAGATGATATAATACCTTACATTGAACCTTAGGTTGTAATAAATTTTATAACCGTGGGAAATTATTTATTTCAATATGGAAAATTTCCACTCCATCACACTTGAATTTTTGGATTTTATAAAATGGAAAATTCCAAACATAATTGCTTTAAAATTTCGAATATTAATTTTCCCTCAAGGTAAAAGCGGAGAGCATCTCCAGAGAATATCCTAAGATTCCGTGAAAAAATGCTGGAGTGTAGCTTCTTCTTCATTTTTGTGCCTTTGCGTTCCCTTCAAGCTAGTAACCCATACTACCACGGCGACAAAAGGATAAGAAATTTAATTAAATTGGATAATACTGGAATAAATACATGCAGTTTTCCACTTAATAATAAAACTTAACACAATAAAACACGATTTTACATTTTTTTACCATCTAGTTTTCAATGTTACATCATCTTGAAAGTCACCTCACCTTGAAGATGATAGGGTACCATTGAAACGGAGGTCATAATAAATTTTACAATCGTAAAAAATTGCAAGTATCTGTTTCAGTGTGGAAAAATCCCGCTCCGTCATGCTTGAATGCTCGGATATTATAAAATTGAAAAAATCCGAATAAAATTGCGAATACATTTTGAATATGAATTTACATCTACGTAGAATGCTTTAAGCGACTTTCACCAAAGTGTATCCTCAGATTCGCGAAAAAAATGCTGAAATTAAGATTCTTCTTCATTTTTGTACCTTTAAGTTCTAGCTAACAACTCGTATTGCCGCGGGGAAGACGGCACAAGAGGGCACGAAATTTTATTATAATAAAAAATATTGAAATAAATACTTACATTTTCCACGATCATAGAATTTATTACGACCTAGGTTTATATGATATTACATCATCTGCAAGACTTGTGGCTTTGATGTGGCTTTGACGATGATGTAACATTGAAAACTAGATAGCAAAACATTGTATTAATGCAAGTATTTATTTCAATATAATATATCGCACATATAAAATCGTTTATTTAATATAATAAAATCGTAAAAATTGTAAGTATTTATTTGAATATGAACAAATTCCACTCCATCACGCATTGATCTCTGAATTTAATAAAAAAATCGTAATATAATAGATTATATATTTTGAATGTGAACTTTCCTTCCAGGTATAATGCTATAAGTCATTTAGAAGAGTTTTAATTTTATCTGTGCCAAAACCTGGTAACATAATACCACCAGGTTTCGGGAATCGAAGAACATTAAATTTGAGCATCATTGAAAATGCTGAAGCGTGAAAATAACATAAATATATCAATTTTATGAATAGTGGACACGGATCTATGAATACCGTTTAAGTGTGCTGTCTGTTAAAAAAGTTATTCTCAAAAGAGTAATTGAACGAGTCGAGATGTAATGGAATGACATCCTGATTTTATAAAAGAAGATCAAAACTGAACAAAAATACGAAAAGGAAAAGTATTTCTATATCTAAATTATACTCTGTAAGATTTCATTAATTGTTTGGGTATGGATAAGTATTAATGAGATCGGGTCAATTTCTCAAAAAGAAACTAATGACAGGTGAGAAAAAATAAAAGTTAACACTATTGTTTACTAACTTCTCTGATTCTTTATTTTAAGTGATCAAATTTTTTGTTTAAACCAGTTATTACTTAAAATCGTACCTTCAATTTTGATATGTCAACACTCTGTTATTTTCATAAGTTCATCTGAGTTAGGCGAGATATGGTGGAACTACATGATTAATGAATTATATTAAACGTTAATGCCACAATTTTTCGCGAAAATTAAGCACCTACATGTTTCGAAGATCATCATCAGGTCCAATAGGTATCTATATTTAATAGGCAATAATTTATTATTATTAAGTTTTTAATTTATTAAATTCAGCATATTGTTCATCCACGTAAATTCAAATATAATTTTTGAATAATAAAAGGGAGGCTCTTAGTGATCTCGTCACAATAATGCATGTTAAGCTTTTATATTTTATTCACTATGAATTTTATGTAACAAAGCGTTGAGTGGTCAATTACAAATTTTCTGTCACTTGAGGTTAATTTTTTTGTGAATAAAATAGCTCGGCAAACCCGACTCTTATAATGCAAATATTCTATAACAGAGCAGTTGTTGAGCATCAAGGGAATCAATTCCCTCTCGAAGTCAAAATATATGTAGCAGAAAATGAAACTCGTCGTTTACTTATTTTAGTTTTTTTTTTGTGAAAGGGTGAATATTATATTTTAATATTGAAAGAGTAATTTCTTCAGGCTAACGAATTGGGTGTTAAATTTATTAATTATTATCATTAATTTAATTAATATTTATCATTTGATTAATTATATTACTTTATTTTTTGTTATATTTCTTTTGTTTGCTTTTTGTTATATTTGTTTGCATTATATTTGCTATTTTTTAAATAAATATTAATTTTATTTGTTATTATTTTTAATTTGAATATTGAATTCTCTATTTATATTAATTTAGAGTATAGATAAGGGTATGAAGGTATCATTCGATTGTTGACTGTTCTGAATGCAAATCTGCGACTCACGTCTCAGTGTTTACCTGTTGGTTACCCGTTTTCATTTAAATAGCTACCCTTATTTTTCTTTAATTCCAGTGCCTGAATATTTAATTCCTTGGAAATTCGAGTATAATTTCCTCCACTATGGGGTTAAAGTTAAGAGGGAGGCCCTTGGTGGTGATCTCGTCCAGGTTTCTCAGGAAGTCCGCGCACAGAGGAGTTGGGTCCGGCGGTTTTGTCACGGGAGAAGTGAATTTCCCTCCCAGTGGAGAAATTTCCGGTGTTCCGACCCTTGAACGAGGATAACGACTTAAAGGCACGCTAGAGAGCTTTCATTGCTCTCTAGAAAGAGTGGTGCATCTCCTGCGAAGTCCCGGGCAAAGGTGTAGTAGAAAAGAACGTTCGCTGTTTCATTTCCAAGGGGGAAAAGTATCACAGTGCTGGTGGAGTTAATTCCTTCTCGAAGTGAAAATATGCATAGCAGATAATGAAATTCGTCGGTTATTTATTACTGATTTTATTTAGTCGAATAGATCGGAATGGTTTCGGAATCGGATCGGAATCGGCGAGTTTTCGTAGAACGTTTATTTTTACGATTATTGTACGACGTACACTTAAGTTCTAAGGCTTCCGATTTTTTTCTAGACTGGAAAAAATAGAATCATTTTTATTATTTTAAAATGAGCGCGCCTTGTTTCTCAATTAGGGACAGAGATGCCTGAGCTGTGGAAGTAGAATTCTTTCCTCAGTACCTGGAATGATAACTACTTCAGATACTTGAAATGATGCCGTTTCCCTTACATGAGCAGCGTGCGATCATCCGTTTTCTGCAGTTGCGTGGTGTGACATAAACTTAAATTCATCGGCAGTTGAAGAAGACATGTGGGGATGAAGTTATGGATGTGTCGAAAGTGCCTTAATGGGTGCGACAGTTTAATGACGACAAACCAAAACAATCTAGCCAATTTTCCACTGGTAAAAATCGGCTCCTTAAGAAGCCTTTGTCGTGGCCATGGAATCATGACGTCGACATTGTGAAAAATGAGTTCGTCTGCAGAAAGATTAAGTTGAGAAGTAACACCAGTTTAATAATTTTCGGGTGAATAGCCATTTAGATAATAATGGGTGGCCTTAGAATCTAAATGCACCTCGTAATTATAGGCAAGAATTGATGCTTGTACTTTGAATGACCGGCATAACTTTTATACATGCTTTTATATACGATTCCATTCTTTTTATGAGTTCCATTTTCTGATGTTTATTTGTTGTTTGTTGCATTTATTTTTGATTTTTTTAGTTTTTTTGTATTGAGTTGGCACCTTGGTTACAGAGAACAAATAAGGGATTGTTGTATAAGAAGCCGTATTAATATGTGAGGGATAGAAAAATATAGTTAAGTGTCAAATCATATTGAAGTTTTTCTTTCGTATAATCGCTTTAATACATTACAGTTAGGGGTGAAGTTTCTGTGCTAATACTTCATGCTGATGGACCAAATTTTTTGCAACAGGGATGCGATAAGGAATGCCTGTGTACCAACCGTTTCGTAGCAATATGTAATCACTTATTACAGCTGACTTTGACAGGAAGCGGGGTTGATCAATATGGGAACAGAGGCCTAGTGAATGAAAGGGAGGAATTTTAGGTAAGGATAAAGTAAGGGTAAGTGGAGAAGAAGAGAAGGATCTTCCTGGAAATGAGAAAGATTCCTGAAGGGTATCATCGAGCTCCTGATTGGCAATTAGGTTAACCACTTAGTTAGGCAGTTATAGCTACGGAGTGCCATGGAGGAGTACAAAATTTCCCTTCTTTGATTTACTTACCCATAACCTTTGATCTCCTATTTGGTCATTTCGGGGGAAGATACAGGAGTGAGACGGTATTATTGCCGCTGTCGTGACCTTTCGATGTCTGTTCAGAAAAAGAAGAAACTGATTCATTGCTACTATTTAAAACCATTATTATGACTTGAGGGATTTTCACAGACTAGTGACCTGGGCGTTTGTTTATTTATTTAATTTATTTATTTTCATTCCATCGGAAACGACAAAAATTGACCTTTCACATCGGTGTTTGATAAAGTTTTTACGAATACATCATTTTGTTCATCATTACACGTGCACGTGCACGAATAACCATGCCCTGAATAAGGTAAACTTACCCAGGCTTAACTTACCCTTGTTTTTCAGCCAAGGACTTTACCAAGCCGCCACCGAGGCCGGTTCGGTTTCCATCCGAAGGATCCTGGGTTCAAATTCGGGTAGAATCCTTCTGACGACCCTCACAAGAAGCCCTCTAAGGGCATGATAGCACTGGGAAAGAAAATTTTTCCCCCTACCCTGAATGTGTGGTATCACACGTTTGTGGATTGGCTAGGGGTGATTTCCTCTTCTCTCTGTTTTCCGCACATAATTTCGAATTTAATAACGAAGTGGAGATAATCTTTATATATTCTTTCAAATTCTCCTTTCCTTGGTATTCAACTTTTTCTATTCCACTCCAAATTTTAATGTAATAGCTTTCCAAGCATCGCACAGTGGGGTAAATTCGAAAAAAGCTGGCCAAAACCCTAAATACGATTTTTTTGAGCTAGAAGGTTGAAACTTCGCTTGCATATTTTAAAATAAATTGTGCATAACTTTTCATATTTATATTTCCTATGCTCTCATGTTAAAAATATATTTGAGATCAAAGTTGAACAAATTATATCGAAAAACGACCACCCTTGATTTTTTTAATGAAAATTGCCAACTTTATCCTCGTACAATGGTTTCATGAATAGTTTCATTGACAAAACTTTGTACTATCTTAATAAATACTTTTTTGTCTTCCTTCTGTAGTGTTTTTTTTAAGATTTTGTTTCATCATTAACCATCGATACATATGGCAAAATGGCGGAGCCTGTTTTCATCCAATTTTTTAAATAAACGTAGAAGAAAAGTAGATACCTCCGCCGAATTCCACCAAGTGACTTACACCACGTCATTCTATGAAGCTTCTTAATAGTGAATATAAAGTAAAATCCTGCACCAACTTGCAACTCCGGATTTTATATCGTTCTTATCCAGCATGGGGTCGATTCCGGCTCTGGCCGGCGCGACGGCGGCCGACGCGTCGTTTCTCCGTTCATTCTTTTCCAATGACCTAACTAACCTAAATGCTGCATCTTCACAAATTTCCCTGATTGGTAAAAACAATATTGGGTATTTCAGGAGGAACCTGCAATGCTTCAGGAGGTCTGGTATGATATGGGACATGATGCGGTGGAAGTTCTTAATATTATTTAAACGATACATTGAAATATTTCCGCAGGATAATAACTAATCATTTTAACACGACGCGTTTCGTTATTTCGTGCCTTCAAAATCCTCACTTCTCGACACGCATACTCCATCCTCCGTCTTACCTTCTCCCCTTGAGCACCAAGACGTATATAAGGAAAAAGCTTTAAGATATATGTGGCTCTTGATAATGTTTTTTGTATCAACGGAACGTGTCGTGTTAACATAAAATACAACAGAAATGTTGCAATGTGTTATTTAAATAATTGCACTTGACAATGCTTTCTTACCAACGAAATGTGTCGTTTTAAAATAAAATCCAATGGAAATATTGCAGTTGCAGTCTCATTTGAAGAATACTTCAGGAGGTGTTAGGAGAGGCAATTTTAATTTCTCCATTCACAAAATTTTTGATTTAATTACTAAGGGAGAGGAAATATTTATATCTTCTTCTATAAATCCTTCAATTCTTGGTATGTGTTTTTTTTCTATTCCACTCCATATTTCAATAAAGCAACTTTAGGCAAGGGTAAGGGATGGGAAATAAGAGAAGGCTCTTCCTGGAAATGGAACGGATGCCAGAATGGTATCTCTACGAAGCAGATTGGGGATGGGGGGTGAATTTTTCTACGGAAGGTTCCTTAAGTAAAAGGGGGTTGAGCGCTACGCTTCACAGTGGCGAGGGAAGTGGAGGGGAAGCGGAGGAATACCTGAGGTAACTCCCAAATTGAGCGAGGAGGGTTAGTTAAGACGGAGGCGAATCGGAGGGAGTTGAAGTTGCTGAGCTGTGGTTTGTCTTCAGAGTTAAAGGAGGAAGGGGGAACTCGGCTGGTGTTCGCTCATCAATTCCTCCGCCCACAACGACCTTTGTCTTTGGCGTTGAGGAAGCGGTGATTGAGATGAATTCGGTAGATTATCATTTTGGATCGCTGAATATTAGAGCTAATCCTTAAATACGTTGGTGCTCGACTGAATATAGCGGATATCAATTTGCAAATACATTGTTACAGCAAGAAAATTGTTACTCGCTGATGCTTTAATTTCAGGTATTGATATTTTATGGAATACCCCAATAATCTTTTTGACACTTATCTAAGGGTGATCTAATTTTTTCATGAATTTTTCATTTATATTGCTAATGTATTCTCTGCGGAATAGACAACGAAATATGTTCAAAATAGGTAACTGGGTATTTATTGTTCATTATTGTTTCACGCATAATCATCATCGAACAAAATAAAGAGCTTTAATTCTGGTTAACCAATATGGTTGATTTACATATGTATTATTCACATTTTTTAATCTGAAAATCAGATTAATGGATATTTTTAATGAAATAATTTTAACGCCTGACTCTAATATTCGTTGACGTGAAGGTAACGTTGCTAAGAAAATCATAGTTTCATTTGTAGAAATGGGTTGTTTATCTTATAATGAGTTGTGACTGTAGGTATATTTTTACTAAAATACTATATAAATGGAATTAAGACATGTATGTGTTCATCACTTGCTCCGAAATAGCTCTAAACTTACGCATTTAATATTTTCGGGTTTTTAATGCTAAATAATTGTGCATAATTATATGCATGTTTATTTATTTAATGCAGTCCAAAACAGCACGAGGCCAATTAAGGAGGGCTCACAATAGAACAATTTACTAATAATAACCAAAACGTAACCAACTATAAACAAAATAATATTTAACAGTATTTACAAATAAATAACAAAGAATGGTAGAATTCATCGGGTGGTGGGAGGAGTTGGGGTAAAATTACGATAGAGATGGTACAAAATGGATGAGGAATGAAAAAAACGATCAACATGTGGAACAAATCTGGAATAGGAGTTAATGGATGTATGAAGGCTGAATAGAAAAGAGCGGTTAGAGACAGAAAGTCGGTAGGTGAAACAATGAAATAAGTCACTCGACCTCGTGTGTGATTTGGGTGATCTTAAAGAGGTTTTGCCTCGGTATAAGTCCATATTTATTCCACATTTTACTTTTTCCTTGATTGTCCAACAGACTGTGAGTATTTTTTATTATAATTGGGGTTCTGCTTGGTTTGGTGATCCTAAATGTTTTCTCAATTAAGTGGCACTTGAAATAGGGGGTAGATGAATAATTGTTAAATTGGTGGTTAGTGATAATTTTAAAATGTATTCAGTGAAATATGATTTGAAAAATATGGAAGGCCGAAAGGAGCAGTACTTCCGTACCTTTATCATACTCTGCAAGGCTGAATAAGTTGCTTGGCTAGAGTAAAGCATAAATGAGATCGTGTCAATTCCTAAAAAAAAAGTATAACACGGGAGAAAAAAAGAAAAGTTTTCACTCTCTTTCAGCTATCTTACTGTTTCACTTATGTATTTAAAATGAGCCATTTTTATGAGATGTGGATATAATCCAGCTATTACTTAAATTTATACCTTCAATTCTGATGATTTTTCTTCCACATTTTATTTCTAATTAAATTTTTGAAAATGTGTAAACCTAATAATTGGGAGCTGTCATCTAACGTATAATTTTACATGGATTCATCTACAACAAAAAGGATCAGAACTATCCGAGGAATGGGTGGAATAGCCAATTTATTCTGGATGGATAGGGGAACGTTTTTCCGCCGACGGTACCGAGAAACGCTATCTGACCCACGTGCCATGTTCTTCGGAACCTTTGGGTGCAGCTTCGGTCAGTCGCCGGGTCAATTTATGGCCCCATTGTCTGATGGCTTTTGTGGGTCACGGTTGGGCGCAACAAATGACCTTCGCCCACGGTTTCCATGGTGACCAGTCTGACATCAACAATGGCATGCTGGAAAAATTCTCGAGAGTAGGTGGAAGGGCAAATGATGAGTCTTTTGCTTGCAAACGCGAGCTTAAGATAACATGGAGGAGTCAGGCTGTGTTTAATGATTTTACAATGGGCTACGTGGCGTAGGAGGGCATGTGCATGTAAAATTCTCTTGTGCCGCGGTCACTTCCTTATCTTTTGTGCTGATCTACGCAAATTGCAGCGGCGAACTACCGCGCGCTTTGGGTTGCGATACAAATAACGAGCTTTATTGGAAGAAAAACAATAACGCAGGTCAAATTCATGTGGGCTACGTAAAGACTAAAGAAAAAAGTGGACAAAAAATTCGGAAGGAGCAATCCTTATCCGTATCCAAAGCATACTCTGCAAGGCTTCATAATTTGTTTGCTTTGGATTAAACATTAATGAGATCGCGTCAATTTCTTTAAAAAAACGATGCCACTGGAGGAAAAATAAAAGTTTCACTATTCCCGTGTACTTACCTTTTTGTTCCTTTATTTTAAATGAGCCAATGTTGTGTTTTAATCAGATATAACGTAAATTTGTTACTTCAATTTTGATACTTTCTCCTCTATATTTTATTTCTGATTACTTTTCTGAAATTGTTCATATTTTTGATAAGTGCAGGTATATTATTTGGCAAGAGTAGGCAAAGTGAGTGGAGAATTGAACACTTACTTTAATTTATAATTTTTGTTGTAGTATTGATGATTTTCAACTTTTTTCGTGGAAATTAGCATTTAGTGTGTGGTTACTATCACCTGCAAAGTTTTCATTGCCACGGAGTTTTCAAACATAACCATTTTATCTTTAATCAAAATGTAATACAGTTTTATTCCATCAAATATTTTTTTAAATTTCTATTTTGTTTTTATTTCCATATTTTCTTTGTTAAGAGTTTTCACACGTCATTTTTACTTGATCATTCTCAGTCGTCTTCGCTGATTTATTATGTGCAAATTGAGTAATATCTTATGTTTGGTCTTTCAATTAAGCTTTTATCTACTGTCGTTCTATGCTAATCCTCTGTATGTGTAGAGTTATCTGGTTTTGACTATAACCTGGAAAAATAAATATACCGTTCTGATTAAGATTAACTTTCTTCAATTCTGAGTATTAAAAATCAATACCGATATAGTATGAAATAAGCAAAATACTACTTCACGAGGGTCAGTTTTATGCCTATTTCTTGCTGTCCTTAAATTGTACTATGTACACGAAAAAAGCCTGGAAAAAAGCTCTTTTCTGAACTGCCATCAAAAATTATTTTTGGATGAAGATTTTTTTTTATTGTTTTAAATTTGACATAGCATTTCTTTTACTAATTTTATGAAAGGTCAGTTAATTTCAGGATTGTGCTAGGGAATGAAAAATGGGCTACTAGTCAATTTTACAGATTATAACAACAATAACTAAACAAATGATTGCGACGAAGTTAATCAATAAGTATCAAGGAATTTGAAAGAAGGGGTTGTAATAGAAAACAGATAAAACTAAAGGAACACATTGGAGGAAAATTACTCTACTCTCGTTGCTTTTAAATATAATCTCCATTTCATGTTTGGCCATATTGATTATTTTGATAGGTAATCAATGAAAATAATGCTAATGAAGTATGTCTTTTCTTTCGTCATTTCTCCACATTGCATATCTTCGGAAGGAGCAAGGGATTTGCTTTATATATGGGGTATTCAACTGGATAGTAAAGAATGAGACTCAATTTTATTCCGATAAATCGACTGGTTAATGGTATTGAGAACTAGTGAAATGGAATATCTGGAACGGAAGAAAATAATGGTGTGCTGGTGGAAAGCAGTTACCTCGTGGAGTTCTCTTCTATGCTCAAGGTAGAACGTCGGGCTTACGAGAGAAGAAAGGCGAATCAATATGAATAAACGGGAAAATAGAGACGGCCTCGGCAGATCCCTGGGAAATGGGTCAGACACTATTTTGATGACCCGAATCAGACTTGAGGTGAAAAATAAATTTCATCCAAAGTCAACCTACCGCCAATTATTGAATGCAATAGGGAAGAAAAATTACGAAATGAACAAAATGAGCAATAAATGATCTTCGATGTATAAAAGAGTAGAATAAAATGGGATAAGTTCATGAAAAATTAGAATCCATACGTCTCATGATAACCAATTTTATTTGCATATATTTTTTATAGCTTTAATTTCTTTCTCGTTCTTTAATTTCTTATGATTACATTTAGCTCATTTTTCCTATTTGTGAATTTGCTAACAAGTGTAAACTGCAAATGAGAAAAATTACCCAGAGCAATCATACGATTAGACGGGTCCTCGAGCAAAGGGTAGAAAATCGTACAGAATATAAATCCAAAGTATGTGATGGTTTATTTACGATAATCCACAGCGTAAACTTTGCAGAACATGTTCGTGGATTTCTAAGATAAATATCAACTATATACACCAATTATCGCAGCTAGTTCAGGATCTAGACCATTTCTTATATGGTAATCTAAAAACAATTCTTTATTCACGAAAATTCAAATTAGTATATATTCGTTACGGTAGTCTTGTTAGTGTTACTGACCTCTTAGAACAATCCGGATGGGAATCACCGTCAGAACGTAGATTGAAAACAAGAGAAAACCTATCATATAAATTTAAGATAAGTTTATTTGCAGGAGAAATTAGCCATATCACACGAACGCCAACATACTACGGTGGATCAGGCCATAAAAATAATGAAAGAGGGATAAACCGTTTAACAGATAGATTTAGAACTTACTTTTTCCGCAATCGCTAAAAGACTCAAACATTTTCCTTATGATATTTTCCTCAAATATTTTCCTTATGTTAGTCCTTAGAAATAGAGTAGTGGACTTCTGTTATAGCTTACTAACTTATTTAATCATTGATGGATGTTTTTAAAAATTTCTATTAATTTAAAGGTATATTTTGCATGCTATAGATTCATTGGAAGATTTACCTCATATGTGCGATATAGATTAATCCAATAGTGTGTCATAGCTATGTGTCATATGTGCAGAGGCGGATTTAGACGCTTAAAATATAGACAATATTTTTAATGCGGTTATCATTACATTCGTTTAATTTTGTGTATTACGGGGCCTCATTCATTTAATTTAGTATCAATAAATTTCATATCAAAATGGAGAGAATATATTCAACAGTAATTGTTGCATATTGTTTTTAATCTTAAATATGAGAATACCTGTGAGTCCTTGTGCCCCCCAAAAAAATCTTGCATATGTAGCGTATATGTTCGTGAGGTAAACTTTAATCCTTTGGTGAATGTTGGTGATGATTCACTCCCGACAAATATAATATTTGGCTTGCAAGGTAATATGTGACTGTTATTATAATTTAAGTATTCTGTCGATTAGAATAGGTTTCCATGCAGTATTTAAGAAGCATTCTGGCAGCCTACCCTTTCTACATGTACTTCCCTCTTCAATTCATTAAAAAAATATTCTCTTTCATTTTATCTGGGTATCCCATTCTCTGCCCTTCTCTCCCTCGTTTACCCAACATTCTACCCTCTAACATAGTTTTCAACATCCCTCCCCGCTAAGTATTCGCTCCATCCATACCTTCTGCCTCCTCCGTATCAAATGGACCAATTAGTTGGGCAGTTATAGTCACGCTGTGCAATGGAAAAGTACAAAATTTTCCTCTTGGATTTTACTACCCATAACTTTTGGTCTTATATTTTGTCCTTTCTGGTGAAGCTACAGCATTGTGAGGAGTAACGTCTGACTAACGTCCTCGGTCTGGCCAATGAACTTTCGTTGTCTGTTCAGAAAAATAAGAAAATAATTCATTGAAGCAATTTCAAACCATACTATTACTAACTAATAGTTATAATTGTATGGTAGAATGTTCGTGTCCCTAGCACTCTCCTAGTTTCTGGTCTGACCGCGTACCGTTGTCCTGTGTGCATGGCCTGAGTCCGGCAAGGAAGCGCGTGTCTGACTAAGGCTTGGATGAGTGCTACATGCCTGGTGTGGAATCACCACGTGCCACATACACACTGGTAGTGGTTTTCACGGTACATCGTAGATGTAGATGTGTACCCATTACTCTGACTGGAGGGCGTGTAGCGGAATAGTGGCCAGAGCGCTTGGTTTACGACTGTGGGATGCTGCGCTCAAAACCCGGTGGAAATATTTGGACGACCCCCAAAATAATTTCTTCATAGATGTACGTGGCTCAAAGGGAAGGAAACTTTCCACCATGCCCTTAATGTGTGGTATCTTACTTCTGTGGACTGGCTTGGGGTGGTTTCTTCTTCCTTCACTTTTTACATTAGCTTTCGAATGAAGTTACTAAGTGAGAGGTAATCCTTATGTCTTCTCACAATTCCTTCTTTTCTTGGCATTATTCTCCTTCTGTTTCACTCAATTCCAGATTTTCAAGTATCGTTTCTCGGCTCATTCTGTCCAAATAACTTAGCTAAGCTAAATTTTGTGTCTTCACAAATGTCCCTGAATGATGTCTAAAAATACAGGGTGTTTCAGGAGGAATGTGCAATACTTCAGGAGATGGTAGGAGAGATAATTTTAAGCATTTTTTTTCATTAACATGAGTGAGAGTGCACAATCGTATGATTTATACTTATTCGATTAATTTAAATATAATATAAAATCTTTTATATAATTATAGTCGCACACATTCGTCCAATCTTAATTATTGAATGTTCTTAAAAATCCACGATATTAAAGGAAATGTCGACGAGGCTGGATACCCAGGAAAAACCGTTTTCGTGGTAACGGCAAATTGCATCCAAGAACTTGGTTGCATCTCCATAGCTCAGTAATTTTGAAGTTGCGAATCCATCTTTATGTATATGAGATTTTAGGCGCCAAAACTCTAAATTCATTAAATTATCTCCCATATCATTCCTGAAGTATTGCAGATTTCTCATGAAACGTCATGCATAGTCAATTTCTTTGTTTGTTCTTATCCTTGATGTTGGACAATCTTTTTAAAACCTTCCGTTCAAATATCCGTGGAGTTTGAGCATTTTCAGCAGAAATGGTTTGTGCCATTACCGGTGGATTCACACGGCTTTGGCTCAGTTTGGGGTAAGCTTTCCCGTCCCCTATTCAAACCAATTCTCGGGTTGAAGGAATGAACGAGTAAGAATGGACTGACCGCTGCCGGAGGGCAATCTGTGACGGCAGTGATGCTCATACATGCGTTCATCAGTTTCACTGATGGGATAATCCCCTGCGCTGGGCGGGAAAGTGAAATTTGTGGCGCCATCTTGCCAACCGTGAACGCGTTGCGACGGGCGACCGCCGCGACAATGAGCATTAGCGGCGCGCGGGGACATTTAAATTCGGTCCGCCAGGGGGATAATGGAAGAGGTGGGTGGCGCGTAGGGCATTATGGGACTTAATTGGTGACGCTGTGGCGGTCGCCTGGGTTTCGACTCCCACCCATCATCGCAAGGGGAGGAACGGTGGAAGGGGTGGCTGTCCGGAAGCATCGTTAATTAGAACGCCTCTCCAAACATGAAGCGACGAAAAATGTGTGGACGGCCATGTCTCAGGGAAGGCATTGATATTCATTTGCAATTTACCGCTGCTATTTTGCAGCGAGGGTGACCTGCAATGGGCCGAAAAGAATAATGTCCCCCCACTTTATCATTGCGAGTCTTCTCGGATTTTCGTAAATCCAAATGTCAAAATTTCGTTCACTGGTATTTACTTTTGTGGTGTTATTAGGCATGTTAAATTTCAATCCTCTATCGTTTTAAGGCAATATTGGAGTTGGGGAAAGGGCCCGAGCAAGAAACAATAATAATTAATTCGTATTTTTTTATCGACCGAATTAAGGACTATACATTTCTATATTACAATTACGTTGATGGACACGCAAATATATCCTTGCCCTGGATAAGAGACAATCTACTCAGGCAGGATTCGAACTTGTGACCCCTATATTAGCAGGCATGGACTTTTCTACAAAGCCAACGAGGCTGGTTCCTTTACCAATTGTTTTTTAGTTGTCGATTGTGATAAAGTTTGAAAAATAAAAAGCCTTCTCTTTTCAATTTTAGATTCGTCGCCGCATTCTTGATCTTTTCACGTCGAAAGGCTTATAGGCTCTTTTCACGGAAAAATTTATGACGTCACCAGATCGAAACATGGGAAATCATCGCTTCTCTACCTTGCGCATCGATCTTCAGTGGTATGTTGCTCTTTACACTTGAGCTATGCCCTCACTCAATGATCGGTTATCCCTGAACGTGTTAATGATCCGCATCTGTCATAACTTATCAACTCATGAGAAATGGGAGGCAACTTTCACGCATTTCATGCATAAATAAATGTTTTAAACAATTTATTTTCATGTTTTAATTAAAGTTTATTCTCCTTTGTTGTTTACTATTTTTTAAAAGTTCAAGAAGATCCCACCATAAGCACTTAATCTTATTACGCGGATGATGATCGTGTCACTTGTTTATCGTGTATAAGTCATTCCTTATGCTACTTCATGTTGATATGCAGGCACCACTTTTCGTCACCATAAATAATTCGGCAGAAAATTTTCCTTGTGCGCATGAGTAGAATGTTGACTACCAAGAAAATCAGTGCCTTTTATACTAGTGTGGGAGCCACGAATATTGCAATAGGGGATTCTCAAGTCTGCCTCATAATGTGTTGTCCCCACCGCACCTTTAAATGAGTTTACAGAAGTCGCCACTCGCGTCGCTGACGGACAAATTGATTCGAGTTTCACGAGAAAATAAGGTATTATTTGGGGTGTCAAAAGAAATTTACATTCATGATGATGTTATTCATCAAAATCATAGCTCGTCTCTCGTCGCAATTACAAACATAGTTATGAAAAATATCGGGAAAAAGTGGATCGCATTGCACTCATCACCGCGGTGCTGACATTTTTGAAAACCGATTAAAATGCGACCGCAGAGGAAACAGAAATCAGCCTTCTGTGGGGTGGGATTACAGTCCCCTTGGTGGGAACGTTCGATTTTCTCTGCCAGTTCCCTTGCTATCTCACGCGGATTTTCGTGCAAAAGTTGGCTACACCGCTCATCATTGAGCCAAACTGCACGTCCGGAACATTTTCTCCTTCGAATGAATTAAAAATTGATGCCAAACATATAATTATATGCGTAATATGAAAAAAAAAACTATGGGCACTTAGTTTGCCAACCTTGGAACCAGTTTGCCAACCAACAATAACTTTGAGAATGCATAAATGATGGATATATGTTTGCGTTGTAATCTGTCTTCCCCTTTCCTCTACCAAATTCTCTCAGCGAATAGCGATTTCGCGTCTTAGGGGAAAGGAATGGTATAATTTTCTAATTAAATAGTAAAAGTTTTGTAAAAACGCTTTCATTTTGAAACGAAAATAGTTCTACATTTAAGTAACCCCCAAAAAATTATTCGCCTTCGCTAGTTAATTAATTAATTAATTTATGTACCACCAAAAAATAGCACCATTGACATTTCACATCTTTTTATTTAACTTAACAATTAATGACACATGTTAATCAGTGCCCTGAATTGGGGCAGCCTTCCAAAGCGGGACTCAATCCCGCGACCTCTTGCGTGGCAGGCAAGGACTCTACCCCACCGAATGGCTCGCCTCCTGAAAGGCAACGGTTGATAAATTGAGGGAGTGAGCGTGGTCCTTGCTCGAAGTGCCATCGCCGTTGCCATGTGCTTGTTTACGCTCCTTACTCATAAGCCTCTCGTCGACCTCTCGGAAACCTAATTTGAATGATGGTGGCCAAGTGGTGTAATTTGTAGCCTGCCTGACTGGAAATCGGGTGATACGGATTATAATCTTGATCGCGTCAAATAATTTTGGGCTGAAAATTACTTACAGTGGCTATATCTTCGTATGATGCGCATACAAAGGATAATGTATATTCCATGTTTTGAAAGCGCTTGTCGTCAATGAGCGGCTAAATGGCATAGTAAGCACAACGTCGTCTCATGCAAATGGGGAGTATATATGAGGGAGGAGAAGACGTGTTACAAGTGATGCTTTCATAATTTTGAGGAAGACTGATTTAATGTTTAGGTAGTCTGGAGTAGTTGGGAAAAGGATTTGATGAAAAAATTCGACACGCTAGGTCATACGAAGAATAACTTAAATTTTGAGAGAACTAAAAGCTAGTTTCCTAGAGCATCAGTAAAGCCATTCCTTCATTCATTCAAAAAAGTCTTCGGATGTTGTGGAATCGTTACAAAAAAGAAAAATCCTGCTAGGACCTTCGTTTTGAAAAATTGTCATCGTTGTGTGCATAGCAAAATTTTTCCTTGAATATTTGATATCGATACCGAATAGGGAAATGAGGACAAGGATTTCATGTCGTTGGTACACCTGTTATTTCCAGCTTATGCATTCACCGGTGGTTATTTCATCCGTGACGAAAATACGCCACGCTCTAGATTCGTGGCCCAGTGGATTAGCCTCTAAATTCGCTGCCGTGTCAGTCTTTCCGCTATGAATAATTTGCCCTATTTGCAGTGTATTAGAAATACCTCCTCGGAGGTTTGTTGAGCTTATAACTACTCCACGTTGAATGTAGGTTTGTTCTTTATGATACGGTATTTATCCCCGCAGATACTCACGCAATACGTGAACACGGTCGGATTATATTGCAGTTAGAACTAGAAAATTGCTCAAATTACATTCGCCGAACCAGTTTTTAAAGTAATTGAACTTACAATTAGACATCTTTATTTTATTTATCATGGCTATACATTTCATGTAACCTCTTATTTTGTTCATTATCATAAATTATACATTTTATTGAGCAATGTTCAGGTAAAAAACGCATTTTATGGGGCCAAGCTCATAAACTCTTTGAATTCATCCGCATCAAGCAAACTTGAAGGAAAAAGTCATGCCAGTAATTAAAATAAAAACATTGTTTATTCGCTGTCCACTATTTAACGCATATTGGAGAGGCCATACATGTCAATGTTTTCACAAATGAAAAGTGCCATCATCCTAGACTCCTGACAATGATACGTTTGAGTTCAGAGCAGTAAGTATAGTGGTCTTTGTGTGATAAACAGTGGGCGATGTCACGAGCTTTATGCCTATACCCAAACAACATTTTTCATGAGTAGATACTATCTCGGCATAAAACTGGACTTTTCCAGTGTTATTAATCTTGGACAATTAGGGGACTTCTCGGGTTCTCTGCCGGGTGACATCCCATAAAAGAAAAACTCATTTCGAGTGTGGAACCGATTAAGATTCCTATATACGTCGTTGCACTATGGAACCAACTCATTTTCAAGAGGGCTAAATTCTGGGTTTTGGTCAAGGTGGGGTTAAAAAGGTAACTAGCAAAGGCAGATTAAAAAAAATAATGAACACCTAACCGATTCCAATCTCGGAAAAGTTATCCATCATGAAAGAACACAAATGGTAATTTCCACACTTCCTAATTCCAAAACTCAACAACCGATCCAGGTTTCATCACATCGAGTCATTTCCTTGGAAATTTACCATTTGTTATCTTTCATCACGGATATATCGAAATTCTACGAAATAAATCCAGAAATGATTTTATGCGTTCGGAAAACTTGATTGAAAATGTTCAAATTTTCTTATTTCCGGTTCTTCCATTTGTTTCATCTTATCTTTTTTTACTCCAGAAGTGTCATGATACTCTACGCTTCATATTGGATTATGCCATATCGTGGAATATTTTATCGAATAAGATCAGGATTTGTATTATCCACTTTTGTTTTGAGGTGGATTGCAGTACCTTAATTTTCATCAAAATCTGATATCCTAAGGGGGAAATGTTTGTCGAATTGAGGTAGAGTAGTCCATATTTGTATAAAATTTGCTGAGATTATCCTCAAAACACACTTTAAATTTAGTTTAACTCGTTTTGTTCCTCAATAGTTTAGGGAAAATATATCTCTTCATTATATACACCAAAGTCAGCTAATGCGAGGTATATTCATAAAGTGAGGGCCGTTTGGACACAGGAAAAAAATATACTCATATGGAACACAAACTATTGGCACTTTCAGTTAGCTAGAAACATATTTCACTTCTCTGCATAATCGCCGTTCACTCCTAAGCACCGCTGCACTAGCTTCTTTAACCCCTCTGCATAGAAGCTCGCCGCCTAAGAGTTGAACCATGGATGAAAGCTTCTCGGGTTTCCAACCGGGTCAGGGTCTGCATGGTGTAGGCCGACGTTTCGTTGGGAGACTTTCCCAACATCCTCAGGAAAATATTTCGAAATTATACTGTGCAGCATCATTTGCATAAGCCATCGCATAAGGACAAAGAGAACTTAGGACCCTATGGCGCTAGCCACCGCTGTGAACGTGAAAATTTGAATTATTTTAATACATATTTACACTCCTACATCCATGAATATAAAAAGTGAATTATTTGGTTGGAGAGTCATCAGCCCTGAGGATGTTGGGAAAGTCTCCCAACGAAACGTCGGCCTACACCATGCAGACCCTGACCCGGTTGGAAACCCGAGAAGCTTTCATCCACGCTATTCACCGGGAAAAGCTCAGATTCTTCAAGAGTTGAACCAATTGACAACGCTGCTGAGTTCTTCTTTGGTTTCGAAATGTTGTCCAACGAGCAACTGTTTCATGTGAAAGAAGAGGAAGCAGTCTCTAGGTGCAAGGTCAGAGCTGTACGGCGGGTGGTCAAAGAGTTCCCAACGAAAATCTTGAATTTTCTTATTGGTTTCGACAGCAGTGTGAGCCTATGGCTTACATAGTCCGATTAGTTCAACTCTCTGTCGGCGAGCCTCTGAGCAGAGGGGTTAAAAAATCTGGTGCAGTGGTACGAAAACTACTAAGGAGTGAAAGGCGATTATGTGGAGAGGTGAAGGAGGTTTGCAGCCAGCTAAAAGTGCCAATAAAACGTGTTTCGATGAGTGTATTTCTTCCTGTTACCAAGCGGCCCTTAACTTCTGAATATACCTCGTATTTATTGATATGATTAACTAAAGTTCACATTCCCGCGTGCCATTTTACCACGTCTTATTATACTCGCTTTCTTGTTTGTCCGTCCGGGAAAATCTTGCAACTCAAATTTCGACCACTTCTCGATTACCTAGAGCGCTGAAATTTACAGGATAGGTCAGAACTTGATAAAAATGCATTTTATTTCAGCTATGATTGTGTACCATTGCTGTGTTCATAGGTTTAAATTGAAAAATATTTCGAAATTATACTGTGCAGCATCATTTGCATAAGCCATCGCATAAGGATAAAAAGAACTTTGGACCCTATTGCGCTAACCACCGCTGTGAACGTGAAAATTTGAATTATTTTAATACATATTTACACTCCTACATCCATGAATATAAAAAGTGAATTATTTGGTTGGAGAGGTCATACATCGCTTTATATGAAATATAGATGGTATCTGCGTTTTCGTCGGGTTCTCACCGCGTACGTTGGCTTATGTTGACAACAATTTCCCTAAAATTGCAGCCAGCGCCTTCAGGTCAAAGGATTGGATACGCCGCGAAAATCTTCAAATATGCAATATAGATTAAGACTACAGGAAAAATACATTTTCTCGCATAAATTGAGCAGAAAGTTCAGCGATAGGCAATTAATAAAAGAATGAAACCCACGAAAAAATGGAAAGTAAACGTTGAGGGATAAAATTTGATTAAAAAACACCTTTGGATTTGTGCACAACCACAATCGTTTCAAGCACAGAAGTCTGTTTCCCAGTAAACTCTCCGCTTTCGAAAAGCAATGATGCCGTAGTTTGGGTTCTATCGTTCCCTTATCCGCTTGTAAACGACCTCATCGTCTTTAAGGAGGATTCTTTCCACTCGGAGCGCGTTCTTCGTGAGGATGGTGAATCTCTTCGCGCATGCGCCGCTCGGAGACCTTCTGCCTCGCACGTTCGTGCCCGCCTACCTATCGCTTCGGTTATTAATGCTGTTGCCACGGCAACGGGAACTATGTAGACCTCGTTTATGGCTTTCTAGTCCACGGAAAAATACCGCCTTAGAAATTCTGAGGGTAGACCGTTTCAAGAAAAGAACATGGCTTGCGCCTCCCTGGTGAAAGGGATATTGCAGTATAAAGGGTGAACGCTAGAAGGTCATAATCCAATGCTCCATCAGCATTCATCTCATAAAACTAAATGTAAAAAAAAATTTGCAATTACACATAAATTTATTGCTGCACGACCTAGGTTTCAAAGTGACACATCATCATTTGGTGAATTTGCATCGAATGTTAGATAACGCTTCACGACAAAACCTAGGGTGTATAGTATTGAATTTATGTGGAATCACAAAGTTTTTTACATTTCGTTATGTTAAGCTGATTCCATAAAGATATCCCCGATACAACAATGCATTCATCTTATTTCAACAGCATGTATTTCAGCAGTAAAGGACAATTAACTATCAGAAAATGTGTAAGACGCTCTCATTGGAGTACGACGATAGTCTTTACAACTTTTTTTAAAATTTATTTTGTGCTAAATATACGTATATTCATAATATTGAAATCCTATGATTGGCATTCTGGAGTCCATTTCCTAAGCTATATCTCTGATCATATCTCTGATTTATTCATCCTTATGTCCTACTTCTTCCACTCCAAAAGCCTATATGGTTCTCTCACGTAATACATGCTTGAGTTGTGAAAAAGTATTGTTCTACAATATTACATCCAATTCTGACATGTTAGGTACCAATTTATAAAATAATACGAAAGATCGGTAAACAAACTGACAGTGATATAACTTTTTTGGTGACATGCTGAGTTAGATAGGCTGAAAATCAAAAGCCGCAGACTCTTATTATATTAAAATTCTCATTCCCTTAGCCTCATTGTCAAGCATGGGGTCGAGTATAACCCACCACAAAGGCGGAAAAGTAGCTTTAGTGTTTTTTGTTCATTATGATCACTTCCTCTCCGTCCACCATGAAATAAGAACTCAAATTATCATTTCGGTTGTATTTTGATGATCATAGGAGATTATGAATCAAATGAGCCATTCTAGGTGCAGGAGAAGTTTAATCAAATAAGACTGCTAACTACCCATTATTAAATCAGCTGTGTCGATAAATTAATGGTTTAAGTACCATATTTGCACTATCATGATGTTGTAGTATCTTATCAAATGGCCACCAAGAAAAACTTCTTTGTAAAAATAGTGCATTACGTGGAATAATTGAGAACTAAATATAGCGCATGTCCAATTCCGTAAAGTAAAACCATCAGAAGAAAATTCGAAGGACACAGTCTAAAATTATCTTTAATGTTATTGATGCTTTTTTCTCTCAGTTTAACGTTCAGTTCAGGCGGTTATACAAGCCTATAACTTTAAATATGCAGAATAAGTTCGCTGGTTGGGGTCATATCTGGCAGTCAACAAAGGTTATTCTATTTTGAGTTTATTATTTGATGAATCTGTGCGCTATGAAAAATCTTAACTTATGGAAAAACCAACCACATATTCAGTCTAAGGTTCACTTTGATTTATGTATCTGAATTCGCAACATTCTAAAATTGAGGAAGGGACATAAATTTTTGTTCCAGACTTGAGTGCCGGCGCACTTCAGTATTCACTTTCGACCCTGAGAATTTGTTGTGCGATAAGAGAGAGTCGCAGATTTCGAATTTGATAATTTTTGTACACCACGTGAACTTTTAATTTGTTAAATATATGATTTTATAGCCCAGGGGAAGGTAAAATTTTGAGATGGAAGAGCCAAAAGTTATGCAAGTATATGTGCTGCTACATTTTGACATTTCTTAAAGTTGACTGCCGGGAATGTATTTATTATAAGGCTGCGTTATCCTCTATCCTTCCTACATTCATGGTTTGTTTTCTGTTTGCAATACTTTTTTTAGCTTTGAAAATGAATTTTTATAATTATTATATTTTCCACATGGATCCAGAAGACCGCAATTATAAATCGAGAGAGCTGCAACTTGACATCGAAAGAGCCGCAATTTGGCATTGAAAGGACCGAATGCGACTCATGAACAGTAGTTTTCCGACCCTTGGGCAAGCCACATTAATTGATAATTGATAAAAAATGTTGATCTAACCTAGAGTACATACGATACTCTGCTTTCGATAGGAAAACAATAGACGACTTGCTTTAAGAAGGGAGATCGGCAGTGATATTTATAAATGAATAGGTTTACTAGAAACATTGGTTTTTTGATGCCACTCTTAAATGTCAGTGAATTTGATTTCTATCTAGTGTCATACCGTTGATCTACTATTGAGTATGTTACACCCTTATTTTGATAGGAAAAGAATGGACGACCACCTTTTATAAAAGAGAGCGGTAGTAACATTTAGAAATGAATAGGTTTACTAGAAAAATTGCGTTTCTGAAGTAACTCTTATAAGTCGGTGAATTTGATTGCTACCTAGCGTCATACCGTTTATCTTAGTCACGAGATGGTGTGTTAATAGCTTTCTTTCATCATGGCTACCCATTTTACGTAAAGATATGGGTTGGTTTTTCGAATAAATGAGGCTTTATTGCCGTGATATCTGTAGTGAAGCAATTTAAGACAGAAGCAATAAGAAAAATTTTATGATTCCCCTCAACGCATGCGCTGCGATAGCTGCTAAAGAAATTTCCTAAATGATGATTGCTAGCTCTTCAATGGCGAGTGCTGAAACATTTTACGAGGGCATTATTGCTCGGGCGAGGTCATCCGAAAGTTTTTATTACAACCGTTTGTTCTTATGTACTTCAGAAGCAGAAGGATTCTATTCCTGAAGGTGATGCGAATGTGGTGATAAATATTTGACTGGACGATATCTATTGTCCAACTATTGTGTTCTGAACATTTAGACTTAACCTTTAAATTTATGGAAAAAATAAAGTAAAAAAATCATACTTGTTAAGTAAAACCGTAATTTTTCATTATTTATCCGGTGAAGAGGGAAGAAAAAAGTTTTATAAAACTTTTCTACCGATTTTTACAAAGGTCATAAAATTAATTGTGCGAGTTTTTCATTAAATTTATTTTGTACCGAGGCAAAAATATGGTCGAATATTTAAACATGGTTCATTTATCCATGTAATTATATTTTACCGAAGACAATATGCCTTATCTCCATTTGAATTATGCAAACCAATTTCTCCAAATGCTTTGAAATAATCAATTACTTCACTGAAATGAATTATTCTTTGATATAAAGTTAAATGTATCAATATATTATTAAATAAGGCATTTGACTAAGTCATTATTTGTATTATAATGTAAGTAGGAAGTAATATCATTCCAGCCGCAAAGAAGTCACTATTTTCCTAAATACCTTCTACCAGTGATACAATTTTCCGTTAACCATAGTTTGAGATTTTATCCTTAACTTTCCGAAATTTTGGCCGATCTGTTATTCGAATACTGCCGAACAAAATTCGCCGGTTGCCTAGTTAGAGAAAATTTTTCATTTCAACTTAATCCTACCAAATGTACCGGAGTGTGCTTAGAAGTAAATCTTCCGTGGTTGTTAAAAACAAAACTCCATCACCCGCCGCGGCGGCGCGCCGCTTGAATTGGGTGATGACTATGGTTTTCATTACGGCTAACCTTTAAAACCAACAGATACTGAAATCGATTAATGCATTCATAATTACAATATGTATGACCCCTTGGCACCAATCTTAAACTACTAATTAAACAGCCGCGCGGAGTTTTTACCCACTTTTTACTGCTAGATTACCCTCTTTTGTAAATTCCTAACCATCAAAATGTAACCATCCATAAAAAGGATACGTCAGCCCTTGCCCAATTCCAAAATTTTATACGGCTCATTACCACAAAAAGGGTATAAAGTAATTGCGGTGATTATAAGATGGTCAAAAACGCAAACATTATTACTAAACGAGAGAAGGAATTATTTTTCCGCTTCGGGGATTAAATTATTTCAGCGGTACACCTTCTCCACTAGGCCACGGTAGCTTCTCGAAATGGTTGGCTTTGAATACATAAGATTGAAACCAAGAGTGAAAACCGGGGAAAGTATACCGTGAATGCACACGTAATGATCATTAAAGCCAGCATAATTCGAAACAGAATGATCAATTTGCAATTAAGTAATTACTTTCTTTGAGTGCTTCTATATTTAAACACACATGAAATATTTTCGATGTGTAGCCATTGTGTTATTATTCGTAATTAAGTGGTATGATTGGTTGGCGGCCAAATATATATTTTTTTATGCACTGTGTGGAAAAATACTCTTCTGATCTTATGTTGATGCGTAGTTTTCCGCGGCGTTGTCTAGATTATGTCTCCATGACTCTGGGTTTCACCGCGTGGGTTTTCTTTATGACGGCAGTTTCTCCGGTATTCCAACCGGCGTCTTCAGGTCGATCAATCATTTTTTCTCATTTCCTTTCACTTTCCGAGAACAGGCTATGTAATTTCATCATGTTTTGAAAATTTTCACTGATATTCATTGAGAAACTATTTAACCGCATCGTTATCACCATCACTGGTCAACATCCTAGGACTGCAATCGGATCGAATAGGATCGATTGGTATGACGCGGCTGTCCACACAATCAGCCAATCATTTCACACCTAAACATTTCTTCTCTTTCGCATCCTTTTATACCTGTTCTATATACGAGGGACTTTTTTTTCAAGCTCGGATGGGCCATGAACAGAAGACGAAATGATTGATTAAAAATTATTTCATTAGTAAATATTGAGCACACTTGTAGCGTTCTCTCGACATGACCGCCTCGGCGAATGAGGAATTATTCGTGTCTGTCTGAGCTTTACTATACCTTATTCGTAGGATGTTGCCGCCAATGGCTTCCTACGAATGTTGCATTTGTCCTGAAGCTCATCGCCCGTTTGAAAACGCTTCCCTCCAAGCCACATCTTCGTTTCAGCGTAAATGTGGAAGTCACACGGCACAAGGTCGGCTTTGTCGGCAAATGTCCCATTGAAATTGCTCAAGGAGCAGTCGGGCTGCATCAATACTGAGATGACGGTCGTTGTCACGGATCAAAACACTTCCAGAAGTCAGCATGTCTCTTCTTTTGTTTCGAATGGGAATGGACGTTTCACACTGTTTAACACTCTCGCCACTGTGCATTAAAAATTCTCTTTTATCGTTATGAATGCCAAGACATGCCAATGCTGAAGGCATTCGGCGAGTTTTCTGGCTGTCTCTCCGCACTGCGCTCTTGGCGGGAGAATAGATTGAGGCAGTGTAGTTAATGAAACTGCTAAAAACCTTGAACGAGGAACTTACGGTCAGAAATGACTTGAGCGTGTGTTGCGGAGAGCGCGCGGTTACCCTATCCACCCAGTGCCCGCCTGTCACTTGTATGGTGTTTTTGCTGACCAATCGGAAATAAACGGCCCTCCTAATTTATGGGAGATATTCCTTTTCCGTTCTTGCCATCTAGTTGTCGCTCGACGATTGTCTTCATCAGGCCCTCATGTCTCAACGTACGGTCTATAAGGTTTTCCGTCTTCTCATGAAGGTTTTCACGATACCCCTCTTATCTCCTACTTCTTTTAGCACATCTTGATTACTAGATCGGTCATTTCACTGTACGTACATATTGCAATTTTTCATCAGTTTCTTTTGTCGGTGTATGTTAAGTTCGGTAAGGTGATGTGATGTTTTTTTATGAATCCTCAACAGCTTCTATTCTTCAAATTTGGCCAAAAATGTTTCAAGTACTGCAAGATGGGGTTATGTAAGCCCACTCACTACTTGTACGCACAAAAATATGATTAAGTCAGTAAATTTGATGTTGTGCAATGTTAAATATTTTCCATATTACTTTTCGGGGTTCCGATTATAGGTGACATGAATTTCAGATGCATCCATTGTACAGGAATTCCCATGTAATAGTTTTTTTTTTAAGGTTTGTAGCAGTTTCAGTTTCAACCAGGGGATTTTTCATCCCACGAATGATATTTCATGGTTACTGTACTTTTTTTTTTTACTAATGGGTCAATGTTACCCGAAGAAGGAAGTTTTCCCATCGTATTACACACTCATAATTTTTTCCATGATATGGAACCTAAAAAACTGTTGGAATTTATAGTTACAGCTGCCACCTAATGGTAACAGTATTAATTTTTTTTGAAAACATTAAATCTTCATTTAGATTGTGTACCAAAGTTTCCTTGATGGGCCAAAATAACCCCATCTTGCGGTAGGCAATAAATTACAGTCAGATTTGTTTTCTAACCGTTTCAAAATTTTGCTAACTTTTAATGGCTTAATTGCATTATTTTAGGTGCAAAAATTTCACGTCCTTCATCAAGGGAAACCCACTGGACTCTCAAACTTTCTTTCCCGTTTCACGAATGAAGGATTCGCTTCCCTCGCCGCGATTTGTCTCCCAGCAACGAACTCGTTTCAGCTCATGACCTCAACGCTTCAGCCCAATTACCTTCATCCACTTTAAATCCTAAAACACTCATGAGGATCACGGCACGAAGAAATTGGAATTAAAATTTCCGTCATAAATAATGATCCCTTCCCTGCCCATGTAATCCTGTTAATACTTTAACCCTTAATTAAATTTGTTCCCACGCACAAAATACAGCATTTTTGTTCTTGAAGTACCGGATAGTGCATGAAAGAAGAAGTGTTAGCATGATCCAGCTCCCAAAAATATCATAATATATTTTTTTCTTTTCCTGAAATGAGAAAAACCATTTCAGTCCAGTTAGAGAAGAAATACTGGTGGTAAGTATGCAGTGTCTTACTATTATTTTCATCCTTCAGCATCGAAAAAATACTACCATAACTTTTATTAAGTAATGCACGTTGAAAAAAATCTCTTTCTTTCAGCAAAGTCAGTGTAAAATTATATACGATCTAATTCATTTTCAAAACCTTTTTCTTAAAAGTTTCTGAAAATAACCCCTAACACCTCTCGTGGTCGCTAATGTTGCCAAGCCACACTGGAAACACCCTAATAAACACTTTTTTCTTATAGAATTCTCCTAACTTTAAAAAAATGGACTTCCCTTCACATTTTTCATGGAAATTTAATACAAAATTATGCTATTCCTACTATTCCTTTGGCTATTGCGTTGATTCATTTCTGGGCGTAAAAATTATATCGGTTGAAATTCTGAACAGAGAAGAATATTAGCTATATAACGCGACGTGACTTAAAACAGCTGGCTGGGATGCTTTATTTTTGCATAGGTATGTACACTGTACAGTGCACTCCACAGATACTTCATAGTGTAATAATCATGTGACAAATAATGACAACTTATCTTAAAAATAGACCCTAAGTTGTTTGCTAACAACTTCTTTGACTTAATAAAAAAATAATGAAAAAACAACGCCTTGCTAAAAAATGCGTAAACGAATGAAATTGCATAACAGTCAATTCAAAGTGCTACTAAGAGCGTTAATAGAATAATTACACACATAAAAATATATCGACATCCCAGTATTAGGTCTTTCAGTATTTTTAAATTGAATTATATCACATGTTAGTATAAACATTTTGAAAAATTGGAAGAATTTACTTTTTCAAAGCACTGTATAGTACTATTAAGTATTTTTAATTGGAAGTAATATCACATGGTAGTGTAAGCATTTTGAAAACTTGAAAGCATTCAGTTTTTGAAATCTTGCGTACGTGGAACAACCTCCTTGTCCCGTATGGAGGACGAGACTTTTCTATACGCCTGTGTGTGTTGCCGGGGTTATCTTCAACACGCCTTCATCGTTTAATGCTCTATTGTGACGAGTAAATAAGTTTATCTCTCTGGAAACACAAGCTTTGCTGGCATTTACGTCATAGGTGATAAGGGTCGAAATTTATCTTGCGTAAGCCACCATCTGGACAGGTCTATGTGAGCGCCTCCTCTCACCTGCCATTTGGTGATTGTTTGATACAATCTACTATGATAAATGATGGTGGATCTATATTTAAAAGGAAGGTAAATCGTAAATGAAATTTTGGAAACTGATTGATGCCGTCACCATAAATCGTTTTTATTTTCCTGTTAAAATTTTAAATAAATAATAATAGGACTGTGTTACTTATATTAATTTGATAAAATTGATATTTTCGTTATAAACCGTTACCGTTTCTTATATCCCATGACAGCATTGATATCTGCGGTTAACACTGAACAAACTTCATCAAATATTATCAAAAATACCTGTAGAGATTTTGACACGTTCAGTGCAGTTATTCACTAATTCTTCGGTATCGACTTCAAATTATGAAAGCTTTTTACTATTTCCTAATGTTAGTGAACCACAGAATTACGGTGCGCAAGAGTTATCAATAATAATTATTACAGATAGACATGGTTTCATTATGAGGCAATGTATTTATGCATGAACGTATCAACTGAATCATGTAATCAGCGATAAGCCTCCTCAATTTTTGTTCGTTATAATTCTAAAAAATAATGTTTACAGCTATCACCTTCTGACAAGCAGCATGAAATTAACAGGACCTAAATGGTATTTATTTTCTGAATTCAATTTCAAACCGGCTTTAATGTATTGATTGAATTGTATTGATATCGTAAAAAATTCTGTTAATTCGCAATTTATTACAGCTTAGAGTTATAATTAATGTTTTTACTGCATTTCGTGCTATGAAATATCTATCATTGTGATGTTGAAACATTATTTCAAAAGAGTAGCAAAAAGTGTCTGATTTAAAGTTCGGGGAAACTTTTGGAATACGATAAAATTTCAGTGTAGGCACTTCATCGTGCAATAATTTTATGTTTCTCGCTGTTAAATTCCGTAAGAGAGGAGGTGAGTGCAGAATAAATCCCTCACCGGCCTTAAAAATTCAGAGTAGTAAATAAATTGTCGAAATGGCTCGATACCCAAAAAAAACCGTTTTCATGGTAACTGCAAAGTGCATCCGAAAACATTCCTTCGTTGCCATGGCTCAGTAGCTAAGGAGTTGCCATGGACAAAAATGCTTAAAATGTCTCCCATACCGTCTCCTGAAGTATAGTAAATTCCACCTGAAGCACCCTGATTTTTATTGATATCGAGCTGTTAATTTTTTTATGAAAGGAAACAAAAAGACAATATGGAGATGATGATTAATTGGAGGAAAAATATAATTAATATAATGCATCACAATAAATGCGTTAACGTTTGATATCACCTGAAGAACTTGTCATCTTTCAATTTTATTACTTATGCCGTGATTATTTCCGTACTACATTATTTATTTTACTGTTCATTGCGTTCTCATCTATGAAGTACATCTTTGAAGAAGCTTTGGCTATCGTTTATCTTTTGATACATTGTTCAAGCGTCAGGTAATGAGAGACAGATTATTTCATCATTGTAAATTACCTATTTATTTTCCTCTTAGGGTATTCAAATTAATTTTCCAAAAATTTCCATTGCTGCAAGTATTTATGCTTCAGAAGCACAATAAAATTGTTTTTTGCTCTCATTGATTTAAGGAAATCATGATAACACATGAGGTTTTTGGGGTATAAAATAATTATTCATACATTTCTCTTTATATTGAATTAATTTGTTCCATTTGCATCGATTTCATGAGTATCATTTTCAATTACCACTCCACTTCCCCGTACAACGCTGCCGATCAAATTCTGTGAAATTTAATGCATATCTACCTATTCTATGCAAAAAAGTGATATAATTAGGGAACTCATTAATTTTAATTGGAATTTCGTTTAATTTTAGATTATCTCAAAAGTAAATCACTGTTTAACTTTCTCTAAAAGACTTAAAGCGGATAGTAACTTGTATTTTTTTTAAGTAAAAATCATGTTGCAAGAATGAAGGGTGATTATTAAAATTTTCTAAAGATCGCCACTGAAAAAAGTTTTCTCCTAATTTTTTAATTTTAATTTAATTAAGCGACTAAGACACTGGGATTTCGGTAAATCCTTTACTGTAAGCAGTGAAGAGGCATTGACCTGTTTTTGAACAAGGTGTAATGATTTCATTGAGTAATCTCCCATTGAAAATTTGTTACAAGATCTATGTGCTGCGTACATGTTTATGATTTATGGGCATAAATGAGGGTAAATCCCATAATCAGACATTTTTTCGGCGTTTGCAATCCAGATAGGCTGAAGGAAATTTAGGAATCGAAGGAATAAAAACATTGCTTTACAACATGGCTTTACAACACTTTAAAAAAGTCGTTGAAAAGATTACACTGTAACGAAACCATGGTCGGAAAAAGTAAATCACATGTGGAAAATGGAAAGTTTTTATTCCTGAAACTCCTACGATAAAGGAGTTCCACAAAGTCAGGCTTGCTTGTATTACTTATAAAGGAAATGTATTTGGGAAGTAATCCCGTATAAAAATAATGACTTGTTTGTGTCTGTTCAGATGTCATAGGGTATTATGCAATCGAGAGCAGGGATGATGAGAACCAGGTTTGGTATACTATCAGGGGCATAACTTAATTTACTCAAAATATATATTTTATACGCATTTATTTATGATATTATATCCGATCAAGTAAGTACTCTTAACAAAAATGTGAAAAGATTGACCAAATTTCCACCTCAAAATGGCTGGCGATTGGTAGCATGGGTGACCGATTGGGTGGTCCAGCATTCATCGCTAGGTTTTCTTGGAATGGGAAAAGGTGGTATTAATGCCTGTCGAAGTGCTAATCGTCTTTTTCGTTATAGCTGTTAGGCTTCCGGGTTGCTCTCCGAGTTGATTCAACATCGTGACGACATATTCACCGGCGTTTTAGCAAGCGTATTCAGGTTTGAAGTGTCGAATGCAACTCCGGCGAAACTGTCATCGCAAAGACAAAGAAATGAATCCACGCGGAATACAACCCAGAAGCCTAGCTTCGCCTACTACACCACTCCACGAAAGCCTTTACCAACGCCTGTTTCATTAAAAGAATTTATGTGTACGTCATAATATTTTTCGTGAATCGTGGAATAAATAGTGATGGAAACTCAAAAATCTCGGAACTTAGTCTGGCACACTGCCGCCCTCCATCGGCATATTGAATGTAAAGCATGAAAATTATGATAAGATGTGAAAAATTTATTTAGTCACAACCAATGCAACCTGTAACAGAGGCGCAGCTTGAAATTAAGGCTAGGGTTTAGTCGCAACCTATACTAGAGGGTCTGGGTGGTATGGAATACCGGCCAGGGTAAGCGGGAGGTGCGGGGGTCCTCCCCGGAAAAGTTTTAAAAGAAATGGTTCAAAATGGTGAGTATTACAGCGATGTGAATATTTTAATGTTTTGTTTGAGATATTTGTTTCGTTTCGTCCCAGAGTTTTAGTTTTGACCCGAAGTAGTTTTGACTCCGATTTCGTTTCGACCATGATTTTAGCTCCCCGGATTTGATTATTTTTTCATTTCTTCATTTTGCTTTCGGGAACGAAACTATTGAAATTTTACAGGTTTTGACTTTCGGTTAATTTCAGTTGCAATCCCTGGACCCCCCGTGCATTAAAATGGGTTTACAGAAGCAGCCACTCACGTCGCCGACGGACAAATTAATCTGAGTTTCACGGGAAATAAGGTATCATTAGGGTTGGCAACTGAAATGTACATTAATGATGATAGGATGTATCACACTGACAACTCTTCAATGATTTTCCTCGCAATAATAAATATTATACTGAAAAATATTGGATAAAAGCGGATCGCATGGCACTCATCACCTCACCGCGGACATTTTTTGAAAGCCGATTATAAACGCGACCGAAGTGGTAACAGAAATCAGCCTTCTCTGGGATGTAATTGGGCTTCCTGTATGTAGTGCCCTTAGAAATGGATGAATATATGTTTTTCTTCCTCATTTTGATCTTCGTTCACCATATTCCTCATCTTCATCTTTGCTTCTCCCGCTAGTCATCCTCCTATCGCCACGTGAGCATAACTTCTAACAGATTCTATTTTTAATCCACTTGGAAGTAAGGCACGCCCTTTGAGCGCCTTATCACATCTTTGTATGCCTCAACGACGTCTACTGGGAAAGCTATCGCGAAGCACAGCGCGTGTAAATTGATCGTGTGTGTTCGCGATTTTCCATGGATGTGAGTATGTATGCATGTTCAAGCGAGTTACCGTCACCAAGGAAACGCCCAAGTTAGAACTCGTTTCCTTATCATGTTAGCGGAGAATATTTCCAGCTTCTGGATATCAGCTATCGCTCTTCGATCTCACCTTACGCTCTACCAGCTTCGTGATCCGCGAAAGGGACCTTAAACCCGGGCGCCTCAATCGCCCGACTCCATCGGCACGTTAAGCCTTTTCAGTTATTCTGGAGTGACACTCGGAGATGTCTTGCAGAAAATCTCCCTGTGCAAATTATCTAGGTGAGATGAAGATTGGCTACGGAAAGAAATGTGAGATTCAAATGCCGAGACCAGTCTTTTTTGAATCGTTAACGGGATGCATTATAAGTAGAGATACGTGAAAACAGCACTTTACTTTCATTTTAATTTTACAGCACTTTCAATTACGGTTTATAGCATTTTGAAGCATTTATCTTTATCTTTATTTTCATTATGTATCACAAGTAGTTGACGGCAAAGTGTGAAAAAACACAGTTATTAGAAATAAAACGGAATAGTTTAAATAATAATGGTGTATAGCAATAAATTAAGGTATAAGATATAATATAAATAATTAAAAATGATATTATTAGCCTGAATATCACTTGCACTAGTTGAACATCAACATTGAACAAGTTTAAAAACTTTCTTCCTTCAACTGATTTCATCTGTCAGTCACAATGAGATTGTACTGGCTGAAAAACCTCCCTGCATCCACAATGCCACCTGGTGTCCAGATTGAGTGGAGTGCAGCATTACCAACCTCAGTTTTTTTCTAGGCAGATGGCGAGAAATATTTGCTTAACATTGCAGAAGCTACCAAGGTTCTCTCTCTGCCTCTCTAGTAGCTTCCGATGAAAATACATGTAACCGCCTATGAAGCAGTAAGGCCCAACGTCCAGTGGCGTAGCGAGGGGCGGGATCGGCACTAAATTTACGACTTTTGCCATCGAAAAGGCAAATTTGCGGTTTAAATATAATAAAAGTCCTGTCATCGCACCTATTTTGCATTCATTCACGTGTATCACATCAATATCGCATTAATTTTCACGTATCACTAATCATAAATTAACTCTGTGAATTATATGCAAGGTTTTATACGGCGATTTTTATATGAGATGATCCGCCAATAGTTTGGCTGATTATTTTGAATGCTACCCAAAACTTTTAAGATATTAATATTCTTTCGTATCTTTTTCTTTCATAAAGAGATACACCATTTTTTTTCTTTCCTATGCGTCTTTTGCCGAATTGATTTTCTGTCTTTCACCATGACCATGTAACCTATCAACCTCCTTTTCCTTTCCAACCTAAAGTTTGCAACATATCCATCAGTCTTTATGCATTCATTGCAATTCATTATGGTACTCTTTATACCTAGTGCGGGAAAAAAGCTTGTGAAGCATACATATTTCATGTCGCCTAGATTATTCAGCAATAAAATCTATTTTTAATTTTTAGCGAAGAGTCAGTTTAATTCTTAAAGCTCACTTGGTGATTTACTGTATAAGTCATTGCTTATAAAGTTTATGTGTCATCATAATCATAAAAATTTACGAAATCAATATAGAAATCTATATATATAAAAGAAAGTCGAAAATCGTGTTAGTTAGGACACTTATAACTCGAGAACGGCGGCACCGATTTTAATGATATTTGGTTCTTTGGACTCGTGTCAGCCCCGGATAACATGTAGGACATTACAAAAAGCATAATTTCACAAAAAAAGTCATACCTTTTTTAGTGATATGTATTTGGAGTTAGTAACGCAACAACAATTGATAAGCCGGTCAAAACTACAAATTAAATTATTTGTTTTGTTTTAAACAATTTAATAACAGAACTTCGTAACAATATAATATTTTAATCGCTAAATATATTCAAAATATTGAAATTGCATAAAAAAATTTAATTCTAGCTAATTGTAAGCCCAGCTCGAGTTGACTCTTCACTACCGTGTTTATAAACAAATCTCCAAGCAATTGTTGGCAAACGGTAATGTCCGTATTCCTGTGAAGGAATCGAGCAGTTTGATTTCACTTCCTCGGAATATTTGCAAATGAGTTTCATCGGAAGGTTAGCTCATCAAGAAAGTGTTCCACAATATGATTGATCACCGCAAAAATCAAAAATGGTTGATTGAGCGAACAATTTTGACGGCCTAGAATGAATTCAAATCTTTTAACTGTGTAACAAACGAAGACAATATCACCAACTATCTATCTGAATATTTTAAGTCCTTGGACGTACCTGGCTTACCAAGGCACGATTTACAACTAAATGTAGGCTCTGGATCCATGATCTTTCGAAACCTAAACCAACCATAACTATCCAACGGAACGCGTTTGGTGATTAAAAAAAATTGATAATGAATGTCATTCACGCGACTTCACTCAAAGGAAAACTCAAAGACGAGGAAGTTGTCATTCCGAAGATTCCATGATCCCAACTATATGCCCTTTAGACCACAAACGTATTCAATTTCCAATTCGTGTTGTATTCGTGATAACGATTAACAAATCGCATGGTCAGTCTTTCAGTTTTTGTGATGTTTGTGCTCATGAGCTAATGAAAACCCATGATTTTCTCATGGTCAATTAAACGTGGTATGTTTACGAGTCGGTAAACCATCCGCTGTATTTCTTCCTTCACTTCAAGAGCGAGCTAGGAATCAAGGATAGGGGGTTTTAAAAAGTGCTCAAGGCCATTTTCTGTGATCTTAGTAATATAAAGTTTTCTGATTCTTCCATCTAATTTTACGTTTTACGAGTTAATTTAAGTATCAAAAATTAGACTGCGCAATCTTACTCATTTGAGATTAATGGTTTCAGGCAAATATAGTCGCACATTATCGTCCAGCCTTGAATATTTAATGTCTTTAAAATTCCAAAGTATTAAATTTAATCTCGAAATGCCGGGATAGTTAAGAAATTCACCCTGAATGTGTGGAATCACACGTTTGTGGATTGACCAGGGGGTGAATTCTTCTTCCCTCACTTTTCCACACAAAATTTCGAATTTTATTCCCAAATGATAAATTATCTTTATGTCTTATTCCAAATCCCTGCTATTTTTGTATTTGTCTTTTTCAGTTCCACTCCATATTTCAATGTATCAGCTTTTCAAAAGTCGTTCGTTTCTTTCCAAATGAGTGCGTCTTCATAAATGTCCCTGATTGATGTCTAACAATATAGATTGTTTCATGAATAATCCGAAATACTTCAAGAGATGGCACGGGAGACAGTTTTAAGCAATTTTTAAATAAACATGGGCGAGATTGCGCAATTGTATTGTTTGTACTTGCACAAAGCTCACATTTAATTAAGCTCAAAGATATATGGTTTCAGAATTATAATAGCACATTTTCATCCAACCTAAATTATTTAATGCCCTTAAATATCCAGAGTAGCTAAGAAAATGTCCGAAAACAATACCTCCATTGCACAAATGCTCAACAATCGCCCACCGAATCACATCCGCTCATCTAGTAGCTCTAGTGGTTTGCGCAGAAGAGGTATCGAAAGGCTCGATTCCCATGAAAAACCGTGGTCATGGTAACTGCAAAGAGCATAAAAACCGGTTGCTTTGCCATAGTAACTAAGGAGTGTCGATCCCATGTTTATGGACAAAAGTTAAATAAAATGTCGAAAAAGCTGCGCACCCAAAAAAAAAAACCCTTTCCATGGTAACTTCAAAGTGCATCAAAATAATTTTGCCATCCAAAAATTGTTGATACTCACCAAAAGCTCAGAGATTAATTTTTTCAGAAATTTATAATCGCACGTTTTCGTCACAACTTAATTATTGAATGTCCTTAAAAATGCAGAGTGCTAAATAAAGTATCCGAAAGGCTCGATTCCCATGAAAAATCGGTGTCATGGTAACTGCAAAGTTGTTGCGTAACCATAGTAAGGAGTTGTGAACCCATTTTCATGTACAAAAAATTGTTAAAATCGTTTCCCTTACCACCTCACAAAGTATTGGAGGTTCCTTCTGAAACGCCCTGTATTTATAGTAGGATAAAACAAATCGCCCTTTCAAATTTTGATTGCGTGCAGTCATACACTGTCTACATTATCGTACGAAAGCAAGTGATTTTGTCGTGACTTGGTGGAACGATGAGATATTCATGGTGAAGCAAAAATCCAGTGCTGTTCCACAAACATTTATTTGTTGTCGACTAGTTTCAACGGCTATAGCGTCATCGTCTAGCTGCTTGTCTTGATAATGACGCTATTGCCGTCGGCAGCAAATAAAAGCTTGTGAATCAGTACCGGGGTTTTGCTTCACCATGAATACATTTTCGTATGTATTTTACACGGTATTTGTGGTTTGAGAGACCGTTTACATTTATGTTATGTCAGAAAGAGCTGAATTATGTATCTAGCACAAAATTTTACACATTTTTTCTTCCTTTCCAGTCCTAATTCATCAGCCGTTTTCTCGTACACCATTAGCCAGTATCAGAAAGAAGAAAGTTTTGTAAGGTAAGAAAACGTGACTTTCATACGCAGAACAATTTATGTGCATAAAAAATCAATCAAATGTGTTAAGGATGTAAACTTATAATCAAAATATGGAATATGTCATAGATTGGATTAGATGGATACGATATTTTTCATTTTGAATCTCAAAATGAAAAATGGCATATCGAAAATATTCTTAGATGCAAGATGCATTTTTTTTTCGTTTCAAGTGGTACCAATGTCGAAGTGATAATAGTCCTGCATAGTGCCAGCTCACAAAGTAATTTGTTTTGCCATCACTGCAATCAAATAAAATAATCTTTAATCTAATCGCCAATCTTTCTGAATAGTACTGCACATTTATGGTAATCGTAATAATGGATTAAACTTACGTGATCATAGACTTTATAGTATGTAGATTAATGTATACATCTATCATAGAATATTTTTCTAGCTGTTTTGTGATCAAAACTCTTTCAAATTAAAACAACTGAAAAACTATTCTGAAAAATGTTGTAAAAAAATTGAAGGGGGAAAATTTTTGTATCAATATACGCAAGACAAAGATAACTTTTTCAATTTTCTGCGGAAAATCGAAAAGGTTTCGCATAAGTCTCACGGTAAAATAACTTGCTTCCTTACAAACAGCTCACACAACATATACGAATGCGTGGGTTCACCCTTATGCAGTGTGAGCTTATTGAGAATACAGTCAGCTCTCGGCGTCTGTTACATGAAAAGTTCGCCAAAATGGGAAATAGTAGCCTTGGACGGGGAAAGGTATATATAATGTGGGCGTAGAGGAAGTTCCCTGCTGTGGCTTTTTTCTTACCGCCGGTGAGAGTGGTCTTTGGAGGTTGAAGCGTACCAGCTCTGGGTATTTTTTACGGCAAAAATTCTGCTTTTTCTGTGGTATGAAATCTGATGAAACCGTTTTAGTCTTGAGTTTTTGGAAATATGATACATTCATGGTAAAATAGAAAACAAAAATAGTAATTTTCACGCATTAATACAACCTTAACATCATTGAAGTCTCATTGTTACATGGACAGTGTACCAGCAGTCGGTATTTTTACGGCAAAAATTATGATTTTTTCTATACTATGAAATCGTTTCTGGCTTGACGTGGTGAAAATGCGATATGTCTGTGATAAGATATTAAACGCCAATATAAAGTTTCACACTTCAATATACAATTCACACCAATGAAGTGTCATTAACAGCAGGGTTAAAGTGTACCTCTGAGTATTTTTACGGCTCAAATTATGCTATTTCAATACTCTGAAATCATTTCAGGCTTGGCGTAGTAGAAAAGCGGCATTTTCAGGATAAATTATAAACCCAGTGCTGGTATATATAATATATTTTTTACGGCAATAATTCTGTTTTTTCTGTACTATGAAGTAGTTTACAGTTTGGAGTCGTGGAAATACGACAAATTCATGATAATATACAATACACAAATAAAATTCCCACACTTTTATATACAATTTACACCAATGAAGTCTCATTAACGCCAAGGATGAATTGTACCAGTTCTCGGTATTTTTATGCGACACAAATATTCTGTGCTATGAATCATTTCAGGCTTGACCTTGTGTAAATACGATATGTCCGCGATAAAATATGAAACACAAATAAAACAAATACGACAAATTCATGATAATATATAATACACAAATAAAATTCCCACTTTTTTATGTACAATTTACACCACTGAAGTCTCATTAACGCCAAGGATGAATTGTACCAGTTCTCGGTATTTTTCTACGACACAAATTTTCTGTGCTCTGAATCATTTCAGGCTTGACCTTGTGTAAATACGATATGTCCGTGATAAAATATGAAACACAAATAAAATTCCCACACTTTTATACACAAGTTACTCCAATGAAGTCTCATTAACGCCAAGGATGAAGTGTACCAGTTCTCGGTATTTTCTATGACACAAATTTTCTGTACTATGAATCGTTTCAGGCTTGACATTGTGTAAATACGATATGTCCGCGATAAAATATAGAATACCAATAGTAATTTCCATGTTTCAGTGCGCGACCAACTGTGTTCCGACGCTATTAAATTTGAGAATGACCTAAGTGTCAAGACCATAGTCGCTGCTGGAAATTACTATCGATGTGTTGTACTTTATATTTTATCTACTCTTTCGAGCTTATATTAATTTTCCATTGAAAAAGTGAAGGCAGAAAAAATTGACGCTGAGGTCAAAGGAATGAATGTATTAAATCGTTATCTTGGTGGAAGTTCGTTATATCTATGATGAAAACTACAAATGGCTATTTCAACGCTTTAATTTAAGACTCAATTACCCACCATAGGTTCAAAATATTATGCCTGTCACAAGTGCAAAGGAATAAGATCAGTATTTCCTGGGAAATTTTATTTTTTTCAATGCGTCCAAGGATTACATTTCTTACGAATCATACTCACACGACTAGTATATGATTTATGTAACACGGGGGTGTGTGTCGATTAGAGGCCTTTTTAAATGTAATTCATGAAAAAATATTATCATTTCATCATCCTCATCATGTTGATTTTATTTTCAATATAAATCTTCATATTTCAGAAACAGTTGAATTTGACATTGTGATATTTCGTACACCGTTGATAAATTCTTTCAATCTAGCGTGCCAAACGTGGAGATATCAAAGGATTGTGCCAGAGGTTTACTATTGAGGGCATTGTTGGTGCTTTGATCACCCATTATGTCAACAATTCGTTGTTGACATGATTCTTTTTGAGTGCTTGCTGACTTGCACTCGGAGGATTCCGTCGGCTAAGGCCGGGGAGTAAACAGTTCTCAAAGGACAAATTAGTAGACAGGAATTAGGGTAGAAAAATGGGGCTGATCAAGGGCTATGTTCTTTAATGAAACATAATGTATCAAAATCCTCACCAAATTATTTGTTACATTTATATTGCGAAGTTAAAAATCAAAGGAGAAGTTTAGTTCCGAAGCAATAACATGAAGGTGGAATAGCACAGTTTGCAATAGTCTTTTTACAAAGTATAATTTTGGATTTAATTTCAAAAGGTCTGCCTTGGAATGAATACTCTTAAGCTGCTTTTACACTGAGTAACAAGTTGTAGAAACCGGTTACATGTAACATGTTTTATGAAAAAGTTACAAATTTGTGTAAGATGTTACATATAATATTGTGTTGTAAAACAAAAATTCGCGTTATACAACAAGTTTTTGGTTTCCCGCTTCTTGTCAGAAACCAAAAACTTGATGTATAACACAAATTTTGTTTTAAAATATAATGCTACATGTAACATGTTATACAGAAATATGCTTTTCAGGCGAATAAAATGCAACTTTCCAGATTTGTAACTTTTCCGTAAAACATGTTAAATGTAACTTGTTTATATGACACGTTACTCAGTGTAAACGCGCCTTAGCGTCAGTTAATATTTATCAACTTATCATTGCGAGAAAAAAACCCTAGATTAATGACACAAAAGATGGATTTGATAATCGGGGAACTTGTCCCGTGAGAACTTTAAGGTCAAAGAGAGGTTATCTACTCTACAGAAGTTGTGGGAGAGAGTATAAAGCGAGGACTCCGCAGTATTTGTGTCTAAAGGAACTAGGATGTTGAGACCCTTCTTAGATCCATAGAGTCGGGAGCAGTCGGAAGAAGTTATTGTGTCCCAGTGGGCGTTGTTTTTGGGGGCACTCTACTAGTCCCTAGCGGAAAGGATAGTAAGGTCAGTCTTAAGGAAGAAGCTTTTGTTCTCGCTCCGAATAGGATTCTGAGACGGAGATCCCTCCGAGAAAATTTCAACACTCAGAGCTTGAGAAGCATATTGTAAACCTCGCGGGGCTTGAAAACCTCTGAGTGGTACGAGTACACAATAGTTTTTCTCGTTGCTGCACAAGTACTTCAAACTCCATTTTCCTCTTTGATTGTGTAGGGACAGTGGCGGATATAGCCGGGGGTCATAAGGGTGACGACCCTTACACTCAAATTTTATTCTATTAAACTTTAAATTTATATTTTTATTAGTTTTTGTATCCTTAAATGTTTACAATTGTCATAATTTCATCTGTTGTTAACGATATAAATGAAAATTTAATGCTCTACGTGTGGGAATGGATATTTTTATATGCTAAAAAATGGGTTTTAAAAAACATTTACACGGCAGAACGCCCCTCTCCCCCAGGGGGTATTCCATACTCCTAGCACCCGTAGCCATCCACAAATTTGATGCTGAATCCGCCCCTGTGTGGGGAATTCTATAAATTATTAATATACACAAAATTCTGCTTTGCCCATCAAAATAACTCACCAAAAACCAAATTTTATTCTCCTATAACCTATTTATCTCCATTATCGCAGTTTCTTTCCAACGGTCTCATCTAATTGCCGCACATATGCCAATTTTTCAGGCGCTTTCACAAATTAAGTCAGGTTACGAAACTTATTTCCGTTCTTTCAACATTTTCCAAAAATCTTTCTTACAACGTATAATTTCCGATTTGCTTTCACAAGACGGTACCTCTTATACAAGTTATTAAAGGAGTGACACCTAAAAGGAAAAAGATTTGCGAAATGGAACCGTAACAATAGTGTAAACTTATCAGAATTGGTCTATTTAAGAAATTTATTGCTACTCAGGTGACAAATAAATATCCAAATACCGAATACGACTCCATTAACTTCTAAAAATTCATATTTCCCATTTCTTCCGGTCATAATCATCTGGAGTTTCCCTTTATTGCACTCTTTTCCCGCAAGAAAGAAATTGTGCTACTGGAATATCATGCTTTTGTGAATTTTCGCGTAATTTATTCGTCAGATAATCGCTTCATCTCTAACAGTTCATTTCAAAATAATATTTTTTCAACATTCCTGATCTTCTTTTAATTTTTTATTCATCACCCTGTCCTTCTGAAACTCTTATACGGCGAATCACCTTCCGTAGCATCAAAGCGATAACGTCAACGTGACCCTCCGCCAGGAACAATCAAAGAGAAGTGGTAATCACACGGTTGAGGATAGGGCACTGACCTTTGACTAACGCCTTTCTCTTTACTGAAGAGAAGCATGCTCCTCAGTGTGATGAGTGTAGGTACCCTCTAAGCATTCCTTATATTGAGTGAAAAATACCGTGATGCACGGTGAAAGTTTAATATAGGGGGATACATTGAAGCCATTCTAGGAGACCATCCTATAAATTTAAATAATACCATTTTTTCTCTAAGAAATCAGTATTTTTTATGAATTTTAAACATACCCGCCTATTTTATGTAGCCAAAGTGTACAGTACCTGTATTTTTATTCTATTACTATTATAGTATTTGCATTAACTGATTGGGTTGCGATGCAAAATGACCTACCCCTCAATGCGCCCTAATTCTCAATTCTACTAATGGAACGAATCATTTTCATTTGGGTAAGATTTTTCTCGAGAATTTTGAAGCCCCAAACCTCTTTCCCCAGGGTAGTACGTCTTCGAGCGTGGCTCCCCATGTGTTGTCATACGGGGCTGCGATAAGGGAAGAGGATTAAGACGCTCCCACGGTCTTCTTCTTCTTCTTTAAGGAGTAGAGTGACCCGATAAGAGAAGTTTATGGCGGACCACACTGGGTCGAATGACGGTGTAGGTCGAAGCGACGGAGTGGCAAGAAAGAGTGAGGAGAAATAAGTTGTGAGAGGGCTGGGAAACCTTCGTCTTTAAATCTGAAAGAAGAGAGTAATCGAAAAAAAAACCGCAGGCCAAATTGTGGGAGCATAGAAATGTGTTTGGGTGCGTAATTTTAGTGCATCAAGTGAAGGGACTCCTTATAGGAGTCCATTTCGTTCTGTTGAATATTTATTTATATTTTTATACGTAAATATTAGGACTGAATTCGTTGATCCACACAGTGTACTTTATTGAAACGACTCGGTTACGAGGTTATGTTACAATTTCGGTCGCTTTTTAATCTGTAATTAAAAATTTCGCCGCGATATGATCAATATTTGCAGTATATTATTTTTAACCACTAAAAATTGCTTGATAAAGTTATAAATCCAACGGATTATATCATTACAAATATTAATTTCGGTGAAATTCGGAGGTAAGGCTGACTCCAGGTATACTTGAAAAAAAAAGAAGAATGTAATAATAAGGGCGGAACCTTACGGGAGCATCACCACTCGGAGGGGGGGCCACATGCGCGGAGGGATGGGGTCCAAGGTTGCGGTAACCAGCCCCTTCGGCGGACCTCCCCTGTGCGCGGCCCTCCCCCTCGGAGAGTGCAAAGGCGGTGAAAGAGACATTAAACGAAAAAAATAATGACTAAATGAATGAATATGAAGAAAATAATGATTTTTTGAGGAATAAAAGAAGGTGACGATGAAACATTTTTAAACATTAAAAAAAAACCGCCCATTCAATAATAATAATAATAATACTTGAAATTACCTGAGGATGAGGTCTTTCATCGAAACTTGGGTCGTTTCAGAAAAGCATTTATGTGGAATAAAGTTTGTCTAGCCATTTGCATGATGCGCTCCATGAGATCACACCAGAGTTCGTCAATCATACGTTTCAATGCTGGTGTACAGAGTGTTTTTGGAGGAATCTGCAATACATCAGGGGGTGGTGGCAGAAATTTTTAAAGTATTTTTTCTATAAACATGGGGTTGCAACTCCTTATTTACTGAGCTATGGTGGCGCAAACATTATTATGAATGCACAAGGTAATTACCATGAAAACTGTTTTTTTTTAGGTATACAGCCTTTTCGATATTTTATTTAATTCTCTGATTTATAAGGATATTAAATAATTAACGTTGGATTAATGCGCGATGATAATAGTCTGAAACAATTAACCTTTGAGCTTAATTGAACGAGAGTTTTGAGCGAGTGCCAGCATTACGATTGCGCTACTTCACCCATTTTGAGATTAATGAGCAACTATCATTTACTTCAACGCGTCGAACTTACTCTGCATTACGCCTGAATCGGTTGAATTTCAATCAACAGATGACCACAGGCACGAAAATGACAGCATAGGATACTCCAGTCAGACAATATAATTTTTATGTCTCTCACTATGCGTTAGAATAAATTATCAAAAGTCATCACTCGCATCGCTGATGGCGGAGCGATCCTTATTTCAGGATATACCTTTTCTTTCAATACGCCAATTAAATCGCTAAAAATTCTGCCTTAAGAATTTAAATTTTTTCCTACCCCTAGCAGGCCTTGCGAACGGTCGCCCTCAAGCCCGAACTCGTGTCGGGAACGCAATGAGTGGAAATTAGCTGTCCACCCGGAAGACATTGCCTCAGGAAGTGCTCCGTTGCCCTTCAAATGGCCTGAGAACGTGGAACGGATCGGATTAAGCGATCCCAGCATGAGCGCAGCCTCGGGGGCAGGCTATTTCCACTCAATGTCGCTCAAACGCTTGAATTTTCGGGATATCCTCAGTACCGCTTTTCGCCCTGGTAGAGATACATTCTGCAACGGGTGCACGACCCGGGACAAATAATTTTCGTGGCTGTAAAACGTTTTACTTTCTCTGTCGACATATTTCGGTATTAGAAAGTGAAATTGAGGTTCACTGGATTTCGGAAAGTGAATAAATTTAATATTCGCAGTACCAAATTTCAGTAAAAGCTTTCTGGACCTGTTTGAGCTTGAAAACACGCTTATTTCTCTCAAGTAAAACATAAATTTTTTACATCACTTGATAGGTGTAATATTTCGAAGCCAGCCGCGTGAAAGGTGATGAATTTTACATGAATTTTCATGAGGGAATATTCCTCTCGACTGGGAATCGAACCACGGACCTTTGCATTTCCGGCCCACTGCGCAGACCATTACTTGGTTTCTAAATCCCAATGGCAATTAAACCGACCCTCAACTTGTACGGGATATCCAAGGGTCCTTGGTTCGATTACCGGCCCAGGGGAACTTTTTCTCGTAGAAAATCGTGTATACTTGATAAATTATTGGTATTTATTGTGCTAGGAATAATAAGTTACGCTAATAAAATAGAATTATTGTAATAAGTGCATCGAAAAGTAGTAGTTTACCCACAGTAAGTACGAGTTTGGACAAGTGCTCGAATGGATGCACGACACTACAATAGGGGATATTTCCTGGACATGCATTAGTGCAACTTTAATGATGAATGTATTTACGCATCTATCTAATTGCATCGCGTAAACTCGGATTTAGAATTCAATCGATTGCGAAATTTAATTATTTCCTTCGCCGAAGGGTATAAGTTTAAGTTGTTCCATGTGGGGAAACTCCCATCGCTCTGTACATCTTTCAGCTCTATCCACGAATATTTGTCGCCCCTGTAAATTTCAGTGATGTTTCATTGGAGGAGCTTATTATGTGAAATTTTCACTTCATTGTAAGGTGGAAGATGACTGGTCAATGGTCAATATATGGGGCCAAAATAACTCTCTCCTACTCAATGGTTCAACCCATTCGGTTAGTTTGGACGGATGAGTGTAGAGCTCAACACGGGCTAACTCATAGATGTGCTAGGTCTACCGCTACCCATGCAAATCAACCGATGGGTCCATTGTTTTCATACGATAGTGGAGAAAGAGCTTCATTTGTTCACGGTAGATCCTTATCTACCCTCAATCGTTCGAACCAACCTCTGGATTAAGTTTATCATATTTTTTAATTTTATTTATTGCCGAAAACAGCGGTATTTAGCCTTTAAATCGGAGCTTTCATAGCAAAGAACATTAAAATTTGCACGAAAATCCATAACCTAGACAGAGGCCTACCTTCCCAGGCGGGGCTCGAACCCGCGACCTTAGGTTTGGCAGGCGAGGCCTTTACTCCGCCGCCGCCAAGGCCGGCGCGCCGCGGCGTGGGGCGTGAATTTCAAAGATTCATTAAATATTGTAATCCGTGGGTGGTGGGGAGTTCTTTCTCTAATACATCTCGTACTCCCAGGATTCAATTATTCGAAGTTTCTCTAGATTTTGACACGCGATTTGATTCAGTGACCCTTAGATCAGAAGTAAAGCTGTCTGCATCTAGGCTACCGTCATTCTTATTCAAGCAATGAGACATCATAAATACACACTGGTCGCGGAGAAGGGAAGAATTTAGTTAAAAAGCTTTGGAACTGCCGCAGGTCAAGTTATCCCTAAAACCACAGTTGTGTTTGGCCCGAATCACCCTCTCTTCCTGGCGTTTAAGGGAAGAAACTCGGTTGTTACTGTTTCTACGCTTCTGAAACGTTTATATGCTGACTCACGTGTAAAAGCGATTAATACAATACCTGAAAGTTTGTTTCGAGTCAAAAATTCATCCGTGGGAGCGTTTGGACTCCTCAGTTGTGTAGTTGAAATTTATTGCAATGCTAATAAAGCGCCGCTCTTTGACTAATAGCTTAGGTGGTATAGAATAATTACTTTGTATTATTCTGAATTACTGTAATTAGCAAACTTACTATAATAATTGGTATAGTATTAAAATTTCTACTGGGACCCCTAGCACTTACGCCCATGAAAATTTTATTTAAGCTTGTAAATTGCGTCATAATGTTTTATTATGTCCCGTTCTGTCTTATATTCATTAGAGCGACCATTAAAAAATACCTTTTTATAAATAGAGCTGAATCTTTTTACACGCTTTTTAAAAACTTACATCGTCTGTCTTAACAGTGGCATAACAAAGGGGGGGTGTTGAGGGGATAGATTCCCCTCCTAAAGCCTCAGAGAATTAGAAAAAAATATTTAAAACTATTGTCTAGTTTTGACATATAATAACTACATCCTCTTAAAGTTAAATTTTAGAACCAAAATGGTGTAAATTGTAGTTCCAGGTATGACATTTTCCAAAACTTTTCCCGTTGCCGGGGAAGGGGTCGCCACTCATCCCCCCAAAGCATATTCCTAGTTACGCCACTGTATCTTAATGTTTATAAATTCTATTAAACTTGAAATATTCAATATGATAGAGTTGGTTGAATGCAAGTTTTACGACATGGAAAATACTTACTGAGACCGTTTGGGTTGGAGTGGTGCGACCTCTGAAGTATGGATTACTTTTTAAGCCTCATACCTCGTCTTCATCATGAGTCATAAATTCAGTGAAACCACAAGGCACACTCGCGGCCAATTGAAGTGCTTATCTCAAAGTTTCTATAGTTTAAAAATGGTGCGGCTTCAACCTAAAGAGCGTGGGTAATTTTGGTTCCTACTGACATCAGCTATCCAGTGCTAAACTTCAACGACAAAATTCTTATCCACCCTGTATATCTGGAGGGGTTGTTTGATCAAAGGAAATTCCCTTTTCGATCTTGTCCACATGCGCATAAACTAAAACTCCGCTTTCCTATCCTTACTCCGAGTTCCTTCACTCTCCGAAATTCAATGACCACCACCACCACCACCGAATTGGTTTGAGTTGAAGTTTGTCCTTTTGAGTAAGCCTCCTTTACCGCCTACACCACCCTTCAGTTTTCTCTACGACGCTTTAACGCCTCTGCGGAATTCCAGAGGCGATAAAGCGAGAGCGACCCGCCAATTTCGGCATCCGATGGATTACCATGCACGAAGTTTGTGCTTCCCATTCCCCAATGTACCCCGCGGGTCGCTGCGCCTTAAATGAGGTTCTCAAATCTCATGAGGAGAACGTAGTTGAGGCACTTAACGGGTTGAGCGCCATCAAAAAGGGTTTTTTCGCAGAATTGGTAAGTGGTTATTTCCTTCCGACTTTGCGAGGAGTGGAGCCGGATAATGATCCATCAACTTGACCCGATACGTATGGCGGCCCTAACATTAAAAGAACGCGTCTTATGCATCGAGTCAATTAGTTCTCTTCCAGCTCCTCGCGGAATGTACTTTCCCTGTTCGGCATAATTCCGAGGAAAATGACGTAAGTTGTGAGAGAAATTGCTCCAACGTTTACCGTTAATGTGAGATATCAAAGGAGGGAGTGTTAATCTCGAAGTTTGAGATTGGATCGCGGGAAGAGAAATATGCAGGGATTGAGGAACAAATTGAACCCTAGTCAATATGATAAGAAGGCTCGGGAGAGGAGTCAATGAACGGAGTAGGATCAAGGGTATAATAGAGACAGCTTAATAGGCGAAGAGGTTGAGTGATAAAAAAAGGAATGACCCTTTATCAAAAACAAATGTAGACGAAATATAAATTAAAAATGAAATTTATTATTACTCCGGGACTAATTTGTTCTTTAGAAACATATATAATTATACACATCTTAGAGTAAAAAAGTAGTACACATAATAGGAAGACTTACATGATGTATCAATATCTAGGAATTTCACATAATATTTAACAGGAAGGCAAATGAATGAATATGCAAATAAACATCTGATTTTGTACAGGGTAGCACAATTGTTAGTTATATAAAAGTAGTATTACTTAAATCTTAGCTTCTGCATAATTTTTTCATTTAAAAATACTAGATTATTGCTTTACAATTATTTACGACTGCATCTTGTTTAAGTTGGGCTCTGTCTACCAGTAGTTATTCTCTACTTTATCTTATCTCTACTTTATCTTATCCTAGCAGTGTGATTCTAGCAGAGGGCTAAGTGTTTATCTTACTTCAAGATTTTAATTTCATTAAATGGATACGTAGCGTACATAATAGAAGTTTAGTAATCTTAATTTAAAAACTGTAATATATCTCAAAGTCTTTTTAAAAAAACTCTTTTAGTTGCTCTAAATATTGTCTAATTTACATTAGCAAATGTGTGTAAGAAGGTAGATGCAATAGTATGATTGATAAGCAAATTTCAAACAAAAACGAGTTGGTATTTATGATTTTAAATGACTTATTTTCCCAATATCATAATAGTCCCTTTACTAGGTTTTCATTTAACATCACAAGATGTATTCCAATCAGTTTCGTACCCATTGGGGGATTTTTCGGGTTCCCTCCCCCCCTTGAGCTTTAAAACAGGTGTCAAAAACGAGTAAGATGGCCTCAATAAATAATTTAATTTAATAAGCTCTCGTACAGGCGCTGATTAGCCAGTCATCGAGGGGGCTTTAGGCTCTAGTGGATGCGTTATACGAGCGTTGCGAGGAGTATAGGATGAGGATTAATCACAAGAAAACTAAGGTTATGCGGTTTTGTAAAGCATCACGAGCGAGGAATGTGAGACTTGAGATAAAGGTGGGTGGTGAAAAACTTGAGCAGGTTGAGCAATTCAACTATTTAGGCGGTACGTTAGAGGAAAACGGATACAGCAGTAAGGACATCAGGAAGAGAATTGCATTAGCGAAGGAGGCGTTCGTGAACAGGAAGGAGCTTCTAAGAGGATCGTTATGTAAGAGTTTAAAGAAAAGGTTAGTAAAGAGTTTGATCTGGAGTGTAGCTCTCTACGGTGCGGAAACGTGGACACTGAGGAAAGAAGACGAGAGAAGATTGGAGGCATTCGAGATGTGGGTATGGAGAAGAATGGAGAGGGTAAAATGGACGGAGAGGAAAAGGAACGACGAAGTGCTGGATATGGTTGGCGAGGAGAGGCAGCTTTTAGATGAGATACGGAGGAGACAGAATGTATGGATGGAGTTAGTGCTTAGCGGTGAGGGGATGTTGAAAATGGTGTTAGAGGGTAGAATGTTAGGGAAACGAGGGAGGGGAAGAAAAAGAATAGGATTTTTAGACAGATTGAAAGAGAGTAGGCCTTACTGTGAATTAAAGAAGGCAGTGCTGGAAGGAAAGGGAGGCTTCCAGATCACTTCTTGAGTACTCCATGGAAACCTACCTTCATCGGTAGAATACTATAATAATAATAATACTCGTACAAAAATACTGTTTTTAGTCCTAAAAGTCACGTTTTCAACACCGGGGGAGGACCCCCTTTTCCCCTGGGGTATTTTCCCTACACCCTGGTAGGACCCCGAAATCTCCGTAAACTCCGTAAAATCGGGAATCTCCCGGCTATCCTGGCTACGCCACTGATCCAACGTGATTATGACGCATTTGAATTGAAGTTAATAGAGAGCTGCAGAGATTTTGTTCCCCAAATGATTGCCAACCAGGTATTTATTATGTTCTCATCTAATGCCCAAAAATCGGCGAATTGATTCAATTTTAATATGTTGAAATATATCGACGGATATACCATATATGTCAATATCCGCACAGAATCGCAACTATTTTTCTAAAAGTTAGGATTTCGCTATCGCTCCAGATTTTTGGAAGGTATGATTTTCCATTTGGCTTGCGTTGTCATTTTAGTGAGAAACATATTAAAGTTACTTGTTCAAGGTATGAAAATGTAAAGCACTAACTCAGTGGGTAAAAATACACTGATTTTACCACTAATTTTATTTTGTACCTACGTCTCAGCAATGGTAGTGTTTCTTCCGCGATTGATTTTATGAAACTCGCTATCGTAATTTTCGGCTCAAAACACCTCATCACAGTTTGAGGATAGTGCTTTTTCCTTGCTGTTTCTATCTGCCAATTTTATGCCTTCGTGGTATCTCATGGTGAGAGTATGTTTTAGGGGAATGTTGAGAACCTCTGCGGAGTCAAAGTAATTTCGTGATTAATAGATTCATTGCATTTATAAGAACTTATAATGATACACTTTTTTCTTTACTCGATGCAGATTCTTGAATAAAAACATAAATATTTTTAAAGGTTTTCATGCAATTTTATTTATGTTTTCAAGCATGTCTTAATAATTTAGGTATTTAGCTGAATTATAATACCTAAATTATAAACTAGGTATTGAAAAAGTATTCTTATTTTCTGTACTAGTCTATATATGCAAATATAGAGGACAAATCACTGGTTTTACTTTTCGAGCGATGCAGAAAAGTTGATCTACTTTAAAAGTTTAGTAATTAATACTTGTCTAAAAAATGGGAAAAATTATAATTAGTTTTCTCATATGCTGTGCATTCAAAGGGAGAAACATGGTGCCCTCTTAGATAAGTATGTAAAATTCTGCATTAATACGTGTTGAGAGAGAAATTGCAATTCCTTTTTTTACAAATTATTTTGTTGAAAAAATAAAGGGTACTTTTGTAAACATGTAACATAGTGGTAAATAAACAACAAAATGTTAATTTCGAACTCGTCCGTAAAAGATGATGTCATGAATCTCCACTACCATTACAGACTGTTGCGTAATATCGTAGTGTGTAACTTGGAAACAAGGAGTTTTCAAAGGGGAAGACTTGAGGAGATTAGAACTTGAAGCCATTAGGTGCTCGGTTGACCTAAATGTCAGCCACTCTATGCTAGAGGGCAGGGTCTTTATTAATTCATTGTCATTCCGCGAAGTGGATCGAAGAGGTGCCGTCACGTTTTACCGCAAGTAATGGGAATCTTACCCTTCGAAGAGCTAAAAAAATAAATGTTCATCAAGTCTATCGACTAGGTTTTAAATTGAACACGAGGCCATTCAGAATATTACGTAATACATGTGATTTCTCAGAAAAGAATTTCTTTCTCTCAATCGCTTGAGGCCTGGCTACTCGATACATTTACACGAACGAGTTAATTTCTTAATCCATTTTTCGCTGAAGTGCACTCCGTGTCCTCCAATCATGGACAAATGCGTGACCATAAAATGTAATCTCCTCATATTCGGTACATGCATTTTCACGTGTTACGTTCTGGGCCACCGAAATGGTACACGCATTCACATGTTAACTCGTAGGGGTTAATGCATCGCGTTACCAGGACTTTTAATTATGATGATATACTAATTATAATAACTCAAAAACAATTTTTCACTGGATATGTTTTCATGCAGAATTTGAAAGACTAACCTAAGAGGGCGTTAAGTTTCTCGTTTTAAGTGCACAGCATATAGGCGCACGAATTATACTTTGTCCAATATATATTAAAAAGTATTACATTTTTGCCTTTAATGGGACACAGCTCATCGGCAAAATGTGCAACACTCGAAAAGTAAATCCAGTGATTTGTCCTCCCCATTGTTTATGTAAGGACTCTGCATTACTACGTTAATAATGTAATTGTGCATGACAGAATGCATAAATGTATATTTTACATTTAGTATTAAATTCCTCAGAAGCTTCTTTAAAAAACTCGATAAATAAATTAAATAATGTTGATTTTATTCATAAATAAAATAGTGTTTGCTAGTGACATTCGGTAATAAAGGACCAGCATTTTCAGCTATTACGTGATATCTTCACATTTTGGGTGGAGCCTGTATATAAACAAGGTGCTTCAGGAATCTGCAATACTTCAGGAGGTGGTAGGGGAGACCTTTTTAGCTGTTTGCTTGTCCATAAACATCGGGTCACCAATTATTAGTTACTGAGGAATTACAACACAAATATTTTGCTGGATTCTCTTTGAAAACAGTATTTCTGGAGTAGTACAGCCTTTCCGACATTCTATTCAAAACTATGCATTCTTAAGGGCATGAAATAATTAAGGTTGGAAGAAAATGTGCAATCATAATTGTTTGAAACAATTTATCTCAGAGCTTAATTCAACGAGCATTATGAGCGAGTATCAACAATGCGATTGCTTAATCTTACCCATTTGTTGATTAATTATTTCTGACTAATATAATCGAACATTTCATAATGTTAATAATAAAAAGAAAATCATAGTAATAATAATAATATTAATAATAAAACAAAAAATATTAATAAAAATAATATAATAAGATGTCTTTATTCGGGCGAGGTTGAGACATAACTCCCCTCTTCCACCTAACCCCTCGACAGCGTCAATGGAAACATTTAAAAACGGCAAATAAAAGTTTACAGTAAAAAATATACAATATAAATTATTGGTGAAATTTTAAACAAGATAAAAAAGTATACGTGGAAATTTGTGCCGGAAAAAAGATTTCTGTTTGTGGAAAATACATGAGGATAAGAGAGTAATATCCTTCAGAGAAAAAACTCACTGCAGGAAAACGCCCACACAAGAAGAGGGGATCCAGATATATATCCTGTATAGATCCAGAGTAATAAATTATATTTTGAAAAGGCTGGATACCCAAGAAAAATCGTTTCTATGGCAACTGCAAAGTGCATTCAAATAAATGTTTTCGCTGCCATAGCTCATAACTAAGCCACGTATCAGTAACTAAGCATTTTCGTGAAGGTATCACGTAGTAGGGGAGACAATTTAAGCATTTTTGCCCATAGACATGGGCTCGCAAATCCTTAGATACTGAGCTACGGCAATGCAAGCAATTTTTTTTTACATTAATCTTAGCATTTTAAATTTCCTAAGTATACATGCTGGGTATTCTCTCCGGTTTACTAGATTTTAGGCGACTGCTTACTCCTTTCATTATCATACACGTTGAAATTTTTCTCCCAAGAGAGCCAATATTCCCTGAATATTTCCACTTTTGTGACCCCAAGTGCTCGCAGAACTTATAACTAGGCTCTTGGGTGTTCTCGCAGCTCAGACTGGCAAGATTTTGCAAGTGCTTCATTTGTCGTGGATCTTGAAGTTCGTGTTAAGCATCAATTATCTCTTGGTTTGCCTATAATAATCCGTTATTCCAGGGAAAGGTTATAAAATAATTAGGGAAGCAAGTTTACGTCAAAGATAGTTACGGGTATTGATTATTTTTTTTCTGAATTCAGTGGTGTAGTTGTCATTAATCAAGCAAATTTATTTAATCCGTAATCCAAAAATCCTTCTGTCTTTAGCATTGACAGCAACAGAAAACTGATCCAAATTACCGCCTTGTAAGGGGGGAAACTTCTGTGACTGAAGGATGCCTGTATTTTTCATACTTGGATTCATGTTTTAGAGGGGCAATGATTTACTTTTGTACAAAAAATCGTAGCAGTAAGGCTTTTCACAGCTGTGTAATATTGCTTTAACTTTTTTTTTATCTGACTAAAGAGAACGTCACAATTCACGTTTCCGTTCCAAAATAACTTCTGAAGTACATTTCTAGTAGTTCTAGTAATGGGCTTTCTGGAAGAACAGTCACTCACTCTAAACTTTCCACGATTCCGTACACAAGAAACTCAGATGCTGCGATCTCGTTATCCAGACCTTTTGCCGCTTACATGCTTCCTCGCTTCTCAACGCGACGTTTTCTAGGAAGCAATCTTTATCCGCTTTGTACAGTGATATCTGCTTGTCTTTTACAATCACTCATAGGAGAGTGGGCACGTTTTGAGTTGGATGTATGAGGAAAAAATGTTAAACTCGTACGGAGTGCGCGATAACTAATATCATGGAGGAGGAGCGTAATTTGCGATTATCTTTATAAATGTTCCGGACACATTCCTCATTGTTATACTAACAAAATGCATTTATTAGAGTTTCCTACAGCTCAGACTAGCAATATTTTACAAGTGCATCATTTCTCAGGGATCTCAAGTACGCATATTGCATCAATTATCTCTATGTTAGCCTTCTTTAACCCGATTCGATAACCCGATTATATTCTTATTATCTATCGCCGGGCTATGAAATAAATGATAATTATTAGTATTTATTATACTTTTACTTTTTACTGAACTAAGTGGCATAGTAGTGGTTATTATTTTGGCTATTTCTTCGCTACCTAGGTTGTCTAGTTATTATATTATGTATTTTGAAATTTATCTCGCTTTATATGATCAATTTTACACTCTTGAATCGATATGCAAAGTCAGGAGAAGTGGCAGAGACCACCAAGAGAGAGGGAGAGAGAAAGAGATATTTATCTATCGCGAGGTTATGAAATTATTAGGTACGTAACGTTGTGCCAATCATAATGAGGGGTGTTGGTCATATTTTTTAACTGAGTTAAGTGGTGCAGTGGTGGTTATTGTATTGGTTACCTAGATAAGCTTGTTATTTTCTGATATATGCTCAAGTTTATCTTGCTTCATAAGATCGATTATGCACTCTTGTATCGATAGGCAGCGTCTCTAGCGGCAGAGACCGCCAGGAGAAGGTTGAAACATCGATCAGTCGTCGTTTCAGTGCGTTTTGATCACGGAGCAAAAGAATCCGTCATAGAATGGAGGATTGAGTGTTTTTCTAAAGCGCGCTCAGTGCCCTGTGCACGCTTATGCTCGTCCTTGGCCTATTTCCGACGACACGTGTACCTCACGCGCCGCCGCTGAATCACACGGCGCAATAGAAATTCACTTTGACGTTTCCGATTTTCAGAGAGAATTTTTGGTGGACACAGTGGTGAGTGTAGCATATTTGTTTAGTCTAAAAAATTGTGAAAATATTTCTTGTGACTATCAAATCTTATAATGAGATAATTTTGAAATAATTTCTATGCGAATGGCAATATCATTGAGTGGAGAAGAACACGCATTGCTATTATTCATGCTAAAAAATAGAATCTCCGACCGAGGCATCGTTTTAGTGTACTAAGCAATCATTTTTGCAAATGTTTGAATATCATTATATTAGAATATAATCCAGAATGGATTTCATTTTGCTCATCTAGGTTGTTTCTACTACATGATCTTTTATATATTTTACGTTCGTTATCTCTCATCAAAGGGTAACAGCCTTAATTATAAGAAAATAATACTTCGACGGATCGATAAATTTACGAGAGAAAGTATATTTAAGTTCGGGAGGTGGATTAAATATGTAGCTGGAGTTGCATAATTCATGTGGCATTAACCATTTCACATATTCTATGTACATTTCCCTTAACTGATATAGTAATAAAAATATTGCGGGAGGGGGGAATGTTCAAATTTACCTCCTAGTGCAGAAAATACCGAAACTCCATTTCCGAACTGCGGTGAATGTGGTGACGCTCGATTCGTTGTAATACTTAAGAATTCGACCATGCATGTGAGAAGTGGCTGGCATGAGCATGCGACGTCATTAATTTATCTTCAAAGTGTTTGGGCCGTCGGTCTTTCACTGGGAATAATTCTAGGAGCATGCATTAGATTGTGAAACGTAAAATACTCTCATCTTTAGGATCTCAGGTTATCTCGGCGTATCAAGTGTAGTAAGGATTCTCAGGTTTCGCAAGGGGTAATTGGCTACATGTCTCCTCGCGAAGAAGTTATTAGTCTTCTGGTGAAGATAAATCTGACAATATGACCAGCGCATCCGGAATCATCGTGTATTCTATTTTTCCCAAAATTTTCGTCGTACACGATGAATGGCGTGCGCACTGCGCATGCATGCTACTGTGCGCATGGTTACTTTGACCGCCACGTCAAGGATTCCGATCCACGTAAATCCCAACAATATCAACTGAAACTGATGACATCTACCGATTCGATCGATGGATTTTTCTTCCTCATAGGAAAATCTACAAAATTGGTAGAATATTAATTGCGTTTCGCTTGGTTTCGCTGTTAGTAGGGCCCGCCCGCCTTTGTGACGGTGCGGGATTCCTCGTCCCTTCCCTTCCTTCCCTATCCCCTCCCTGGAGGCGTCGTCGGGCTCTCATCGCGGCGGCGCCTCCTTCCTTGCTCCTTCCCGTCCTTCCCCTTCTGGGTGCAGAGGAGAAAAGCTAGCGCTTACAGTTCCTGCCCTAGGAGTGTATCCCCACGAGCCCGCACTAGGGTTTCGTTTCCATTGAGACTGATGACCTCCATTATAACGATCATCACCTCCATTAAATACAACAAGAAACGCGAGAAATGTAAAAACGCCAGAGCCAATCAGATTACACTTTAAACATGGAAGAAATGCAGCCAGTGGCCCGGTAGAGAACCCGCGAATCCTTTCTGCACGAGTATCTTATTTTTCCAAGATCTCTCCCATTTGAGATTAAAATGATGGTAAACGAGCCCATGCATGTTGGAGCTGCGGAATTTGGAATTGAGGCTATTTGGCACTGAAATGTAGGCGATAGGAAATTTACTCAGTGAGTGAGTACAAAAGGGAGACTTAGGTCGGAAAGGAAAGAAGGTGTGAGGTTAGTGGAACAGTTGTAACAAAGAGCTGCCAAAGCTGCAGGAAATTGAAGAGGGAAGTTTGAGAAAGAAAAGCAGTTAAGTTTTTTCGCGAAATTATCGGCAAGGGCTTCAAGTGAGAAATTTCTATTGAGGCGGGCTCCTGCCGATTTTTTTCTTTTTTCTCGTCCTGTAAGGAAGCCAGAATAAAATTTTTTTGTTGTTGGAAAGTTACCCTTTGTCTTCAATAGCCTTATTTTAGACTTATTTTCTTAACTTCATGAGACAGTTCCATGATTGAATAAATTGCTCTGAGAGCACCTGACATTAAGAAATATAATTATTTAATTTAAGTTGCTAATGGCTTGATAATGAAATGAGGATCTCATACTAATTATTTTATACCTGTGAGGCTTGATTTTCGTTGTGATTTTAACGACACCTTAGCTCAATATAACAGGTCGTGGTGGTTTAGCATAATAAAGCGTGTGACATTTATCTCTTTTTGTTAAAAGTATGCAATTCCAGTGCAGCATTATCAAACACATAAATTATTTTTAAATAAATATGTCTAAATTCCATCAATTGAGGCCTGAATCTGTTGAACTTATACTTAAATTATATTTCAACAATGTTGCTCTGCCTTTATTAATCGGTAAATCGGCAAGAATGAAATCATTGCTGTTTTCTGCCTTAGTGGGCAACATTAAATATTATCATCAAAAGAAAAGCTGACGAATCGTTTTAAATATACTCCAATGATTTCTGATGATTATTACCAATGATGACACCGGTCTTGTATGAAATTTAGACTTTGACTGCTCTAATGTGATGCATGAAAAAAATATTTTCAAACGTGAGAGATTATTCGGGAATTCTACCGGGTCAGGTTCTCCATCACGGCGACAAAGTGAATGAGACCGTATTGCATCCGCACGCCTGCCGCTTCGCTGTACCCTCCGCCGTCGCCGGCCAGAACCGGAGTCGGCCGCACGCTCGAAAAATCGATTTAAAATTCGGGGTTGCATGTTGGTGCAAGGTTTTACTTTAGATCCACAATATAGAAGCTTCATAGAACGACATAGTATCAGTCATTTGGCGGAATTTCGTGGTAATATCTACTATTTCTCTACGTTTATGTAAAAAATAGGCTGAAAACAGGCTCCGCCATTTTGTTATATATCTATGGTTATTGATGTAACGAAATGTTTGAAAACCTTTCAAATGGAAAAAAAACTGTCAATTAAGATGGTATAACAGTTTTGTCGATAAAACTATTCATGAAACCACTGCACTAGGATAAAGTTGGCAACTTTCAGAAAAAATCGAGGGTGATCGTTTTTCGCTAAATTTGTTCAACTTTGACCTCGCAAATATTGTTAACTTGAAAACACAGGGAAGAAAAAATCTGGAAAGTTATACACAATTTATTTGAGAATAAGTATGCGAAGTTTCAACTACCTAGCTCGAAAAAATCGTTTTTGAGGTTTTGGCCAGCTTTTCTCGATTCCAGCCCACAGTGTGACGTTTCGATGTACGAGTCGTCCGTCGTCATCAGGGCATCGCCATTAATTTCTCGTTCATCGAAACTTCGGCCGTGATGGAGAATCTTACTCGGTGGTGATCCCGAATAGCCTTCCACGATACAATACACCGGAAAAGCCTCCGATTTTTAATATACAATGTTGATACCTACTCTGTCGTAACTTTAGTATATCCATGCTATGACAAATAACATACTACCCACACAACACAAATAAATGCGCTCTACAACTATTCTATTGTTAACCGGGTGATCGTGGTTATCCTGATTCACCGGTATAGCTGAAACGCGCCTGCGGCGGGTCATATATTGTGAGTTCCTGTCGTGATTTTGGTTCAAACATGTGATCCTCATTCTTTTTTCAACCCGCGGAACTAACTCAATTTGCTTAAAAACACGCGATTTAATTCGTTGTTTAGAAGGTGCTAAATGTTTGACCGCAACGCTTGAGCGTTCACTTTGGCTGCCAATTTTACTCATTTTTCCTCTCAATACATTTGCTTTATGGTCTGGATGCAATTGCCTGCTATTGACGACCTTTTATCAAACTCAATCAGATGAGCTTTAATCCAATTTGATGAGGAAACGTGATATTGAATGGAGAGGGTAAATAGATTTACGGATCGTAAAATGCATTTGCGCAAGGTCATTGGTTCAGCAGCGAAAATTAATCCTCGCACAGTCATTGATTGCGCTCTTTTTATAGTATCTAGATACAACGGAATTACGATTCGCACTGTTTGGCGTGTTGCCAATTTGATAGCCGTTTCAAGCTAGTTTAATACTCGAAATGTATTGAAACTATGTAGTTTTTATGCATTATCGTCGGTGCAAATTGATGAACTACCTTCTTAAGTATTTCTTTCGTTAGATAAATTATTAAAAAGTACTAGGTGCAATTTTATTTTCCTCCTGTTTTCTTGGAATTAAGGCATTACGTGAACTAAATAGAATGTAATTTTATTCAAGGATTTATATTGCATTGCATATATATTTCCTTTGAGCTAGTAAATTGTGGCAGTGTTTAAAATAATCCATCTCTATGAATCTGCATTATATCCAGATGTGTTACCAAGCTATTGGCAACGAGAGAGAATAATATTATACAAATAATGTTCCTTTCAAATAAAGATGAATAATCATGATCCGTACATAGTATCCGGTGTGCAGCTTAATGTCGGATAATTCCATTAAAGACGAACTTGAGAAATTATTTGAAGTCATAGACCCATGTTTTGACCAGCCTATATTTTAACTACTTCATGTGCTTAGGCTGCGGAGTGGTATCATCAATAAAATTGTTAAATTTGTTATATTATATTAATTCTACCACTATTACTTCGTATGATAATACTTACTTCGTGTAAAATGTATACCAAAGTTTGTGAGAAAAGCCTACTAGAAAACGTTATTCATGGCATACGGCGGAAAAGTTGGGAAAATTGGGATACAAGATGATTTAGGATGCGCTGGTCATATTGTCAGATTTATCTTCCCCAGAATACTAATGACTTCATAGCTACCTTGAAGGAACATGTCTAGTTCATTTTGAATGCATTATGCTGATGACCTCTGTATGGTGCTCTAAGTTCAACTGAAAGCTCTTTTTCCGTGGCAAAGCAATCGTAGGCATGGTGACTACTCAAAATTTAAAACCCCTGTCCTTTTACCAGAGGGAGTTTTTTATAAAATTAATATATAAAAGGTATATCTCATTTTGAGAAAATAATAATTTCACCCGGTTGAGTCTATAAACCTATCAGAATCCGAGTGCAAGACTTTCAGTTCGATTTATTTATTCCGCGATTAGCTGCAAAACATTTCATACCGTATGTTATCGTGTTACACGTACCCCTATGCGGGCCTTATTATTTTGCTGTAAATAATCTGCAAAAAGCATAAAATAGGTGCTTGTCGTAATAGCAATGGCCACCATTTTATTACGTTTCATGAGCATGAAATCGATTCAAAAGGATATAAGCACAAAAAAACGTAGTCCCTGAATTCTATCTTGGACTCAAAATGCAGCTAAGGTAATAAAATATTTTTAGCACTCCTTCAATTCCATTGGTAATAAATATACGTCTGTACTACAAGAACAAATATGTTATTTTGTAAACTTTTTATACGTCAATTACTTGTGTCTCTCTTTCCTCGCTTTTTTTCTCCGCTAATGACACCTGGTCACTTTGATATTAGAACCTAAAGCCAACTTCAATCAATGTTAATTTTTTATTAGCTTACCTTCCAACTCGGCTATGTATTCATGCGATTCTTTTTTCTGTACTCAGAATTTTTGACCTCTTTTCTTTTTCGCCGGAATACCTATAACCCTCTTTATCGTTTTAGGCCCTCCCTTATGTCACCTTTTATCCTCTAACTTGCATGTCTTTAATCTCTACCTTAAGTCTTTGATGCTACTAGTTCTAAGTATTTTTCTCCTAAAATATTGAATATTATCTTTGATGTTAGTGCGAAGGCTTCCGCGGTGCGCTGGTACTGTAGGCTGCATATTCCGGGTTTCACCGCGTAGTGGTTGCGTTGGTGACAACAGTTTCTCCTGCATTCCAGCAGGCGTCTTCAGGTCGAAGTGTAATTCGACCTGAAGACGGCTGCTGGAATGCAGGAGAAACTGTTGTCACCAACGCAACCACTACGCGGTGAAACCCGGAATATGCAGCCTACAGTATTATCTTTGCTGTTTATTGTCGTTATTTAAGCATCATCTTCAAACAATATTACCCTATTTTCATCGTGGCTGTTAAATAATAATATTTTTATGATTTATTTTATGTCAGTGTCCTAATTTATATATTTATATTGTTCTAAGGGGACCTTGTAATTTTTTTGCACAAACGCATTTAACATGTGCTTCATAGAAGTAAGGAAAAAATTGTTAGAAGCATTTGGAGCATTTTTCTCTACGGAACTAAGGCACAGACAGTGACAGCCGCGGAGAAAGTAAGGATATAGGCGTTCGATATGTGGTGCTATAAAAAGAATGATAAGGATGAATTGGATCGACCGGGGTAGCCATGATGAAGTCCCAAGAAGAGTAGTAGAGAAGAGAAGCCTCATGAAAACCTTGAGAAGAAGACGGAACGACCTTATAGGCCATATCTTGGGACAGATTGGCCTGATGATACGCGCTGATTGTGTTCCATTAGTTGTTTGGCACGTCATTCTGGAAGATAATAAAATTTTTGTTAAGCTTCCTTTGAATGATTTGGAGTTGAGATCAAGGATTTCAAAACTTTGAGATTCCTTTGAGAATATTCGAAGGAATTTGGGGAAAAAGTTATCACTTTGCGAATTCTTTTCGTGAATATTTAAAAATAAATGAAAGAGATAAGCTTTACATCACAACGCGAATTGACAGTTTACATTGATATTCTCTTTGCATAAACTTTTTTTAATTTCTGTGTAAAAAAGTAATTGTTTCAGAAAATTGTAATCGTACATTTTTCGTCCAACCATAATTTCTTAATATCCTTAAAAATCCAGTGTGTGAAATAAAATGTCGAAAATGATGGATAGCCAAGATGAATTGTTTTCATGGTAACTGCAAAGTTCATCGAAAAACTGTTTGCATCGCCATAGCTCAGAAACTAAACCTTTGTGACCTCTTGTTTATGGACAAAAATACATCAAATTTTCTCCTCCATCACCTCCTGAAGTATTGCAGATTCGTCTATAATACCCTGTATATATTTTAAATTATTCTACAAGATAAAGTTCCTAATTTTTAAATTTCTTTCGTTCTATTTAATTGTTAGACTACATAAAAGGTTAGGATAGGATAAATAGAATTTCATTAAAGATAATTTTCACATGATATTGAATATGGTATTATTTCAAAACGGAACTTGTTAAAAAAAATTTAAAATTGGTGTTACTTTTAGAGAGGATGAACATCTTGGCGTTTGATATTGTGTTCTGTATTTAGTGAAATAATATTCCCATGGTACGCACTCGCTTTATATTTTAACTTTACCAAATGGGAACATGCCACAAAATTTTGCTATCGCTTGAAAAAGAAATATACTCTTGACCAAAAAAAATAAGTTTCACGATGTAGTATGTATTGACCTTTTGAATAAATGAGCATTTTTTACTGGAGAGAGAGTGTGGAGAAAAATATCGAATAAACCGCATACTAATTACAGAGGTGATGAAATAACCAATTTTGAAAAGGTATAATTAAGGACCAATGTGTACCTGCACATATCATGCGATTCACTTAAAAAATATTTCTACACTTCCTTGGAACCGTTCGTACAATTTAGTAGGGTGGTCTGAGCCATGCTCAAAATGGTAGGGAGAGAATCGGTATGCTTGTAGATAGGGTTGGTCCTACAAAGGAAGAGGTACGTTTAAAAAACGCTTGGGTGTTGATTTCTCCCTAGTAACGCGTCATACAGGAAGAGTCATTCCTCTGGAAGCGTCTTCAAATACGGCCCTTTATGTGAATAACGAAAGCTATAAAATTAATCATAGATATGAAATATAATTTTCATGAATTTTTATAAATCTCTCAAATGGGAACGTTGGACTGTAAATGGTTAAGAGAAATTTTTATATGAGTCACGCCTTTTGGTCGTTCCTCCGCGTTATGTTGTCAATATATAGCATACTTCTGACCTGAAGACGCCAGCAGGATGGCTGGAGATACTTTCGTCACCTATGGACAACACAGCGCAGAGGAACGCCAGGAAGCCGTGACTCATATGGAGAAACGCCGCGGAAAACCTTAAGAGCCAAGAGAAATTTTATCCCACTCAGGATGAAAAAGTCTCGGTAATGCTGCAATTCATTGCGTTTCCATTTTTATCGCGCTTTGGTCATCTGCCTACATTTAACAAATCCCTGTTTCTCTAAGCTAATTGAAGATGACACTGAGCTTTTTGTTTTTATTAGTCATTTGATGGAAAGATACTGAAAGAGAGGTATATAATTAAGCTCCACCTTCTCCCCCGTTCATATTTTCGTTGATTTTTTTAAATTTGCATTTTTGCAATCATATCTCCAATGTTTTGCATTTGTTTTTAATTTAAAGATCTTGCTTACATCCATTATTATCTTTAAATCAAAACTAGAAGCAAGGAGTGGTGAAAGGGCTTCGTATTAGCAATGATATAACTCAGGCTAACTTTCGGGTGCAAACATGCGGCGAGCAAGAAACCTAAAGATTTAGAAGTCACGAAGTGTTGCCATTGCTAACATTACCATCATGTTACTGTTCACTGAATATTAGCAGTAATTCTGTGTCATATGCTGTCTACTTAAATAAATAAATATCGGAAACAATCTGAAATTACGGAGACCTCTACCAAATCATGCGTTGATGTCGATTTGGGATTCTTTCGCCCTTGAAAATGGAGGAAAAGGGCGAATGTCTTGAAAGAGAGAGATGGGAAGATACCCTGGTGGTGTACGATGGAATGGGGAAAAGGATAAGCCGAGAAAGAGACAGGACGTTTATCTATGCAGTGGGTCGCGGGCCCATCGTATCTCGAGGTCGTGGGCGTCAAGGCTAACCGAAATTCAAATGTACGAGGGAAGAAAATCCGCCGTCCTCATTTCCCACACTTCACGTATTTTGTGGAAGTAGTCTGAAGACCTTGCCGGCGAGGAATCGAGAGGCAGGATAGGAGGAGGAAGGGTGAGGAAAGGGGGAAGGTATTGGATTTTCTTTGGGAAATGAGAATGGTTGGGTGTTCTGTCTGTGTGTTAGGAGAAGACCCTTGTGAAGCATTCGCCGTCAAGCTTTGAGTTGACATTAAGAGTTGGGCTTTGTTTTCGCTCTTAAAACGCTGTTTAGACTAGGTTCTGAGAGTAGAGTTAATTAATAAGGTAAACATTGACGGAGAAAAGTTTTTTTCCTTTCTTCTCGATCCTTAAATAAACTGTATGGAAGAGTTTTACCCATTTTATGCCTAGTGGACTACTTCTATTAATTCCTGATGTGTCTCATCTTGTGTGCAATTTTTTAACTCAACCCACTAGGCAAAAAATGTTTTTGATAATATTATTTTTTACATTACTATTATTTTATTTTTTCAATGAAATTTTCTTCAGCTTTCACTGAGTTTTTTTATTAATTTAAAGAGTACGGGTTCTCACTAAAGTAACTTTTACTGTTCTGAAGAGTAGAAATTTTATCGTGATGCGGCAAATTGAAATTATTATGGCCCTTCCTGGTACTTGTTCTTTTTCCCGACTATTGTCTTTTCAATGTTATGTGAGAGTAGGACTGCAAATAAACAATGTAACAATTTCTGTTTGTCTTATTTATCATGATCTTGAATGATTATGGTCTATTATCTGCAAACTGTTTGGATCGGCTAATTGTAATGTAGTTTATATAAACAGTTTTCAGGCAGTTTCGGCGTGGTATTCATAATATAGGGTCTTGGTATCTACTTATTTTTCCTGGTAGAACAGTTTTTGGAGAATAAATTTATTTTAATTGTTAATAATATTATTGCTACACAGAAATATGTATCCAGTGACTTCTTAGTAATCAAACACTCTAAAAAATATTGCTCTGGGCAATTTCAGACTTAAACCGCAGGACAATGAATTAGAATTGATGATTAAAGTATAATAGCGTATTACATGAAATGGTTCTTCTTCGCTCGGTTATGTGCATATTGTCATGCACACGATTTCCGCAACTTGTCGTTTTTTTTAGAAAAAGAGATAATCATTTATAGCATTTATTACATATTTCTTCATCATGAATGTTATAAAAATTGGGAAAATTGATGCCCTAATTGTAATTTACCAAGGTATTTCTCTGTCAGACTTAAACGCCATTAAAAGAGTCGGCAGAACATTTGCACGACGTTTACGCTGAGTGCTCTAATGGCAAAAATGGAAGAGGTAGAAGTCCCTGAAGTGCTTTTCTCTGGAAGACCCTGAGTGAGAGGTGATTGAGATCTTCCTCGCTGTCTTTCGGGACAATGGGCCTCTACGCCTTCCAAGTTTGCCGGCTAAGTGACCATTCTTTAAAGGAAGAAAATAAAAAATCAACCTAATGAGTTAGAAGCTTTTCTTGTTCTTGGATCTTCCGAAGAAATCATGGGGAAAATTTCATTCTAAGGCTAATTCAGAGTTATATGTTCCTCAGCACTTGAAGACTTGTGTTTTCACCAGCGTTTAAAGGTGAATGTAATTCGCCAACAATTTTCACACCATTTATTTTTAACTCTTAGCCTCTGTCTTCATTTTTGCTGGCGTTTTTAAACGGTTCAGTACCAATACACATGTGTTTTTCAAATTAAAACTAATATAAATTGTTCATCTCTTCTATAAATAATTTATTTTAAATAAAAGTGTCTTCTGTCAGTTATATTCTAATGAGAATATTTTGTATTATATGTGAGAGAATCACGATAATAATAGGGACTCATTGATTGTTTCGAAATAGAATCATCTAAATTTGTAGCTTGGGAGTGATTTACTTGTACTTCGATTTAACTCTAAGATACCTAAATTAGCAACGCTACTTTGTGGCATCTACAGATACTTTGTTTTTTTTCTTTGTCCAGGGTGCTCTTCGTGAGAATATTTTGTATTTAATATGAATGAGTTAAGTACCAGTTATAAAGGGGTAGCGTGATAGGTGTAGTACGCAATCGGTGTGAGTTTTATCTTCCAAACACTGCTGAAGTGGCTAGATTTTTCACAATCGCGGAATGATTGGCCTCCCACCTAAGTGGTCAATTTTATAATTATATTGTGTTTAATATGTTTTTAACTTACTATGACGTTTTACACGGTTTAAACCAGCATTTTGAGCCATTTGAGTGATAAAAATTATTTTGAATTTCTTATTGCATGCTAATTGCATAACTAATGCAATGGTGAAGTAAGAAAAATATAGATAATGGTTAAAAAAAAATCCAGTTTTAAGTTTCCAGTACATACTTAAATGAGCTGTGATCGTCGCCACGAGCACTGTCATCAAGTTTCATACGAAATGGAAAAAAAATTATACGTGGGCCCTACGAAAAGGCTTATTTTGTAGATCTTACGGAACTCATCATTCATGTAAGAAAGCAGATAAAGACTTTTCATTTGATATTTTCAATTGAATATCGAGACCATGCAGTGTAAAACTTGGCTATGAATATATCCCTCTATGATATAAATAATGATGACAATATAGGCCATTGGGCCGCACATATTGCAATATGGACCTAAATGGAATGCATGACCAGAAATTTTAACACAACAAAAACAAAGCTGAATTGACATATAGCAAAATATTGTCTCATAAACACATGAACCTTAATAGAATGCTCGTCCAAAAATCGTAACATAGCTAAATCCAAGCTGAACTGGCCTTTGTCGAAATATTGTCTCGTAAGCATAATAATTTTACAAAACTTTTGACGCTAGTTCATTAAATTCAATGAGAACTGCATGGTAGTACCAAAAAAGCTTCATTTTTTCTTATTGCTGAAATTATTTTTCAACTTTCAGGATTTGTTATGCTCTAATCACTTTTTAGTCGCTCCAAACATACTATCCCTGCAAACAAAATCCATTAAAAATTTTACAGTGTTCACTCTGTTGAAAGACTTATATTTGGAGCCTCGCTAGTGTTGACTTAAGTTTACTCTGTCCATTCTGAAAATGTCTAGATTGTTTTGAGCAAGTGGTTCGTCCCAAAAAAGAGGGACATGAATGAGTTGTGAGGAAATTAAATAATTCGCAATAAATTGCAGCACGATTATCCATTCCGAAAATCGTGAGCTTTTATCGAAATAACTACTATACAATGGGAGGATAAAAATCCAGGGCCTCTGAAGGGATGTGGGCGTGCGAATTCGGGGTCAGGTCAGGGCAAGCAGCCACCCCTCATCGGGACCTCCTGACGCCGCCCTGGACGGCCCTGCCCGGGAGAGAGTTATCTGATTACGAAAAAAAGACGACGGATGAATAGATTAGGAGACGTCAAGGGAGAGAGAAAACAGATCGCTCTGATAAAAACGTACGACTCATGCGCATCGTGTTTTTTTTTACCTCCACCGAGCAGGATAAAATTATACTATGCGAAGGAAGGACTCGAGAAAGTTGTGGTCGTAACCTTGGTGATTGTGGAGAAAAATCTTCTCCTAAATTGTGCCAAATGTGCTCAAATTTACGCTTGTTGGAAGTTTATTCTCATGATATTAATGGCAATTCGATTTTTATTTAAATCGAAAATCGAGTTTTTAATTCTAAAGGTCGTGGAAATCGAGATCTATCTTTGATTGTCGAGTTTCGATGAAAAATCAAATTTTCGACTTCGATCTTGACCAAGTTGTTTGATCTCAGCAGGGACTCTATCGGCCGACGACAATGCCATCCGACCCGAGTGAACGAATCTTGTCAAAGACCGGTAAAATTGGAAAGCACGCCCTCTATCTTTAGGAAAACCTCGCTATCAATTGATTTTTGTAATAAAATAAGGTAGCCGAATGGTTCCAAGTTTCCAATTTAATGTGCGTGCCTAGCAATGATGATTCATTCGTGTATATATCACGCAGGACTCTTTGAATGCCCATTGCTATAAAACTTCTCTATCGGATTTCATTGTCATCCAAGAGTCAAAGAGTTGGAGCAATTGAAATTTTCAAGCCTTGACAATGACACAATGTGTTGAAACCATGGTCGGCTGTTGAGTTTTGGAAGTATGAAGCGTGCAAATTACCATTTGTGTTCTTTCATCATGAAATTTTCAGTAATTCTAAGTACGTAATTTTCGTAATAAATTCTATTTCATGGTGATATTCTTTTTTTCTCCTTTACGATTTTGTAATACTTGCACTTAATGGATGCAATATGTTATAAGGATCAAATTTGCAATGATCCGCCATGGTGGTGGCACGCAGTGCTGCAAAATCGGGGTGAGATGTCATCGGTTTTTTCATATATATTTTTTCATCTTTTTTATCACAAAAACTATTTAGCATAAATACCCCATTCTGGGGATTAAAAAATATTTTTACTTTTAATATACCATGGTGTAAAATGTTCAGTCGTAACTCTTGGGAAAAGTATGAATAACTGGTTATCTAACGGCAACCGTAGAGGAAATTTTTAAAGCAAAGATCTAAGGAATGCGGTATCCAAGGATCACCACCTCAGTAGATTTAGGTCAAGTGGAGAAATCCTATGAGATATACAGATGCAGGCAGTTCAAAGGCACTCTTTGGTACCCCTGAAATAAGAAGGAGAAGTAAACCGTGTGAGTTATCTTTTAGCTTTCGGCTTAGAGAAAGATGCTGAGCGCAATTTCTACTGCAAAATCTAAAACGCTCTTCTTCTTATTTCTGTAATATTTTTCTATATTTAAAGATTGATGTAACATTAACCTCAACGCTGTCGTTCCTTCAAATGTATCATTCGGTAAAAGTAATGTGGTCATCCTGCGTTAATATGAGATTGTAAAGAAGTTGAAAATATATTTATGATAACTGGCCCATAAAGAAAATGATTAACCAAGACACAATGGTGAATTTTAGGACTGAAAATGTAAACTCTTCTCTTTTAGAAAACATGAATTGATAATGAATGGGTTTCGATATTTTTTCAACAATATCATTCCCTGTATTGAAATATGCTTTTTCATGTTAACTTGCCTCAAAATAAGAGATACGCCATATAATTTCACCTTCCCACGGAATTTCTATCGAAACATTGATAAGCCAATAGAGGGTGGTCCCTGTAACTTATGAAAACCTGCTACCGATGAATACATTTTTTCTTACATTCTTTTGGATGCAACGCAAGTTCTTTTTTATCGCATTTTTCGAAATATTTTGCTTTGTGTCGTAAGGGTGGCGAAAAAACTCTGCATAGAATATTGATTTATGGTGTCGTACCACATACCCTCGTTCGTTTATCTCGGACTGTTCCTCTGAGAGAAGGCCGACAGCCATTTTTCTTCGGATGACGGTGAAGCCTCTGGAGGATTCCAAGGCAGCCGCCAAAGGGCTACTGAAAGAATAAGATGTCTTCATTCTCTTTCCACTCCGCGAATAAGAAGGCGAGGTAATGGCGGCCTGAAAATGTTCGCAATGCCCCCACTTTTTGTTCGCGATAACTTTTGGAGGCTAGAAAAGTTTCCGAAAACATATGCTACATCTGTAAGCATTTTTCTCATCAATCTGTAATCTCTTCTCAATAATCAGTCATCTGAAATGAACATGTTGCACTTTTGTATTAATAGTTAGGTTAATCGAGGTTTTATTATTTAAAATCTTGCGCGATTGGAATATTTTTTATTTATGCTTAATGTATTTATTTATTTAACGCGGCCCAAATACAGCAAAGGAACAATTACAGACGACTCAAAATAGCAAAGGAAAAATTGATAATTCGTAAGAAAAACGTACAAAACAATGAAAAAATAATATTTTGCAGTATTATATAAAAAACAAAGAATGGTAGTAATCATATGGTGGTCCGAGTAGCCGAAGAAAATTAGAATGGAAATGGCGCAAGATAGATGAGGTTTGAAAATAAAGATCAAAATTTGAAACACATTTTGAATGGGAGTTGATGGAGGAATGGAGTCTGAATAGAAAAGAACGTTTAAGAGACAGAATGGCGGGGGATGGAGCAATGTCACTAGTGAATTAAGAGTTAGTGAATTTTGTTTCACTCGACCTCATGGTGCGCCTCAAGGCCAGAGTATCTGTATTTACAATTAATAATATTTATAAAAAGTCGTCTGTCATCAAGGACACGGTGATCAGCTGCAGTTGAAATACCGATAGAGGATATAATAAAAAAATTAGTTAAATTTACATTTTTTCGATAAAAAAGTAAAAATATTAAATTCCTTGAAGGATATACTATGAGTTTATTTTCCGCGTTTGTTAATTTTTGGGAGACAACAATTTCCCCTGCCTTCCACCTTCTATCATTAAACGACTGCAGAAACCTATTCAATAACTTGTTAAAATAAATTTCTGCATACTATTTCACTTGACGTGTGATATCCTAAAAATGTTCAGAAAATTCGAAAATTGATTCGAAAATTCAACTTTCGAATTTATTCGAAATTATTCTAATGCACATTGAGTTAAGCTGAAATTTTGAATGGTAAAAGTTCCAACATTAACTAAATCTGGTTCAACTGTGTGATATTTCATTTTATGATGTCTTTGATTAATATAAATTATTCATGCCACTTCTTTTTTATCGAAGTAATCTGAGTTTCAGTGAATAGTTATCGTCATCAGGCGTAAATTATAAACTATTTAAGTGACTATTATAGCGTTTGATTTACGCCTGGTGGTAATGATTATTCATCGAAGCCCGAGTCGCTTCATTGAAAAAAAACAAAGTCGTGGTATAAGTAATTGATATTAATCAAAAAAATAATAACAGTTTCATTGTATTTATATATTTTCTCCTCTTCTTATGATCTTTCAGGCACTCTATCTTTGTCTACTATGTCTCCTTATATCCATTTCATGCAGTGGCGTAACTATGGGGGGATGAGGGGATAGATCCCCCTCCAAAGACTCGGATAAATAAAAAAAAAATATTTTAAACCATTGTCTAGCTATGACATATAATATATGCATCTGCTTTAAGTTAAATTTTAAGTGCCAAAATTATGCTAATTGTATGAATGTCATTTTTTTAATTTCCCGAAAGTTGCCTGGGGAAGGGGGTCGCCAGCTCAGACCATCTCATTCCCCAACAAAGAATATTCCTAGTTACGCCACTGATTCAACATTTTCAGTTGTTTACTCGTTAGTATAGCTTCCCGCACTTGATCATGTGCTTTAAAAAGCCCTCTCCAATGAGTTATAGAAATGCTTAGCGTAGCTGGATCCCGTTTAAAAGTTTTCTGTTCCACCTTTCGTCTCTAATATACTTTCATAGAATACTGCGTGTTGTATGTAATTCAATGCATTCTTTTGCTCGGCATAAAATATTTTTACATACATTTTGCAGAACGCTGATTTGATTACTGCCGCTCAGAATTGTCCTCGCAAGCTTCTTAGATGAGGAGCGCTGTTGTTGGAGTTGATTGCTCGTCTCGTTTCCGCGTTGTGAGCCTCGCTTCATTCATTAAGGACAAGGAAAGTCGCCGGTGATTTTGAAACTGAATCATATACATGTGCACACAGCCCCACACGCCGTTCCAATAGGCGAGCGATAGGTGTTTGGACACCGTTGGCCGTTTACGAAGAAAAAGGAAAGGCGCTTACGAAGCACCACGTAGCATTCAATTAAGTCAATTTATTGCTGAGCAATTAGTCCGTTTGTCCTCCCTATCTAGTCCTTTAGTTTGCTCGGCATAAGAGAAACATTTTTTTTTTATTTATAGCTCCGATATCTTTTTCCAGATATTGAGGAAATGTATCGCAAGCAAGGCTTATGTGATATAATACGCAGAATATTGATCGATTTTTTTCCTGCTTTAAAGCATAATCCACGTAACATTATTAGTAAAATTAGACATTGCATTATTGATAGATATACGTATTATATATTGCAATTATGACACTACGCGTTTCGTCGTTACAAACAACATTATCAAGTGTAACGACGCAACACCTAGTGTCATAATAAAACTCAGTGGAAATATTGGAATGTCTAACTTTACTAATATTAAGAACTTCCACCATATCGTGCCTCACATCATACCAGATATACGTAACATTATTTTATCAATTCACTGCAGTTGTATTTGGACTACGAATTAAACATTATAACTGACTATTTCATTGTCCTGGAAGTGGTAAGGCTTTCCATTATGTTTAAAAGCATGAGAAAAAGTTTCATTTTGAGTAATATTTTCTATTTCTCTAAAAATATTCGAAAATATAGTATTTTTATAAATGTATTAACGGTTTATAGCTTAATGTATAACAAATGGATTCAACGAGTTTGAGTAAAAAGTGTGAAATTATGTTAAATATGAGAAATGGAGTTGAAATTATGCACCAATTTTCTTTGGAAAAGTTCAACTGTTGATGATTTACAGAATAATGACCCGCACCGTAAGTATTGGCAGCAGCGCAAACGTTTAGAAAGAATATAGTTTTTTTTTTAAATACTAGACTCCTGGCCTTAGGCCATTAGGGAAATAGAGCTCCTTGTTACAGCTTCGAAAAGCCCATTAGGAGAGGGTCGCTTGCGAAACCTATTCCGTTACGTTCTCCCTCATCTGGAAAGGGGAAAAGGCAAGAGTTCCGTCGGGCGCCCTAACATCTCCGTCGCCTCAAGCGCTCAAGAAGCGAGAATTTCACATAATGCAATAAAGTGGCTGGGAGGTGGGTGAGGCTGGGGCGTAGCCATAGGGGAAGCGGTGATGGGAGATGGCGGGAAAGAGCCCGAGGCGATCTTCTCTTGTTATAAGGAGCGGAGGCGTCAAAAGGCTCGCCCGTACGAAGACGCCGTGATTGAAGATCGCAACTCCCCTATCGGAGAGGAAGGGAACCTCTTCCGGTCGCAAAGACGTCGGCGAACATTTTGCCCGCCAAGGCTGGATGGAGTTGTAAAAAAACTTTTGTCATTTTATTTCGCGAGGAAGTTCCAGAAGGAAACGTGTGCAAATCCCCTGATAATGCATTTATATTCATGTTCTGATGCCGTAGAGGCCGCGAAGTCGTTTTTATAACTTCTTCATCTACTTTTTTACGTGGAGGTATCACACGATTCGTGTGGTTGTTGCCAATCGTGAAATTGAATTTCGGGCTTGAGTCGACAAATCTTTTTACGAAATTGAATTTCATTTTTAGGAAACAGCAGTGTATATTGGATGTCTGAGAAATAAAAATTTCTGGTATCTTTCGTGAAGCGTAGTATAATATTTTTACGGAGGGGAATATTTATGATTCTGAAGGTTTTATTTTACAAGAACAATTGAGCCGTTTCTAATCCACATTTTAAAGCTTCACGCAGGGCGCCTCTGTGTTTCTGGCATATATGCATATCTGTGTTATGCGAAGGCAATTATCTAATCTATGTATTAGCGTAGCAAATGAGTTCTGCTTAGGCAGTTGCAATGACGCCTGGTGCTCGTTTCAAAATCAGATAATGCATTATTCCATAAATTAACATAAATTTTCTGATAACATCCAAATTTAATTATTATGATGTTGGGCTATCGAGTAAGATTGTATAATCATGCAGAAATACAAAGGATCAAGTAAAATGAATCTATCCGTGTATATTAAACTTTAAAGCGTAGGCTCGTTCGCCAGATATTATTTCTTTATGCAAAAAATGGGAGAATATTAAAGATATACACTATGGAAACCATGCGAGATATTTCACCTAAAGTATGGTTTTACTTGTTATGCGAGGGTCGTTCAACAAGTCTTAAGAAAAAGGTATTAAAAAAATTATTTTGGGTATATTTTTTTATATTTTTCATTATAGTATTCTTTCAGCCATATAAATTTTTAAGCATTCTAAGCCGTCCATAAAGTAGAATTTTGAGATCTCGAAATTGGCATTGGTTTGACTGATGACCACCTCCTTAGACGTAAACCTTGCCCCGCAAAGCCATTTCTTCAAGTTGATAACTTATAAAAGTCACTGGAGGCCAAATCTGGTGAATACGGTGAATTTTGTAATACTTTTAACTTAAATTCTGTAATTTTTGGTATTGCAGCTGAATAAGTGTGCAACCGTGCATTGCCTTGTTGAGTAAAGAAAAATTTCTGCTTCAAATGAGGGCGCCTTCATTGATATATGCCATCAATCGGTCCAATAACAATGCATTATATTCATCTGTTATCGTTTTTTCCTTTTCCGATAAATCGATGCAGGTAATTCCGCATACATTCCAAAATATCGATGCCATGAATTGGCCGGCCCACTTCAACTTTTTCGCCTACTTTGGAGCCCGTTCATATTCAAAATTCCGTTGTTTTACCTATTATTTTCTGTGCGTAGTGTAGTAATGAATCCATATTTCATCAAAAGTTATGAATTGATGCGAAAAATTCCCAGGATTGCGAAAAAAAAGCGCGAAAACATCCTTTGAGTTGACCACACACTTGCATTTATTCTCCAATGTGAGAAAACAAGGCAGCTATTTTGCCGAAATTTTTTTCACACCCAAATTTTCGTGCAAAATTAAAGCAATTATGCATTGAATTATGCCTGTGGCCTTACCCATATCGTGCACTTTGATTAGTATAGCACTTAAAACCATATCGTGGATTTTGTCAATCATTATTGGGGGCAGGTAATTTCACAGAGCGTCCGGAACGAAGTTCAATTTTTTGGATTTATGGCCACGTTTTAACTCATTTACCCAGTTGTGAACAGTTTCAAACACAGGAGCAGATCTTCCATAAGCTTCATTCAAGTTAGATTTGATATCTTTCGGCGTTAACACTTTCAAAAACAAGTGTTTGGTCACCGCACAAAACTGAATTTTATTCATTTTTATGAAAAAATGGAAATAGTTCACTACAATTGTCAACAACAATGAAACTATAGGGTGGATACAGCTGAAACTTACAAAGCTAGTCACGAGTGCTGCTTTCGAGTCAACATTAAATTTTGATACTAAGAGAGCAATTACTTGGAGATTCTAAGGACTTATTGAGCGACCCTCATAATAGAGGTGATCGAAATATTTGGAGAACACCAATATATTAGGAGAACACTAATTGAACATTTTGATGTGAAATTCTCACCACGCAATCTGCTCTGAACTTTATTGTTTTGAGTGCAATTTATGCATACATGATTGAATAATTTCTAGAAAAAAAATTATAAATGCACGCGCATTAAAGTTTTGGTATCACCGCTTTGAACCACTCGGCTCCTCTAAAATTTTTAAGATAGACAAACTGATTGGAATACTTTCTTGATGATCGAGGGCGAGCCTCAATTTTACCGTCCCTCAGGGATAAGTCTTTCACTCAGGACAGATGACGGTATCATAGGCCGGTAGTGACGCTGCTGAGATCAAATGAAATGCTCAGCATCGAAGTTGAAAAATCTTTAAGATTTTAATCGAAATCGATTTTTCTGTTATATGAGTGGAGAGCAAATAGGGAATTATTGGGTATGCCAACGAGACACTCGAAAGAGAGAGAGAAAATATTTGGTCGCGGTGGGTGCAAAACAATAAACACCTTCTAAAAAATTAGTAGGCGTTTATTCAAACTCTATCTACTGGGTGAAATTCCATCCACCATTGGCCCTCGACGGAACTGCGAGCGCTTATATATCCATTGAAAGAGTATTATTATTTTGTGAGAAGTTACTCTTTCAATTGGTGGTATAACATTAAATTACTTGTCACTCTGAATTTGAAAGTATATATGGCATGTCTAAACCTGTCGCCGAATTAAAATTTTTTATTGTAAATTGAAGGCAATTTCACTAATTTATTAATTTCTCACATTGGGGTAGAAAAAATCATGCCAAAAAAAGTAAAATACAAAAAGAAAAGGCCAATGCATAAGACAAAAAATATAAAACGCTCTGTTCATAATAATATTATAAATATACGTCATTGCTCTATAGAATTTTCTTTTTGTTTTTAGGATTAGTCGCCGATGATCATTGTTAAACCACCTAGCTTTTTAGTTTCTCTTTTTCACAACTGCACATTACTCAAGACATGGACTACAAATGGTATTATTAAAACATTTTATCTAAAACACTGGAAGCGGTGGCTTTTTATCAACCTGGGCAGTTTAAAACGCACATTTGGCACTTAAGATCGTCTATTTGTTGCTTAAGTTGGAGTATATTTTATCATTTTTCAAAATTTTGGAGAGACTGTCCAAATCTAGGACATTTCCGAGAGAAAGAGAGTTGTCTGGTCAGCGTAGCCCATGCAGTGGCTATTTAACGTACGTCTGTGCGAAGAGTCCGTTAAAGAATCAACGCGGTGAGACTTTTCACCAGCCTATTTTGGACCTCCTTATTTCCCGTTGACATGCAACCGTGGTAGTATGGACTTCGGCATAACCCTGGGATAATATCGCCTGTCTCTTGCTCGTAATTATGGTCCCTTCGAGTATATGTTCTGGATGTTTCTGGAGGAATCAGCAATACTTCAGGAGGTGGAAGTGGAGACAATTTTAGGCATCTTATGTCCATGAAGATGGGGTCGCAACTCCTTAGTTACTGAGTGACAAACTATGTAGTAGAATCATTAATATTTCCATAGATGGAAACTCACCAGCCAATGTTGACTGATTTATACTTGAAAGCTAAAATAATCTTATTTATTTTACCAAAAATGATCATATTTACCAAAATAAAAATTTGGTAACAATGGCATCGGAGGGAGAAAAAAATCTCGAAGGCCTCGGGAGATCGCAAGAAAGAGGATTGCTCAAAGACTGGTGCATTTAGATAGCAAGTACTTCACAGAGGACCCCGAGGGACGAGTTTCGCGTCTCTTTTCTTCGAGAGAACAGGAACTTGGATAGTGTTGAATTTGATACTGCTCGGGTATACCTATTCAGTTACACATGTAGGACTCACAGAATATGCGTTACATCTGCACTCATATTAAGGTATAACCTGTTCTCTCATTATTTATTTTAAGAATGTTCTTCTGAACACTATAATACGAAATCTATAAGCGACTAGTGCTTACATTTTTAATGTTTTCCACTGCGGTCACGTACCAGTTATTTGAAATCTTTTACCATATTTATAATTTTTTATTATTCATATTTTTTACAGAATCCCATTTTTTGCTATTTTATCGTAGCGTGTAAAGTGTAATTGTGTTTTTTGAACAACCACCTTTTTTATGACTTCGGTGATTTATTGGGTGAAGATGGGCATTATCTACTGCCATTTTTTATTGAATTTAATTTTTTGTGGCCTAAGATTCACATTAAAAATATTTTTGTACCTATAGCAGAAAATTCACATCACAATTTTTTTTTCCAAAATTTATTTGATTTCACCACTTACATGTGAATTTTTTAAATTATCTAGTAAAAAGATGTAGTAAATGCATAAAAGACAATCTATTCGCATGTAAATCAGAGGGCCCCCAAGGCATGCATCATATTTCATTACACCTTATTATTGGTAGGATATCGTAGGATTGACAAGATATTGTTGTGCGACAATACTTTCTGCTAGTTTCATAGTTTAAGTGTAGTTAACAGTCAATATTTTTTTAGTAAACTTTTTGTGGTTGACCCACAGAGTTACTATTGCATCCTCTCACAAAATAGGCCATAATTAGATTGGTTATATTAAAATAACCTTGTTTATTTTACAGATACTCGCCGGACGGGACCAAAAGCATTGAATTATACGTTGTAACTATTACTGGTGAAATTTGCACTATGGGTCATAAAATACAACAGGAATTTAATAACATCCCCAATAAATCATGTCTCATCTGCTCTGCATATTTTCTTATCACATTTTCAATTTTTTCTCACTCGGGCTTTTATTATTTTTATCTAACCAGTTTGAGGGCATTATCTCTATATCTTTCATTGAAAATATGTTCCTTATGAAATTGATGATATATGTCTAATATTAAAAATCTACTCACTGCCTTTCGTAACATATTAAGTGGATGGCAAATTCAATGCGAATTTCTTTTAGCTAAATTAAATTTCTGCAAGTTGCTGCTTATAGAATATGTGAATATTATTTACTGAGTGTTTTAACCTCTCGTTTAATGAAGCTCAAACATTGCAATACATCTTTTTAATGAATTTTGGTTGCTTTGTTAGCAAGATATAAACTAGTTATGTATTATAAATACTAAACAAGTATTCATTTATTGAATGGCCACGTTACATCTTCCTTGGCCCTGCTGGTTACCGACTCTGACATAACAAATTAGTACCATTTTTATCGTGTGATCGTGATATTTTATTGTATTTCAAGTGTAAAATATGTTATATTGTCATCCCTTCGTATTGCCATGTTAATCCTTCTTTTTTTCCCTTGTGCAGGGCATTTCTTCAGCTGGGTGTTCGATAAGAGGGCGCCAGTGAACCTCTCACTCCATTTCACTCCTTTTTGGGAGGCTGGGGACTCAACCGGACCCTCTTCCGCCCCCCTACAAGGGACGTCGCGGCCTCCACAGCAACAACAGCGGAAGAGAGAATGGCGGCCTCCTCGGAGGCTTCCGGAGGCGAAGAAGGGAGACTGGGCGAGGCGAACCACTTTGTCGTGAGACTCTTGAGGCGCTAAGGCCGCCGAGAGAAAGAGATAGAGGAAGGAAGAGACGCTCCTCAGAACTGGAGATCTTCTAGATTCCACTGCGACGCTCGGACGAATATATATCCGATTACCATACATTCCCTAAGGGTCGGGTATCTAGCGGGTCCCTTGCACGGATGTACGAAAGGTCACCCCGTATACAAAACCCTTCTTCCTTTCTTCATCTCCTAGCTTCCTTAGCTCAAATTTTTTCATCCCTCCAAGTATAAGATAGGTATATTATTTTTACTAATTTAACCTCTAACCACGGAGTCTTCATTTATTTTCTCCTTCGATTATATTTTCTCCCAAAAAGAAAACTTTAGTCCTTCCATCGACTTTTTTAGTTTTTCGAAGTTTCATAATCCCTTGAAAATATTTTCTCAAGGTCAACCGCTTAAGAAACGGGATTTAGTTAGATTTTTTCTAACCCTGAAGGCCACGGAAGTTACTGTTTTCTTCATTTATGGGAAAGACTGTTCAACAGCTAAATTGTTTATAAGAAATGTCACTTTAAATGTTGAAAGTGGTTGAAAGAAGTTCGTACTTGTCTTAAATGGTTAACTTTGGCTTGAGCTCAGTAGGAATTAAGGCATAATTTTCTTTAACACAGAGCTAATTCATCATTATTTTCATATAACTCTTTAAATATTTACTAACCTCGTTGGAAAGTAATTAGGCTTTGAGTAAAAAATCAAAAAAGTTACGCAAGTGATGAAGTATAGTATTTACCGCCACGTAGCGAAGCATAGGTTTTGAAAAGCGTGATAAAATTTGCTTTGATATCATAACTGTGGTAACAAATAGTGCTCTAAGTTAAGAGAGCATTCGATGTTTATATTTTGTATCACATAGAACCGGAAAAATATTTTTAACAGTCCATTTTTAGGGAGTGTTTTAGGCCATATACCGATGCAGTTGTTGTGCACACTAATTGAATATATAAAAAAAAACTATAGCTAAAAGTCTCCTTCACTGCTAGAAATATCTCCATTCTCAAACACTAGTGCCGGTCATAAAAAGGGATGAGTAACGTATTGTCATCTAGTATACCGTTTAAACCCTCATGTAATATATTACCCTTTCATATCCCCCAAATGTGGGCAGTGCAGCTGTGAAAAGGGAAGATCGTTCTTGCTAGAAGATTTGTTTTCTCAGCCCTCTCTCCCCGTTGGTATTGCTTGCCTTGAATTTCACCTCCGAAGACTTTCCATTACGACGCCTATTCACTGTCCTCTCCTCCCAGGGGTGAAGCTCAGCGCCTTCTATTCGAGCAAAGTAATTCTGGAAACCTCTTCCATGATGTGGTGAGCTGTGTTGGTGCGTGCCTCGACTTTATATTGCAGAGGAGAGGTCACTTCAAGGACGAGGACTCACCAGATGACCGCTTTTGATACGTACTTGTTTTCCGAGGGTAAAGAGTGGTCAGCGATATCAAAAACCCGGATAGATACCTATCGCTAATATTTTCACTGGCGCAAATTGGATTTTCCATACGTATTTTAAACTAAAATGACTATACTATTACAAAAAATAAGTCCATATTCGAAAAGCTGTATCAAACACGTGTTAATTTTAATAGATGCGTGAGAAAATAGTGCTTTATTAGATGAGATATTTATTAGCGTGAGACACACGACGTACTGGGCCATACTTGTACGAGAAGAAATATTTTAAAAACTGGCGTCATAATTAGATGTGACGCAACTTTTTCCTTAGATCAAAGAAAACATTTCCAAGAAAGACTTTGACGATTTCAGATCACGTCTTTGCTTCTTATAGCCACCGTATAAACACTCTGCTGCGAAGAAGAGCGAGTTTTTTTGGCGCAAGTGAGAAGAGATGTGTGGATAAAGACTCACAAAAAGCTAAACGCCTCCCTGTATCGACTTGCTCGGAGAACAAACAGAAGCGTATTCACGACTCAACGCCTTCCGATCACGTCTTGGACTCTTTTATTCGGGTCCCATCGCAACTTTCTCTCATCCACGAGGAGACGCCGGAGCTGGCGTCGTCAAGGCGAAGTGTTTTGGGGTAAAGTGTTACCATCTCAAGGGGCATAGGTGGATCGTATCTCCTTTGTTTTTCCAAGTGTCTCCCGGAAGAAATAAAGGGAAACAGGGGATAGAGATAGGCGAAGGGAAGAGTTTAGTTGTCTCCTACTCAGCAGTGAAGTCGTTACACTCGTGTGGAACACTAACGGACTATCTCGATTACCACGGGCAACTCCTCTGGCGACAGTTCTAAAAAAATCCGAAAAAATCAGCATCGCTAGTCCTCACCGATCTTTAAAACAATTCATTAGAGAAATTATCAACGAGTGAATTCAAGTTAACCATACTCCTTGGCGCTAGTGGTATTGAGCCAAGTTAATGCTGACAGTGGACTGACGGCGCTAGGGCCAGTACGGCTTGCAATTAATCGGGCTGTGTATGGTGGCTATTGGATAGTCTAGCACGACCGACCACTCAACTCTCTCGTCCAACTGTTTACGTCGAGCATATTGGCTACATACCCTCCAAATATTCATCCCCAACGGTCGACCTGATAAGTGAGTCAGATTAAGGTTGAAAGTTGACCACTCGACCGTCTAGTTCGACTGTTTACATACCCTTCAACTGTCGAACTGACTGGTTGGTTCAGTTGGCACTTGTGCTACAGCTCTTATAGAAAGCGAAATGGCTGTGGCATCGGCGGCTGTGTTGGGTGCGGCTGCAGGCACCGGACTGGCGCTTGTAGTGGCGATGACCCTGCTCGTGTGCCGATATTACTCGCGTCGCCATCAAGGCAAGGATTGGTCCCGGCTGGATCGGTTCGCGGGCGACGCCACGGTTCACCGATCATCGCGGCCGCGTCTTCTTGATGAGACGTCATCCATCTCGTCGGCGTCCACCTGGGGCAGCCGCAGCAGCCTTCGCAGTGGCAACGGGCGGAAGATCCGGGCGCCTTCGTTCGCTATCGCCCAGCAGGTGAGTTTGTCACCATTTTTGTGTAACATATCATGTATTCTGCACCATTGAAAATAAGTGACCTTTACCGTGTACTAGTAACCCGTGTGCATTACATAAGTGCATTTGTTATACCCTTCAAACAGTAAATGAATACGACGATCATTCTGAAAAACCCTTTCCCTTGAAGCTCTCCCTGAAATTCCCGGGAATAATACGTTTACAGAGCAGAAGGTATATTTTCTCAATTTTCTATGATGCGCTATGAAGTAAGAAATTGGTCAGAATCAATGGATATACGGTGTGCCCAAATAGGTTAGCTGTATTCTGGGTACTGAGCATGAATGGCTGAAGAATGCAGAAAGCATGTAACTCAAGCGTTAACTGGGGCATAAGCATCATTCCCAGAACTTGCTCAGGCAGAACCTACATCGACAGACATTAAATAATAAAACATTAGCAAAACCGTGGCATTTCTATTTGGGGCGCGAGCCATATGCACGTATGTTTTCTTTGGCATAAAGACAAATATTATTGCCTCAAAAGTAAATAAAAATTTATTTGTATTAAATTGTAATAAAAGTTTGTAGTGTCAGTATTTATATCTTTTAAAATATCAAATTTTCTATTCGTACGGAGAAATTCAAGCGAATGATCAAAAGGAAAAATTTCCATGATTAGGTTTCGCTATTTTACGCTACATGAATATTAATTCATTGTTTACCTCAGGTCTTTTGCATCAAATGGATTAGCAAATTAGATACATGGAACTCATAGTTCCCTTGGCCCTGGAAATGTAAACTACTACTCTTACATATTTATACAAAAGTAATAAAATATCACATGCTAAATTCACTCAGAGAGAATAACTTAATTATCAAATAGATAAACAATTCGAGAATTTCACATATTTCTATGTTTGAATTTAACTTTTCTTAAAACTATCTAAGTTTAGAGAGAATCAGTCTAAAACTATAAAGTTAAATAATAATTAATTTTTACTTGATTTGATCTCGCAGAATGTATGATGCCTCCTTACTGTTGCTTAATATCGGCATTTTAAGATTTTGTTTTTAGGATAAAGATTTCACCATACACATTTGCATTTTAAATATTGGAAAAATTATTTTAGCCCCTCTTGTAAAGACATCGTCTGTGTAGTAAAGTTGAGGAGTCTCGTATTTTCAGTTTATCACCACTAGAGCCTATGTTAGTGGACCTGAAGTTCCACTGGGTGACCTGAGAAAGAATAATACGGGATTGCGAAACCAGAAAAAACTATCGTATTACCAAAATGGATCAATGCTAGTATATGCGATTTATGTGAATGTTCAATTAAGTGTTTTTTTATTATTAAATAATCTCTTTATAGTGAAAACAAGAATTATATGTTAAGTAAAATTACGAAGACGTAATTGAAAGAATCCATTTTGACATAAATAAATGCATAAATGGTTGAAAATACATGCATCTTGGATCAAAGCTAAAGTTATTAAAATATGCAACAAAGCATACGCCGATGGAAATTTTAAAAATTGATTCCCTAACGACAAGCTTGAAGCTCGTTATGGAGATATGCCTGAATAAGACGTAAGGATTATATCCACCAACGCCGGTGAAGGTAAGCACCGTTACAAAGTTTTATATAGTGGCAGTGGCGTAATGACTAAATTGCATCGGAGAACCATTAATTTCACATCCGATGCCTAGATGTATCACTAATGGCTATGAAAGGCCATTTAGAAGTTTGGAAAGTTACTAGCACAAAAGTTTTTAATTGGAAATTCCAGATATCCATATCCCCCCGAGACGTGATATGATTTATTTAATCGATGTAATTTTCTACCCAGCATGACTTAATATATTAGTTTTTTTAACGAATTGCACTCAGTAGAAATGCTTCTTGCAGAATTCAACCCTAGTAGAAGAAATTAGAGAAGCTTGTTTAGTATGGAATATCTATATCGACAGCTTTCTTGATGCGCCTGATTTCTTGTGACTTAAGTTGAAGAGGAGTATATTTTTGTATCCGAGTCGCAGTTTTATAAATGTTGTGCTTAAGCAAGGGTAAAAGTGTAAAAAAGGGTAATCATAGGTTGCGATTATATACATACATCACTATGTACACCGTTTCCTTTGGACTGAGGCTATGTATATCGGAAATAAATCAAGTTCACTTAAAATTTTACAGCTCCTAAAAATATCCGATGAGGTAATGTAACATGACGATATCTTCCCATTCTTGCACAATTCAAAAGAACGATCCTTGAAAGAAATTAAATGGGACTCGATGTACAATATTTTCTATGTTAGTCTATAAATGCGCCTCTATTGCATGTAATATATTGTGACAACATCACCGCTAAGTTACTATTTCTATTTGTAGCATGCATTGAGTGACCTAGATAGAGTGTGCAGACCTCCTGATCTTTCCAAATGTCTAGTTGACATTCAGGAAAGAGTAAGAATTCTCCACACATGAACTACTGATCGGTGAACACAAGAATATTACAGCATATTAGATAGTATTTTTATTATTTAATTAGATAGTATTCGATTCCTAAACATTCCTCTACACAATTTATTGAAATTCAACTGAAAATTGGAAGATTTCGGTGAATTTTATGTTAATTATTGAAAGTATAATTGTAGTAAATCGCTTCCAATGTCGTATTTCAAGAAGTTGAAATTGAATTGGTTTGGAGTCCTTTTATATTACTGTCTTTCAGTATTTATTTAAATTTATATATAAAATGCTTCATGCACCGACATTTCGCATCAATTGTATCAATATGAATGTTATTTAACGGAAAAACTTTATAATTGAATTATTAAATGTTTAATATACTACATGCATGAATAAGTTTTCGTTGAATGGCGCTTATTTACAAGATGCCCTGCAAACATTTCCGCTGTCGATGAACTGTATTTTTTGGTCTATATATATACTTATAACTTATACGCTTGTAATAATTGGGTTTGATTTTAATTATTAATTTAAGTTGATGCGGCGTTTTAGGAGGAGTTGCGTCTCCTACAGGCGTTCAGACGTCTTCGTATCTACGTCTAAACGTTTTCATTAAATAAGAAAGAGGCTGGTACATTCGCTTCAACGTTGCGTCCTTTCTCTAAGGTTCTCTCCACGTTTTAATGAGTTGTTTTAACGGTATAAATGGAATACGTTATTACAGAAATCAGCGAAAGGGAAAAATCCCACTCGTAATTTAAATGAATGATACTTAAATATTCACTAATACCTACTTGAATATTGTTCAAAATGCATCATGATAACTCTCAATCCCAACATCCTTTGCGATAGGCAATACATAAAGTACGTATGTATTGCAACGGCATATTTCACAGGATACTTTTATCATTTCTGCCTTGGAGATAAGCAATACAACATGTCAATCAAGCCTATTCACATTTTAAAAATTTAACTCACTAATTTTTAAGGCTTATCGTTAGAAATTAAAATAATCTGATTTCTATAGCATCTAAATTGCTAGCTGTCGGCTAATGTCACTCCAAATATTTCCAAAAATATATTTCATTTTAATAAATTTCAATAGCAAAATCAAGCAAAGGATGTCCGTCGAGGGGAAAAAATCCGAAAATACAGGCACTTCATTCAAGGGGCTATAATTTTTTCATTAGATTTCCTCTTTCCAAATGTAGATTTGAGTTAAGAGGGGTTGAAATTTCTCTCTGCGCGCTCGTTACTTCCTCTTCTTCTCCATCTCTTTTTGCAACTCATATTTCTCATTAAATTCTAGCCTTTACATAATCACATTTTGCCAGAATATAACATCCAAAAGGGATGATATCATTACTGCTCTCAGTAGCACTAAAGCTCTGCTTCTTATTGAGAGCGTGAGTGGCTCCTCGAAGTTTTAAACAACATCTTTGATCTCAGAGTGGCCGCTGCATTTGAATAATATCATTTCTCTCCTTTTTTGCAATATTTACTCTTTTATTGATCCGGAGTCTCGTTTATTTCGAATACATTCATTATTATATTGGTCAAAGAAACAATAATTACTAAAAAATGATAAAGTAAGTGCATCTAATTATTTTTGACAAAGCACTGCTTGTAATACGAATATCTTCTACACTAATCGAATATGTATGCCGAAGCTTTTCCTGACATTTCTTTATTGCAAAAAGTTCAAATTATCATAGTATTTATATATCTAATAATGGAATTTTCTTACATATAAGTATGTAAGGGTAGTATTTCAAAGAAATAAAGACGCGGAAATAGTACCAGCATTTGCACGTAGCGGTAATTTTTCTAATAATTCCTTTTTTATTATTATAATTACTTGAAGTCTAAATTCATCAGCTCCCACACAATTTTACATACGCAACCAGAGCAAAATCAGGATTTTTATGGGAATGTATTAGTATCCATAGTATGATTATGAATATTTGTTCGTTAAATAATAAAATATAATATGTATGCACATGCGCACGTATTAAAAACATTTCCCAGCCAGGAAATAGTTTTTAGGTACAGTGACAAGAATTAAAATACTTGTATTAATATACTATCCACGGAATGGTTTATCATCGAGTGAATTATTATTCAAAATAGAAAAAGTATTTTTTTTTGTCCATGTGACTATTTAAAAAGCATAAAAGAGCATTTCTGATATCTGACTTGCGGTATAACTTGTACATTGAAAATGTACACGAAAGTACCCCGGATTTTCGAGAAGATATTTTAAACAAATAATTTGTGGACCACTCCAAAAAAGAACATTAATTTTCATGCCGTAGTAATGTAAGTGTAAATAAGAATTCTTAGCATTTAAATGTCGAGTTTAACTTAAAAATTGGTGTTTTAATCTGCAAAAATCATTTGGTATTGGGGTATACGAATTATGCATTATGAAATCTGCTAGCTAAGCTAAGCTCTTATAATACGCGGAAAGATTAAACGGTGTCGGTACATTGTCAAAGCAGAATAAAGCATTTATTTAATATTCTTACTAACCCATAAGTACAAAAACATTTCATAAAAAATTGAGTTCAATGTGTCCCCTTACCACTGATGCAAATATGTCATGAAATTATGGATTATGTTGAAATTGCAAAAGTAAACATCACTGAACAAAATCGATACCCTTGTCTGATTTGGGATCATTTATTACTTATAGTTAGCCTTCATAAGAACGAAAACTTTTTAATTGAATTTCATTGTTTTAATTATACTTACCATTGAATTATTTAATCATTTTCGATGGAAAAATATTTGAAATATATATCATGATATTGCTTTGGTAGATATATATGTGAATCTTCTTCCTTTTCTTTTTTTATAAATTCTCAAAGATGTTTGCTTTACAAAGAGTGAAATAGAATAAAAAGCCAGACACATCAACGATCTATATCGTACCAATAGAATTTATCGTGCATGTACCGTATACACCGGCGAACACCTAACAATCATGAAATTAATTCTAAGCCAAGTATACCTTTCTAGGTCTCTACTGTTAAATTTAATTTATAAAAAAACGTATTTATTTGAAAAATCTGTGGTCCTCAGGGGCCACGAGCCTTATTAAAATTATCATTTATTGAATAAGACATATAAAAGATAAATGTGTATTTTCAAGAAATAATTACATATTGATAGCAGTGTATGCTGCCCGTAGATAAATTAATTTTTGCATCGTAATTCCTTTGCTATCGTGTTACTTAATGAATGGGCAGGAATATTCAAAACTTCAAATCTCCGCCGGAACGCTAATGGCTCCTACGGGGATTTCTTGAACTACGACGTGGGGCGCCTGTCGTAAGCTTGCGCCACTCGGCCAACAGGTGAACTACGTGAAGCTTGTCACCATTGATTCGCTCCACGATTTTCGCATCGCCGTATCCCGTCGCGGCGGAGAGCGAAATTCTCAGTCATATGACCATCCGTAGCAATGCACAATGTTCCCGACTCCCTAACGCTATTTCGAATGCTTTCCCTGAGAGAAGGTTGGCTTAAACTCCTATCAAAAGACCTTTGGCAATCCGCTTGTGGTTTTTCCCCTGGCTAGGTGCAAATTCGTAATATTTTCTCATTGATATTTTAGACGTGAAGTCATCGGAAACGAAAATAGCGTGATTTCATTTCTAGAATTTTGTATATAATTTTATCGCCTTTTGTAGAAAAACCATTCATTTTTTGTATGTCATTCATGTATTGCATCAAGTCCATAGATTTTGGGCTCAAAAAGAAGACCCACGTTTTTTCGTTATGGGTATATAGCTTTAAAAATCTTTGTAACCATACTCCTTTATTAAGTTATTTCCGTACGCTAATAAGTGAGGAAATCAAGGGGAAATAAATTTTCCATGTTTTTGATATGAAAAGGGAAACAAGCCAACTTTACCGCACATAACACTCCGTGATTCTCGGCCACCATACGCTGGCCATACGTTGAATGAGACGACCAGTGATAAATGGTGAGAATTTCACCTGTTGCCTTGCCGCTGTAATGTATTCCACAAGTGCATTCGGAGCCGAAAGAGAATAATTGCTCACTGGAGACTCCCATGTCTGTGCATCTCATACGAAAGTCTACCATCTCACAGTTTACCTTTTAAGTATTCATTCTAAGAAATAAAATAAGGAAACCTCTATATTTGAATGGCTGTATAAATACAAAAAAATGGTTCCGCAAAGAAATTCCGTCGATCGAGAGTGGTGACAATTTACTCGTCATTGTAATCCATGTTAATTTCCCTTTTGCAATGACTGTCTTTCACTAAATATAGCATCGACGGATGAGATAATTATAATAATTTACACCGTATTTTTCTGCAAATAAATTCCATCTGTTGAGAGTGGTAACAGTTTTCTCGTCCTTGTAGTCCATGTCAATAATTTTCTCGTCCAGACAGTCCATGTTTCTCTTGCATAATATCTGTCTAACACGAAACATGGTATTGATGGATGAGGAAATTATAATAATTTGAACCGTGTTTTTTTTGCAAACAAATTCCATCGGCTGAGAGTGTTAACAGTTAACTCGTCCTCCATTCCACGTTAATTTCTCTAATGTATTAGCTGCCTTCCCCGAAATATAGCAGATCATAACTTGCACCGTGTTTTTAACACAACATAGATTTGAATTCTTTGGTATTGCTCTCTTTACAATGGATATTAAGTCTGGGGCCCCTGAATTCCGGATCTGATCGCAATGGCTTTCCCAAAATATAGCATTGATGGATGAGGAAATAATAATAATTTATAATTTTCACCATGTTTTTATTATAATTTGCACCGTGTTTTTATCACTACATAAAGGTTTGCTTATGCTCTCTTTACAATTGATATTAAGTCTGGTGCTCATGAACTCCGGATCTGACCGCATTGACCTGATTTTGTCGTTGACCCACACAATCGCTCCCTCACCGTCTCCTCACAAGGCATCGATCGATAAGACTACTCAGTTTAGTACTACTCCACTCTCCTCCAACGGGACAATTGTGACCTTGTCCACCCTGAAATGCATAAAATATCTAATCGATGATTGATGTGCCCACAGGTGAAGAGTTTTAGGGATCGTTGTTGTCCAGTAGGTAGAGTTCTTTGTCTCTGACCTTGGACTCCCTGGTAAAAATTCTCTAAGTACAGGGAGGCCCGGGAGGAGAAATTAGACTCTATTAACCTGAATGTGCGGTATCACACTCCTTTGGCTTTGTCTGAGGTGAGCTCTACCCTAACCTATCCAAATAAACCTCTGGGTCGAATCACTGAGTGAGAGAGTTGAACTACTGAGCCATGGGCGTACCCAGCGAGGAGAAGGAGTGGGCAGCTGCCCCCTAGAAGCAAAAATCGCAAATATCTTTAAGGAAAATAATATTTTTTTCAAGCAAATAATATGAAAACTAATGAAGAGGTGTTAAAGTTTCCTTAAAATGTTGATTTCTTTCACCTTTTCCATGATTACATCTTACCTACAACTTGAACAACCATGGCTTGCCCCCCTAGCTTTGTTCCTGGATACGCCCTTGTAATGAGCCTGAGAACTTATTCGACGTCGATCAGAAAATAAAAATAATTTCTCTATTCCCTCTACTCTATTTCTCATTTTGTGTTTCTATTTTTTCTCTTCATATAGGTACAAAAAATTTTCACACCATAATTTTTTTATTTATTTATGAACACTCATATCCGCGCAAGCGGCACAATTTAGCATTTAAAACGTCGGGTTTGTCTGTATATAGCATTGTGCGATTACGAACAGCTATAATCCAGATAGAGGCAATGTACCCAGGCAGGCGTCGAACCCGCGACCTTCGATTTGGTGGGCGAAGACTTAAAGCCGCCGCCTTCTTCATTTTGTGTTATTAATCGAAACACTTAGGTTTGTTCATTTTTTCTCAGTGATTCTAACCAAAGATCTGTTTTAATAGGTTAGAGTAGAGCTCAATCCATACTAATCCTGAGGGGTATGAAAATTACACTATCAGGTTGATGGATCCAGTTCTTTTCCCTGAGCCAAATCGCACTTCGATGATCTCATTTTGTTTCGGGGATACCCGAATACTCCATGTTTTTCTCCGGATTTAAAACTAGGACTCTTCGATCAACTAGCTATACCTAAGCAGTAAAGCCTCTGAGCTACCGCTCTCAGCAAGCAAGCAATATCATTATTATTATTGTTTTTTAAATATTTTCACAGCATTTTTGCTGGTTTTAGGCGAGGCACGGGTATCACCAAGTACTCTCGTCTCTTTACTCTGTGCTGAAAAATTTTCTGACAATCCGGCAAGTATTTAAAATTGCTGCTTTTTGTATCGTAATAAACAAGTTTTTCGGCAATCCAATAGTTTGAAGACCTTGATGGAGTGAATGAGGCACTACTCCTGTGGCGGAGATAATGATAGGTATTATGTGTACTTTATCTGATTTCCACAATCTCTTAATTTCATTTTTAAGTTCTTCATACTTTTCCATTTTGCTGGTGTAGGATGTAGTGATATTATGCGAATTAGGTATGGCAATGCCTATCAATTATTATTATTGTATTTTGGTTTTAAATCAAGAAAAAATAGTATTTGCCAAAGAAAATTAGTTCAATTTCGGAATTCATTATATTTCTGATATGTACATAAAAATTCATGAAATACTTATTCTTTTAATTTCCATAATATTACTAAAAACAATAAAATACGTAACAAAAAGATAGCGCATAAAATTTAGAAATTATGGTCATGCTGATCCTCATTAGATTTGTCGGCAGGTTATTTTTATTATTAATTATATTATTATTATTACTATCAATATTAATATTCTTATTATTTTTGTTATTGTTATATTATTTTTACTTTTATTTTTATTTGTCTTACTTTTCAGGAGCCTCCCACCTTGTAAATCACGTATTCTTATTCGGAATAATGAAATAGGTATTTTCGTACAGCATGCGACCACTCCTTGGCCAACTGAACTAAAGGGAAATTAAATTTAATTAAATGTATAGGACCACCGTTTTTTACTGGTTATCAAAATGATGAGTACACCTAGAATGTAATAATGTGTAGCAGTTGGAACAAAATTAGCCCTAAATTTGAATTAGGGAACGCCATCATACTATTGATTTCATGAGAAAATTTGTCGGATTTTTAATGAGAATTACAAATATTCCAGATGGAAAAAATTATCTGAAATAGCATCACTTGCAACGGCTGAATATATTGGGAGAGAAATGTATATTTTGAAATAAATTTAGGATTCCTGGGAAAAGATAACTCATGCATAATCTTTTAACGCTGACTGCTATTTTATTACGAGAGGAAAGCCTTGCCCTCTTCGTCATTCTTCTCAAATATTCAATTTTTGTCGTTTTTGTGTCTCTCCGCGTCATTTTCTACCTGAAAACGTTTCTGATAGCTAATTTTTACCCCAGAATCTTTTCTCAGCATGTTCCATTAATTTGTTATATATTCCTAGAATTGAAACCTTTTTATAAAATTTATTACTTAGAAATAATAGCAACGGCTATTCAGCGAAATTACCTTTAGTAAAGGTGGAAGGATATGTTATAAACGCCAAGACGTGGAATATCGTTAAATTTTTGCCCCATTTTCCTTGGTGGCCGTGGAATTCGCCATTCGAGTTCCGTCTTTTTACTCTGCCTATTGTAACACTTCCGTCCATTAAGTTTCATGGTGCGAGCTTTACAAAATTTACGATCGAAAGAGGCTGAAAGCGATACATTGCTGAAATTAAGACGGGGAATAGAGTGCCCGCAGTTCCTCACGTTGGGGCTGCTCATCGGTGGCTGCCGTCTCGTGTTACCCCCAGAGTGCGCTGATGACGCGGATGGGAGAGTCACTTGGTTTTGGGCTTATGCTGGTCGTACACTGGAAGCCCACACTGCAGGCGCCAACTCGCGCGGAACTTCAGGCGTACTCACACTCGCGCTACACTTCCTGTTTGGGTCGGATCTGTCGCTCGTATAAACGCCTGAACTGAGACCTGCTTTGTCTACATTTTTCCCTTCACTATTCAAAATATAACGGAAAGTGCCTTGCGTCATCCGATAGCCGTTAAAAACGTTGATGGTTCATATTCCAAATCCATATGCAAATGGTTGTAATTGCCATCGTCCTCCTCTTCTGTTAAATTGGGTTATCCAACAAGATATTTTCTTACAAGCTAGCATCCGACGTCTTGCGAGGTAAGTACTGTCAAGCATTACTGGAAATCCATATTTTATGATAACGTTGTTTTTCAAACATAGCCAAACTCACGTATATCTGTGGTGAATACACACGTCCACAGTCAGCGCAAGTTCGCTTGCGATGGACGAGCCCTACGCTTGTAGCTGCTCATCTTGTTGCCGCTTCTTGCCTCTCTAGAGTCGCGTGAGCGCAAAGCCGCCTGAATACTTTTCCAGTGTACGACCAGCCTTAATCATCATAAGTCAACAATACTACGAGGGTCGCTCAATAAGTAATGCCCCACATTTTTTTGAAAAGCCATTGATATACATAGATCAATGTATCAATATCAATGGTAATTATGGTTTCAAACTCCAGAGATAGCTTATTTTTTTGCTCCATGTCGCGAATTTAATTTCATGTCATATGAAATTAAATTCGCGACATGGAGCAAAAAAATAAGCTATCTCTGGAGTTTGAAACCATAATTACCATTGATATTGATACATTGATCTATGTATATCAATGGCTTTTCAAAAAAATGTGGGGCATTACTTATTGAGCGACCCTCGTAGTATTGTTGACTTATGATGATTAAGGCTGGTCGTACACTGGAAAAGTATTCAGGCGGCTTTGCGCTCACGCGACTCTAGAGAGGCAAGAAGCGGCAACAAGATGAGCAGCTACAAGCGTAGGGCTCGTCCATCGCAAGCGAACTTGCGCTGACTGTGGACGTGTGTATTCACCACAGATATACGTGAGTTTGGCTATGTTTGAAAAACAACGTTATCATAAAATATGGATTTCCAGTAATGCTTGACAGTACTTACCTCGCAAGACGTCGGATGCTAGCTTGTAAGAAAATATCTTGTTGGATAACCCAATTTAACAGAAGAGGAGGACGATGGCAATTACAACCATTTGCATATGGATTTGGAATATGAACCATCAACGTTTTTAACGGCTATCGGATGACGCAAGGCACTTTCCGTTATATTTTGAATAGTGAAGGGAAAAATGTAGACAAAGCAGGTCTCAGAGAATAAGTAAAATGGTTAAGTAGGGCAAAATCGGGAAAAACTATTTGGAAGAAATAGCTTCGAACACTTTATCCGCTTGGAAGGAAAACCTGTTGCTTTATTTGGAACCCACGATTTATTATCAACCAGCATTATCCCTGCAGAGGAGTACACGTACTGACTGACTTTAATTCGTTCGAAACATAAATACCTACATGTTCGGAATGTGAGATTTTAGTTAAGGTATCTTCAATATGCTATGAAACCCACTTCCGACCAATGACTGACCGATTCGTTCAACTTTTTGGGGTGAACGACGCGAGATACGACAAGAAGTCATATAATCGACCACCTCGGAAATCGTCTGAAACATAGAAAATGTTGCCTAATCGCTAAATTTTCTATTTATTACAGCGTTACCAAATGTCTTTTTGCCTCTACTTTCAGGAGGCATTTGGGGGTAAAAAAAATGGTGGTTCTGAGGAATTTAAGCGTCGCGGAAAAACTTGTCAAAGGCACCAAAGGCATTGTGTCAGCAATTAGTTCACACCTTTTAACAGTATGAAAGACACTTTTTGGTATTCCTAGGACTCAAGTAAAGCAGGTTAGGTATTGCCGAAAACTGAGTGACCGGAAAAGGCTGGCGAAAACGATTACGATATCATATAATTTTTTCTTTCTACTCTGTTAAACTGTTCAAGTAAAAGTATCTTCTATATTGAATAAATTCAAGAGAGAAAATGAAGAAACGCTATGGAATTTTTAAGAAATAAAATAATTATTAATAACATTTTGGAGTAACGGGAATTAATTCCACAAATGTTTGCCGACGTTTTCTTTTATCTTCATAAGGGCTATATAATGAAGGTACAGACGGCTTTTGCAATGTTTTTTTAAGAATAATAATATAATTATAAAAAGAATTCAATTATACTAATAAAATAGAAGGGACAAAAAATTTGACAATTTTTCTCTCTTCTTTTTCTTTTGTTTACAATTGCACTTTTTCCATATTTTTATTTGAACACTGTAACAAAATTGTAAAAATCGTTCATTTCTTCATGCATTAATTTATTGCGACCATTATTCATTGCCCTGATGAAGATCTAAGAAAATATCGAAACGTCGGCAAACATTTGTGAATTTCATTCCCAGACCTATACTCCAATGCGTCATTAATTTTGATTAAAATTGAGGTTAAGAAAAAGAAATTGATTTAATAATTTTAGGAAAACATTTCGCTTTGTAGTATTTTTTAATTAGATATATATCTTGGCAACATCCGATAAAGTTCCCGAGGGGAAAATTTCAACCCTAACAGGTTCCCTTTTGCTGTTAAGCCCAGAGATTCCGTGGTTATTGTGGCAAGGTGAGCTCAAATCCTGTAAATTAGATGCCCTCCCGGGTCGTAAACTACATGGTAACTCTGGTGGTGGTCAGTGCCCCAAAAGGGATCTTATAAGCTCCGCACAAATGATCCTCGAGAAGGCCTCCCTAATGCTCTTTGAAAGCAACAAGGTAACCTCTAATTCCTCTCAGCGCTTTCTCATGCACGGGCTACATCTTGTGCTACACACCCTCGCGGTATCGGTTTCATGAGGACGGCCAAACGAAAACATGTAATTGGACAGATATTACGATGATGTAGGCCGGCGATTTCATGAGCTTGATGAAAACTCTTGTTCTCTTTGCGTATTCATGTGAGTTGAATATTGAGCTATGGGTAAAAAGAAACCTTTACATGCACATAAACGAGCATATTTTATCAGTGCTTCTACTCTGATGTTGGTTTGGATAGGTGATTAGGGAAAATAAATATAATTAATAATACACATATATAACACATGAATATAAGAGCCTTGAAAAGATAATGAGTTAACAAATGGAAGAAGCCAAATTATAAAATCTAATTGATAAAATTCTCATTTTAAACCAAGTTGACACTGCTGGGAGAACAATAGTTTTTAAAAATCAAGTTCAAAATTAGCATCCAATTGAAACATAAATATTGTTATACCACCAAGTACTAATAAATAAAGAGAAAAATCAGTATTTATAATTAAAGTATCACAAATAATTACGATATAAACCCCAGCAGTAACCGGAGTAGAATTAAACTAGAATGAACTTAAGAGGGTACAGGAATAGGAGCGCCTATTGTCGCTGGTAATCAAGAAAAAAAGGGATTCTAGACTTTTAGCTATGGTAGCAACCATTATTGAAAGCAATTATCTTTGCTTCTAAAAATTAAAAAAAATCAGCATTAATCATCATCGCTTTAGCATCTGACATTTTCAGAGCAGAAGAGTTAGGGTTTAGGGTTTTTATTTTGGAGGCCGCAAAGCTAGTTACGGGTTTGCAGGAAGAGTAAATTTGTATTTGAAGTATGGAGAAAATTACAGTAATGCCTCATTTTTAGCACTAATGTAATGGCATAGATATCTTTTAACTTTTTATCGTAGACGTAAGCACCACTTGCTTTCGGTTGAACACGATTCAGATTCTGCGGTAAAAAAGAAATAAATGAACCTGAAAGGTGAAGCACAAATATTGGTTTTATCTAAGTATAATATGCAGATTATTATTAAGTATTCTACCGATTAAGGTAGGTTTGAAACAATAAAGAAGGATTCTGGGATCCTCCCTCTCTGTCAACCACTTCCCTCTTCAACTCACAATACGGTCTACTCTCTTTCATTACGTCTAAAAATCCTATTCTCTTCCTTCCTCTCCTTCGATTGCCCAGCATTCTACCCTCTAGCAATGTTTTTATCATCCCCTCCCAGCTAAGCACTCTCTCCACCTTTACCTTCAGTCTCCTCCGCATCTCATCTGGAATCTATCTCTCCTCGCCCACCATTTCTTGCACTTCCTCGTTCCTCTTTGTCTACGCCCACTTCGCCTTTTTCAATTATTCTCCAGACCCACATCTCGAACTCTTCCAGTATTTTCTCGTCCTCCATCCTTGATTGTCCATGTTTCCGCTCCGCCACCCTCCAGATCAGACACTTTATTAACCTTTTCTTCAAACTCATACAAAAATATCCTCTCACAGACATAATGAATTAATTTACTTAAATGTGTTCGATAGTTGGTGTTTACAAAATTAGCAACAATAATTTGTCTACCCACTTTCCGTGGCTCATTCTAGGTTCTACTTAGACTAATTCGAACCGAACTTCGAAGTGTGAGTCATAGATTACGCTATGAAAATGAAAAAGCGGGAGCAATTTCCACAATTTTAAAATTTATTAATACTACCCGTTTCGCTTTTCAGCATCATCAGGTGCAAAAATATCAAGTGCGCTACGCTTAAATAGGAAAGGCAGGATGGGGGTGGTACGACGGGAAGGCGGGGAAAGGGGATAGGAGAGAGGGTGTACAGTCACGGAGCTTGGGAAAACCGAGGAAATTGCTCCTGCTTTTTCATTTTCATTATATCACGTTTCCACTCCATCTCTCCTGAAGCCTCTGACTACATAGATTACGCATTGAATTTATCGAAAATAAACGACGTAGCCTCCAAGGATCGATAAATTTCCCTTCGTTTCCTCCAAGGACTTCATTTTTAAAATATCCCCACAGCTAATTATAATCTCTCACCCCCGTGGCTCGAATGTCACCGCCTCCGTAGCTTATCAGCCCCTACGTTCTCTCCCCCAAATCGTAAGCTGCCTGTCCAACCCTCCGCCTCTTCCCTGGACCTGCCAATCGACTTCTCTTCCCCCGTACTGTGCGTCGAACCCTCAGCGAACTCAAAATAAGCCTCATTAAGTCACCGCTAGGGGTCCTCTCTTCACTCTCTCCGCCTTCGCCTGTTTCCTTGCTTACGCTCCCATCCATTGCTCCTTTGGTCGAAGCAGCCAATCAAAACATGTCCTCTATCATTTTCTCTTCAATTCCTGATGCATCAATCCTCCTGTTTGATTGTCCGCACTGTTTATTCGAGAGCAGGTATTTGTGTATCCTGGCAGGTTCTCGAGTACCCGCACCAAAGATACGACATGAAGGAGGCCCAATCCCGTACATTAATTAAAACAAGGATCTTCAACCCGCGGCCCGCAGGCTAATTTCTTGCAGCCGCTAAAAGGCTATAGAAAATATTGTATCGCGAAACACAATATAACATATAATATCGACACACTGGTCAAAAATTGATTGAAAGTTTTAACCAATGATGATTAAAGCACTTTGAAATTATGTTTTTTTATTTTATTGATGTGGTGGTAAAGTGATGTGGAGAATTGTGTCCCTCCGGACGATGTAAAATCGATTTTTGGCCCTTGCATAAAAAAATGTTGAAGACCCCTGCTTTAGAAGATTTATGTATGTTGTTACTTCAGGCGTTATTACATCGCATTTCAAGAATAAACGTTGATTAATTATCGAGAATAGATGAAGTGCTGAGCGATCCATTAATTCCCAATGGTTGCTATTAAGCCTTTTCCGCTCACCGTGGTCATTTGGCTATATCCTACCATTCTGGGAAATCGAGGCTCTTAAATATAACCCATCACATTCCTTTTTGCTGTTTAATTGCCATAAATATGCTGTTTAAGCGTGCAATAACTTAGCCCCTTGCCCTGAAATGACGTGTCTAGCTCGTCATGAACTTTCGATGCAATTCGAGCAATGGCATCATCAGATTTTTTAAATTTTAATGTCTGATACTTGGGGGAACAGTATGAATATTTTAAAAATTTAACAGAGTTAAAACATCCACAATTTTATTTTAAAAAGTCATATTCCTTTAAAAATGACACGTTAGAAGTAATAAAATGATTTTATACGAGTAGCAGTAGTTCTGTTCTCGATGTATTTAACTAGATACTTTACAATTTGAAATAATAATAACTTTTCATTTCACTATTCTACGTTGATTACAAACTACAAAATAAGAGTTCATTACCAAACATTATATTTCAAAAAAGCAAGGGAAAAAATAAATAGAGGTTAGGAGCACGATGTTCAGAAATTAATTGAAGTGGAAGGGGTTAATCTACTGATTAGTTAATTTTTGAAGCCGTACGAAATAAGCCCACTGGCTGAAAGAGACGGGTGCGGAACGGAAATTCAATATATCGCCCACTTTTTGTAAATCGATTGCAAGTATGTATGTATATGGCCGATCGAAGAGAACGGGCAAAAATTGACAGTTAAAAAACACAGAAACACACAAAAAAGAGACGCGCACAAAAACTAGCAGACGTTTCAACGGGTTGACCCGCTATCTTCGGTGCCGATGGTGCCGATTTTTAAGTTAAAAACCCCGACTTAAAAGGTCAGGGCAAACCGGAAGCCCCTCCCCATCCCAAGTAACAACAGCATGTTGGTTGCGGCGATAATTCCTGTTCCAAGCCATTGTGAAGCGATTACGATTAAAATCCCAAATAGAATTACGCCTAAGATCAAAATATATGCTATAGCGAAGAGTTTCCAATCTTCGATTCAATATAACAAAAGCAGCTACAATTTTGGGAATATGCAATGGAAAATCATTATGAATAAAAATTGCAGGTAATACAATGTCTGTAGGTATAACATTACAATAAGTAAATATAATAACTTCTCTTATTCTCTGGGCTCAAAAATCACTACAGAATAAACTAAACAATATAAATCTTGGCCATTCTTCAAACTCGCATTTCATCCATTGTTAATCTTCCTGTTTTTGAAGAGGAGTCATAAAAGTGTTCATTTGGCGGAGTTTTTCTAGATTCATAAGCTCAGTAGAGATGCGTCGCTAAAGTTTGCCTCTAAGCCAAGGGGGGAGGTGTTTCAGGGCAAGCATATTCTTGTATGTATGTGTATGTTTTCGGTGGTATACGAAGAAAAAAAATTGTGGAGGTTCTAAGAGATATTGTACTTTAGGTCTGATATACGCAGACAAGTGGCTATCAGGCATTCATCAATTATTTTTATGCATTGTTTGTTAAACTGGTTGAAATAAAACTTCCATAGGAGTGTCTCCTTAAATATATCCCTCTTTTAAAATTTCCCCACTTAATCCGCTACTGGAGATGAACTCCATTTTTTTTCAAGATGTTACCATGGTTAGCCATTAAAAATGTTATCTCTCTCTCTCTCATTTCCGCTGAAATTATCTAACTTGGAAGAGTGGCACATTTGTACCGCTGAGGGCGAAAAATAAAACACGTGCTCGCATTTCATCCATTGCTAATGTTCCTGTTTTTAAAGAGGAGTCATAAAAGTGTTCATTTGGCGGAGTTTTTCCAGATTCATAAGCTCAGTAGAGATGCGTCGCTAAAGTTTGTCGCGAAGGCAAGGGGGGAGGTGTTTCGGTAGTGTTGGTTCTGGAGGTGTGAAGCGTTCTGAAGAGCAAGCAGAGTGAAACACGTGCCAAGTTGAGAGACAAGGGAGATTTCCCTCCACCGCGAAACGTATTGTTTCACAGTGAAAAACCTTGCCAAAACATCGCAAAAACCTTGGCCTTGCACTTCTCTTCACACTTTCTCTTCCGTCCAAATGACGCTTTGTCCTCTGGTATTCGTTGGAAGTTGGAGGCTTCGTTTCTGCATCGTTGGCATTTTTGTTGTTTGCCGAGTTAAATACTTCTTCGCTGGCATGGCAGCTTTTCAGTTTCTTCAAACAGCACTAATGAGCATTGGCATTTACTTAGGTACGTATATCTTGCAATTTATTCTAGCTTGCGTACTGCTCAATATATTGAAGTAACAGTCTCGGCGTCTTAGTTGAAACTTGGATACATCAAAATAGAAATACCCTTTCACATGTTGCAACTAGCTGTGTGGTCATACTTGTTTCCATTCGTCAAACCTGCAATTAGTCTTCAAACCAGTTGTGCTTACAACTGTAAATCGTGGAATTGCTAAGAGCATCAGAGAAAGAGATGACTTTCTAATGCCTCGGATGATCATTAAGCACTCTCTTATTTGCTGTGTTATTACCTACTGTTGTTAATTTTGATAAATGGGAGTCATCTCAATGGTTCATGAAAAGTTCTACTACTTAAAGAGTCAGTGTACATGATGCTGACGCAGTAGCATTGGAACGTGTGGTACTCAATTTAAAGTTTAAAAAGACATCGCAAACTCTATTCTTTATTAATCCTTGTAAAATATCTTATTTTAGTAGCTATAAAAACATTAAAAAGGTTGTTAATTTGTTCATTAGTAGCACTGCATTCACTAAAATTCATTTAACACATTCATTACGCAGTCGGCAGTACGCGTCCATATTGTATTTTCATTTCGTATCCGTCTCTTTCCGTGAGTGGACTAATTTCGACCAGCTTCAAAAAATTTATATGTGATTTAAATTATTGTAAGCTTCTAATGATAGCAAAATGGAGTGCAAGTTTTCTTCAAGATCTTATGCTCAGAATGGTAGGATGTAGCCCTATGGCTTCGGAGGGTGGAAATGGTTCATGATAACTGGCGGTGTTATCGTCCGTCATATCTATAATATCTTCCAATTATCTACAAAATATAAATGGAATATTACGTATTTTGTGACGACCTCACGACTAGATACGAGAAATTTTTATTTTTGACAATCGTAAACAGAAAAAAGCTATTAATTTTTAAATTCTCTTGTCTTAAAATATCAGCAAACGTATCATCCAACGTCAAAGTGGGTATTTTCTCCGACGGGAATATGAAGTACGGGAACGAAGCATATTTTTTTATATATTTTTTAACGGGTTACACAAAAATGAAAGACTCGGCTTTTGAAATACGTACTTTAACGTAGCCGTTGAAATGAGTGGCATTTCATTTCCACGACGCTTTTTTCCCCAGGTCTACATTTTGGGGAAATCTAGGCTAATTATTCTTCCTTTTATTCTGATTAAAAATTTAAATGAGGAAATCACGTGTCGGATCCATGTAAAATGATTCCAGAAATTATTTTTCCTTTTCCTCCTGAAAAAGAAGAAATTTTCGGACATGCCGAAATTCCTAATCTTGAATAATGTCTTCCTGTTTTTGTTCCATTCTTGCTGGATAATTTCAACCAGCGAGGATAACAAAAAATATTCAATTAAATTCATTCACTTCCCTGTCATATTTTTTCATATTTAAATTTATCATGTTGCCTTCACTGTGTGGTTTGCGGCAGAAATTACCTGCTCCAGATTGCACTTTTAGCAATATTCTATTTTTTGTATAAATTTAGTGCTGGCTTGGCAGGAGAGTATATTTTATTTATAACTAGATGACCCGGTGACTATCGTATCACCTTTGTATCTATCTATGTATACATGAATCAATTGCAGATAGTTCTGCTCGCTAAAACTCAAAAACGGCATAACTGATTTGGCAAATTTTGGTTATAAAATATCTGTGGAAGTCCAAATATTTCATATAGTTCCCTCTTTCAACCACGTTTATCTAACCATCGAGTAAAAGATAATTATATGAACAAGTAAGTACTTACCTGCAATGTTTTTATCGGTCTTTTTATACCGTTTGTTGTCTATAACTATTAAATGCGGCTTTTATTTAAAGCTTCCTTACAATTCAAATAAATTTAATATCTTCATCAACATTAAATACAACACAGTTACAATGGAGTTCATCAATTTAATGCCTTCTGATAAACAACATTTTTTCATTTTTTCGTTGCTTAAATATACAAAGAGACCGAAGTCATGTCATATTTTTTTTAATTTTGGCCAAAATGTGTTAAGAATCATTTCCCATCCTAGAAACTAATGATCGCAATGGATCTGGAGGGGACACCGATTGTGCCAATATTACTTTGCCATCAGCACATCATAATGCAGAAGATTCACCGCTGTATCTTAACGCCTTACAATACTGACAAATGATATTAATTTCCCCATCTGCTACTGATTCATTTGCACAATAATCTACAACCCCGATCGTAGTAAAACCTACCTGTTCCAGGATCACAGGAGCACTGCGTCTTAGTAGATTAATTTAATTGTGTTGTGCTCGCTGTTGTTGTGTTTAATGTTTATGAACTCGTTGCAAACTAAGCCTATCCGCTTCATTTTCAGACACTATAACGCAATACTGCCACACCAATACGACTTTTATTATTATCTGTCTATCGCTGGTCATCCGTACGTTTAGAACGCAAGGTAGCTCGCCGCACATTTGGCTGAATTCAGCGACCTAAGTTTGGTCGCCATCTCCTTTGCCTTGTAAATAATCGATGAAAACAAAATTCTCGCGCACTAAGCGGTAAATTGCGTCCCTACGTTTAATTAATTAAGCGATTGACTGGCTTAACATAAGCAATAAACGGTCAATAACGAAATTAGCCTAAGTTAGTGAAAAATGTTTTCGCACTTTAAATTTGTGAATAAATAATGAAAGATTTAACCTTTTTGTGATGTACCACCAGTGGCAGAGTTATTGCTCTAGGTTTAATTATTGGCTAATGCAATGTTAATAATATCATTAAGCAGGAAAAAAACATTTTTTATTATTTATCTAAAAGGGAATGGTATTAAGTATGCATTAAGGAGGAAGAAGATAATAGAACTTGGATCGAAACAACTTAATAGAGTTTATATATCATAAAAGCGTAACTTGGCTTACTGCCATTGAGAAAAATAATTATAATTTCACCATCCGCACAGCACTAATTTTAAATTATTTTGATAAATTTTCAGGCTACTGATTAGAATGCGAAAAAAATTGTCTTTTTTTCGGGATCACGGTTGACCTATAGGGTACAGAATAAAAGTAAGTAAGGTATTGTAATGTATATGAAAGTAAAATTCACGGTGCACTTGCGTAGAGGTTAATGTCGAAAGGAGTTGAGGAGAGGGTATGAGCTGCTTCGGCGGACCAGCAATAATAATAACATAATAAAGATATTTATTTATTTTACTGCCCAAAAATTACACCTGGATATATAGATAAACAGTGAAATTAGGCACCTCAGAAGATATAATCTTTGGTAGGGGCTGCCATACAATGAAAATAAGGAAATAGTTGGCAGTATATATTACAAAATACTTTTATACAAAACAAGTTCATCTATGATTCATTATAATAACATGCATTCTTATGTAAAGAATAAAATTAATAAAAATGATATGAAAAAAACCATAACAAAATACAATAGGAATAAAAATAGGAAACTATTATTAATAAAAAGTTATAATCAAATTAAATGTAGGAAAATAAAAGATTGCTAGTTATTAACATAATCCGTAAAACTCTTGTTGAGGAAAATCAAGTGATTTTCTCAAAGAGAAATTCGAAATTAACAAATAATAACCAACATCCCATTTTTTCATTCTGATTTCTGGGAAATTTCACCACAAAGCTAGTGAAGAGATCCCAAGGCGTGCGATAGCTGCTAAAGCTTTTTATATTTAGTATCTTAATGAGCAAAATAGTAGTTTAGTCAGAATAAATCCTTAAATATGCATTCATACGCCAAAATTTACATTTATTTCGCCGTTAGCTATTGTTACGCTTCATTATGGGAACTATTTCCGCATAAAGAAAAGTTGAGGCATTTAAAGAGGGATAAAATGTTAAATAGTAGTAAGCTTACCGCAAATTCGGCTATCAAAAGGCAAAATGTGAAGTGATGCCATACGGGGCCAGGAAATTTTGGTGGCGTGCTTTCGAAATTTGTTGGTCATTTTCTACCATCGTAAAACCACATAATTCTTTAGGTAAACTTTAAACTTCGTCAAAATAATATTAAACGCTATATTCATCATAGGTTATCGGTAAAACGAGCTTAGTTGCAGTTATTTATTCTCGATAGATATTTATAGAGTCTTGCAATTTAGCCTGAATTTTTACAAAATGTTACATTTCAGGGCTCGGGCTGCAGTGGTTAACAATATCCGATTCTTAAAAAATTCGGATATAAGACCCTGATAAAGATGACAACATTTCCGCACAGGGCAAATTTGATCCTGAAAAAAAGTCATTTTTCGGCCCGCCCTACTAATGATAGATTGCATTTTCCTGTACTGGTTGAATATCAAGGTGAACTGTGAATGACCAATTCTATAGCTTCTGGTTTTAATCGCGATAGACCTGAAAAGGCTCAAATTTTCTACATGAAAAATCTTCAACTTGGTTTCCTAAAAATAAAACTGGGTTTTAAAGAGTTGTGCGGATATTTTTCTGGTAGTAATCATCGAGAGCTGATAATGACGATGGCGTGATTGATGGAAAATCGTAATCAGAGTGGGCGGGATGGAGCAAAGACGCGATTGGTAGAAGCAGGGATGGGAAAGGCATAAAGAGATACGTGAGCGCAAACTCAGTGATAACCGCGCACATTATTTCTTTTCCGCAATCCCACCTTTTCTCTCCACTCGGAACTCTCTCGGGATTGGACCTACTGCCGGTGCGTGCCCTGTGTTTCTTCACACTCTCAACGGCCCTAAATTCTCACCTATCACCTTTTCTTCTGCAATACCTTATATAAAAAGATCATTGCTCTATTGCTAGTTCGGTAAGCGTACAAGCAGTGACATAGTATCCATGATTTTATATCAATATTATTTATTGATTGATTGAGTAACATTCGTCTAATATAGTTACAGTAGTATAGTTCTCTATTCATGCCTGTTCAGCTTAAATTTGATATTCAGCCATTACTAATTTTTTTTAATCTTACAGATGGTAAGACATAGTGTAATATAATGTTTTTCTAAAATATAGAAACTAATTTAAGTCTGTTGCGTAAACTTGCTCAGGGAACATGCAAGTTAACGCAACAGACTTGGACCTAAAGATATTTTCTCTAACGGTTAAAAAAAGAAATAGGCCAAAGAAATGAGTTGACAAATTTTGATATTATTAACTGATTTATAAAACCAATATTTATAAAATATCCGAAGTTAATTTCTAATAATTAGAGAAATCATTGAGCATTGAGCATTGAGTTGATGAGTGAAATGCGATCAACAACTTCCAATATTTTGCAGTATAATGTTGGTAATTGATAGAAATAGTATTGAAAAGTTATAAATTTTACAGACCACATCATTATGCACGTAAATTTCGGTTAACACCCCTAATCATACCTTATTTCTCTGTGAAACTCGGATCACTTTGTCCGTCAGTGACGCGAGTGGCGACTTTTGTAAACCCATTAACCCTTTCTAACCCAGAGTTCCTTCTGGGAGAAGTTTTTATTTTTTTCTTCTTCTTTTAAATTTTCTTTACTTTTTAATTAAAAAATTTAGAAATCTTCTACTCAATCGTAATTATTTTAGCAGCTACACATTTTGCCATTAAACTTTAAAGTACAAAAGAACACGTACTTCAAATATTTCCTTAAAAGAGGAGAAAATGTATACATTTTTTATGTTACTTCGAAGCTACACTGGGCTATAATCGGTGACGTCATGGCAAAATTAGCAGTGCCGGAACGCACTTTCCCTAACTTTTGTAAAGTGAATTATTACTCTGTGTGTTTTTATTATGTTAGTTTTATCTCCATGTTTTAAATGCATATGCCTTTGTTTGATCAATATTTTAATTCTGTATTTGATAAGTTTTTGCTCACGATTAATATTGCTAATTGGCTATTATGTTTTTTTTCTTAACCAGTGCCGGAACTGCGTTTCGGAACGTTCCGGCACCATGACACCACTGCTTATAATAGTTTAAAATTCGCGGTGGGTGACCACACATTTTGAGGGCAATTTGAGGATCCTTTTTAATATCCGCGACCATACTATACCGTGACAATTTTCCCCGCCATTGAAAAGCACATCATAAAAATGACCAATGGGTTTTGCGTGAAAAACTGGTCGTGTGATTCGGGCTTAACCTTTCCATCTCTCCCGAATGCCCTTATTTGAACCCTTCCTCTCTCCTTTTGCGAACTCCACCCTGGAGACTACCCCATTCCGCATCACACCCAAATCCCTTCCAACTTCCTCCATTTCCCCATCATTCTCTCCTCCCCAAACCTCACCCCACTCCTTCCCCGCTTTTCCCCTCTCAATCCCCGCCAAAACCCGATCCATATTGCCGGTCTTTTTCTGATCCCTTTGTCTCGCACCAAACTCGCATCAAATCTCGCGATCCCTCACATCTCATCCCGGGGGTTCCTTTAACAGCGCGCTCCGCCGTCTGATGCCCCAATCTCTTTGCGATATAAGGCTCCTTTGACGGTCGCGCATGTAAATTATGTTTTTGGGCGGAGATAGCAAGATCATTTTAGGGTCAGGTTAAGTTATTTTCAATAAACACACGCGATGTTATTTTATCTTTTGATTACTATCCACACTTGTGTTGACTTAAAAATTGTGTAGGTTAAATTAGGTATTTACACTCTGCGTATCGTAATGTTAGCTTCCATCCTATGGTAATTCCATACATTGCAAGGCGAAACACATTTTTTATATGTGAAAGTCTTTTTTAATAGCGCAATCGTCATAACAAAAAAATTGTTATTTCTACACTTTTACATAAAACGCTTTAATATGTGACTCTAATGTTATAGCGCTGAAACTATTGTTTGTAGTGGAGTTATATTAGTGTGGAATAATCTCTGTTGTTATAATGCTGACTTCTTTTCATTCTCGCAAACAAATACTATTCTCTTCCAATGTTATAAACAGTATTTTCAAGTTATTAGCCCTCCTTGTAAGGAACGAACTGGTTTCGATTAGTAGATTCTTCAAAGGCATTTGTAATTCAATTAAAAATCGAGAATTTGGATATTTTTGAAAACTGAATAAACAAAGCTTTCAACTGATGTGCAATGAGGTCTGATTGTGTGAATTTGAAGAAACAAAGGTAATTATTTCTTTAACTTTTAACTTGAATGACGCCAAACACTCAACTTGCAATTATTTAAAAAGATTAATATTATGCTATAATTATTCTATAAAAATATCAATAAGGAAAATTAGTGGCATCACTCCAAGAAATTTGCTACTATCCCACTGCCCTATCAGAAAATCATAGGAAACAGCACTGTGTAATGGCGCGCACACCATGGCGAGCCTGTGGAAGAGATGCTTTCAATTTTGACACATCTATCATTCAGAAATATATGAGATCTTTTCACTGTGTGGTTTAACTTCGGTGAGTTTCGAAAATAACTTTTCAAAAAATGTTTCAGATAGTAATTGAAAGGTTAAAACAGAAAAATCCAAAACAATCGGTATTTTTGACAACACTTCCGTTTTCACAGATATTTGTACCCCATTGGAGCCAATTTTTTATTTTTAAGTTTACAGCTCTGATGACCGTGGTAAATACTATTCGATTGAAGAAATATTTTCTTAAGATATCTTAAATAAGCACAGGCACATTAAGTTTCCCACTGTTATTTTTCCAGTTAAAGAGAGGGAGAAGTTGAAAAAAGACTACAGATGAGCGCACTCAGTTCATAGTACTCTATAAGACCAACTGATCTACTAAATGGCGCACAAAATATTTTGAAGGGTGTAATTTTAATTTGGGCTAACGCACGGCCTTAATGAATCCGAAAGGGTAGTGTTAATTATAAAGTTCTTATTTTGTCATTCTCTATTATTTGTTTGGTGTGCTTCAATTGTTCGTCATTGAGATTTAAGAATTTGTTTTGAAGGACAAGCAACCTCTTTCCCTTATTCTGATAACACTGTTCTGCAAAAAAATTGTTCAAAAAATGCCCCGCTACAATTTAGGGTGTTTCTGGCTAATTTTTAGTCGCTGAATCCGAAAATGACCTCCGTTTTTTTTCTATCACCCTCCATTTTTACACAACCCCTAAATTGGGGAAAACAACCCCTTATCTAAACTTATCGCTTTTCAAGGGACTTTTACTAATATTTTCTGCTTCCGATTGAAAAAAACTGACGTTTTAAGGCTATTAGGGTCAAGAGAGAGACAAACTTCACTGGGGTTGAAAAGATTTAGGAAAGAAATTATAATTTAAATTACATTCTGGGCTATTATGTGCCTAAATGTATCCATACTATACTATTATCCATAATATACAATATCCTACATGCATATATACTGCATAACTATTTTGTTTTGTAATTCTTATAGTTTTGTACTGGTGGATAAGTAGCTAATGTTATTTGAAGCAAATTTAGTTCTTATTTATTTATTTTCTTTTATTTTCCTAGAATTGAATACATTTTTTTCATCCAAGAAAAATTGAAGCCTCGTGAGGTTAACAATATACGTATAACCACAGCTGTGGCCGAGGGTATGTTATTGGTATCCTATTGGTGGTAAAGTTCATATAAGTAATAATTAAAATGTTGTCCTTTTCCAGCATTTTTTCGATCGAGTATTTTATCGTTTTAATTATTCTTGCTAGTAGCAATGGGTGCGGAGACATTTTTATGTCATTTTTGTCATATTCTTTCGCCCATAAGTGGCGAAAATAGCAAAAATGTCACTCGATAATTCGTTTAAAGATAAGTAGACACTGAGCACGATCATTTACCGTCAACAACTCTGGAAAAGGGTGGTTTCCTATTATTTTTTTATTGCCTAATTCGAAAGATTATTACTCCTGGAGTACGTATTTCACGCTTTTAGATTTTTAAATGACGATACCTATTTTTCGCGATTAAATGAAAAGTGAAAATTTTCAAGCGCGCGAAAACGCGACGCGTAAGTATGAATGCCGGGAAATCTCTCCGTGTGACGTATTTCTGTTTCCCGCTGCCGCCCTGTGAGGTGACCTTGAGGCGAGGTTTAGCGCTGATACGACGCAGGCTGCTAGCGGGTAGCTGAGTACCCTGCTGGCTGGTAGCGCTTGGCTTAAATAAGGATTATTAATACCTTATCAAATGAAGAAAACTTTCCGACCTTAGCCAGTTTTAATAAGTGATTATTAAGACATGTTTCCCTGAGCTCTGCGCCTCATGCATGCATTGGTAACCTCAGACGATGTATAACTCCTATCTTCTCGTATAGAAACTAGGTCCCTGTGACGTCACGTGGAGTGGCATCGCATGGGCGCCAATCTGGCCCTTTTCAAATAAGTATAAAAATGGACCATTGCCTTTCGTCTAAACCGGTATTTCTAAAACGAAATAATTTGTATATTATGAATGCACTAGTGGTGGGTAACGAATCGCAATCAATGCCTTTCGTTTTCTTTGATGAAGGAAACTACCCTATTAGCGCTAGCAACAATGCTGAAGGTGATGATAAAAGCGTCGAAAGATCTTTTAAATCTTGGCATCTATTTGGTGGTTCACTTAATATTTATTTAAAATTTACCATTTTCAAGCATTTTTACGAATGATATCGCCGAATGATTATAGCGGGCACTGAGCACCGTAGCCACTTTTCCTTGATGCGCTAATTGTAGCATATTCAATTTTTATTTATTTATTGTCTTTTATTTTTCTCGGATTAAATAAACGTTTCTCATGTAGAAAATGATGAAGCCTATGTTATAGATATCCATTTTAGGTTTCAGTTAATATGATTCAAAATTCACCCCATTTGAATATTTTTACTGAATATGTTGAATTGAATGAATGATATCACTGAATGATTATAGAGGGTACTGAGCACCATCGAGAGGTTAAGTAGCCACTTTTCCTTTGCTGCGCTAAGTGTAGCATATTTATTTCTTATGTATTCATTGCCTATTATTTTTCTAGACTTAAATAAACTTTTTTAATGCAGGTAATAATGAAACCTCGAGAATTGACCGGTGACTATTCAATAATATACGCAAGTCACGGGCGCGTCCGTGCGTATTTGGTGGTTCAGTTAATCTAATTTAAAATTCGCCCTTTTCAAACATTTTTACGAGTGGTATCACTGAATGATTATAGTGGGTACTAAGCACCGCTGAGAGATTGTGAGAGAGCTTTCTTTCCTTCTCCAAATACGCACGAGTGGGCCCTTTCCGCGTCTCCACTGCTTCCTCGGAGTGGGGAGGGTGCGGGGTGGGGGCAACTGAGTCCTCTCCTAGCAACCGTCCCCTCACCTCCCTCCTCATCCCCTTTCCCTCTTCGATGACGTCAGTGGGCGCACGTGGAGGTAACTCCCGCCTCTGGAATAAGGGTAAGATGGCTCTCTCGGAGAGGAGGAAGAGAAGACGTCAGGGAGAGGGGTGAGGTTGGAGGTGCTCAGTTTAAGGGGAGGGGCTGATGTGTAAGGGGTTGAGGGGGTGTTGAGGTGGGGTAGAAAGTTAGGGAAACTATTCTGGAAATTTATTTATTATTAAATATTTATTTAACACTAAAGCAGCACCAACGCCTTCACATTGGATTATATAAAATTAATAAATTTTGAAAATATTCGTATCAAATTTTCAGGCTTTGCATCGTGGAACCACATATCTATCGTGCGAAATAAATCACTTAGGGCCGGTTTGATATTGTCTGGTTAGCGTTGACCGGAACGTGTAAGAAGCAAAACCTTAGCAGGATAATGTTTGAAAGTTACAATAAGCTGAAGTAGTTCAGAATAATGTTTCGTAAAACTCATGATCTCAAGCGCAAGGATAAGGTAACTCCAGTTTTTGTATTCCGCGAAAATTAACTAAACATCATAAAACCGGTCCTTAGTAATGTTTCACAAAAAGTTTTACTGCTCTGACCCTGGGTTTCGACTATTATATGGTCATAACCTGATAATGACTATATATTAGTTGAAAGCCAGGCTCTGACCAATAAAAGTTTTTGTGGGAAATTACCAACAAAGTATTCGAGAGAGAATTGAAAAGAGAAGGTAAACGGTAGAAAAGAGATGTTTAAGGAATTGATGGTTGGAATTTGGGTTGGTGTAAAGCATCTGTATTGCGGGTAATGTGGGCTGGAATGTGTTGACAAATAGTTTGAGTTAAGTAGGTTACGCGATTCAAGACAAATATTTAGTACTTACAATTTTAATAACCTCTCAATACCTGGTGTGCCCATATGGGCGTGCTGAGTTTGATCAGTGGTAATTGGAGTCTTTGAATCAAGGAGAAGAACCAAATTATTTAGAGCCTTAGCCTCTTTTCTTTTGGATCCATAATTTTATTGATTTTCTTCAAATTTTGCTTTACACAATTTTCACCGCGTTTATTCCTGGAGTCTAAGTTTTTATGTGGCATTCGCCGATTTTTAAATAAAAAACTATAGCACTATCCTAGCGTGGAGGTTTTGATAGTGTCGTAGCCGAGTGGGTTGAGCACATGCCTCTTACTGTAAGGGTGTCGATTCATCAATTTTATTGAAGTTGAATTTGATAGAAATAAAAAAGGAAACGGGCTAATGTTGTCAATTTCTTTCATCCTTCACTACTTCTCGAGGTATTTTCGGCGATAATATGTAGATAAGTTGATGACGTTACGCGCTCTCGTCGACCTCGTCATCACTTTGCAGCGAATTCTCCGCCACAAATTTTACCTCGCACATTGGTCTCAAGTGGTTTGCTGTTGCTCACGCTCTTTGTGAGTGATTATTTCCCTCAATAAGAGATACCTACCCTTGAGGAAATGACGAATCGAATCACTAATCGCGTCACCAACTGATGGAAAAGGGGGCGGCAACTTCATCCGATTTTTAGTTATAAGGCTAAGAAGAGAATGACCGAATGATGTAGCCTTTTTTCCGGCAAAATCAAATATATTTCCTATATCCCCTTTATGTCCTAAAACCCGTTTAAAATAATTTTTCATTGCCTTCATCATCACTGGTCAGCAATTCAACTATTAATGACGTTGGTGAACTCGACACCCTTAAGTTAAGAGGTAAGTGCTCTACCCACTCGGCCACGAAACTATCCAAACCTGCCCGCTAGGAAGTTTGGTATGATGTATCTCTCCTCTTGATACTCCAATCTGCGTTAGGAATGAGAAGCGTTAGAAGATGTAAAGTAAGATCTGATGCTTTCCCGGCGAATGTAGTCAAAGAAGGCTATTCGGGCTTCCAGCCGTGTGGTCTCTCTCCATTCTGCCGACGTTTTGGAGGTCGTGTTCTATCCTCAGGGCTTACCTAAGGATGAAGCTACCTTTCTTAAACCGTGTCTCAATAGGTTAGACATTGAGCACCATGTATTGGGCAGCCAACCTGAAGGAAGCATCAATTGGGACATCCTTACGTAGGTGCTGCTATCTGCTGATCACCTGGCCAATGAAAAAGAAGAGAAATGCGGAATGATTTGAACAAATGATGATCAAAACGTACAAGTCGGACCCTTGCCAAGTGGAGAAAATGCAACCCCGAGTCTTATGTGATGTCAGATTAAGAGGCCCTCTCACTAAGTAATTGTGTCCATGCAGCTCACAAAATTTCAGTACAAAGGTCTTCGAAAATGTGTGAAATGCCATGGGTATTGGATATGTTACCCAATTATGAGAGATTGAGGCGAACATAGGATTCAATTTACCCGAGTGAAATTATTGTAGCACAGGATGTATATGAAGTTATCAAAAGTCTTCTGGATCATATCGTGTCTCGAATCATAACATGCATTTCAACACATCCAAGTCTCTCGTCGCTTATAAAGTGCACTTTCATTTGCAAATACGGCTTTGACAGCAGTTAGGACATGCGCAATATAGTCACACGTGGTAACGAGAGCCTATGTCTCATGAATTCTTGCTCGTGAGCGACCTTGTGCCTTCTTGTTTTGGTAAAAGATGCTCTTCGTTAGGTAAAGACTTGTCAACCTTTGTCAGCAGGCCTTTAAATATACATATTTAGGTTCAGGTTAGGAAGTGGAGGCCAAGGATCATCGAAGGCTCTCGCCTAGAAATAGAGTTTGTTTGTTAATAAAATTCCGTTTGCCTACTTTAAGAACACGATTTAAGTCAGGTATGAGTATTCAAAAGTCATCACAATTATTCCAGATTTCCCCTCTAAATATTACCGACGCTTTAAATACAATTATTGTATGCCACCGACCGTACATTAAGTCCTCATTTACGGAGCTGACATTGCAAAAGAGTCGATTCTTAATTGGGACAACTGTCAGGGGAAGCAGTAGAGGCGCGAAATAAGGACGTGAGAAAGTTCCGTGAACGGTTGACTAGAAAAATATCACGAGCGGTCACAAATCAGGGTTTATTCCAAAGACAACTCCTAACGTCATATCTGATAATAAAAAAAATACGTCAATTTAACTGGAAAAAACATACAGCTTGCCGAAAAATTAAATGAAACTGTTTTTGAAAAATGAAAAAATACTTGAGCTCAGATAATGAAAGTGATAAGGACTCGTCAGATAGTGAATTATAATCAGTAACTTTTTATTTCTCAATGTGCTAATTGCAATATATTAGTCGGGATAAGAATACATTGTGTTATTTTTGTTTATGTATTGTTTGTACGGTAAAATATTTCTAAGAAATAACGATTTTGTCAGCAGCGAGGTTTATTAAATAATGATGTATGTGATATAGACTTAAGAGATTTAAATCAATACTTTAAATTGAGCATAAGATATATATTAAAATTAACTTTATTTATTTAAAGCATACATTATTCGATGTAAGTAATATGCCTTTCGAAACTTCTACAGCTAGCAGGAAACCATGCCAAAAACAAGGTCGAAGGGGTGCGAGCTTCAACAATACTATAAAACGACCTTTGTCAGCAGGCCTTTAAATATACAAATTTAGGTTCAGGTTAGAAAGTGGAGGCCAAGGATCATCGAAGGCTCTCGCCTAGAAAAAGAGTTTGTTTTTTAGTAAAAATTCCGTTTCCCTATTTTAAGAACACGATTTAAGTCAATTCTCCGTAGTAGTATATGGGATGCATTCAAAGAAAAAAGCCTTTCAGTGCACCTCTAGCAGTGCCCAGCGATTGCATAATAAGAGCCATTCGTAGCAATATTTATTAATTTTACTTTCCGGTGATTATTTTCTATCACTTTTATATCTATTATCCACATATAAAAGTGAATGAGACCATATTGCATCCACACGCTTGCCGCGTCACCGTACTTTCCGCCGCCGCCGGTCAGAACAGGAGCCGACCGCACGCGCGAAAAAATGATTTTAAATTCGAGGTTGTAAGTTGGCGCAAGATTTTACTTTCGATCCACAGTGTAGAAGCTTTATAAAACGACTTGGTATCAGTTACTTGGCGGAAGTCGATAGCATTATCTACTTTTCCTCTTCTTTTATGTAAAACGAATGCGTTGAAAACAGGCTTCTCCATTTCGTTATATATCTATGTTTATTGGTGAAACAAAATATTTAAAAACCCTTTAAATCGAAGGAAAAGAAGTTTTAATTAAGATGGTATAACAATTTTGACGATACAACTATTCATACAACCACTGCACGAGGATAAAGTTGGCAATTTTCAGAAAAAATCGAGGGTGGTGGTTTTTCGCTAAATTTGTTCATATTTGACCTCACATATATTGGTAACGTAAAAACACAGGAAAGAAATAATCTGGAAAGTTATGCAATATTTATTTGAAAATCTGTATGCGAAGTTTCAACTTTCTAGCTTAAAAAAATCGTTTTCGAGGTTTTGGCCAGCTTCTTTCGATTATAGCCCACAATGCGTCGATAGAATGGATAAAGACCACCCGGCTGGAAGCCCGAATAGTTGGAAGAGGTGATATTTGCAAGAAGGAATGGAATAGAGGTTTTTTGTGAGAGAATTTAAGGTCGGGGGAGAGGAAGAGGATTGCTTTCCGAGAGGTGGTTTCTCCGGAAGGGATGATCATGGGGATGATTACGAGGAAGTTGCGGATGAAATAATAAACTGCCTGATGCCTGTTTTATTTATTCACGTAGTCCCTGCGGCTGGTCCCTTTCCCTCACGCTGCAAATCTCCCCTTCTGGTCTGGCGTCATAGTTTGCTTCATTCTCCGTGGTAGGCAGACTGATAGTGCGGTTTAGAGTGCAAAAAATTCACAGAGAAAAAATCATTCGTCTTGATCAGGATTCGAGCCCGGATCCCCCGATTTCCGGTCGAGTGCTGTAGCCATTTAAGCTAGGGAGAAGGAAAATTATCCAGAGAGAGGAATGACGCCTCAATAGCTTAACTGGCTAAAGTACTCGACCAGAAATTTGGGGATCCGGGTTCGAACCCTGGTCAAGGCGAATGATTTTTTCTCTGTGGATTTTTCGCACAATTTGTGCATTTCGGGTGACTCCCGTAAAAGTTATCACCGTGGCTAACCCCGGTATATTTAAAATTAGCGATTTAGAGTGGTCTGTAACCGATGAGTACGGATATAATGTATTTCAGACAGGCATCTATAATCTATTGCAGTCATCTTTAGAGCTAGGAATCGGTCCACATAATTTATGGGATAGAGTGCACTTCGTGAGAACTCGCTATAGTTAGCAATAGACCACTTGACTCTATCCTGTTTGCTATAAGGAAATCAGAGGGAGTCAACTACCTCGTTTGTCATGTCAAGATTGTTATTCCTGCCTTGCGCCACCAGTCACGAAGGTTGAAATGGATTTATCTCCTTTTTAAAATCGTAGCTTTTCTTAATTTGATTGTAATTGAACCAAAAATGATGAAATATTCCTTAAATCACAGAACGAACATGAAATTAATTCTTGGGAACTAAGATAATTTTTACGCCTCTCGTTGGACGAAATTTTTTGTTCTGCGTCAAGTTAATTTGAAGGGAAAAGTTTTGATTTTTTCAACTAATTATTATCCTCCATCAAGTTACGCTATTTTAAGTAATTGGGAACCAGCAGACGTTCTTTTTGAGGTTTTGAATCCAAAGTTAGGCTAAGCTTAATCAAATGAAGTTATTCTCAGCAAAACTATGGGTCATCATCTCATTTTTTTATTGAAAGACAGCTCCCCCGCAAAGAGAAATGCCCATTATCCCACGGAGCTTTCGGTCGTGCCTTGGGTGGGAGGGCATTAGGCAAAATTGATAGGACAATTATTTTTTCGTTAAATTCTTCTGCTGACATCATGTTTTATAACATTATTTTTGTCATCAGGCGCAGTTTCGCTTCCCTTTGTTATTATGTGATCTCTCGTCAGCTTTAGAAATGACTTGAGAAGTTTTGCGTAAGGCATCTGCATTTGCATTGCGCCGGTGCCTCTTTACGTGGGAATCGCTTTGAAAGCTACATGGTAACATGTTCAGAACGTATTTTCCTGGAAACATGTAGGAACACAGAAATAAACTGCAAGCAAATAAAGGATTGAAATTTTTGCGAAAAAATTTTTAAAATACAAATTTAAATTTGTATTTGATAATTTTATATAAATCAGCGTAAAATTAATCATAATTTTTTTTTTTGCTTTTGAATAGAATTTTTAACCATTATTCCACAGGAGTATAAGTAATAAAAAATATATATTTGGCCAATAATGGGCGCAATGTGTCTACGTGGTTTCAGCATTTCATCGTCAACCGGTTAATTCTGAGCCTTCTCCTTCCACAAGGCGTTGCTCATGGCTAATTAAACTTAATTCTAGTCTTAGGCTTTGATAATGCCCTGGTCAGTTTGTAAAGGGAGAAAGAAAGCGTGTTGATGTTTGGTTTATATGGCATTCTGAGATGTTTCGAAAAACACATAGCTATAATTATCTCCACGGACATTAGCGATGAAATTACTTTCAAAACAAAATGAAACACGCTCTCTGAGGCTTTCGCCTGCGTGAATCAAATCTGTGTAGTGTAAGGTTGTGTGCACGGTGAAGTAAACATCGCGTGATTTGTAATGAGTTTTCTCGATCTAACGAGGAATGCATCACGGAGAGTTTGACTGCCTCGAAAATCGGGCTGGTTAAATCGAGTTGAAATTTGACCCAAATATTTCAAACAAGCCACATTTTAAGGTACAGTATCGTCTCAAATCTAAAAAAATATATGAATCGCTAATTAGAGAAAGGTGCCATGTCCAAGTTGGACGCTTTATCTTTTTTACTGAAGTTATTGCTAGGTGCAAGACTTAACGTTTCCGAATAAAAGGAAAGATGTCATGCTAATAACACCGAGCATATGCTTCCATCACATGTTTTCTTTTTAGTAGGAAACGTTGAATCTTGCACCTAGCAACAACTAAAAAAAAAAGAAAAATCGTTCAACTTGGACATGATGTTAGCGACTTATATAAGAGAGGTTCGCGCGTGTTTCACTTTTAAGTATTGTTATGATTCAAAACAGCATCAGAAGGGCTGTAAATCTCTCTAAAATCATATTTGAAAGAACTTGAATTATTTTCAATGTAATTAGTTTAATTCCTAGATTTTGAAGGGTAAATTCTCATGCATTTCATCGAAATTAAGTCATCAGATATACTTTATTTCCACTCTCGGCGGTTAAAATCTATACTTGGAGTGACAAATAGGTTTAAAATGATAAACTTGCCCAGCAGAATGAGACTAAGAAGTGGCTTAAATGTATAAAGGCCACTATTCAGGGCGAATGATCAAGCGAATGAAATCAATCTCCGTGTATAGTGGAAGAATTCGCGAATGAACCTTTCATGCGCATGATCATTCAGTGAAAATTAGAACATGTTTTATTTTGCTCGCATGATCCCGTGAATGACGGCACGATAATTCTGCATGATCATTCACGTGATCATTCACCGTGTATAGCGGCCATAATGCCGGTCTGAAAAAAGAAAAAGGTACTTATTCAAGGAGAAGTACGTGTATAAAAAATTAAAAGTTCAGAAAAGGGAACTTTGTTTAGGGGACTTCAAGTGAGTTAACATTCAAGTGAGCACTGAGTTAACATTTTAAAAAGCTACCAATATCCGTGGGTTAAGTCAGGTTATATATCGAAGGATAATGATGATCTTTATGTATTATCTGATTGAGGCTTACTTTATTAAGTCATGCAATAAAATAGTAAATGTTGTAATTAATAGTATTTGTGTGTATTGGGATCAAATCGAATCGCATCTGACGACTATGCGTATATTTTAATCATTTATTTTTCAGATGTTAATTCAATTTCCTATTTTTATTCACTGCAGTGTTAAAAACATTTTGACATTTCTCTCTATTTGTAGTTTTAAAAATCTCCCCTTTTTTTCGTTTTTTTTCTATTTTTCATCTGCCGGAGTAATTTGTTTGATATCTAGTTTTTGATAAAGAACTAGATATTGATCTGAAGTTCGCCTTTCATTCAGTAAAATATAAAACTTATTTTTTTCTTAATCATAAAATATCAATCGCAGTAAAAGCTTTTCCATCTGAAAATATGCTACGGATTGGAGGTACGTTTTGCCTGCGGAATTCCTCCTGGGAAAAGGTTTCTCCTCAATTAAGCCGATTATCTCTCACTTCAAATAAAAAAAAGCTGAAATTTCAGCGTCACTTTTATTGTCATGGAAAAAATAAGCGTGTTTGAATAACATCATGCAGAACGAAAAAAAAACCGAGACCGGCAAGCTCGAAAATAATAAATAACCGCAAATAAACCGTAGCAACATATACCAAGAAAGCTTGTGAGTATAAAATAATATTCTAAAGGAAGATACTATCTGAGTGACCAACATTAACGTTCTACATAATTAGTGCAAGAGGGGCTACTTCGGACGGGAATATCGAAAAAGCAGTCTTAGACCTTTCCATTTGTTAAAAAAATATCCTGCCGCTTTCCTCCCACTTCACGTAATTGAGTAGTCAACCGAGGTCAGTGCTGACTGGCGGGACGGGCGCTAACTCCATCAACAGCGAGCGAGATCTTGCGGGATGGAAATAGCATCCGGGGAAGTTAATCCAACGAGTGAGCTGAGAATTGGACAGATCCGTCCGAATCAATTAAACTCCTCCCACTTCTTTCCGAGTAATTTTCTTACGCCGGTGGTGTTATTTGCATTGCAGCGCAAGAGCTCTTTCCCCATTCCATCGACAGAAGGGCTTGGGATGGTATTCCTGGTAATTCTAACGGTGTCTCCAGTTCTAAGCTGGCCGCTATCCTTTCCTTCCTGTATAACCCATCAATATTTGTGAATCCCACTTATTTTCCGTTTCACCTTCACCACACGTTTAATCTAGTTGTTTTTGCAAATAACTCCATGAAACAAGGGACTCGCGCACGGGCGCGAATTTATGAACACCAATGATGAAGTTCGCCATAGTAAAATATTTGGCTTAGCTGGGATTCGAACACGAATCTGCCGACTGCGGAACTATTCCAGAACCTCTCCAGACCTTTCCATGTAAGTGAAAAGAGCGCTGATTGGCTGACACTGTCAATAGAACTCCTTTGAATACAAATGTTGAATTTATTTTTTGTGTACATTTTTTTCCACTTAATTTATGACTCAGGATGAAAGATGATTTGGTACCCTATTTTCCGTTGCGCGTTGCCCTAACCAGAGGCGGATCTATAACAAACTTACCCTTAGCAGGCGTGAGCTGGTGGAAAATGTTCATAACGAATTCGACAATACTTATTATATTCCTATGATTTTTATCCAGTAGCGTCTACAGTTTCAATGTATGATTATCCAATAGTTTGTTAACCATGATTACAGCGCTTGGTTATTGAGACTACGGTCAGTATTGATCAAAAATCAGTGGAAAAATACTAAGTATTCTCAAATTGAACGGCTTTACCTCATTTCGGACCGGAAAAACTTCTGCTAAGGTCCCTTGCATACCGATTCTGGACTACCGGTAATATATCGGTCGTTCTTCAGATCTAACTTTATGGAAATATTGTAAAACATTGAAGGTAGTATTTTTATTATTTATTTTTTGATATTTATTTTTAGGTAAATTATGCATTTTCCAAGTATACCTATATTTTCACTACATTCTGATCGGCCATAAACTTTGGTGAAATACAGCATGTCCCTTTTCCATGAACAAGTGAATTTATTTGAATACAGTGCATTCCTAATTCCATCTTTTTTGCCATATCTGTTGAATTTCTCAAAATTTTGTTTTGAGGAAACACTGCTCTCTGCCTTATTACACTAATGATTGACACTTATAAAATTGTTTTGCACTCACTGCATTCACCAAAGCCACGAATGAGCACCTTTCGACTCTTGATAATCTCATCGAAAGTTTGGCATTAAAAACAGCCTTACCCGGTGTCAAACCCGAGAAATTTTTATCAATGGAGCTGTTGCTTGATGCATGCTCTTAATTCACAAGTTTCTAAATTACCGTAAAGTTCGATTTTGTAAAAGTGGACGAGCATAGTGATTCGCAAAATTACTTCAATGGAACTGAAACTCCTTCGGGCGTGAGCTGGTGGAAAATTTTCGTAATGAATTCGATAATACTTATTAAATTCCTATGATTTTTATGCATTTGTGTCCACAGTTTCCATGACTGATCGTCCAATAGTTTGTGAACCATGACTACGGCGTTCAGTTGCTTAAACCACGGTCAGTATTAAAAAATAAATCTGCGGAACATCATCATCATCATTAGTCAACAATCCTAAGATTGGTTTGACGCAGCTCTCCATTTCTCTCTCCTATCCGCTAATCTCTTCATAGCTACATATTTATTCTCTTTTACATCTTTTTATAACCTGTCCGATATAACTCATTCGGGGCCGTCCCTTGCCCTTTTTCCCTTCCACTTGTCCTTCAACGATTGTCTTCATCAGACCATCGTGCCTCAAAATGTGGCCAACTAAGTTGTCCCTTCTTCTGCTTAATGTTTCTAGGAGGCTTCTCTTTTCTCCTACTCTCCTTAGCACTTCATGGTTACTCACACGGTAAATCCATTTTATCTTCATCATTCTTCGGTAGCACCACATTTCGAATGCTTCCACTCTTGACTTCTCTGCTGCTGTCAACGTCCAAGCCTCGCTTCCATAGAGAAACATACTCCATATGTAGCATACAAAGTATTATCAAATTTAACTACTTTAACCCATTTCCGACCGGAAAACTTTCTTTTTGCGACTGTAAAAATATTTTGGTGCGTTACTCCAATGGTCGTATTTATTAATCCAGCGAAATAATTTGGTGATATAACTACTCGTTTCTTCAGAATGACCCGTAGCCATATATCTACACTGGGTGGTGACGATGCTGTAACATAATGTTGTTCAATTTCTACGAGTGACCTAGATAGAAAGAATGAATTTTCTCGGAAAGAATATTTTTTGATGGAAGAAAGTTGGCATTATTTATATAATGCCATTTTGTGTTTACTTTTATGATAATTGAATGTGATTTGCAGACAGTAGGCATCCATATTGAATTTACGTTTCGCACCCGTCTATTATGTCCGTGTGCCTATTTCAACAAGCTTCCAGAATAAATTAATGAGTAAAATATGTTTTTGCAAGCTTCAACAACATATTTGCGACAAATTGACATCAAAAAGGACAGCGGGATTTTTCAAGAGCTTCTTATGCTCATAATGGCAGGATGTAACCATAAGTCGACAGTGAGCCGAAATAAGTTGACCCATTATAACCCAATATAGCGTTTTTTGGTGGAAACACTGCTTCTTTCTCTCTCTTTACTTAATTTGCTCTTAATTCGAAAGTTTCTAAATTACTGTAAAGTTCAATTTTGGATAATATCTAAAATGTATACATTTTCAGCTATATTCAGGTATGATTTAAACTGCTTGTTCTTTTGTGGTGTAAAGTTTAATGGTAGCTGCCACAATAGTTATGTTCGAGTAGAAAATTTTCATTTCTTAAATGAATATATCTCTAAATTTAATTTTTTCAGAAGCAGCTCTGGGTTATAAAGGATTAATCGATACAATACCTTCAAAAAATAATGTTTCCCGGCCATTCAAGGGCCATCCGAATGCCATAGCGCACTTGTTGATCCAAGTATCGATATATGTAGCACAGGCGCATCGCTCTTCCCCCACCCCTACATGCCCCCCACCCACTCTTACTCCTTCCCCCTCCTCCTATCAGTCTTTTCCCCTTTCCTCCCATCACCTTAATTCCCTTCCTCCTTCCATCATTGTTGGAGCCTCGGGAAAAGCAAACAACGCGAACGCTTTTTCGACTTTACAATCAAATACGCCGTGATGGAAACATATAAATAATAAATTTGCCATTAATACATGTATTTAAGACTACAATAAGTTGTTTCATGATAGTTCATGGCAATTCCCAGTGTATTCATGGCAATTCCCAGGCAATTCCCATGCTGATGAGACTCAGTACTGATATGATGAAGGGAGAATATATTCGGTATCCATGATATAATTTTCTATTGGTTCTACGTTTTTCTGTTACACCGGAATATTTTCCTATGAATAAATAGTGATATTGTTCCCAATTTATTTAATGTGTCTGAAAATTTTGTGGTTACCTACCTGGGTATCCGCATTTGGGAAGCAATAGTAAAAGTGTTGTTTTTCTTTATACGTCTATCAAATGATTTTTACTGAATTGTTGTGCACTTGTAAATTATCTTGTGGGCCAAATGGCCCACGATAATAAATAAATTGTAATTAATTGTAATTGAAAATATAAGTGAAATGTAGGGGGCGGAGCTTTCACCGAAATGAGTATTATTTTTACCGTTAAAGCTGACTTCTGATGACAACTCAGAGATTTTGTATTACTTTCTGTCAATATTAGCGCACAATCCAGTTCTTATCGGAAAATTGGCATCTTAAGTATCAACGTTTTCATGACTGTGAGCATAAAAATGCAAGCTCTGGTTAGGAACTTAAGTAATTACTTGTTTAATTACTCATAGGCCTAGATTGAGCTTTTCATTATTTTAAATCTTTGGCTTGGATGGCCATTGATTCATTATGCATGAATTCTCTTTGAGAAAAACGGCCCCATAGGCATTCACACCACAGAGATAGCTATGATACGCTTTTTCAACTTTACAACCAAGTACGCCGCGATGGAAACTGGAGTTGCAGCTAGTACAAAGTTATCTTGTCCATAAAAATACATCTTTAAGTGTAGAAAATTCTCTGAATTTCCATAATATTTCCATTTCCAAGAAATATCTAGCATATTCTCAAAGGTGCTGCTTAAAGAAATTTTTCGAAGAGTACTCGTTGACATCGTGGTTAGGTAAATGAAATATAAAATGGATTATTATGAAATAGTATTTCTCTTTCTCAATTTTTACATAAGTTAGAGTAAGGTTTTCATGCACTTTAAACTGTTTTATGATGATAATGGGAGTAATAATGACTTGGTAATTTTCCACGCAGCAGCGTATATATGTGCCAACAGTGACCGACTCTCATGATTTATTTCCTCTCTCTCAAGGGTGTATCTTCCTTGTAGTAAGAGTTGCACCCCTGAGAGTGATGCAGTAAGTGTAAAAAACGGTTGGATTAACTAAACACTGTGTAGAAAATTTATAGGTCGTTTTTTAATTAAAATTGAGCCACCAACGCAAGGGGACTGCATAGAGGATGCCTAATTCTATCCCATAGAATGCTGATTTCTGTTGCCACTTAGGTCGCATTTTAATTGGCTTTCAAAAATATTCGCGGCGCGGTGATGAGTTCAATGCGATCCACTTTTTTGCAATATGTTGCAGTGCAAAGTTTGTAATTGCGAAGAATAACATTAGACTTTTACGAATTTGATAGATCGCATAATCATATGCATAAATTTCGGTTAAAACCGCTGATTATACCTTATTTCCCCATGAAACTCAGATCAATATGTCAGCGACGCGAGTGGCGGCTTTTTGAAACAATTTTAAATGCTCGGTACTTGACAACACATTTAGAGGCTATCTTGAGGATCCTCTTTTGTAATATTCGTGCACCAACGATTGAACCTTTTTGCCTATGACATTAATTACGAAGAAAAACTGACTGATTGACTGAATAAGGGACTGTGTCGGCAGGGTAAAAGTTAATAAAACTGCAGAGATACTTTAGTGATTAGGGTACGCCATTCTGGAAAGCAAACGTCGTACTCCACCTGCTAGTAAATTTTGTCACGATGAAGTTTCTTCTTGGTGGAGTCATTCTATATTGTTTTCTCAATTAGGTGTTTGTTGCAATAGATGATTGATTAGCACATTTTTCGTGGTTTATGTTAATTTTAAAATGTTTACTGTAAAATATGATATGGATTAAAGCGTCCCTGTTACAGATATTCAAAATTTTGTTGAATCTATAACTACTGCTATAATAGGTGACAAAGATGAAGGAATTTTGTTGGCTAAGATACGTGATAGTCGTTTTCCTAGACACAAAGGTTATTGCCATTTCAATCAAGAAAATTTGAATGTGGCAGAACTCCTCCCCATGGAAAAAAAATTTATAAAAATGAAGCTGAGAAAAGATGACGTGGGTACCCAGGAAAAGGGGACGCTATCCCGCAGGGTGGGGTTTCCAAAATAGCCGAAAGGAATACTTGAGCGATTCGTCGGCCCGAGAGAGGTCTGTACGGAGGAATAAGGAAAATTCTCAAGCTGGTCGTAGCTAGTGCTGGAAAAATGTTGTTCAATATCGATTTTTCGAGCAATCGATTTCTAATCGAAATTAATAGTTCGACTTTTCAACAAAAATAGTAATTTGAACCAAAAGATCGTTTAATCGAAAAAAATCGACGTTTCCTTTCTTAAATTCAGTATTTACAAAAGTTAATTATATTTTCAATGTTATTTATACATTAGAAAAACACTAAAAATACTAATTTGAGATGTAGAAAATTCTCAAATAAATCTACTCAGAGTACATGCGTGAATAGTTATTAGTTTAAGTATAAAAATGCACGAACGATATATGCGAAAAACCAACAGAGGCGGATGACTCCGTAAAGTTATCACCGTGGCTAGTCCCGGCATACGTAAATTAAAATGCTTGCACATTATAGTTTTGTGACCGCCTTTAGGAACCATTCAGCTCCACTAATTTTTTTAGAAACATCAACTAATTGCGATGCTTTCTCGATGGCAGAGAGCATGGGGAGTGCATAGATGAGGCCCAATTCCACCCCATAGAAGGATGCTTTCTGTTGCCACTTTGGCCACATTTTAATCGGTTTTCAAAAATGGCCGCGGCGCGGTGATGAGTGCAATGCGATCTACTTTTTTCCAATATTTTGCAGCATAATGTTTGTAATTGCGAAGAAAAGCATTGAAAAGTTAATAAATTGATGGACCACAATCATCACGTATATAAATTTCGGTTGACACCCCAAATTATACCTTATTTCCCTGTAAAACTCGGATCAATGTGTGCGTCAGCGACACGAGTAGCGACCTATGTAAACCCATTTAAATACGCGGAAGCCGATTTCAGGATTCTCTTTTGTAATATTCGAGACCGAGAGCGTGCTTTCCAATTTTACCGGCCTTATAGAAAACTCTTCTCTCGGAATGGATGGCGTTATCATCAGCCAATAGAAGCTGAGATCATACGAAATGGTCTAAATCGAAGTCGAAAAATCGAGTTTTGATCTAAACTCGAGGATCAAGGATCGAAATGGATTTTCTCGACACTTTGCATTTAAAACTCGATCTTTGATTTTAATCGGTTTTCAAAAATAAGTAGACAGTAGGTAAGTTTCCTACGGGGTCGATTTTTTCATCATAACTCGTAGCTGGGGAAGCATTACACTTCGAGAGTCTTCGGTGTGAAAGAGTTGAGGCCGGATTAGCGCGAGGTTGATGCGCGGAATCTGATTTCTTCACACCTTCACTCGGAGAATTTTGCCTCTCGATTTCCTCGATGGCGGATTCGATTTTCGCAGTAGGTTTGGTCGCACCGGGTTCGCAGATCGGAGGCGTGGGGCTGGTGGAGAAAGGATATTGGCGGGGACGGATTGATTTGGCGGCAGGGGGCGAAACTACCCCACAGTGGTTGTAGTGGCCTCTGGCATCCGCCTTCGAGGGAATATAAAGGACGGAAGTAGAATTTAATGCATACCAAAAGTTACACCGCTGATAACTTTTCCTGCAAATTAATTTTTATCATAATACAGGGATATTCTAGATGATGGACCCATTTTCAAAGCCTCTTATTTATTCAAGCACAAATGTAAAATTAACAAGTTTTATTTTTATCTCGATGAAATGAGGAAGTTTTAAATATTCTATGCAGTTGGATGGAGTCAATTTACACCAATATTTGATGCCGTGAACGACGCTTTACAAATTATGCCGCATTGACGAAAAGATTGCTGTCGTGAAATAGGGAAGGGATGTTTTATTTTACGTGAGTCTTGAGAGCCGAAAAACTGTTATTTTCCATTTTTTTCATAGCTTGTATTTCCATACAGTTTTTCGATACCTGGGTGGGTACATAAAAATCTGTGGACCATGAACCCCTATTTTATCATAGTATGGTATTTGGAGGAGGCGAACTACAGCTAAGGTCATTTGGACCATGAAGGAAGGGTGGGGAGGGAAAGATGGAGAGAAACCCGGCGTCGGTATTAGCCTGATCTTAACGAAAGGCGCCAAGGGGACCACGCCTTAACGTCCTATGCGACGGACGGAGTGTTGTATTTGAAGTGCCCACAACAAAGAACTTGAGCAGGGATCGGTCAACCTCTGAAAAATATCTATCACCGTGGGGATTTGAACCCGGAATGAGACTAGGCTAATCGCAATGCACAGGTGCGTAGGTTAATGAATATTCGATGGAAGGAAATCTTGACGTATTGTAATTTCTATATATAAACTTTGAAAAAAAAACTATTGCTAATGGTAAATACAGCTATGAATCCTAATGCGAATAGTAGTTAGTCATCTGAAAATATTCTGATTCCATTCCGTCCGACAATTAATCTTGTTACTGAAATAAAATATGCGCTAAACGCGCAACTATTCATGTATTAAATCCAGCACTATAGCTATCACAGAAAGCAGGTATAGCATTTTTGTCATTATGATACCTGTTACATTATTCCACAAAATATAACCATCTAATCTATGATCATCTATAACCATTCTTCTGGCACATAACCTAGTGTGATAGTGATATTTGTAGCAGATTACGTTTTTTCTCCCTGTGAACACGAAGGAACTAATGAGAGGATCCTTTGTAAGAGTTTGAATAAAAAAGTTTAGTGAAAAATCTTATTTGGAGTACTTAACGGTGCGGAAACCAGGGCACTTAGGAAGGAGGATGAGAAAAAAAATTGAGGCGTCCGAGATGGAGGTGTCGAGAAGAATGGAAGTGGACGGAGAGGAGGAGGAACGATGAAGTGATGGACATGGTGGGTGAGGAGTGGCAGCTTCTGAATGAAATACGGAGGAAACAGAATATATGGATGGAGTGGAAACGAGGGAGAGGAAGGAAAAGAATAGGATTTTTAGATGGAATGAAAGGGAGAAGGCCTTATTGTGCATTGAACAGTCATGTACATGAAGGAAGGGGAGTCTGCGAGAATGATTCCTTAGTACTCCATGGGAACCTACCTTAATCGGTAGAATACTTCAACAATTATAATAAGCATTACTGATATCAAATTCTTGCTTCCCTGCTAAGTCGTGCAAATGCAGAAAGTTTGGTAATATTTTAGTCTTACCATGAAGCAAGTTGCATGGTGTAATGGTAAGTTTCCTAATTTTCTTCAAAGTAACACCGAAAATTAATACCAATGCATACATTTCGTTCTGATATGTAAGGAACTATAGGAAATATAATAAATAATAGAATAATAAACATAACAAAGATCATAAACAAAGATGGTAAATAATAGGATTCTTAGATTGAATGAAAGGCCTTATTTTGAATTGAAGTGGGATTAACATGAAGGAAGGGGAAGGCTGCCAGAATGCTTCTTACGTAGGTACTCCTTAAATGCTGGACACCTACCTTAACACCAGAAGGACCGGAGTGGGATGTCTATCTAGGGGGGCCGTTGTAGAATGCCTGTCATTTTGACAGGTATAAATTTTAAGCATTCTTGTTCAGTTTACTTTTACTTATACCACTACTTTTTTACGTAACGCGACACGGGTTTCGATGAGTAATTATCATCTCATCTAAACACGGGTCACGTTGAGTAATAAAAGTAGTAGTATAAGTAAAAGCAAACTGATCAAGAATACTTGCAATGGAATACGACACAGCTAAGAATTAGTCAGTGAACTTTGGGTTGTAATTCTTTTAAATGTTTCATCGTTTAGTTTAAAATATATACATAACTTCATTAAATATAGCCTATTATATTTATCAATAGAAATGAGGATTTTTAGCGATCATTTTGTAATAAAAGATTTAAAATTTAAAGAAGAGAAAAGGATTAAAAAGATACAATGGAAGGGAGTAGGCCAAATTGTGAATAGATGAGGGAAGTACATGAAGGGATGGGAAACTGACAGAACGCTTCTACTCCATCATTCTAGAATCTACTCCATCATTTACCCTCCCCCCTTATGTGCTTGAATATAATACTCGAATACTTATGATTAGGAATTACTTATCAAAATAAAGGTCCGGTAATTAGTCATTAGCAAATTTGTAATACGTTCACCATGAAGATTCTGGCTTTAAATATACGAAATAATTGGACATCAAGAAAACCGTTATTGTGTCATTAAGGCCATCAACAGAATACGTGAGGGTGTGATAGGGATGTGCCTGAGTTCCGATAAACGTAGACTAGTGGATTTTAAACGTTGACCAATTATTTTGCTTGGTAAGCTGGTACAACAAAAATGTTATGAAAGAGTAACATTGCAGAGGGACGCAATATTTATCGAAAAAGACACAATTTTTTAATCCTATTAACGTTTTCAAGAAATTCGTCATTTTTCAACTTAATCTTATGGGTTCCGAAAAACAAAAAATCTAGTTAATACATCATCGTTGAGAGGACCCATTACTACAACTTGACTGGTCGTATTCTCACATTTCCAATGCAATTTCCCCCTTATTAATTATTTCACTCATTCATCCATCATTTACCCTCCCCCTCATTTGTGCTTTAATATAATACTTGAATACTTATGGTTACGAATTACTTATCAAAATAAAGGTCCGATTAATTATTGTCCGAAAGGAAATGTCCGACCTTAAAAAATGAAGACGATAGCTTTAAATATACAAAATAATAGTACATCAAGAAAAATGTTATGGTAACATCCAGTACTCCATACTCCAGTGCTCCATAGGAACCTGCCTTAATGGGTAGATTACTTTAATGATGAGTAGAAGGTGTGACGAGGAGGATTATGTTAGAGAGTGCGGGTGACTGGAACGGAGTAACGCCTGCCGAATCCATCTGTGCGCGCGTCAAATAAAAGCGGGACGCCGAGAATGACGGATGCAAACAAGTCGGCGAGAGGAAATGTCGAGAATTCCCTTGTAAATATCGCGGAGGGTGGAGAGAAAAAAATACGAGGTGGAGGAAAGACGGGCGGAGGAGGATGTTTAAGGGACAAGGATGGAGTAGCATGGAGAGTGACGTGGAGGGCTTGAGGGGAAGTGAGGAGGAGGGGAGGGAGGGAGATGCAGGGGTGGGGGTGAGGTTCTTTTCGACTGATCGATCGATTGAGCAGGGGTCGCTCTCGGGAGGCGTGGATGGGGAAGAAGAAGGCTTGGGGCGATATCCTCTCTCGCAGAGCGCCATACACAATGCGCCGCATATATCGAATCGGTACGCGCGATGAACAACGCAATGTATGGTGGAACGTCCAGGTAAAATCAGTTGGCTCCTTCCGTAAGGGCGCAATGTTTGAACTGCTAAGTTCAAGCGCAATGTGCCTCATAGGTATTAAAAACATTATTGACTCTTGGCATGACTCAGTGGTACGAATTAAAATTTTAAATCACCATTATCAGTAAACTGTAACACATCAATGATGTCTTAACTGCCATGTTAGACACCTTTATATGCCATCATACCAGATTTAATTTATTTTTGCCTATGAATTCTATAAGATAACTGTTCTTTATTTTGTTAAGTCATTTAGCTAATTATGCTGTTATTTTGCTTTGATATCCTAAACAATCCTATATATTTGTCTGTCGGCAGGAATGCGAAAAGCGGGAAGGTTGCACAGAACGTGTCAAAACAAATTAATACTGTGAGCGTCAAGGGTCTATACCGCGAAGTGGCGCAGAGAAATGAAAATACACTCGCGCTGTGCCTGTCAGATTCATTGCGCTCGACAAAGGTTTAAAAAGTTGTCATAGCAACCATTATTTGAATGTGGACGGTTAAGAGCCAAAACGGAATTATGCATGTAAAAGATGCCGCACAAACAATGTGCAGAAAATGCGTCATAATAACACACAGTTTTTCAGGAGGAATTTGAATTACTTCAGGAGGGGGTAGGGCAGACAATTACAAGCATTATTTTTTTCCATAAATATGGGGCCGCTACTTCTTAGTTACTGAACTATGGAAAAGCAAACTTTTTATGCACTTTGTAGTTGCCATGAAAACGGTTTTTCGTGGGTATTAAGCCTTTTTGTCACTTCATTTAATACTTTAAACTTTTTAGGACATTAAATAATTGAGATTGGACGAAAATGTGCGATTATAGTTGTCCGAAACTATAAATATTTCAGCTTAATTCAATGAGAACTTAGCAAGTGTCAACAATATGATTTCGTAATCTCACCCATTTTGAGATAAATTGTTTCAGGCCATTATAGTAAGATATTTTCGTCCTACCTTAGTTATTTAATGTACTTAAAATACAGAGTATTAAACAAAATGTCGAAAAGGCTGGATATTGAAGAAAAAAAATTTCATGGTAAATGCAAAAAAATGTTTGCATTACCATTGGTCAGAAACTAAGGAGTTGCGATTCCATGTTTACAGGGCAAAAAATGTTTAAAATTGTCTCCCCTACTACTCCCTGAATTATTGCTGATTCGTCTATAATACGCTGTATAACTGACGATTGAAATGAAAATAACTTAATAACTTCCAATATTTATATTCACTTACTAGACTGAAACAATTACAATGTACATCATGATCGATGAGCTGTCGAGCGTTAATGATTTGTCTCAATAATGAATAGTTATGGGACACATCCAAGAAATGAATTTCAACTCTTTTCAGCTTAAAGTTCAAAGTATTTTATGCTATATCTTGGTTACGGTTATTTCTTGAGGTTCATCTTTTACCACTTATAGGGACATGAATGGAGAGTGAAGCATGAGGCGATAACTTTTATAGTAGAACGCCATAGACCATGCACTTAAAGTATCGAAACGGTGCTCTCAAAGAACTCCATAAACTTTATTGGTCGACGATATGTCCTATGTAAACAATCTTGGCGTGAGTGTTATATATTATTTAGAATTGGAAAAGAGAAAGGGAAGGACTTCCTATATTTACATGACATAAAAAAAATTATCACTTCCTCACGTCCAGTCTTGACGTTTCTTGATGGTAGTAATTTCTTGATGTCCTGTTATTTTGTATATTTAAAGCTATCATTTTCATTTTTTGAGGTGAAAGTATTATAAATTCTCTAGTGACTAACTATCAGACCTTTCTTTCGATAAATAATTCCTAACCATAAGTATTCGAGCATTATATTCAAGCACAAAAGGGGTGGGGGTAAATGATGGATGAATGAGTGAAACAATTAATAAGGGAGGAATTGCATTGGAAATGTGATAATAAGGCAATACGACCAGTCAAGTGGTAGTAATGGGTCCTCTCAATGCTGATATACAATCTAGATTTATTGTTTTTCGGAACCCATAAGATTAAGATGAAAAATGACGAATTTCTTGAAAACGTTAATAGAATTAAAAATTTGTGTCTTTTTCGATAAATATTGAGTCCCTCTGCTCATTGAGACTCAGAATTTTCTTGATGCTACCATAACCATTTTTTTTTTCCAATTATTTTTTATACTTAAAGCTATCATCTTAATTTTTTAAGGTGAACATATTATGAATGTATTAATGACTAACTATCGGAGCTTTCTTTTGATAAGTAATTCCTAACTAAAATTAAAAATGCATTAGTTTGCGTTTATCATAACTCAGGCACATTCTGCTGAGAGGAATTACATTCCAATGAGGTGCCGCGGATGGTAATTAACAGTCACCCATCCCCCAAAATAGCGAACTTGGTCCTCCCCTGCTGACCGATTACTGAATCTATTGGCGAGGGAAGTAAGCCTTTCGTGCCATGTAAACCATTCATTTTTCCCTGAAATTGATCTAATTATAATAATTTAAAAAAAAGCTGCTTGTGAAACATACATACCTGATAATAGCTCCACAGCGTAGTGCGATCACATACATGTGGCTGTAACTCAAACAATACGTTCGGATATTAAAATTGAGAATGGAAATGAACGCATTACTACCTGCAAGACATGACACGAGATACTTTCTCGGATCTTGCATTTTTTTCCTGACGTTTTACTTTTTAAAAACTTGCTATGTCAACTAGAAGTTTTCGGGGTCTATGCAAAAGACCTTTTTTAATCCATCTATTATATCTGATAAATGTACTGGGTGAAGAAAAATTTGGTAGTAGGAATTGAAATTAATAATGATGGACCAAAAACGCAACATTTGTAAGCAACAAAAACTTTGTACCAAGCCGTCCGATTGGCCGCGAGGTTACCCTGTTTCTGGATGCTCTAAGCAACTCATGATCTCGAATGCTTTTCCTGTCGGAGATCGCGATGTACCCAAGGAAGCTCCCTAGCCCGCGAGTCTGCAAGCTAGCGGCCAACTAGAGCACTTGGAAAAAGTTTTTGAGGTTAAAAAATGGTGCGTTTTCGGCCCAAATATCATCAGCTAATATCTCAGCTCAGCTCACATCAAAGATCATGTATTTTAGTTCCCAATAGCATCAGCTACATAGGGTTAAAAGTTCGTGATGCAATTTTTCTCCACCTTGTATAAATAATTTTCTTATGTCGAAACATCGACGCAAACTTACACATTTTTGATACAGGTAAATGTTGACGAGGGTCAATGCGATATGTCCCGAACATTTCTATATTTTTACGTTATCCGCCAAGGGAAATGACAATACTACCAGTCTAGCGGGAGTAACGGCTCTTCTCTTGGCTTAGATACAATCTAGATTTATCATATCTCGGAACCCGTAAAATTAAAATGCAAGCTAATTACTTTCAAGAAAACAATAAAGGAATCAATAATGTTTGTTCTTTTCGGTAAATACCGCGTCCAAGACATTTTTCCTCGACGTTTCGCTCTTCCAACTGGGATTATTATCAAGAGAATAAGTCATATCTGCTCCCTGTCTTACTCTAAAGAAAGATAATATATTTTTGGGACCAATGGTTACGCCGTTTTTAATTTTAGACAGAAGCCCTGCGGGCATTGGAGGGGATCAGGAACCCTTTTGAAACTTGGCTAACGTTTTAACCTTCCTCCCTATTGAAATTTTTCGGCTTTATCGCCATTTCAATGGCTTCGCAGATATATTCCTCCATCTCAGTCAACGCTCGATAATTTTCGAAAACTTTTTTACATTGAGGACTAAGGATGACCGCTTCCAAAGGTTCCTGACCACTTGCAATGCCCAACGTCGTCCAACCGAAATTCAAATTCAAACGTTGGAACCAAAAAACGAAACAGTAACATAGTACTATATCATTCCATAGCGTCAAATTTAAATTTGCTAACAAAAATGAGGTAATTTTTTATTTTCCCTTTAATTTTATATTTTATCGAACTAGGATCAACCACATTCGCACCAATTCCTCGGACAATTGATGGTGTATTTCATTTCCTATTCTACATTGCCTTGGGAGTAAAAAGATCTTGCTCCCGGATATGCAACTCTGTAAAAGAAGCAAGATGTTTTTAGAAACCCACAGTGGATTATTAAGTGTTAAAACTTTTCGCAGTCACCCATAGCAGTGCAAATAGCGATGAAACGTGTATGAATTTGTCCATGGGAGGTTAAGCATGTTTTATGTTTGATCGTCACCCGCTTGGTCGAGATGCATCAGAAGCCATACCGATCAATTCTTACCTACCTATTCAGAGCCAGGGTAATGTTCGATTTTATGAAATTGCGACAATATGAAAATATTTATGTACAAATCCGGTTTCAGGACTTTTTAAAAGGATTTTCAGGTTCGTGAGTACTTAGAGTGAGCAGTTAGAAATTTTAAGAGCATGTCGAAACAAAAATGTACGGGTGGTAAACGACCTTTTGTACCCCTCCCACACCTCCCCTTTATTATCAGTTCTGCTGGACTCGAAAAGTAAACCCACTGACCTTGAGGAAACTATTCCTCGTTAGCTTTTCCCCTCCCACCATCACCACCTCCTCCCTGTCTTAACCCCCCTCTCCCTAAGGTATATATTAGCTCGCAAAATTTTTTTATATTCACCTTGATAATGACAGTGTGTACTGCCGAAACCTGGGTCGGTATTAAAAACTCTTGTGGAACATACAAAAGTGTATCTTCATTATGTTTCCTGTCAACAAGTTCCACCAAATATCGCCTTCCAACCTTAAGCTGATCGTGAGTACTTATCCAGGACAATTGTTTTTATGATTTATGCGTTACTTTTATCTGTGAAGTAGAGGTAATTGTGGTCACTCCCGATTTATCTATATGAGAAATTACCCAGGAAAATTATGCTTGTAAGTTGCGTTAATTATGTTTTGTGAAGTATAAGTTAAATATTCAACCTAAAAACTGTTTCAAGTAAAAACAGTTTTTTTTCCTCAGGTTACCCTAGGGAATTTCGTACAACTTTGCGAAGGTTTTACATTGGTGCATACGTGGCTTAGGTGGTCTCTTACGGGGAAGTAATACTCCCGTACATAGCCGCAGGAGGGTTTGCTGGTGAAGAACTTTTGGTTTGAATAGTGGTGTCTAATTTTGCAGTCATTTGAAAACCTTTTCCTTAACTCTAATGAAATAAAAACGAGTAATGGTAATTTTTACACTTCAGTATTTATCTTCACTTCCCGGCATGGTTTCAATACTCTATTTCATTTTCAAGATGATGAAAAAGACACCCTCACATGTGTTTATACCAGAGCCGAAGGAGAAGGAGAGGGTACGTGAAAATAGCGTGAGGGGGGAACATTCTGGTTGAAAAGATGAAGGCAGATGACATAAAATAGACAAAAAGCTGGGGCTTGGGTGAAAGTAAAGTTTTTGATGGAGACGCAAAAATTTAACAAAGGTGAGTTAAAACAGAATAAAATATCATAACAAAGTCCATCCAAGCTATTAATAATTTCAAATTTATCCATAAAATCTAATTTAAGCCTTATGTCATTAAAATGTAAAATATCTATGCCAAAGTTCTCAGGTAAAAATGATTCGCTAAACAAGATGTCCTAAAACGATTTCATATTTTTTAAACTGTTATTTCAATTTTTAAAGCTCGAATTGTCCAAAATATGAATTGTTCGCTACCTTTAATTATATCTAAGTGCGTGTCGCATAAACAAGATATCCTAAAACGATTTCGATTTTAAAACGATTTCAGACTTTTTAAAACTGTTATTTCTATTTTTAAATTTTCGTAATTTCCAAAGTATGAAATGTTCGCTACATTTAACTGGTAATGCCTGAATTAAAAATTTCGCCAGAACTTTTTCGTAATATTCAATTTTAAAATCTGATTAGTTAGCTGCAAATTTTATTTTTTTAGCACAAACAGTCTTGAAGATACAGCCTGGTACAATGTGGTACCGGTAGGCCCCTTAAGGGGTCAAAAAATCGAAATGCAAATGCAAAAACCGTTAAATATTTTCTATTTTTCAGAAGAAGAAAGATTCATTCATCATTCATCCAAAATAACTCAAAAATGTCAAATCTTGCTTAAAAAAGCAAACTTATCCGAAAAACGTAATTACAAACATGCTTATCAGTTTAAAACTCTCGAAAGCCCAAACAATTACAATAAATAACAAAAAAGGTTCGTTTAATATTGCACTACCAGCTGGTACCATACGGTACCGCTAGGCGTTAACGGGTTAATTATAACTCAGTGCGAATCGCATTCTTGCGCCCCCGGCTCTGGAGTATGGAAATATTATCAGCCACGCCTCAGCCCTTGTCGTATTTCTCAAAGTGGGGTGGAGAGGTATCAAGGGGAGTTGGTGGAGAGGGGAAATGAGTGGCACCCATACATTGGGATGACCTCACCGCTCCATTGACACAAAATAATCCATTACTGGCGCATGCACGTCAAACCGATCAATGACACGCCTCAGTAACTCTCGGTCTCCTTTCCGCAAAGCTAATGAAAGCACTGCTTTTCAGTGGGCAGTCAAAGAGTAAATGAGACGGCACATACTGCGTCACGGTCGAGTCCTCTTTTGTTTCCGTTTTTTTGGGTGGATATATATAAAGATCTTTAACAGAGAGGAATGGAGTAGTTGGTCGGTTTATTTTTTTATTTCATTTATACTTTTTTCACTACCTATGCAATATCAGAAAGAGTACAGGGAAGGTTCACTATTAAAGAACATTAAACTATTATTTGATTAATATAAATATGATCTACAATATGGTTACGGGTCCAATTGGTTAGAACTGCAAATGAGTAGGTACATTATTTTAGATAAAGTAATTTTTTATTTCAGTTTTTTATTTTATTTATGCGAGGAGAGAAACACAAACAACATTTTATAAAGTGATGGCAGTCCCTACTGAACTCTACGGATCATAATGTTGGGTACACAAATAGGATGAATTAAGGCGGATAGAATCATCGGAATTGAAATTTTTTAAATCAGTGAAAGGCTGCGCAAGATTCGATAAAATAAGAAACACTCAAATAAGAGATGAACTGGGTGTCCGGGAAGTCACTGACAAACTACAAGACTATAAAGATAGATGGAAGGAACATATTCTTCGAATGCCAAATGAAAGAATTCCAAACCAAGCAATGGAATATCAACCATTTGGCAAGAGAAGTATAGGAAGACCAAGAAAAAGATGGCGATGTGGAGCCGGAACCGGCTTAGTAGCCTAATCCTGGAAGGAAGAAGGAGAAGAATTTATTTATGCTTTTTCACTCTATAATGTGAAAGAGAATACTTAAACGGTTCACCATTTTAATATTTAACGCTTGTATATATGATTTCCAGTTGGTTACGAGTCTAATTTAATGGGATTTTGAATGAGTACTTTCTTTTAAATAACGGGATAGTTATCCAACACATTTTTAAATTTAATTAATACTTTTTTTCACTATGTAATGCCAGACAGAATACATGAACGTTGCACCGTTATGAATTTTGCTTCTAACCTATATGATTACCAGTATGGTTACAAATCCAACTGCATGGAATTAGGGATGCTTAGTTTAAGTAATGGGATAGTTGCCATTTTATTTTTTATTTTCATTCATACTTTTTTCACTAAGTATTGTCGAAGAGAATACAGGAACGGTTCACCATTTCAATTTTTTATGCTTGTAAGAATGATTTCTAATATGGTTACAAGTCTAATTGTATGTACTATAGCTTCTTTTAACAATGAAATAGTTCAACAGTTTTTTATTTCATTTATTCTTTTTCCAATATGCAATTTAGCAGAGAGAATGCAGAAATGTTTCACCATTTTAATATTTATACCTAAAAATATGATTTCCAATATGGTTAAAAGTTTAATTGAATGCTTCTTTTAAACAATTGAATAGTTCGCCAGTTAATTTTTTATTCCATTTATCTTTCTTTTCGCTATGTAACGTCAGAGAGAATAAAGAAACGCATCACCATTTTAATTTTTGATCCTTATGGATACGATTTCCAGTATGGTTACAAATTCAATTAGATGGAGCCAACTTTTTCCAGAGAGAAATCGTGGAACAACATATCGAATGATATGCAAAGATATCGTACTACCCTTATGTCATTACAAAGTAAAATATCAAAGTAAAATTAGAGGGGAAGAATCTTTGTTTATCATTCAATTGGATGGAATTTGGGGTGATTATTTTCTTATAAATTACGGAATAGTTCGCCAGTTTATTTTTTATTTCATTTATACTTTCTCACTGCGTAATATGAGAGATACATGAAGGATTCACCATGTTTATTTTTTATACTTATCGATATGATTTCTAATATAGTACCCAGTCCGTTTGGATGGAATTTTGAATGAGTAGTTTCTTTTAAGTAATGGAATTTTGGGCCAGTTTATATTTAACTTCATGCATACTCATATGTCCTTTTAACAAAATGTATTCTCATGAACAATACAGGAACGGAAGGAAATAAATCTCACCATTTTGATATTTGATGCTTATGGATATGATTTCCAGGATGGTTACTAATCCAGTTGTTTGGAATTTTTCATAAGTAGCATTTTTCAAATAATGAAATAGTTCGCCAGTTTACATTTTATTTCATCTATTATTTTTAAGATCGAATATCAGATGTAATACAGGAATTGTTCACTATTTCAATTTTTAATGATTACGGAAATAATTTCCAGTATGATTACAGCTCAAATTGATGGAATTTTGGGGTGATAAGTTTCTTTTAAATATAATTGAGGTAACAATAGCTGTTGCTTTGACTACTTTCTCAAGAATGGCGATTGCATAGTGTCATTATTTATTTTGAAACATTAAAAACTAGCAAAGAACTTCTGATTTTCAAGCTACAAATCCCTAAAATTTAAGAATTTTTCAACAAATTAAATTGTATACCAAAAAAAGATATTAAATATGGCGATCGACGGAAAACGTCAATGTAAGTAGGTAAGTGGCAATATTTATTGGTTAGCGATAGTTTAATTATGAGAATATGTTGATCAAAATCAAATAAAATCTCAAAAAAGTAGAATTTCAAAATGGAGAAATTGATATTTTTAATAGTAGTTATTTAGCTCTGGATAAACAAAAGATGAAGCAACAATCATATTTTTCTAAATTGAGCGTAAATTAAATCAGCGATGAAGCAAGTTATTTTAGTCATCGCTTTATTTGCTCTCCACTTTATAAGCTGGACAGTTTCAGGTTTTTAGAAAAAGCAATTCCATTTTTTGAAATTGATTTGGAAGTTTAATTTCAATATATTTAGACGATGACGCAAAAAATTCCAGGTAAATCGAAAACATCTTTTTTCCCTGGGTCAATTTTCATGGAATGGTCCACCACACGACGTTGAACTATTCTCATTTTTTTGTATCCCCATTATCCTCGTAGTCCCTGTGCTGCCGCTCTCCTCATCGCAAACATTTTTTTATCCTATTTTCGGTACGTCGCAATAACTCGTATCGAGTTCCCAATCCGACTACGGATCCTCCATTTTTCGTTTTCTCTTTTTACTCGTCCATCCTTTTTCTTTCCTCGTCTCGGCTTAATTTTATCCTACGGTAAAAGCCAACCCCTTTTTAGAATTAAATTTTGCCTCCTTTGCGGATCCTGTTACCTTGACAATTAAAAAAATTGCGAAAAAGGCATGGAGGAAACGCGGTCGTTGCCGAGGTCCACCCTGGTAACAGTTGAGTGGGTGGTCACCATGGATGAATTATCCTTGATCTCGTATTACACCGGTCTTCTATGAGTCGACTTCATGCTGAATTTTACGAAAACTATAGTAGCGTATGAAATTTCGTGAAATATATGTGCTTAAGTTACAAAGAACGTATGTTGATGATTCTATTAACTGCGGTGCATATTATGATCTCATGAGGTGTGGGTATTGGTTGATGCTTGTGTTTGAATTGTCTGCATTTACGTAATACCCTGCGAGCCACCTCTCGGGTTTTTGGCAGGAGGTGATCAATCACCAGCATGCAGTATGCAAGAGAAAATCCCACATGCACACCTCACGGTCATAAAAATGTTAAGCATACTAACATTCATGCAAAGGCAAGAGAAAATATTATATTATGCGAGAGAAGGTGGAAATAGTACTTGTAATTTTTATGTGTAAACGGCTGGTGCTCTAACACCCCCTGCCTCTCACCTTTTAGGCGGCTTGCGAGGTAGTATGTAGATGTAGATGTAGATATCGCAATACGAAAAATTTTGTGGAATATTTGGAAACTTATCCTTATGCCGACCAACCTTCTTCAGGGTAAGGTAAGCTGCACAAAAATATCTATGCTCGCGCACACATGGATTTTAACTGAATAGTGGGATTGTATAATTACATATCAGAACGAAATGTATACATTGGTCATCATCATACATTGATACATCGGTGTCACTTTGAAGAGAATTAGGAAACTTATGCCGGGCAACCTGCTTCACGGTAAGACAAGCTGCATTGAAATATTACTAAACTTTCTGCATTTGCACGAATTAGCAGGGAAGCAGCAATTTGATATCAGTAATGCTAATTATAATTGTTGAAGTATTCTACCGATTAAGGTAGTTTTTCATGGAGTACTTCAGAAGCATTCTGGTAGACTCCCCTTCCTACATTACTTCCCTCTTCAATTCACAAGTAGGGCTACTCCCTTTCATTCTATCTGAAAACCCTATTCTCTTCCTTCCTCTCCTTCGTTTACCCAACATTCAACCCACCAATAATGTTTCCAACATCCCCTCCCCGCTAAGAACTCGGTCTTGGTCCATCCATAGCTTCTGTCTCCTCCGTATCTCATGTAAAAGCTGCCTCTCCTCACCCACCATGTCCAGCTTTTCTTCGTTCCTCTCGCTCTCCGTCCACTTCACCTTCTCCATTTTTTTCCACACTCTCACATCTCCAAAGCCTCCAGTCTTCTCTCGTCCTGCCTAAGTGTCCACATTTCCGTACCGTAGAGAGCTACACCCCATTACAGACTCTTGACAAACCTTTTCCTTCAACCCTTACATGACGATCCTCTCATAAACTTCTTCCTTCTCATGAACGCCTCCTTCGCAACTCTCATCTTGATGTTTACATCTACATCATACCCTGCGAGCCACCTCTATGGTGTTTGGCAGGGGGTGATCAATCACCAGCATGCAGCATGCAATTGGATTCCAACACGCACACCACACAGTACAAAAAAGTCACGCATACTAACAAATTATACTATTATATGCTGTTAGAAATAATAATAAAATTAAAAAATATGCATTAAGTTTTACAGAGGTTAGTTGGCTACACCACAAGTCATGCAATCTATTTATGAGTTCTATCGCTGCCGTTATAATCTCTTATTGATCGTGGAAAAAAATACATTCTGAATTTTTCTGTTCTACAATCTCTCTTATTATTTTATTTATATGATCTGATCTTCCGTAGTATGTTGGCGTCCGTAGGATATGGTTAACTTCGTCAGAAAAGACACTGCTTTTGAATTTTTCTAAAAGGTTTAGTCTATTTTTCAATCTACGGTCCGACAGAGATTCCCATCCGAGTTTATCTAAGAGGTAAGTTACACTAACAAGACTATCGTAACGACCTTTCACATACCTGGCAGCTCTTCTTTGCACGCGTTCTAACTCTGTTATTAATCCTTTTTCATGAGGGTCCCAAACACTGGCTGCTGTATCCGTCTTCCTCTAATGTAATAACCAAATAGTTAAATTGCGCAACATCAGGAAAATTCGGAAGATTCAACTCAACTTAACTTAAAATTGCTCAACATCAGGAAGATTCGAGCCTCCCAATGCCTCCTCTTAAAATGATAGAGCAGTATCCGTCAGCAAAGAATGGGCTCAGAAGCTTGCCTTTCGAGGAAAAATCAGTTCAACCCTCACTCTCTCCTGAGTTGAGATTCGCCGCGAGCTAATGATTTATTCACACCCCTTCCCTAGATTCCTTCGGATCCATTTTGCCCTTTTCAGTCTCTCGAACCCCCTCTGCTTTTCGCGAATTCTAACCCGTCTATCCTCCACCATCCACACCTGCTCCCCGCCCGCGTCCCTACTTCATGCCTCCTTAGGCCGGTCGCACGCAGGATGCGGCGCGGCACGGGATGGCACGACGTTTTGCATTAAGGCCAGTGATGGCAATAGTAACTAAAAGAAAGAAAAAACCAGTAAAATTTCAATATATTCGTTCCCAGGAACGAAATTTAGAAACGAGACGGAATGGATTTAAACCCGGGGAGCTAAACTTAGCGTCGAAACAAAATCAGAATCAAAACTACTTCGGGTCGAAGCTAAAATAAAACTCCGGGACGAAACGAAACACAGATAATGCTTTGCACCAGAGGGACCACGTGCTTCACCTTCAAACAGTTTAGTTTCGATCGAGTACGAAGTATGATTGAATGAAGTAGAGGTTCAGCCTACCGCAATTAATGTTTGGGACTTAAACATATTTATCCAACTAACAGGAGAACGGTGAACGCAAACTGGCCATTCGATTTTTAAGCTCTATGTTTTAACCTCTCTACACATATGTCAAATGTAATGGGTCGAAACTATTCCCTCTTATTCCTCTCCACTGCACTCAACTACTGGGATAGAAATGTAACAGGGGCAGTGGATTTTTGATTAATTTAGTTTCGATCCCGGTAGTAAAGTTTTCGTCCCGGGTCGAACCTAAACTCCTTTTTTTTTTATTGGGAGATTGATTTGGTGATTTTAATTTCGTGCCGGAACGAAACGAAACCCAGATCTTGTATTTTGGTTTCACTCCGGGCCGAAACGAAACAATTTCGTTTCGCTCCAATCGCCATCCCTGCTTAAGGCGCTGGTGCGACGTGGTATGTATTAGTTTGAATGGAAGTATCGTACACGGTATCGGGCACGGCAATGCGAGGCGAAGCTGAGACTTACGGCGCTCTGTACAGCCTTGTCAATTTTCGTCCGTCAGGCAAAAGGTTTCAGACAAATCATTTTGCGCATGAGCGGTGATTGCCGCCACGTGTAGTGAAGTGATAGCGACAGGCGAAAGTAGCGGGTTCTAGTATTTTATAGTTGTTGAGTGGAACTGGTAAAATTATTAATCTTACCGTAATGTGATAAGGAGTCTTTCCTCTTGTGTTATACCATGAATAAAGTTTGTTTCGTTTTGGATTATTGGGTGAATTAAGCCAAGAATAAAATCAAATGTTGTTGGTTTCGTACGACAATAGTGATAAAACTTTTCCGGGTCTGCTCTTAATTCTGAAATAAACGATTTTAGGTTCCATTTTTCGTTTATAGGATGAAAGCGACGGTGCTCAAATATCCTTGCCGTGTCGTCTCTTAAACATCGGGCAGCGCTCGACGAGGCTAAGCGAGGTGAAAAATTCTCGCGACCGGCCTCAGATTCCGCGAAAAAATTACATTGCCTTTCCACCGCGATGTCTGCAGGTAATTTTTCGGAAAATCATCGAACGGGACACGTCCGCAAAGGGCGGGTGTCGTTCACGACAGCGAGGTCGGCAAGGTCATCGGGGTCATCAATGTCCACGATCAAGCGGTAACATCTTAAATTTTGGCTATCCTAGACGCAAAAATTCATTACTTGATGTTTGTTCATCGAATCGATTTATTGGGATTTTACATAGGAATAAACTTTGGGTAAAGACTAAATATTTCTGTGTAATTATTCACTTCCCGACACCAAGGGCAAGAACCCACTTGAGCGCAAGATCCGCGACCTCGGGTACGTTACAATACGGACCAGAGGTTCTACGGACCAAATCTCAGTGATCTACATAATCTACATCTACATAATACCCTACCAGCCACTTCTAGAGTGTTTGGCATGGTGTGACTGAACACCAGCATGCAGCATGCAATTGGATTCTCACATGCACACCACACGGTCCAAAAAACGTCACGCATGCCAACAAATTATACTACCACATGCTGTTAGAAAAAATAATAAAATTCAGAATCATGCATTAAGGGTGGATGGATGATTTTATTATTGGGCAATTCCATTTGTGACGGAATTACCTTTAGAGAAAATTAAGCAATATGATATTTCGATTGAATTGTAAAATACAAACAAATTGTAAAACTTTTAACTGGCCATGATCAAAAAACATTTATGAAGGTGATTTTCATGTACAGACACAAAATTAACTACGGAAATTCCTTATAAATATTCATAAAAATTAAAAAGTGACGGAATTACTGCCAGGTCAACCTCCTAAGTGTAATGATTTTAAACATCTTCAAAACTCTGTTAATGTAAGTATAGTTTGCAAAACTTTTAGCAAGGCTGTGAATAATATTTCAAACAATGATTTATTGAAATACAATCAATTAGCTGTTGCTTTATAAAGATAAATTATTTCCAGCCTAAATTTTAATTTATGAGAAAAAGTTGACATTTTCATGGAAATGCCCTGTTATTAAATGGTTAAAAGTAGGCCATTGGCCTGGTGGTAACATGTACATATGATGCAAAAACAATAGAAAACATTATAAGAAGTCTTTAGTCCCTACTTCTTCAACCGCTTTTTAAAAATATGTAAATTTTTCGGGAAGGGCTCAAACAGTTTTCCTGGTAGGCCGTTTCAATCCCTTATGGTCCTATTCAAGAAGGAGAACTGCTTTGTATTTGTCCTTTGTGATCGGCACTTTATCTTGAACTGGTGATCATTTTTTCCAACAAAGCTGGGTTTTGATATGTCCTTCCCAAATTCTTTCCAAGCTTTTTCCCCACTCATTATTCTAAACATGCCACATAGCCTGCTTATTTTCCTCCTCTCTTGTAAACTCTCCCACCTTAGAACTCTGAGCATATCTGAAACTCTTTCCGTTTTTTTTTTATGCTTTCCCAACGCATACCTAGCAGCTTTTCTCTGCACCTTCTCCAATTTATTCACCTCTCCTTTAAAATGTGGGTCCCAGACAAGAGATGCGTACTCTAAAGTTGGTCGCACTAGGGGTGCACACTAGGTGGGTAGGGCTCGCACATTTGATGCTGAACACATTGAGTGGGCATTAAAAAATATTCATTCGGCGCCGTGATGATGGGATGTATTAATACTCCTAAGCGTTGGGAGATAAGAGTTATTCTTCCTTCGCTCTGACCGTTAATCGTGATCCCGTAACACTTATTGTTCAAAAAGTGCTTTTTTGTGTGTAATGGAAAAATCCCAACCTCGACGCAGCCCCGCCCCCATCTGCGGCCTGACCTCCCTTCCACCCCACCCCCCGTGGAAACTACCTTCCCTCTACCTCCATCTTCTCCCCTCACCCCCTTCTCGCTCTACCCCCCACTCCCCCTTCCCCTCCAACCTGTTGAGTCGCTCGATCTGCCTCCCACCCCACCTTCCGCCGCCGCCGGGGCCACCTCACGCACGCACACAGATGCGGACGAACACACGCACAGCCGCGCCCGAAAAGACCTCTCACGCTCATTCTCCACGCCCCCTCCACACTAGCGCATCTACATAATGCATGATGCTTCGAGAGCCACCTCAAGGGTGTTTGGCAGGGAGTTAGTTGTCAATAAGAGGAATGAGATGGTCGCATAATCTTAGGTTTTTCCCGGCGTATCAGGTGCAGAAAAGCTTCTCGGGTTTCCCTCCGGTTTATGTCGTCTATGTCTCCCTACGTTTCGAGCAGCGACTTGCTGATCATCCTCAGGGGATCTTCCGAAATGATATGGTTGGTATTCATCAGTAATTCATGGTTATCGCAGAAATCTAACATATTAACAAAGCGCAATAACAATTGTGCCCTGAGGACGATGACAGAGACAGCCATCTAAACATCGGCCGACAAGTAAATTATCCGGTTTAAAACCAGTGAAGATTTTGCCATATGTTGGGAGAGAAAAAAATTAGTCCTATGAATATGATACAGTGTATCGAAACTAGTCAGGAAAATAGAGTTCCAAATTGTAGAAACAGCAAAGTGTTTTATTCAAAAATCAGTATATGTTAACAACGTGTATGCTCGCGGAGTGAAGTCCCACAAACAATGCATTTATCCATGAAATATAGAGTTATTGCACACATATACTTGCGTACAAATATCTATGGTAAAAGAACACAAATGGTAATTTCCACACTGTTAATTCAAAAATCAACAACCAACCATGGTTTCAACACATTAAGTCATTTTCAATGATTTGTGTTATTTTATCATGGATATATCGAACTTCCAGAAATCAAGCCAGAAACGATTTTATACGTTATTTACAAATCTTATTTAAATATTTGTCTTACAAAATATTCATAGAAATTATCAAAGAAATGGATTACCGCAAAAAGTGAAGGAAATTTCCCAAATTAATTAGATGGAAAAGATATAACATGACATACGTTTACCGTCCTGATTCAATGATTAGTTTCATGAATTGCGCAATTGGTATCACTCTTACTTTTCCGAGGAAAAAATGTCTTCCTGCTTCTTTTGCAAGCGTAAGGTTGTGTTTATTGCTCCATGTATTTATAGCTAATAAAATTGGATCGATGTCACCAATATATCTCATGTATACGATGGAGCTTATGCTATTTGGGAACATTCTTTTTCTGCAGTCAGTTTTACTTGTCATCATCTCGTTATCTCTGTACGACGGTAGCCGTAAGATATTTCCGTGAATTTAAGCGTGATTGAGTCGAATTTTTCCATTTTGAAATATAAACTACTAAGTTAATTAAGACCTAGGTTTCAATGTAACTACATTTTTATGTTGTAACCTTTGCCAACCTGTGGGGAAACTGTCCATGGAGATCTTTATGGAGATTACGTCTTCTTCCGCTGAGTTTACTAGCCATGCTTACCTGTTGCAGTGCGCTGACAATAGTGTTGCATCATTGTTAGACCGGAGAGCGAAGAGGGAAAATTAGCGGCCGTAGTCACCATTCTTGCGGGTCTGTTGCGCACAAGTTGTACCGGAAGACAATGTAGTAACTTTGAAACATAAGTCGCAATAAATTTGAGTGTCGTGGAAAATTGCAAGTATTTATTTCAATAAGGAAAAATTCCACTCCATTACGCTTTAATCTACGGAAGTATCCTACGATTACTATTTGTACCTTGAGGATGGTGTCGTAATATTGAAACCTAAGTCGTAATAATTTTTTTAGTCGTGGAAAATTACAAGCATTTGTTTTTAAAGGAAAATTTCCTCTCCATTACTCTTTAATCTCCAGAAGTAGCCTACGCTTACAATTTGCACCTTATATTTTTTTAATCGTGGAAAATTACAAGTATTTATTTCAACAGAGGATATTTTTCATATCATCTGAATAGAACTCTTCTCCGAATCCGTTAAGCTACTTGCCCACGCCCCCTTCCAAGAAGGAGTTCAGGGGAGGCTTCACACGACGAATCCACATACCTCGTGGTCTCATCCGGCTCGTTTACTCCCGTGGAGCAACGGCTGTGCTCCAGAGACGCCTCCCGGCCATGTTGCGAACCTTACAGGATAGAGGGAGTTTGGAGGTCACCCCGCCGCACCCCGCACCCTCCCTGACGCACCTCTCCCTGCCGCACCTCTCCCCTCCCGCACCCGGGCGCGGCGCCGACGCAAGCGCGCGTAACGCGCCCCCGCCGAATCCATCAAGTGGTGTCGCGGAGAGCACGTCGTCCGCTGGTGTGTGGTGTTGACCCTGGGGCATCCCTCAGTCAGTGCACTCTGCCCGCTGTTGACGCGATATCTCGGGGCACCGCACCCCGCCCAGGCACCCAGGGCCCGCTTCCAGGTGGTCCCCAATACCTTAATCAGGGAAGTGTCTTCCTTATCGTGGTGCGACGGTGAATCAATTCTACCTCTCTTCCTTGTGGGACATAGACTCGCCAATTTTGTGGGAGGGAATGTCGAATTTGAAGGAGTGGTGGAAACCTGTGGGGCCCTTTCCTGGGAAACAGGTATCGTAACGTCTTCCGTTGAGATTCCTAGCCATGTTTACCCGTTGTAGTGCGCTAATTACAGTGTTGGATCAGTGAGAGCGTCTTGCCTGTTCCGTGGTAGGGAAAGTCGAATTTGAAGAAGTGGTGGCCCCAGATAGGAAAACTGTGGGGCACCTATCGTTGGATATTTGTGTCTGTTAGTCTTCCATTGAGTTTTCTGGCCATGGTTACCCTTTTCATTGCGCTGAATACGCTGTTGGGTCAGTGAGAGGGCGGAGAGCAAAGTGTGAAAATAGGTGGCCCTAGTCAACACCCTTGCGGGACTCTCCGTAGAGGATTTCATAGTCTTCCATTCATTGTGCTCCTCCGAGCGCGCCAACTGGTGTGAGTCCTTTGCAGTGGTGGGTTACAGAGGAGTAAGAGGAAGGATTAGACCGAAGTACTACTTCAATGGATCACTATGCCTCAATCCGAACTTAAGTGTGCTCTTAACAACATTTGGGAAGTGTTGACTATTGTGTTGCGACATATAGGTGTCTGAGAGGGAAGAAAAAGAGGTGATGATCCCAGTCAGCAATCCTACGGAGCGCCTTCTTAGAACAATCACAAAATAATTTCGTCCTCTTATTAAGCTGGTTCTGACTGCAGTGGAGGATCAGTTAAGTTTCGAAGGATCAGTGCCGGTCCCAGTCATAAACCCTGCGAGAGTCCGTCAACGAGGGATCATCGTTTGCTACGCCTTATTGTGATCCTGGGAACGAGTCTATTGACGAGTGTACGATATCCTGCTGGACTGCTAAGGATACTAAGAGGAAGGAAAGGTGGCAGTCCCAGTAATCAACACTGTGGGAAAACTTCCACGGAGGATAACCATCACTTTGTCCTGTCTTTTATGCACTCACTGGAGACGTTAGGAAGTACTGGGAGAAAAACTACATCATTGAGAAGACTGTAGTCCTAGTTTTTACTCTTTCTGAGCCCCTTCTATACCCAATTGCAATCGCCGTATCTTTCTTTAAGCTCACTTCCTAGAACGACACCGTCGGAGTGTGTTTTCGTAGCATTAGTGGATCTGTGAGAGGAAAAGAGATATAGGTGGAAAGAAAGGTGGCGGTCCCAGTCAGCAGCCTTGCGGTATTCCTCCCTGGAGCGAAGGTCCTCCTGCAGACCTGCCATCGCCGTGCAAAGTGGAGGCGGAGCGGGAGTCATCCCGTGATGGGGGGCGCGGCTCTTCCACGGAGGAGGAGGGCGTCGGGGAGCGGGGCGTGGACGTACTCGCCTCGGTGGTGGCCGCGCTGGCGCGGGGCGCCGGGGCCGCGTCCCCCTGGTCGGCGCACCGCCGCCTAGAGACTTGGGCGCGGGCCGCGAGGGAGCGGCGCCGATCGCAGCAGCAGCCGTCACCCGGCTCGCCCTCGCACAGCCCGCTTTCGCGGACATCGTCCGGCGGACGGAGGGACTCTGGCACGGATGGAAGCGGCGGCAGTGGGGGCGGCGGGGGCTCTGGGGATGGCTCCCCCGCTCTCTCCTTGGCCGGATCACTTGAGGGCGCGCCTGCCGTCGTAGTGGACGCCCATCCGACCCTGCTGCGCAAGGCATCCTCCGCGTCTGAGGTACCACAAACTTACGTGTCATACGCATCTACGATCAAAATGCCAGGATTGCAAATATATTTCTCTTCGTTCATATTTCCAACGGCGATTTTTCATGGCCTCAACCGCCTCTGAGATATCACAAATATTGTACCATATACATCTACGATCAAACAATCTACAAGGATTACAAATAATCTTTCCCATGGATACCTATATCTACGATAAAAATGCCAGTATTTCAGGTATTTTTCCCTTCGTTTAAATCTTCAACGCCGATTTTACTAGGTCTCCTCCGCCTCTGAGGTATCACAGATATATGTGTCATAAGCATCCCTGATCAAAGTACCAGAACTGCAATAAATATTTCGCTTGGGTTTAATTTTCAACACCGATTTTTCAAGGCCTCATCAGTGTCTGAGGTACCACAAGCATATGAGTAATTTTCATCTACGATCAAAATACCAGGATTGCAAACTCCGTACCCTTTGCGAAGTGAAAAACTTTCTTATATTCCACCCATTTATTTTGAGGTGCGGTTAGCCGCAAGCACCGCCGCTGTGTCGAAATTCCCGTCCGTCCTACCTAAAAATAAATTGATGGAATTCAATAATGTTTTTCATTTTGTTAATGATAAGGTGAACTTCCGCAAAGTTGAGCCTGATACGGTTGCGATTAGCTTTCCCTTGGTTTAAATTTTCAACATCAATTTTTCAAGCTATCCTCCGCCTCTCAGGTACCACAAACATATGTGTCATATGAGTCTACGATCAAAAGTCCAGGATTGCAAATATTTTTCCCTTCGTTCAAATTTTCAACATCGATTTAGCAAGGCCTCCTCCGCCTCTGAGGTACCATACACATGTTTGCCATAAGCAGCTACAATTTGAATGTTAAAGTCTCAAATTGCCCTTCTCTTCGGTTAAATTCACAAACAGCAAATTTTGTAATGTCTTCTCCACCTCACAGAATGAATAAACATGTGCGTCTTGAGCAACTGCAATTAATATGTCCATGGTTTCAAATGACCACCCCATATGGTCAGTTTAGTCCCAGCGAAGATTCCATATAAGAGCCACGTAGTGCGTATGCCAATGTATATGTATATATCTGTTTGTTTCTGTATGTATAATGTATCTGTTTCCCCTTTCGGATATGCGAAACGCATCTGCGTTATAAAAGTGCAGAACTCTTACTCTATTTAAATATAATCAGATTCACGCAAGAGAAGGTTCTGTATATAACACAGATGCTGCTTATAGCAATAATTCACCTCTCCTTATGACTCTTTTTTAATAATGCTATTACGATGATATCTTTCGGCATAATATATATTTCTGCGTTCCAACTGCCCACCTTATACTTGAGGAATCTGTTCCTTTCAGACCGTAGGGGTTTTTCAAACATAGACTGGCATTCCATTAGAGAATATAATCGGCTAGTTATTCAAAGGTTATCGAGACACGCTGTTTACCCATCAAATTTTTACATTTATTCTCCCCAGGCATCCAATCTGTCAACAAAAAAAATATTCTGAAAAGGTGCCATGATGGAAACTCGGCGATAGTTTACTGAGGGTGTTTACGTTTAGTTAGGGTGTTTTCATTTGCATTTCGGAGAAGAACATAAATTTTGAAAGTACTAACTGCAAAAATAGTTCGTAAGGATATACATACTCATTTTCACTCCAAAAGCATACCGTCGAATTAGATTGTGGGATTAAACTCGCCTTCATTTCAACTTAATTTGCTGCAATCAACTTCCATTACAGAAAGAAGTTAAAATTTTTCGTTAGAAAATTCTCGAATTGTATCAATTGAACATCTTGGAGTTCAACTGATACAATTGATGACCTCCATTATGTATTTTTCAGCGTTTTCAATTTCAAATTTCCATTTTGTAATTGTTTCCCAGATGATTTTTCGCCTACAATAGCACGACTCTCAAACACCAGCACGACTTTTTCAATTTCTTCATGAAAACTCGGGCTCTTGTAAAGTTCGGTCCCAATCATTGCGATAAAATTTTATAAACTGAAAAACACCTACCCGTAATCTTATTATTATTTTTATTGCATCTCTGAAACTATTTTACATCATAATCCATGCCTTCTGGAAGCGTGAACCTCCTACCACATCTAAGAATCTTGAATGAAATTTTTTGTATATTAGCATTGAAATTCCTCTCCTCAAATACTGTAATTTATGTAGCAAATAATAATATTTATAGTATTTCTGTAACATTGTTCAATATGTGTGAATGTTTCCACCATGAGTAACATTAGGTATCCAAGAAAAAAGTCTGCATTCCGACATCCATTACATGAGATTTAGTTTAGCGTTAGCATTACATGATTGGGCATGGAAATTGGCACAAAGGAATGACATAAATACATCAAGCAGGATTAACGAAAATATTACATTGGACCATAAAAGGGTAACCTTCATGCTCTCCTGCGTTAACAGACATGAACGTACGACCCAGTGGCTGCATCGCTAGAACTTTAAAGGGTCTTTGACGGTGAACGTTCGGGGTGGCACTCAACAGGTACCACCCATCACGGCCAACACACGCTCAGCAAAATCGCGAACTCTCGCTCTGTGATCCTCACGTAGCCAGTGAGCGGACTTTTTTTTTTGCTTGGATTGCCAATTTAAAATTCCCATGCAATATTTCTGAAAGAAAGAGATTCTGTTCATTTTCTGCTCCGTAAACTTCGTTTATTTTTGATCAAGAGAACAAATTGATGAACACACCTTCAAGAAAAAGCAGTGCGAATTATACCCTGTTCTCCTACAGAGGGCACCTACAATACTTCAGGAGGTGGTAGGGAAGATAATTTTAAGCATATTTTTTCCATAGCCATGAGGTCGCAACTGTTTGTCTTGATAATGACGCCATGGTCGTTGAAACTAGTTCACACCTAATTAAAGTTTATGAAACAGTACTTGGTTTTTGATTCGCCGATCTCATCGTTCCACTAAGTAACGTCCAAGTCAGTTGATTTTATTCTTTAGTTACTGGGATATGGCGACGCAAAACTTTTTTAGGATGCACTTGCAGTTACCATGACAACGGTTTTTCTTGGGTATCCAGAATTTTCGATATTTTAATTAATCCTCTTGATTTTTTAAGGACATAAGGTAATGATGGTTATACGAAAACGTGTGATTTTAATTGTCTGAAAAGATCTGAACGCATAAGAGGGCCCTTTTGCGACCACGTAATTTGAGGTTTACAATATTTAGACGGAGGGAAAACTATAGCTCAACCACACAAATGAGAACATATTTAAAATTTTATTTCAAGGCGAGTGTAATTGATCGAAGTGTCCTGAGACAACACAATTTCTAGCTAAAATCTTTCGGTATGAGTGCAGAAAGCAATGTAAGATTAAGACTAAGTATATACCCGATCCGCTCGCTATTACAGTAGAATAAAAGGCAATATCGACGATAGGACCCGTAATCGACAAGCTTATCCCTAGGTAATGACTATAAACTTAGCCCCTCATCGTCGAGAATGAAAACCTTTAAAAATCTCTCATGAAAACGTTCTGATTTGATTCTGATATTATCTAGACTTTATTTTTTGTGTCTATAGAAGAATAAAAATCATATATGCTAATCATCACATCTTAATGTAACTAAAAATATCCTTCAAGAGAGCTTTATGGCCAGTTCTCATGAATGGCGCATATCATTGCTGGTAAGGCTACGCTTTATCGGTCTGTGTAGGTGCTATTGGACTCCTACCTTGATCTCTTACGAAAAACAATTATTCCAATTATAAAAACACTTTCTAATGCTGTATATAGGTTTCTTGCATCCTGATTTAATTTCAAATTAAGATTATTAACTACAAATCTCTTCTCAAACAATTTCACAAATACGTTGAAACTAATTAAAAATAGACTGAAAATAGTGATGTATTTTAACCATTGTATTAGTTATTATTTTTCATTCATTGTATTGTAATATCGTGCAAATATATTTTAGATATGCAATCAAATTTGTGTATTCTTAGGAAAGTTTTATATATTTTTTCTCGTCTACCAAGAGTTTACATCTGGTGTTCAATTTTGCTTTATTTATTTTTTCACTAGCCTAGTCGTGAATATTCACGCCGATAATCTACTGTAAATAAATCGCCGATAATCGACTGTCATAAAATTAGTCTGTAAGTGAGAGGTGTACGAAAGCTTTTTCATATCTTTTATAAAGATTTTTTTATTGAATACTGTTAATTATCTTAAGTTCACCATGGAACGGTTTCATCACATCTCACCTGAAACGACCAGTTTTATTATTTATAAATTTTCCTAGGACTTATTCTTAGCCCCCTTTCATTTACTAACGAAGCAGCTGCGACGTACTCTCTCACGCGATGAACTGACACAAGCGCTCACGCATTGTTTTGATTAGCGTGCCAAGGCGACGCGCCGCAATTGTTTGCGCGAATGCCAGCGCACACGACAGACTTCGGATGTTTGCGCTCCCCCAAGCCCCCGCCACGCCAAACTCCTCCTGCGCAAAAACATTTGACGAGCACGCTGCCCTCTCCCTCCACCAACTTCATCTCCGGCTACCCCACCCCTACCTCCCCTCCCCTACCATTCTTTCTCAACTCACCCTCCCGCTGTCCCAATCTCTTGAGCCTCGCTGAGAGGCAAAAATCCATAAACGGAGCTGCAACAAGTGTCTCTTCCTTTTCAGGTATTTCCCAATCATTGCGATAAACCTTTTGTTAACTGGAAAATACTTACCCGTAATCATATTTTGCTATTTTACCGAATTCCTGAAAATATTTTTGCTTAGTTATTTTTACATCATTATCCATCTGGAAACGCAAACCTGGTACCACAGCTAAGATTCTTGAATGCATTTTTTTGGATCTACATCTACATCTAAATAATACCCCGCGAGCCACCTCTTGGGTGTTTGGCAGGGGGTGACCAATCGTATGTACGAATGTATATAAGTATCGAAATGCATCTTCTCATGTGTTGTAATTTATACAGTTTATGATAATAATTACAGCTATTCAGCAACACAATTTAATATATGTTAATGTTTCCACCATGTGTAACTTTAGGTAGCCAAGAAAAAAAGTCTGCATTTCGACAACCAATACTTGAGATTTATTTTAGCGTTCATTGCATCATTGAGCAGGTAAAAAGGTACAAACAATTACAACGGTTACGGTACAACAATTACAACGGTTTGCCTAAAAAAAACTCGAGCGGTTTTTTTTCAGATTAGAAATAAACATTTACACCTGCTTCTTTGCCTCTTTTTGGGTTAAAAATGTTGGCGTAAGAGAGTGTCAAATAACAAATATAATTATTGAATTAACAATAATGTTTTTCGCTCATTAATCCTCATCCCATACTCCTTGCAACGCTTATCTAAAGTCTCCAAAACATGCATTCAGAAAAAATTAAAATAGTTCAAATGTACGTATTATATAATTCTCACTCGCGCCTTTCGTAATCAGCACCTACTACACCAACCGAAAAACCGTCTTTCTCTCTCTCAGATATGACTTTTTTACAGACTCCCAGCCTCTTTCAATACCATTTCGACTACTCACCCTTCCCTGGATATTTCAATGCCCATCAGATCATTCAAGAGGCAGCTTCCAAAAACCATCTTCTGAATCTTTTTTTTCTTTAATAACCTTTTTATAGTTTATATTTGTTAAAGCTACAGATATTAAGTTGTCTATTCAATGTAAAGGCCGTTTTGGCTGTTTTTGAATGATTCGATTAATTAAAAAAATATTAAGGAGAGTTTTTGAAGACTGACAAGGGGATATGGGTTTAGATTACTATCAACGTGGACTAGTGGCCATATTGACAATGTAAACTACTGACTGTCTATCGTGTATCCAAAGTGTAATGAATGATCTTTAACCTGTGCTGTTGTTGGGCCGGTACCGCGAACCTCCTTATTCCAAAGTCGTTATCAGCGTACCGATTAAACTACATTTTTTAAATCTGTAACAAATAGCCCTACTGTGAATTGTCCAATGGATTGCAGAAATAAAAATCCTCATTATTTGTTACTTGTTCAGATTTATCTTGTGGTACAACTTGGAACTAATATAATAGTTGGAAGTTTGACATTTCAATCGCGGCCGGATGTATAATACATGTTCAGCGGTTGACAAATTTTGGTGAGTACCGCCTAAATTTTTTCCAAACTACAGCACTGTCTTTAACTAACATAATCATTACTGATCGTGACCAATGTACCATTATTGGTCATGAAACACATATCATTTAAATTCCTTTGAAATTTTTTTTGGAGAGAAATGAAAGTTCACTGTATAGTCATTAGAAGTGTAAACATTTTAGTTATTTCATACCAGTTTGCGCATAAAATTGGTAGAAAAATCATATTTATGTTTATAACTGTCTGTTTTTTCTTTTGTAAAGTTAGATAACTTATTTTTTCGTTGTTCTATATCTCAATTTACTAATTATGCGGTGCTCCCTAATGTAATCGCTGGGTGTGAGTGGCAGGTTATAGCTTAGATACCATTTTTGTTTCATTTATTTGTAAATCCAATGAATAATTTTGCATAAAAAATGCATAAAATGCATAAATAAATTTATGTAATGTCACAGTGTCACACTCAATAACACATAATAATGATAATAACTAAATATACAAATATACACCTGCATGTTAAAATAAAAATTATGTACAAATGCGCACTGAGAACGATAATTACTCCAATTAAACCTACATTAGACGTCACATATAGTTTTAGGATTTCCAAAGGACCGACCTGCTAAAACATTTTTTCATGGATAACGCATTTCCTATATTTGCATTTCCTCTCTTTACTAAAGAAGAAATGCATTATCATCACAGTACAATTATGAACCACATTAATTCAGCTATACTTCCATCCCGGGGGCGCGTGAGACTAAAGCTGAGTTTAAAATATAATTACTGATGAATATACAGAGTGGGAGATACATTTACATAGAAAAGTGAAATGTCTTTAAGCATGTGGTGTTAACTTCATTCTTCATCCCAACCTCTTTAATTTCCAGCGCAAGCTATTCAGCTAAATAGTTTCTAGCTACACCTGCTTCTATTCTTTTCTATTTAGATTTTATTCCACAAAAAAGTGATACTTTTTACACAGAAAGCTGATTTCATATCATATAAGCAGAAACGAGGCAAAATAGGGTAGTTTCCTTCATCAAAGAAAACGAAAGGCATTGATTGCGATTCGTTACCCACCATTAGTGTATTCATAATACACAAATTATTTGGTTTTTGAAATACCGGTTTAGACGAATGGCAAGGGTCAAATTTTATCCTCATTTGAAAAAGGCCAGATTGGCGCCCATGCGATTCCACGCCGCATGACGTCACAGGGACCTAGTTTCTACACGAGAGGATAGGAGTTATACATCGTCTGAGGTTACCAATGCATGCATGAGGCACAGAGCTCAGGGAAACATGTCTTAATAATCACCTATTAAAACTGGCTAAGTTCGGAATGTTTTTTTCGTTTGATAAGGTATTAATAAACCTTTTTTAAGCCAAGCGCTACCATTCAGAAAGGTACTCAGCTATCCGCTAGCATCCTGCGACGTATCAGCGCTAAGCCTCGCCTCAAGGTCACCTCACCGGGCGGGAGGGGGAACAAGAAATACGACGTACGGAGATATTTCCCGGCATTCATACTTAAGCGTCGCGTTTTCGCGCGCTTGAAAATGTTCACTTTTCATTTAATCGCGAAAAATAGATGTTGTCATTTAAAAATCTAAAAGCGTGAAATACGTACTCCAGGAGTAATAATCTTTCGATTAAAGCAATAAAAAAATAATAGGAAACCACCCTATTATGAACGTGAAAAATCTTCGTACCTCTTCATAACCGCTGCCTCATTTTAGATGCATATTTTATGCCTTACGAGATAAAATAATTTTAACTATAATAAAAAAAATATTGGAAATTGGAATCCGTCCATACTGTTTTCGTCCTACTGATTCACAAGAATTGTGCTCTTCTGAAAACACTTCCCTAATGCTGTTGGTGACGTTTTTTGGGTGTGCCCCGACACATGTTACGATTATTTTTTGTTCGCGTCTCGTCGCTCTTTAGTGAAAAATTAGTAAACTTTTGAACGTTTATAATTATGTTTTCTTATATAATGTAATGTAATAAAATTTATAAAAAGCAACACATTTTTCCGCATAATTCTTAGGAAAGGGTGTTATTTCAGAAAATATGATTTGAAAATTATGGAAAACAAGCAAGTATTGAGCTTTGACTCTCGAGCGAAAGTAAAAACTCGATTTTTGCGAAAATCCCTATTTGAATTTTTTTATTAATATTCTAATTTTTAACGGCTTCTGATGACTTTATGGATGAACTAAATATTTGAATAGCCATATTTTCTTAATCATCAGACATTATATTATCAGACTGTACTATTTTTGCTTTAAAAAAATTATGAAAATTTAGGATTTTGTCAAGGTATTTTTGATTTCCGCCCACTGTGCGACGTTTCGTAGACGCTCCTAGCCACTTTTCTTAGATTCATATTAATAATGAAAAACACTTTGTTACTTCCACAAAATAAAGTGTTTTTCATTATTAATATGGAGCCGATCCACCACGTAAAAGCTTCAAGTTTCGATTTAATTTCTTAAAATATCTATGAAAAAGTGACCAGCGACGGCCACAAAACGTCGGATAACAAACCGGACTGTGCGAGGCACACCCAAATAAACATCACTTACAGCTGCAATGACCCGCGAATGCTTAAACCAAAACATACTTCACTGTCGATTTTCTCTGGGTAAAAATTAGTGTGTAAAGTTTATTTTTGTGAAATAGCTTTATAGCTTGAGGAACCTAATGATTTGGGATGATGCTCACATATTTTTAGAAGTAAATTCAAAAATAATTACTGGTGTGCAATTACATAGACAAGGAACACACAAGGAAGGCACAATTACTGGAGTGCAATTGTGCCTTCATCGCATAAAACACTTGGTATACTATAAAAAACGCACAAAATCGAAGTAACAATTAATTAATATAAGATTATTGTACCAGGTATTTTAAGGGGTAACAGGTTTACTGCTACCAGCTGGCATCGGAGGATAAGTTCTGGGAATTCGAGTTTGAATCCCGGTTGAGGCGAATAATTTTTTCAATGGCATAATTTTCACGGAAATATAGTTTCATGAGTCCCGCTCTTTTCTAAGTAATTATAATAATAATAGTAATAAACATAATGGATTTTAGTGATTATAATCAATTTATTGCCCCAAACTGCTCCAACAATTCTGGTAACAAAAAATGAAGGAGCTTTAGGTATTTGTAGTGGTTGGCACCAGCGTCCTTGAATTTAAAGGCAATACTAGTTTCAAAAATTTAGTTTTCTATGCATTGTAAATGTCATTAAATATGATACGTGGCATAACAAGGCATATCATATGAAGAAAATGTAAGGATTATAAGAGAAGAAATAAGAGCATGCAAGAAAATATAGAAGTATAACGTTTAATACCTAATATTTAATTTTGATGGCAAAAAATGTAATATTACACAAATAAAAAATGAGCGCTAATATCAAGATGGGATAACAATCAATCTTTAGCTAATTTTTTAAAAATTATTTGTACTTTTTATCTGTTTTATTGAACCAGGGAAATTATTAATAATCTTAAGCCCTTGATAAAGAAATGATCTTTCAAACAAAGAAATATTACACTTAGGATTATTAAAAAATTAAAATTTCTACGTAAATTATAACCATTCTCGTTTTACAGAAATTGCTATTGAAATTGAGTCATCCGATATCAGTTGTCCTGTGCGACAATCGGTCTCCTGGGGTCGCGTCCTTGCCCTCTGACGAGAAGAGCCGCTCGCTATCGATCTGCAATGCGACTGTTACTTCCTTCTCGCCGAATGTCTTCCCCAGCAAGGTTCGCCTTCATATTTGCCCCTGCTTCAGTGCTTGCCCGTCGGCTGTCTCAACGAGCGATGTCATCCCCAGAGATAGCCTTAGTAGTATGTAGATGACTCGCAGTGCCCCGAGGGGTTGCGCGCGGAGCTTCACTTTGAGGTGAATCCGACCGAAATTGAATGTCGTTCTGGCGTTATTTTTTCAAATCCCTTGACTAATTTAGTTTTCGTCCCTTTTACTGCTTTGGAAGACTTTTGGGTTGAAGCTACTATTCATTACGACTTTCTAATTCATGTTTTTCCAAAATTGTGGATGGATCAATGAATTCATTTTTCGGAAAATTTAATGCGTTTGATTTGGGCTCGATTATTCTTTTTCTTATTCGCTGAATTTCAATTTTGAAATTTCTCTATTATGGCAATATTAAAAGAATGTTGCTTCTACGTAACAACAAAAATGTTTATACGATTTATACGACTTGTTTTTTGTTCTGAAAAGTGTAGTGGTGAAACATGTAACTACCAAAATAATTACGATCGAGTAGAAAAATTTCACATGATTTTCATTTGATTTTTTCAAATAAAATGTCTTGAATTTTAATTTCTCCCAGAAGTAGCTTTGGGTTGGAAAGGGTTAAGATATTTAAATATGCTCATCAGAAATCAAGAGAGATAAACATTAAATTGGTACTTTTAAAAAGAGGCCAGTTTGATATTTCAAGCGATTTTACTAAACCATTACCAAACATGCTCATCAATTAGAAGTTTTCGAATGCTCAGGCCGAACTTTTTAGGCATACAAAAATTGTAAAAATTTTCATAATGCTTTTGCAGAATTTTATTTTTTTAATGAAAAAGAATCGTAGAAAACATATCATGTAAGGTTGATTGAATCAAAAGTGCTACCAATCTGATAGGAAGCTCGAGTCGAAGAGGATTTTGAGCACACAAAAGAGCAAGTTTTCAAGCCACTGCATGAAACAAGAAACTTTGTTCACAGTCACACGCACGGGAGCAAAGGGATAAAAGAAACGGTGGGTCGAAAAATCGACATTTTTCCATCAGTTGAGGGAATATGGGACTCATTCAAACACAAAACAAAATTTGGAGCAGCAAGGCTTAAACTTCAGTATTGCCGTATTCTGAAGAGTACCATGGTGATATTGGCGAAGAAAATCTTGTCACCATGACGCGTCATTTACTCTACAGGTGGTCGGACCTGACCGGCGAGTCACTTTTACACAGGGTGTTACAGGAGGACTGCAATACTTCAGGAGGTGGTAGGGGAAATCCAGTGGCAGAGCTAGAACTTAAAAGCGGCGGTCCTGGCGGTGAACGTTCGGGGTGGCACTCAACAGGTACCACCCAGCACGACCAACACACGCTCAGCAAAATCGCGAACTCTCGCTCTGTGATCCTCACGCAGCCAGTGAGCGGATTTTTCTGGCTTGGATTGCCAATTTGAATTCCGATGCAAAATTTCTTTCTGCTCCATAAACCTCGTTTATGTTTAATCAAGAGAATCAATTGATGTAAACACCCTCAAAAAAAGCAGTGCGAATTATACAGTGTGTTTTAGACACCTGCAATTCTTCAGGTGATTGTGCAGGAGATTATTTTAAGCATTTTTTTCCATAAACATGAGGTCGAAACTCCTTACGTACCTTGCTATGGCAACGTAAAACATTTTTAGAATGCAATTTGCAGTTACCATGAAAATAGTTTTCTTAAGTAACCAGCCTTGTCGACATAGTGAAGAGTTCTCGGGATCGCCACCGGGTCAGGAACTGCATAACTGCCGACGTTTCGATGACCGAGTCGGTCATCGAAACGTCGGCAGATATGGAGTTCCTGACCCGGTGGCGATCCCGAGAACTCTTCACTAAGTCTATTCGCCGGGAAAGCATGAAATCTTTTTTTAGCCTTTTTGACATTTTAATTAATTCTATAGATTTTTTAGGGCATTAAATAATAAAGGTTAGACGAAAACGTGTGACAATAATTGTCTGAAACTGATGTGAGTGAGCAGATTTTTCTGGCTTGGATTGCCGCTTTGAATTCCTATACAATGTATTTCAAAAGAAGATATTTTGTGTATTCGCCTGTGCTTAATGAACAGTGTGGATTATACTGGTTGTTTCAGGACGAATCTGCAATACTTGAAGAGAGGAGACAATTTTAAGAATTTTTTGTCCATAAGTATGGGGTCGCAACACCATAGATACTGAGCTATGGCGACGCAAAACATTTTTTAGATGTCCTTTAATTTGCCATGGAAACGATTTTGTGTGGCTGTTCAGCCTTTTCGACATTTATTTTACACTCTGAATTTTTAAGGGCGTTCAATAATTAGGGCTAAATTTGCGATTATAATTATCTGAAACAATTAATCCCAAAATGGTTGAGATTGCGCAATATTATTGTTGATACTCACTCAAATCTCTCGTTTAATTAAGCTCAAAGGTTAATTTTTAGTTACAAATGTACTTAATTTAATTAAAAGTGCATTTCAATTACCTCACAAATCGAACAAAATCTCCAAGCAAAAAATGAGTAAATCCATCAGCCCGAAGGAAATCAAGGTTGTGCATTGCAAGTGCGAAACCTCATGCTTCACTTTTCGGCTGAGAGATGGTGGGAGGAGCAAGAGGAGAACTAGGTTTTTGAAGTGAAGGCGTGCATGGATTCAGCGGCGGCATGACCCTGCGGGGAACGTAAGTCACCTATTGGTCAACGGCATTCTGTACATTTTTATACGTGGCGTAAATAAACGCTCATTTCTGGGGGGAGGCCGGGGTCACTCCCTTAACGCTCGCCCCTGAGGGGCAACCATTCGTAAAAATCACTGAATCCGATTTTGGCCAATCTTCTTAGGCCTTGCGCAAACCATGCTTAGCAATAAATTTAAAAGTTGCATATGGATCCCGAGAATCTTCGTTTTTCCTGGGTCATGCGTTAAGGAAGGATAACACAGGCCAGCAAAAAAATTTTGTTTGAAAACTTTTTTATTTTAATAGCTGATCTTTCTAGATTTTTATGTGCCGAATCCAAACCTGGCCTTAGTTTTTTTTGTATCACCCATAGTGTCTAAGCAATATGTATTTAATATTTAGTCTAATACTCCTATACTGTTTATAGGGAAATCAATGAAACACTGTGTTGCATCATAAAAGTGTTTGTATTTACTGTTCACTACATCGTGATAAAATTGTTTGTATATACTACAGCGTGATTATACAGGGTTCACTTGTCAACTGGATTTGGTCTACATTTTCTTTCCCTTTTTTCCTTGAAGCTTCTTGTGTAGTTTTTTCTGCGAAACATCGCTTGCTGAACTTCTCGGTGAAGTACCAACAGTAATCCTCCATTATCTTCGTTCATTAGACCTACTTTTTCAATTTTATTATAGCTGTAAAAAAGCTATTAAATTCTAAAAATATTACTTGATTTCATAAATTTAACTGTAAAATGTGAATAAATGGTGGGTGATACAACTTTAAAACCATCATATTTGGGTTCAGCAACTTTAAAAACATAAGAATAAGGTATTTTCAGTAAAAAAGTTTTTTCATTGTTGGCCTGTGTAATTGAGATTGTTGTCAACGGCTTTCGGGAGGTCACATCAACAGGCAATGAATGAAAAATCGGAATCTTTTTTTCAGATTTTTCATAAATACGACCTGCAATGGCCGCGAAAGCTCGCCTGAAAAAGGGCAAAACGCTACTGCTCCCGAAAGCCTTTGACAACAATACATCTCGCTGCGAAAGCCTACGTTCCAAGGAACACGAGAATTCTTTTTTTATACTACTGCCTTTTTTTATTTATTCTGCCAATATAATTTAATCTTGTATGTTTTTTTTATATATAACGAGACATTGTCATTAATAATTTAATTTTGCATAAGCTGTACACCAGGACGGATCAGAAAAATCTATTTTTTTTCAAATCCATCTGGCCCAATGAAAAAAGTTGTGGGACCGGTCAAAAATAAGGCCTGAAATTTTTGAGACCTCTAGGTGAACCCCTGACTCTCGCTCAAATGCAATTTAGGGGGGAGGGTCAAAAGTCGAAAAATATAACATTTTATGGCCATTCCAAATAGATTTGGACGAGTTACTGCCCTCTTAGACCAAAAAATTCGTGTATTTTGACGTATCTGCCACCGTTTAGCCACAAAATGCTTAATTTGAGTCCGCGAAGAAAATATTCCAACGCCCACGCAGCGTCGCGGATACAATGCAAGACATTTTTGGCCGAAGAGGGCAGTAACTTGGCAAAATCTATTGGAAATGTCAATAAAATGTTACATTTTTCTCCCCCCCTAAATTGCAATAGAGCGAGAGTCAGGGGTTCACCTAGAGGTCTCAAAATTTTCAGGCCTTATTTTTGATCGGTCCCACAACTTTTTCCCATTGGGCCAGATGGATGTGAAAAAAATCGATTCCGGTCCGCCCTACTGTACACCTGTAGGATGTACTAACATCACATCAGCGTATGTACAAGCAATTACATTGAAAATATAAAAAAATAGCAAACGATGGCAAACTCTGATATGAAAGTGCGATACCTTATGCTTCACATTTTGGCCGATAGATGGTAATAGGGGAAAGAGGAGAAGTGGGTTATTAAAGTGAAGATGAGTTTTTCGAAATGAAGCGAAAAATATCGACGGTTCATTTTTGAAAAAAAAAACTACATATCTAACATAATGCGTTTACTATTCATTCGAAAAACATTCAAAATACACATTTGAGAAGTAGGAAAACATCCCATAAAATCTACCAAGAATGCATGATTGAATTACAAGTAGAGGGTAAAAATTTACAAATGCTCATAACTTAAGGCTTTGGGGTAACTGCTTGGAACTATTCGGCTTTGAATTTTTTAAGAAAGACCAATGATTGAGATGCTTTCTTGATAATATTCGAGGGCGTGCCTTTCCAATTTACTTGCCTTAGATAATATTCTTAAATTCGAGACGGATGGCGTTATCATAAGTCGATGGTGACGCCGCTGAAATCTAAGGAAATGGTGAAGATCGAAGTTGAAAAATCGAATTTGGATCGGAACTCGAATATCAAGACTAGATTTCGATCTTTAACTATTTAAAATTCGATTTTCGATTTTGATCGAAATCTAAATCTTCCATCATTAATCTCCTCAGTTCTCCGTCATGAAGATTGGTTTAAAATGGTATGTATATAGGTCATTGCAGACTTGGGAAAGTCCTTTAGTATTTTGGACTGATTAATAAAATTTGCTTTGAAAAACTATGCCATTGGTTTCTATTTTTTATTTATCCGGAATTAATAATCCCAAGGGATCTTTATTTCATCCAATCTTCTACACAACCTTTCGAGTATTTATAACGTTAACTTTGCTTCAAATTCTTTTTTATCCTCCTTTCTGTCTGACGGGCATTTTTTGGGATTTTCCGTTGTTATTTTGTTGAATGATACTCGTCTCCTGTAATCAATATGGTGTTTGTCTCCATGATAATGCTCCTCATTGCTATGTTCTCATGAATGTTTCCATACTTCCTCGATATTCAACGATAAAAAAATTAAAAACAGATTTATAATGGAATATTGATGAAAGTGGTCGCTGTCGGGGGATAATTTAACAAGTTAATAATACAGAATAGCACTATCTACAATATTTATGTGTCATATAGTTCCGTTAAACTTTTCCTTGATTGAAATCACATTTTACCTTCTTTGCGCGGGAGTGAGTAATGAGTTAAGTTTAGGAATGTGTCACGTTATTTCATGAATTATTGGATAAATATGCAAACAACGGAGCTAGATACTAATGTAGGTCTAAAAAGATGAAAATAGTCTGATTTCTCATGGCTAACTCATGAAAAACATTTCGAACTGAAGCAATGGTAATTTTTGGAGAGAGGGCGGTTCACTTTGATATACTTAAAAGCATATTCCGCTTGCCAATCATCCTTTTCTGTATTTTATTCATTTCAAAAGTTTACTTCCACGTGCAATACCGGAATTAGATTTTATTTCCCATATGCCATTCATTACTCAAGCCAGTACCGTTTCAAAAATATCGAAAATCAAGGCTTAGCCGTCAATTCCAATGCAGAAAATGTCTATTCATTCAATTGTTTCACACAAACTACATTCTTTATACACCTTCGAAAATATGGCAACCATGACTTCAAATAATTTTCCTTGAATGGATATTCTGCTGTACAAGTTACTTCAGGAGGTGGTAGGGGAGACAATTTTAAGAATTTTATGTCCATAAACAGGGGGTCGCAACTCCTCAGTTACTGAGCTATGGTAACGCAAACATATTTTTGGATGTGTATTGCAGTTACCACGAAAATGGTTTTTCTTAAGTATTCAGCTTTTTCGACATTTAATTTAATACTGATCTAATATAATATTTTAAGTGCATTACATAATTAAGGTTTGACGAAGATAAGCGATTATTATGGCCTGAAACAAAAACAGTCTTTCTAGAGTATCTACCCTTTTTGACATTTTATTTAATATTCTGGATTTTTAAGGACATTAAATAATTTATGCTGGACGAAAATTTATGCAAAAATTGTTTATTTATGAAAAATAAATTATTTAAATTTATTTGTATTATTTTTGTATAGAACAGAATTAGAATCAATAGCTCTATTAGCCCCAGAAGTTTGCAAAATAAACTTTTTATTCAGCGTTACTTCCATGCCGTTTGGAAATCATTGCATCTGTTTCCATCAAAATCGCATAACAAGATACTACTAAATAACTTCGGTCTCCTCAAGTGTAGTAAATTCCAGTTATTCTGCAATTTCCCATAGAAAAAAAGCAATTGATAGTGAATATATTGAACCTTTAGTGAATTTTTCAATCTACGATTTTTCAAGTAATCGATTTTAAATCGAAATGAGTAGCTCAACTTTTCAAAAAATATCGAATTTTGAACCAAAAGATCGCTTAATCGAAAAAATAGGCGATTCTTAAAAAAACAGTCTGTTTGTTTGTTTACAATGCATTCAAAAAACACTCCAAAATAATCGTTTGAATGTTGGAAAAAAATACTTGGAATACATTCTTGAATCACTAGTCGTAAAAATTTAAAAATATCCACTCATTAAACTTTTGGGATCACCGATTAGAACCATTTGGCTTTACTAAAAGTTTAGCGAAAGACCCACTGATTGATATGCTTTTTTTATGACCAGGGGCGTGAAGATGGCGGGAAAAAGCATAAATGCATCCACCAATAGAAACCGACGCGACGTCTCCTGAGAGGCATACTATACTCTTGTATAAACCTGTCCATTCGAGGAGCGGCATCTATGGCCCTGATGGCGATGAATTAGTCCACGAATATTACAAAATTGTATCCTTAAGTCGTCCTCTTGATGAGTTTTCACTTAACGCGCATTTAAATGTGTTTACAAAAGTCGCCAAATGTGTCGCTGACGGATATAATGATGCGAGTTTCAGGGAGAAATAAGGTATAATTAGATGTGTTAACTTACACTTACGCCGGGAAAACACGAGAGAATACTTCAGGTTTACAATAATTGTTTATTCCTTCCCTTGCTATTTTTTCGACCTCTCCAACCAGCTATCTTTCATGTTTTGAATCCCCTCCTCTGCGTGCTTGTTTCTGTACGAGCAGTTCTTTTCATACAACATTTTTCAATTTGCGCGATGATGTGATACATTGAATTCATAAATTTTCAATGCTATGCCTCGCAATTAAAAACCGCAAAATGCTGAAAATAAGTGGATTACATGCACTCATCACAACGCCGCGGAAATTTTTGAAAGCCGATTTAAATGTGACAGAAGTGCCAACAGAAATCACCCTTCCATGGGATGGAATTGGGCCTCCCATATGCAGTCCCCCTGACTCCGTTATAATTCAGAGAATGGTTTCTTTCCCCAAATTCTTGAGCTCTCATCGAAATAACCCTGATGAGGATGAATAAGCTATGTATTGAAATGAATCGTCGGCATGTATTGAAATGGAGAATCTAACCTGGGTGGAAACCCAAGAACTGTTTACGTCGGAATTCGTTTTATTTACTCCACGTTTTTCCTCCGGAGACGGTTTATTACTCATCCGGGTGTGATCCGTCGCGCTATCTGCTGTGGTCTGGGACTTTTGCACCCCCTTCCGTCCGCTGCCCGGAAACATACCCCCTTACTCGCCCTCCACGAGCGGCCCTGCTAGTAGAGGGAGAAGGAGCCCCCCCTGTCCGTCATCCCCCTGCCTCAGCTCCGCGAACCCGCCGTGACCTCTGACCTTTCCTTCTCATTCTCCTCTCCCTCCAGCTGTTGCAGGGGAGGCGCGCAGGCTTTTCCGATCGTCATAGAGACTTTGTCAGGATCATCACTAAATAAATAATCTTTTGTATATTCACATACATTCTACCACCATTAGATGAATTTAAGTTGCGCGAATCTTGTATTATCAATGAATTTTTAATCTGGAATAGCAACAGCATTTTAAGTTTGCTTATCATGAATTCCAGGAACAGTATAGCTTCTACTCATAAACGTCAATATCCAACCGGTCGCACCCTTCTCAGCTAATGACATGGTTAAATCCTCAGGTAACAACGGTATTGGTTCGCTAAGTAAATAATATTTGGTATTTATACATATTTAAATACAATTATTTTGATTCAAAATTGCGCGAATTTTGTGCCATCAATAGATTTTTAATTTTGAATACCAATATAATTCGGACTTTCAGCATCAAGAATTCCAGGAACAGTATAGCTGGTATAAATAAACGTCAATATCCAACCGATCGCATACTTCTTAGCTAATGACATAGTTAAACCCTTAGGAACTAACGGTGTTGCATCGCTAAAATATATAGGTAACCAACCGTTTTGCATCGCCACAGAAATAATTTTGCTATTTATATATATTCTACCACCATTATTTGAATTTAACTTGCGTGAATTTTGTGCTATTTATGGATTTTTAATTTGGAATGACAATAGAACTTGGCCTTTGATTACCATAAATTCCAGGAACATCATAGCTTTACTTATAAACGTCAATATATCAGACCAATTTCATTTTCCTCGGCCATGGTTACACCCTCTGCAACTTTGTTGCACAAAAAAGTTTGTATTACCAATAGGTTTTTAATTAAAATAGCAATAGAAATTGGACTTTGATTATCATGATTTCCAGGAACAGTATATATTCTAATTATAATCGTCAATATCCAACCGATTGCTTCCTCCGCAGCTAATAATAACATGGTTGTACCCTCCGAAGCCAAATTGCAAAAATCCGTGAGAAGTCAATTTCTTGACGTAGTCGTCTTCGGCGTCGGAATTTTGTGCCATGGAATCAGAATCCTCAACTTTAGAATATTAAGAGTAAAAATAATAGGATTGGAATCGTTTTATACATTAAAGTGTGGAAATTACCATTGATTTTTAAAATATTTTATCAGGAAGTATTCGCCGAGAAATTACTTTGTTGATTTTATCTTGCCCTGTTCGCTACGGCACACTGCAGTGAGTGACAAGAGTTATTTTTCTTCAACTCTGTTTCGTCATATTTTCCTGACTCAAGTATTTCGCGTCACCTTACCCTTACTTTACTATTTGGATGCTAAATCTATTTCGATATTATCCTTCTAGGGCGCATTTTCTTGGTGAGCATGAAAGCTGGATACGTGCAGTTAGAGGTCATATCAATGGAAATATGACTGGAAATATTTAATTTATTTAAAAATAATAATTTTTTCTGCTGTTTCCCACGGAAAACCTTGAGGTGCTGTTACATTTTAATACTGTATACTCTTTTTCTTTATCCACTTATTTATTTAGTGAAATCATTTTTTACCTACAGACGTGGCGCAAATTTAAATTCAAAATTTAAACAAAACGTTAAATGAGACAAAATACATTTAAAATATAATACTAGCAAAGAATGAACCAGGGCAGTGAAGAAAGCATTCGATAAGGTGACAATGGGACAAAGCTTGTGTGGTGAAATTGTTGCCGTTTAAGTAAACAGAATCGATATAGGGAGGGAGTGAGTTTAAACTCTTATCAGCACCCATCTCCTCAGTATAATTTAGTTTAAAATATTTTCCCTCCCCAATACACGATATATCGTATTACTCAAAAAACAAAAATTTTTAATTTAAAATAAAACATTTTGTATGTAAATTTACACGAAATATTCGATAAATATTTCCCTCAGTTCGTATTTTTATGCGTGAAAAACACTCAATTTTTTCTATATGGTAACATTAAAAAAGTCTTTTGTCAGAACCTATTGGGTGAAAAACCTTAACCAGAACGATATAGAAGCTTTCTCTAGCTTGTGGGCACTTGGTAAATTAGGATATAGCGTATTTTCTGGGATAACTGTTTTGATTGAAGAGATCACAAGCACAAAATAGACCCTCCGAAACAGCTTTCAAACTCTGTGAAATATCCTTTCCTGCACCGGGGGGCAGGGGATCGGAACGGTCTGCTGAGGGTAGGTTTTGAACCCTTCCCGCGTAGCCTAAAGACCCTCATGAGAAGATTAAATAATATTGAATTTTAAGAGTCTTTCTCATTTTGGTATGTGTACTATTCTTACTATATTTTATTACTGTTATATGTTTCTCCATGCACATGATTTTTATCATTGCATTGTCATGAGTTAACTTGGGTAAACCAGTCTATGTTACCACCCGACGGAATGGTTGACTTGTAACTTTATTTTTTAATAAAAGTAATTATAAAATAAGAATACAATAATTATTATCGCCCGTATATTTTCCGTATATATATTGGGATGATCAACCATCGTCCCAAACCTCTGAGAGATGGTCACTAGGCAAAGAAAGATTTCGCAGGTGGGCGATGTTTACGATGAGATATTCTTCGAAATTCCCGTTCGATCGTATGCGCAAACAGATTCAACACCCCTTTTCACGCTTCTCCATGGATTAAATTGGTCTCATCATCCACTGATGTCACGCTTTTTAATTTCATCTGATGAGATTATTCAGTAAATGGCTTTCCGCAAGCTGTTTCACCGCGCGATTCATGAGCTGCGTGACGCTAGTGGTCAAGAGAAAACTCTTCCTGAAGTTTTCTAGATTTTGAAACCAATATTATTACCTATCAACGAATCTACCATTTACATAATTGATGAAAAGCTATGGATCGGCATGAGAATGCAACGTTAACTGAGGAACGAAATGTGAATTTTTCGCCGGAAGAAGATTCTCAATTTTACATAGTGATTATCTAAAAAATGGCTTCACCGCATAACTACCAATAATATTTGCTGCGACATGTTTCTATACTTTCTTTTATGTAAGCAAAAAAATATATAAATTATTCTTCAGGGACATAACCATTTTAATGGCTATTTCATCGAGCTTCATTCTAGCTTCATAAACTGTTTTAACTGGCGCCCTGGTAACCAAAATTTTTGTTCTTCACGCAAGTGGTTGCTTGGGATATTTTATACCTATTGCACAGTTTTCTATTTGACTACTCAAATGAGAAACTATAATAAAAATATATAATTTTTCCTTAATTTCTATCTTTATTGAATGGAGTATGTTCAAGTAAGATTTGGTATCAGAGTTTTACAAATGTGAATCGATAAAATGAATTTATGTTTGGTAATTAAAGGAAACTCGCTTTTAAGAATTTATAAAAGCAATAATTTAAAATTTTCAGGTTATTTCATTTTTAAACTTTCTAGGGTTATTAAATACATCGTCCACTTTCGTCCATGTATTAAAAAGATTCATCAGCGTCATTTCCCTTCACTGAAACTGTCTCCTTTCACGCCAGTAGATATAATTAATTCCAGTGGTTTCTAAAAAAATGAGCATTACTTTATTACTAGCAATTATTGTCATCATCATCATTCAGAGTCCGAAGTTTTGTTTGACGCAGCTCTCCACTCAGTTGTCTTATCAGCCAGACTTATTTATTAGTGCTTATTATTCTTCTAATTCATTCTTCATCGCTAACTCAATGTATAACGTGACGTGATGAAAATTCGATTTCGATTAAAATCGAAAAGAGAGTTTTAATTTTCAAAGATCGCGGAAATCGAGATGAAGCCATGATATTTTAGTTTCGGTGCTACCTCGATTTTTCTTCTTCGATCTTGACCGTTTCGTTACATCTTTACAGCCTCACAACCGGCCTTAGACAACGTCATCCGTCCCGAGTGAACGGCTTTATTCCAAGGCCCCTAAAATTTTATTTACCAATCTAATATTTTCATCATCAATATCATGATACTTTCTAATTATTTACCAAAACATTCAATCATGCAGTCTGACAATGATTGTATTGGATTTTATTTCTAAATCTCAATTTTGAGTGTTTTTCGAATAAATATTAAATATGTTTTGTACGGACTGTATTATTTTTTCAAAAAATAACTTTCAAGTTTTTTCGATTATTCGATCTTTTGGTTCATATTTCTATTTTTGTTGTTTTCGATTAAAAATAGATTTTGACCGACTTTTTTCCAACACTTGTCACTACCGAGACCTTTCTTCGCCGTTGTATCCATCCGCCTGGCCATTTTCCATTACTTTTACTATCGCATCCAATGATATGACCGATTAAGTCTTCTTTTATGGGCGTTCATTACGTGCGTCTTGGACATCTCCCTAATTTGTCAAAAAAATCCTCATCTCTTCTACTCCTCTTGGAATTTCCTCATTACTCGCACGATCTATTCATTTGATCTTCATCACTATTTTGTAATACCACGTTTTAAGAAATTTTGAGAAACTCCTCTTCGGTTTAGCTATTCTACTTGACTTAAAAAAAAACAATTAATGGCCACTCAGTTACACAGTCAGCAGGACTATTTTTCTTCCTCAAGTAGGTGATTTTGCAGTCTTAAATTTGTATTTTCCTCTTCCCTTCTACTGCCAACCAATATCTTGGTTTCCTTCACATTTATTTTTAGCTTATACCAAGCCCGTGTCTTTTTAATAATTATTAGAATCTTCTTTTCATTATGGAGCACTCTATTTACTTTTAGTATTGAAACATTTCCTTTGCAAACAATTTTTGTCAAAAGCTTTCTCTTTGTCCACAAACGCGATTGGTTTGTTCTTCTTCATTTACTACCACAAGAGCAGTTTAGATCTAAATTGCTTTCCTTACCTTCCCAATCAGCTATTATAAACAATTTAACTGCAATTTCTAATAACATTTTTCTTTAAAGTGTACTTTTTCCAATGATTTTCCCTAATGCATTCTTTCTAATTCTTTTTTTCTAATAAATAAATTTATATATCACCTATATGAACCTATGATTGAGCTACGAGTTATATATTTACATATGTTATATCACAAAATTATAATTTGAAAAGAAAAGCTGAATTATGTTGTTCTTATATCTCCAAGAGGGCGTCGATAGGCTTTGCCTCCTCGATACCCGTTTTCATTGTGGAATCAATACCACGATAATATCAGCTGTTTACAGCGTACAAATAATTGTAGTGAGAGATGCCGCGACTGATTCAATTTAGTGGTTGGTAAAAATCTTCCAGACATGTATAAATTATTCAACGAACTTCAAAAAGAACAGGCCGACTATGTAACTTTAATAATGGAGTTTCCTCTAGATCTTCAAGAGAAACAAGCGCCAAAAAAATAAATTGAAGACTACTAATGCAAGAATTATTTGTATTGTTCCTGAATATAATGTTTACAATAATGGAAATCAAACTATAGAATTTTTAAACCTACTTTCAAATAAAATTACTGTAAATTAGTTTGAAACTAAAACATAAAATTGAACATTGAAGATAGTTTTTTAGAGAATTTGCTCATTTAATAATCTTAAAAATGTTTAATTCAGAAATTTCAGTTTAGAAAAAATGTTAGGAGGAAAATATATTTAGTAAATTACATTATTAGAAAAGCGCCATTAGATATTTTGATGTGGAATCTTCCTTATGCCCATACTTCTATATTTTTATGTTATTTAAATATTGACGCGCTCTGCCTTTAGGCTAGATACCGTTACTGTGATTATAGTGAAGTATTAGTATAGTAACCACAGCGTAACGAGCATCATTCAAAGGAAGCCATCTGGAAGCCAAATGAAAGCAGTATTCGTGCAAACCGGTCATGCATAGAAATTAATGGCATGATTGCAAAATCTTGAAAACGGAGTCACCAGGCCTTTTATAGCGTACTTCTCACGCGGATCAATTGAATTACCACGAAGAGAAATAGCCACTCCCACCGATGAGATGGACTCACGGTAAACCCTTGACGGTCGGTCCATTTCCTAAATGAGGTGGAGTCAGTCATTCAGGGGCTCCGCGGAAAAAAAAGAAAAAAAAAACGTGTGGAAGAATGGCGCGGATGCGTAGCCTCGACTCAGAAGGCACTCGAATGGGAAAAACCATATTTTTTTCGACCGCGCCTCAAACTCCTGACTTCGAATATCAGCGCATTTACTCATGCATGGGATAAAGGCACAATTGTATTCGGTTAGTCCTCACTGCCACGTCAATTTACAGAACAAAATGTAATATAACATTATTTCGATGGTGGTTCTAGGTTTCGTATGGAATACCATTTCTCAAAATATATGATGGCTTGGTGGTGTAACTGGCTAACACACCAGACCGGCAATCGGGAGATCCGGGTTCGAATCCCGGCTAAGTCAAATTTGTTTTTCATGGCGAACTTCATCCGTTGGTGTATTTAACTTTGCACCCGTGCACGTGACAGCGTACAAAGTCACTTCTTCCTTCAGTGCTTTGAAAACATGTGATGATGCCCAAGTCTCGAATCCACGACCTTAGTCAGAGGCTTTGATTGATTAAGCATGATGAATTTTTCGCGATTTTCAAAGGATTTAGAGTTCCCTTCGCAATTCACTTTTTTCGGTTAATTTTAGCATTATGCCTATCTCAGCGTAACAAAATAGTTGCAGTTTGATGTACTAACCTCGGTTTGATATACTAATTGCAGTAAAAACTGATATATACTAGAGATAATCCGCCGTATTTCGCACACTTCAGTGAGATCTTATCTATTTTTCTAGTTTCACGACGGGAAAGAAATCCTTTCCACGCCAATCTACTCCACGAACCACACTCCACGAACCAGGATAGTAATAAAAAATCATTCGTTGAAGCAGGGGAGGGCTTCGTGGGGAGGGGTGTCAGGCGGTCCCTGAGTGGAAGGAGAGAAGGGGTTGCGGCGGGAGAAAGAAGATATACCTCAGCCATCGGATCGATTTTGTCCCTTCGGAGCCCCGCGCGAATTTCGCTCCCTTCCGGATAACGCAGGGGGAATATAGCGGTGGCGGGGTGGAGAACAGTGGGATATGGGAAGGAGAAATGATGGATAAGGGAGGGATAAGAGAGATCTTCCTCGCATATACCAACATTTTTAAAAGAAAGTGTTCCATGATTGCGGGTTATGATTGTGACATATTAGGGAGAGTTATAAATTGTGTTATCTGGTTCAAACTACATTTGTTATACATGATTATCCATAATAAAATATTTCCCTGTACCATGAATCGAACCACGGACCTTTGGATTTACGAATTTAAGTGTACCGGGAATAGCCTCGTTAAAAACAATACAGAGTCACGCAATCAATGCACGAATTGTGCGAAAATTTCGCATAGAAAAAATCATTTACCTTGACCGGGATTCGAATCCAGATTACCGGCGAGTGTTATAGTCATCTTAACTACCGAGGCTAAATTTTCGTAGAGGAGAATGCAGCTTCTGTAGCCTAACTGGCTATAGCACTCGACTGGAAATCAGCGGAATCCGGGTTCAAATCACGGTCAAGGCGAATGATTTTGTTCTCTGAGGAATTTTCGCACAATTTAGCTTTGCGAAGAGCCACTGCGCAGACCACTATGCTTCCTAGGGTATTTGATCCCCATGGTAATTTAAAGAACCCGGATAGCGGAGCGCCCCGGAAAGTCAAAAGTTTGTGGTTCCATTCCTGGTCAAGGGGATTTTTTTCTCGTAAAAATTCATGATTATTTCACCACCATTCACGCGTCAGACTTGGAAATGTTAAACATTTATTTGTTAGTTGTATGGTATTCTACTTTATACATTTTATCACCACATATGTGTATTTTCAGTCTCTTTACTTCGCTCTTAGATACGTAGACTTTACATTCATGTATTTAAAATATCATGCTTCCACCAGGCAATAGCCGACTTGTTGCAATATGTAATAGTAAATATAAGGGAGGAGGCGAAGAAAGGAGTTGGGGGGGAAAAATAGTTAAAAATGGACACCTTCATTCCTCTATTTTTTCTACATTGAGTTCTTTTCCTTTCCGTTGACCTCTTTATTCAATGTCGTTTTAGTGTCTTGGAGTAAAGGTCTTGAAGAATTTGAAGTGAAAATTTTTGCCAATATTTCGGTATATTTATACACCGTCATCAAGCCTGTGGATGCATGGGTACATAATTTTGGTGCATAAAAGGTATGAAAGGTTATAACAATGTTTTTTTTAATTATGTCTGTCTTTATTGTTAAATTGACACAGAATTAATCGTGTTTTTAATAGTATCATTCAGTCATTTCTGTGGTGCTTACATTTTATGATAAATTCGAAATATAGCCTAAATTAACCAATACCGTGACAGAAGAAACGATGAAAATAAGAAATAAAAAGCTATGAAAGAATAGGTTAGTTTCCTTCATCAAATAAAACGAAATTCATTGATTGCGTTTCCTTATCCACCATTAGTGTATTCATAATATACAAATTATTTGGTTTCAGAAATCCCAGTTTAGACGAATGGCAACGGTCAATTTTAACCTCATTTGAAAAAGGCCAGATTGGCGCCCATGCGATTCCACTCCACTTAACGTCACACGGACCAAGTTTCTATACGAGTAGATAGGAGTTTTACATTGTCTGAGATTACTAATGCATGCATGAGGCACAGAGCTCAGGGAAACATCTCTTAATAATCACACATTAAAAATACCTAAGTTCGGAAAGTTTCCTTCGTTTGATAGGGGAATAATAATCCTTATTTAAGCCAAGTGCTACCAGCTAGCAGGGTACTCAGCTACCTGCTAGCAGCCTGCGTCGTATCAGCGCTCAAGCCTTGCCCCAAGGTCACCTCACACGCCGACAGCTGGAACCAGAAATACGTCACACGGATTTTTCCCAGCATTAATACTTAGCGGTCGCGTTTTCGCGCGCTTGAAATTTTTCACTTTTCGTTTAATCGCGAAAAATAGATATCGTCATTTAAAAATCTAAAAGCGCGAAATGCGTACTCCAAGAGTAATAATCTTTCGATTTAGGCAATAAAAAATAATAGGAAACCACCCTATTGAATTATTTCCAAGAATTTCAAAAGTAATGGGACATTTTAAAACATCGAACGCCAAATTGACTTCAAACGAGGGATGTAGTGTGGCTGTAAAGTAGTAGAAGCTGCCAAATAACAATTGTAAATCATCTACACACAAGCGATTGAGTCCAAATTCTTTACCGAAATTTCTATTCGTCATGATTTGATCGATCAAATACGTAATTTTTCAATGCTATAATTCGCAATCACAAAAACTATGCTGCAAAAATATTGGAAAAAAGTTTATCACATTGCACTCATCACCACTCCGTGGACATTTTTGAAAACCGATTAAAATGCGACCGAAGTGGCAACAGAAGCCTCCTATGGGATGGAATTAGGCCTCATCTATGCAGTCCCCTTGGTCTTGCGGCCGTCCCAGGAAGTAAAGAGGAGCGTGCTTTCCAGTCGATTGCGCGAAAGGAATAATATCCGCATGATTAGACTCGACAAAACAATAAGCTGAGCATGAAAAATTTGCGGTCGATCTGACGTAGGCGTGAAACAATGGAGTCGTTCGAAAGACCTAATTATTGGACCACGCTGCTGGCCAAAGGTAACGCGAGGAACAAAAACAGTTCGTGTCAAAGGACGAAACGCAAAAAGGCGAATGTTTTGTCACGCGAGAAGAGGACAAGAGCGAGAGGGAATTTGCGAGATGTGGTTTGGGGTGAGGGGAATCGTGTACACAGCATTCAAAGCAAAGAAGGGCCGACCGACATTCCTTTGTTTCGTTTTGAAGCCATTTATACTCGACTCATCAGGCAAAGGGACGCGAGGAAGGGAGCATTAGCTTCTATTGCGTGGCTATTTTTCTCACCTCCGACAAAGGGCTAACGAAAGTGGAATGAGCTCTTCTATGTGTTTCCTTTGTACTGAAAAGTAGTTTAAAAGGAATGCTATACTTAATACATAGTGCGATCCGAAAAAAATTACTCATAGGCCATGGGGATTGCGGTAAATTGGAACGTGTTAAAAAAACGGGAGGTGATGTGGAAGGAAATTTGAGGCCGGAGTTTATTACTGAAATAGCCTCTGACCAGTTGAGCAAGTATTGGCTAATGAAAGCGATTACAGCAGGTGTTCAAAAATTCCGCAACACCTTGATGTCATGCAATAATGCACCTGAGGTATTTTGGACAAGTGGCTTTTAGATTTTCAACAATTATTTTAGCTATTATTTTTTAGCAGGCGAAATAAAAACTTAAGTACCAAAAAGTTCACTATGAATGATTAAATGACCCTGAAAAGTGATGACGTCACCAACTCAACGATATACGGTAGGTGTCGCGTATTTTTATTTCAAATGTACGAGATAATGGCTGGAACAGGAAGATTGCTTTCGCCGTTACTCATCATTCCCTCTCATCAACCAAAATTTGATAATGAATTGAGATTACGGGTCTGTGGGAACGACCGGAATCTCCCCTTCAGTTTTATCTTCCAAATTGAGGGGTCATTGAGGGGAGTGATTAATGCTAAAAATATTTACGGGAGGTTCAGAAAGTTCTTTTTTTATCACTCCCACTTTTGCTGGTGAATTCATTTCTGCGATATGTAAATACGTCATAATCTAACTACCGTGATTTCTTGACTTACTATACCGGGATATTTTTAGTTGCACTACTGAATTGAGCATTCCATTGGTCAACGATTCCGTCTATTTCCTGGGGACTGGGCAACTGGAACGAAATTTTGTGCAATGAAATATTTGTGGCAGCAGTAATTCCTGACTGAGCTGGAGTATTGAACCTTACAATCATATTGAAATGATTTCTTGGGCCTTTTGAAGGCGTTGAAATCTCCACCGAGTGATAGATACTTAAGAGAACTCATTACTTTCTTTCAAATGTTCGCATGTTTTTTTTCCTCGTGTCACATTAAGCATTTAAACCTTAGGCTATCATCTTTAGATGCTCCGTGTTCATAGACTAGATCTTTATCAATATTTGAATGTTTCCCAAGTGTAAAAAAGTCTTACATCTAAGACAATACTGAGGTAAATTGTCAAATTTCAGATGCTGGCAAATTTTGAAATGTTTAATGCACCATGAAATTTTCAGAATGATAATGTTAGTTTTTTTTCAAATATCATGTCTCATAAAAGATCGGTCGAGCAGTGCTGATGCGAAAAGCTATCCACACAATACACTGTATGCATATCGATGCATTCAGTCACTCGGGTAGTGCAACAAAAGTAACAAAAAAAATGGAGTGGGGCTTTTCTTCCGACTAGTCTAAAACCGTTAAGGTGTGCCGAAAAATGAATTTTTTCTGTCGAAAATTTACCATACGCGGAAAATTGTCTCTTTACATCATAGTCTCAGATCTGATTTTTTTTCGAAACCGGATAGCATTTGCCACTGCCGCCAGAATCCTGAAATTTAAAGTTTTGCGAGAATTCAGGCTGATTTTGGAGAAAAAAACATCCTGAAGATAGACCAACCTTTGGAGAAGATATTGCTGCAACTGAAACCAATTCGGCAATACTGATGACTATAACTTTGAAATTTATACTTACGAAGTTTAAAGTTTATCTAAAGAATTTCATGGGCTTGTGCTGGCTGAGAATGATCAAACAAATTTCGTGTTTAGGCAACCCGCATACATTCCAAAATGAATGGCTGCGTGTAGCATCACTTCAAATTTTGAATTTTAGAACCCGAATTTGCTGTAAATTACCTAGTTTTCCAAATATTACCCCTTTTTTAATGAGTAATAGTTTCTTTAGAGGTAAATAATTTCCTCAAAGAAGCCTGCACATAATAAAGTTTATAAATAGATGTAAATTTGGCGTAGAAATGCGTATTTGTTGATTTATTTCGAGAAAAAAATAATTATTTTTATTAAGACCGTGAATATTTAAAAAATCTTGAACACCTATCGTATTTATTTGTATCTATTCATTAGGTATGTGGTGAAATTGCGACAGCTATAGTGTTAACACTTTGTTTTCAAATTCCTGAGAGAATCAAATGAGGGTGTGTGGAAGGTGCCTGCAGCACTCTGCCAAATCGTGTGAAGAGGGTGTAAGAGTGTTTTCTTCGCACCTTTAGGGTGCACGCAAGGAGATGTGAACACTCTGAACATACTGAACAGGGTTGTTGTCAGAGCATGAAAAGAGAAAAAGAGTGCGTTTGAGACAGAGATAGAAGAGTGGGTAAATAGGGTAAAGCCTGTAGGAGTGTGCAATAGTGTCTTCACATTCTCAGCCACGTGCATTTTAGCTCTATTTTTGTCGGGGGTTGGCAACTATTACGAGGGCTTTTTTTTCAAGCTCCGATGAGCAATGAACAGGAGACGAAATGATTGATTAAAAATTATTTCATAGGTTATTATACTGTTATTATATTGGGCATACTTGTGGTGTCCTTTCGACTAAATCGCCTCGGCGATTGAGGAATTGGTCATGCCTGTGGTCAAGCTTTACTACAACTTCTTCGTAGGATGTTTTCGCCAATGACTTTCAATGAATTTTGACTGTCATGAAGCTCATCGCCCTAATGAAAACGCTTCCCTCCTACGCTCCACTTCTTCATTTCAGCGTAAAGATGGAGGTCACACGATACTAGGTCGGCATTGCACGGCGGTTCACCGAAAATGTCGCATTGAAATTGACCAAGGAGCAGTTGGGCTGCATCAATACTGAGATGACGGTCGTTGTCACGGATCAAAGCTTTTCCAGAATTCATCATGTCTCTCCTTTTGTTTTGAACGAGAATGGACGTAATGTTTCACACTGCTTCACACTCTAGCCACAGTGCATTAAAAAATTCTCTTTTGTCGGAATAGAGGTCAAGACATGTCAATACTGAAGCGATTCGGCTAGTTTTCTGGTTGTCGCTCCGCAGTATTCACTTAGCGGGAGAATCAATCGAGGCAGTGTAGTTAATGAGATTGCTACTAACCTTAAACTAACAACTTACGGTCAGAAGTGAGTTGATTGTGTGATCCGGAGGACGCGCGGTTGCCCTATCCCCGCAGTAACAGCCCGTCGCTTGCATGGTATTTTTGCTTAGCTATCGGAGTTTGAATCAAAGAACGGCCCTCGTACACATGAAAACTGCTCATCTTTCCCAGTGCACTTGTGCCATTAGGGAATTCACATCTTCAATTGATTTTTTGTGATTGGTTGAAGAAAACAAGATCAAACATTTATTCGAGTTTTGCTTTGGTACTCTGCGTTTCAACCGCTAGGTATCATCAGGTATAAAATTAACTGAGGCAGAGATGTAATGGAAAGAATACATATTTGTTGAAGAAAATAAGATAGTTTTGATGTTTACATATTTTGAGCATACATAACTGTCAGGTGTACCTGATAGCGGTTGAAACGAGTAGTATCAAATCAAAACAATCTTATTTTCTTCAACAAATATGTATTCTTTCCATTACATCTCCGCCTCAGTTAATTTTGTTTTTTGTGATATTGTATTTCAATTTTTCACTGCAAAAATATTTCACTCTGTCTTGCGATATTTTGGAATTTAAGATATTCTCCAATCCGCGGATAGTAGAAAATGTCTACAGGCATAGTTATAATCACCGATATTTAAAAATAACTCTCACTCTTTCTTTGTAGTTTCTCAGGTCCCGGATTCGCTGCGTTTGGGATATCTTCGAATGGAAAATGGAGTAAAGACTCAGCATTGGGGACACAATAAGCGATCGTTGCCCTTGAACTTCTAGCGTCGTATACGTTCGGAGTTTACTCAGCCTGTGTCTACACATCTGGCCTTGGGGTGGGGCTACACGGCGCTATACGCCTCCAGGAACGACCTCATCTTATTTGTTTTCCTGCTCTCGCAAAGTTCTCTTGACAGCTGGTTCTGTCTGTATGAGAAAAATATAGTCGCGCAAACTGGTGGTTTTTACTCATTTTTCTTCGACTAATTTGACTGTATCTGTTTCAAACGCTTGTACTAGTTTCTGCAGTGCATTTTTTTCTGATGTGAAGTCTACGCCCAATTATATTCCAGTATCACTAGGAGGCAATTAATTACCGTTTTAAATATTTTCTCAATTCTTTATTAAGGCGACAAAAATTGTGCTAAGAGCACTCCTATAAAGAGTTGCCGTCATCTCTTCTTCACATTCATGATTCTGGATGTATCTACATATTTAATCTAAGTTGACTAATAATGAGCGATAACTCAGACGTAATGCTAATTTCTGCAGATTTCTGCAGATAATGTTAATTTATGCAGCAAACCATAGCGCAGAAAAACTGTGCACTGGAAATAATGAAATTTTTTCGAGCAGCGCTGCTTTAGCTCTTGTAAAAACTATACTTCTAATAACAATAGGGGAACTACATATAGAGGTATTGCATCATTTCTAAATAGTCGCTAAATTTATCGGTTAAATACGGTGTTAAATATTTGAAAAATAGGAAACAATACGGACCCTATTTGTAGCATTGGAGTTTTTTAGTAAGCCAACCTATCAACTACATTTGTTAAGTATAGAATTTCAATGGAATTTTCTCCTTCACTTAATCTCGATGTCTCAAAAAGCTGATTCTGTTACATTTATTGTATATTATTCTTGTTTGCTCAAGTATTGGAAGTTCTAGGCTATAAGGGCTGATTATCCCTCTTTTATTTAATTCTTAATGTTTTTCGACTTCGAATGGCTAATTTTCTCGCCTCCCATCTTATTTTTTCATATAAAAGCGTTGAAAAAACTTTCTCTATTTATTATGAGCATTAAAACTTATTTTTTCCGCATAACAGCGAAAACGAAAGTAATTTCAATCAACTACTTTTAAAAATTCTTTGGAACTTCAAGTTATTCAGTAGCTGTGAATCAGAAAATTGCAGTTTTTATCCAGTCAAAAATAGATTAAATTTATCAGTTATGATTTTAATTACAGGTTTTTATAATTAGTGAAAATCATGACTTCGGTCATTTTCGCGTACATATGGCTCCAGTCAGATGTTTATCTCGCGTAACTTGAAAGAGTGAGAGTTCCGCCTTCACATTTATCGTAAAGCCATTAAATTAACTTTTTTTTCCTTGAGTAATCTGAATTATTTGAATTAAGTCTCATTAGCAAACCAGTAAAATAGAATAGAATCGACGGCAGTTGACGGTGAAGAAGATGTGTGTTCTGATATTTTCGTTACTTTACACCATTATGCACAAACTTTGTGAGCTCGTGTGCACAGTCACTGAAAATTTTGAAAGTAACAGCAAAATAATGCCAAATAAGACTTGATTCCAAATATGATAGTTTGTCGTATTAAAACCTTTTCGAAATTGGAAGCACCACATAAAGCAATTTGTAGCTCGTATTATCAAACAAAATGGAAATGTTGATTTTTTTAAATGATTGAATTATATCGTACCAAGCCATTAAGGTCATATTAAAAAAAAAAAAAGTTTTTTAAGGGTCATGATGGAGATTCCTATATTGGTTAATGATAAGCGATATATCGCTAACTGTGATTGAATCACCGTTAGGCACTGAAAAGTAGCAGTCACTGTCGGTGATTTAATACACGAAATCACCGTGATTGGATCACTGGATTCGGTGAAGATAGCACTGGCTGCTACCAAGTGATTAGCGATATATCGCTACCTGTGATTGAAGAGGCTATTAATTACCGTTAGAGGCTATTATACCGTTAGGTACCTTCGCCCATATACCGTTACCTATACCCATCACTGCCGGTGACTAAATCACTAAGTACTCAAAATCACTGCGACTGTGAATACGGTGAAGCTAGCTTCGGCTGCTACCACTGCTACCAACAATATAATAAAGGATTTTTTACTCATCATTGATGAATAAGACATTCTTTACGAAATATACAGCGAACGGTTTCAAGATGGTTTGAATATAAAATATGTTTAAAAAATACCGACAGGATTTTAATTATTGCCCCTTATTAATTCCTTTACCATATCAAATTTACTTAATTGTCGTAACATGAACTCAGAATCAGAACTATTCCCTCAAAAAAATATTTTGCCTAATTTTCCAATTATCGATAAGTTTATTCGTTTCTTTCGCGGGGAGATCATTCATTGGAATTGGACAAAGTAGCAGGAATAGCAGAGCCACAAATCACGGTTGACTTTTATGAGTGATTCTCGACGATGATCGCAATCACAGTTAAGAATCGCCGATACTGGTTAGCAGTGGCGCAGCGAGGGGGGGTTTTGGGGGATGAAACCCCCCCCCCCCCAGAGCTCGGAGAAATTTTTAAGTTTAATCCATTTTACTTAATTGGATTGATATTACTAATAGAATAGTGTAAGTATTAATAAAATTTCCCTCAAAAATCCGTAAAACTCACCATTTTCTGCCATTTTTCTTAAAATTCCGCAATATCTTAATCTCGCACCTGCCGTTATCCTGGTGGGTATTCCATACCCCCACACACCCCAGTACTAATTGCACCTAAACCCCCCCAGCCTTAATTCTTAGCTGCGCCCCTGCTAATGAGTAGCAGTTACAGGTAACGAAGTGATTGGAATTTCACAGTTCCGCTCATCACTAATATTGGTAAATTTCGTTAAGGTGCTATTACCCTATTGGTACGATGAAAAATGGATCAAAAAAAATTTTTTAACCATTTTTCACTGAATTTTTTTCTTTTCGCGGTTTTAGAACAGTTACCGTAAATTTAAGTTTAATAAGTTTCCTCATCTTTGTGGCTTACCTTGATTCTTACAAGGGCGTACCCAGGATCAAAACTAAGGGGGGCAAGCCATGGTTGTTCAAGCTATAGGTAAGATTTAAGCATGGAAAAGGTGAATGAAACCAATATTTTAAGGAAACTATAACAGCTCTCTATTAGTTTTTAAAATTATTTGCTTGAAAAAATATTACTTTCTTAAACACGTTTGCAATTTTTGCTTCAAGGGGGGGTGGGGTGCAGCTGCCCCCTCATGCCCCTCGCTGCATACGCCCATGAATGCTTAGTAACATTTGTGCAAATAAAACCAAAAAAATTACCATCATAGTTGCATTTGCTGAGAAAAGAGTCGACGCGTTTAGGGAAAAACGAATTCATTTTTTTAGACATACATCAGTAGTTAGTTGCATCACTAGTTGACTATAATATTGAGAATAATGTATGTCAATTGTTTTCCACTCTTTCCAGGAGTTCAACCCTACCAAGGAGCCGCACCCCGTGCAGCCAGTGGGTCACCACTCCGTCAATCACTCTGTACACCACTCTTACCATCATTACAACCACCACGAGCAGTTGCTGCCATTGAGGTCTCCATTGGAGACGGGCGCCTTCGGCAGCACGGCGGCTGTTGTCGAGACATGCACGCCTCCGCAGCGCCTCTGCCGGACGCCGTCGGTATCATCGCAGGGAAGCCTGGAGGGGGTTGGGGGGCATCCAAGACAGGTGAGGAGGCATATTCCTTGCATCCAACCAAGAGGCCTACCTTTAAAATGGAAGCATTGCTCAAGGTTAAAGATAGGCAAAAGCGATTTTCGTCTTCTGCGCTTAACATGAAGATTGCAATAACAAAATCCCACTTCTAATGACCCCCTGATGGTCTAGAATAATAAAGATACCAATTGCTTAGCCAAGAGGAGGTACGGGAGGTAGAATATGAACTATCATCGCTGGATAACGCCTCCAAAGTTATTCCAAAAGCTCTACATTTTACTCCTTCGTCAAGGGCACTGTCGACCATACGCTGTTCTGCGAAGGAAGGGGTATCTACACTGTGAACATTTTAACATTACTTGTTTTCTAGCGTGACCGCAAGGACACCATTTTAAGCGATGCTTATACCTGGCTCCGCTTCATTCTACTTATAGATCATTAGTTATAGGCTTCCTTGGCACACTGTAGAATGTTCAGAATCTTTATGTGACCGTCCTTTACCATTCCCCATCTCACCGATGAGTCCTGTAGAACTAATCTTTGTAAATTATGCTTTGATCTCCGTATCCAATCCATCTGAATAATAATTGAGATCCCAGTTTTTTTATATTTTGAGAAAAGTGAATGGATTTGACTGTTAATCACGTTAGGATCAAAAGTATAGAGTCCGTCAACATGCCAGTATGAAACAGTCAACTTTTTTTTGGAAATCAAAGGGTTATTTTACAACGAGGCTTAAGACTATAATACTTTTACCATTGACTGCATCTGTGGATTATGCATCCACCCTGTGAAATTTTTAACCAATGTGTTCCGCGCAGAATTGCAACTGAGCTCTCTCTATCCTACTGTGTCGTGCCAGACAGGAAAGATTCGGTACATATAGTTGACAGTCTATGGCATGAATACCTTCATGATAAGAATTGTGCACATCATTATTTGCAATGCTTGTGTGATGATATGGATCGCTCTTCAACCATGTAAACTGTAGATGTGTTCTATGCGGAAACTCAATTGAACCTTCTCTCTCCCACTGTGCCGTACCACACGGGAAATATTAGGTACATATAGTTGAGTCTATGGCATGAATACCTTCATGATGAGAATTGTACCCATTATTATTTGCAATCCTTGCGTGATGATATGAATAGCTTTACAACCACTTAAACGGTACATGTTTTCTGTGCGGAAACTCAATTGAGCCTTCTCTCTCCCCCAGGGCCACCGCGGTTCCTCCCCGCAGATCCGCACCTTCACGCCCGAGGGCCGCTCTGGGGTCAGCAACGGACACGGGCCCTCGTCCGCCATCACCGGCCCCCCCTCCCGCTCCCCTTCGCCCACCCCCGACCTCTCCACGTCGCCTTCCGCCTCCGCCAGGACCCCCTCCCCCTCGGCCTACGCGCAGCCCTCACCCTCCGCCCCCTCGGCCCACCAGCGCTGCCTCTCGCCGCTGCTCATCCCGCCCCCGCAGGCCTCCCTGCCGCAGCCCCCGCGGTCGCCCTCCGCCGCCTCCACCGCCTCGTCCTCGTCGTCGGCCGCGGCGGCATCTCTGGCGGCGGCCGCGGAGGCCTCCAGCACGCCCCCCGCCCCGCCCGCCTCCCCCCTGGGGGCGCTGCAGCCGTCGCTCTACGCCCGCAAGGACGGGCCCCTGTTCCTTGGGAAGCCGCGGCGGTCCGGGCCGTCCCTCGGCAGACTGCACCTTCGGCTCCAGTATGACTTCGACCGCTCCGACCTTCACGTGCATCTCATCGAAGGTTAGTACCTATTAACACTTTCAGGGCGAGTGTAAACTTGGAGTTTCTGTTCAATAGCGAATCTATTATTTCGCTGATTTCATGTTTAAAAGACTGATTGCCGTATACTTATCATATTATCATATTTTTGCGAAAAAAAAACATTTTTCTTAAAAAAAATTTCTTGAGATCTTAATAAAGCAGTCATTCGCCATAGCCCATAGCTTATATGATTACTTAGGCAATCCGCAACACAAACAGTTTATTCATTTAGATGTATTGCTCTACAGTTATTTTTCGCGAAATATTATTGATTTCGATCACAAAAACGTATTTGAGAGCAACCGGTTAAATATGTTAGGCCAACTTTAATTGCAATGGACTTTAATACACAATGTTTATAATATGTTTAAAAATGACAATTTCAGATTTAATAACAAACTTATATTAATAATATTACAATTCGCGACTAAAAAATACTCACAAAATTAAAATTGAAAAACGCAGTATTTTGGAGCCCATTGAAAATTTCAGAGAAATGTTTCCTTCAAAATTTTAAGGCATGTAAAAAGAAAGCGATGGATCCAAGAACTACTGATTCCTTAACGATGCTAGGGTTCAATTGGTGACAAAGGGCCAAAAGGAGAACCCTACCTAGCAGCAACATGGTGGGGGAATCGAAACAGGGTCAATCCATTTCAAATCACCCAGGCATTGTTGCTCGACATTTTTAATTATTCTGTTTTTTTATCACTGGTTCCCTAAAAGTAGACAATCACAAAACACCATATGAAAAAATTTACAAGCCATACTCTTTTTGGTAGCCATTTTTAAAAGGGCGGCTGCGCAAATTTTGGTGAAAAAGGTGGTTTGCATAAAGTTTCATTTTGAAGCTATTTAAAAAGACATCAGAATAACTCAAAAACCAGTGTGTTCATCATGAAAAGAAATTTTGGAAACCACTTTTTTTTTATTTTTCTATTATAAAAGACAGTCAGTCAAAACCTTTCTGTAAAAACTCGGCAAAGAATTGTCAATACTTACTTTTTTACACTATAAATTTTTATGAAGGAAACAAGACTCACCAAGACAATTAGTTGAATTGAACTTACATATTTATTTAATTACTCCTTTAATTATTTATTTATTTTCATCTACATACTACTCCACTAGCTGCTGCAATAGGTGTATGAAGTTAGAGGTGAATGTTGAATGACTAGGATTCACGCTGAGTACCTTGAAACATTCAAGATATTTCAAGGTACATACTCAGAATATCTGGGCATTTCCTCCCCAATAAATTCGTATGCTACTCGTATAATGGAAAATATTTCCCATAGGTGCTGGCGGGAAAGGGTTAATTGATAGGGGGAAAAAATAAATTTCTATACCTTTCCAATTGGCAAAATATCCTTATTTTATCATTTCTCTCAGGCCTAAAAACATAGTGAAATTCTGAGGTGATTGTCTTGGTGTCACTTTGAAAGAATTCTGTCTCCATTAATTCTAATATAAGACTTCCATGCAGCCTGTGAGTATTTAGTGGATACCAGTCTGGTTTCTGTAAGCTCGGTTTTTGCAGCTTTGTTAAATTTATACATATGTGTGTTAAATGTTAAATGTATACTTATGTGTGTATGTTGCTGACAACCTCGAGCTGCAGTTTAAAATTAGTTAATTCCTTTAGAAAGTTAGAGATTGAACACAGGCCCTATTTCAAATTTTCTTTGCAGCACATGACCTCGCTGGCAGTGCGCAAGGTGGATTCAATGACCCTTATGTGAGACTGCGTCTGGTGCCCGAAGTGGACTCGAGGAAACGGCAGACAACCATACATCGAGGCGACCCCAATCCATTTTTTGATGAGCATTTTAAATTTCCTGTGGCCCATGATCAGCTGCAAGACAAGAATTTAGTTTTACAGGTACAGTATTTTTCTTGTCTATGTTGCTTCAAATACTGGTACTAGTGCTTTTCATTTACCAATAGGTAATCAAGCTCACATCTTTATATAAGGGGTGAGAATTAGAAATAAATTTGTATTCCCATGTATTAAAATAGTTTACATAGGCTATAAGCCTGAGATATTTCTCCAATCGTAGTGCATTATATAGGGTGGAGAAAATTGTGTCACGAAATTCTAACCCTGGATAGCAGTTGCCAGTGTGAACCAAAATTACAAATGATGTTTTGGTCAAAAGTACTCGTGAATTTGAATACTTTGCCTGCTGGAAATTATGAAGTATCCGAGGTATTCTGCAACAGGGGAAACAGAGTTTGGCTCAGTTTTATGAAGCTGAACACTTATGTGATGTCTTTCGTGCTGTCCATAGACCCCTTTACATGTCCTCATACAGCCCCGGACTGATCTAGCAAAGTTCGATAAAGCGTGCTCTTTAGGCTATTAAGAATTATTCATAATTAAATATCATAAGTTCCTTTAGTTTGAAAATGGTGCGTTTTCGACCTAAACATGACTGATTATTTTTGCTCCTACTGGCATAAGCTATCTTAATTTCATAACACAATGTTTCTCCACCATAAATAAATATATTTCTCTGCCTACTTGTCCGTAGTGAATGTTGAAAATGTTTTGCATAAACTATAAAGGTTGTTTGCCATGAAAAAATCTTTTGACATAACTTAACCTTTTGTCGCGCACAATGGATCTGACAGGCACAGGACAAGTTATTTTTTTTCATTTCTCCACGCCACTATGCAGCATAGACCCTTTATACTCATGGTAGCTTTTTATTTTGACACACTCTATGCAGCCTTTCACTTTTCACATTTATGCCGACAAATCAGTGGCGGATTATTTAGCATAATTAAACAAACAAATGACACAATGCAGTAAAATATAAGTATTATTAGATAAAATAGATAGCAAATAAAAACAATGATCTCATAGAAATCACATGTTAAAATACATTACATATAATAATTTAGTAGATTCCGGTTCATTGGGACATATCGCTACTTGTGCACTTTGCCCCAATTAGGAGAACTCTCTTGTATATGGGCATAAAAAACTTTGAAATGGTAGAAGGAATACTAAAGAATTTTTATAATGCAAAATAATTTTATTAAAGCTAATTTGATTAATAAATCAGCGAGTTTAGTTAATTCAATATCATTTTTAAGAATTATAACATTTTTGTTAAAAATATTTTTCACAGCCTCGGGCGACGCTGAATGAATGTCTTTTACTAAGTCCTGTTAAAGAAAAGTTCTATCCTCTTGTGGATAGTATAACAACAAGAGCTTTCAAAATAGGGCAAGAATAGGAACATTTGTGAAAAATAAGAGTAAATCAAAGGAGGAAAATACAAAAAAATAGTATTCTGAAATCAAAAAATTTTAATTTCGTTGTGAGTATGGAGTCTATGTCGCCGACTCATGGCCCAATAAAGTGGCATGCTGTCCCAATTAAGCGGAAAATACTCTGGGATATTCCTCTATTGGGTTCAGTTCTTCAAGATCGGCCCCAATTTTGCGGCTGCCCCAAGTAACTGGTGGACCCATTAAACGGAATCTACTGTACTTAATAGCCTAAAGAGCATGCTTTATCACACTTTGCTGGATCAGTCCGGGGCCCTATGAGGACATGTAAAGGGGTCTATGGATACCACGAAAGACATCATATGAGTGTTCATCTTTATAAATAATCGTGCTTTAAACTGAGCCATGCTAAGAGTTATGTAATTATGTTTTTTCACATCTATTCCCATCAGACACGTTGCACCAGAACTCAGCCTTTTTTATTCAGATGCCAGAAAATTCCAATATTGGGCCTGACAAAGGCTTAACAAGCTAGGACATCTCCCAATTGCCATACTGGCATGCTAAATACTGTAAATGTAAAAATATTCTGCATACTCATTCCTGAAATCACTATTCCAATAATCATGAATGAATTGACTTTCTTTTTTTTATAGGTTTTTGATTATGACCGGTACTCTAGAAATGATGTAGTGGGTGAGGTGTGCATGTCTATGGAAGAGTTTGACGTCACATCAAGTATTGAAGTCTGGGGAGAAATCACAAAAAATAAGAAGGCAAGTATCACCCTGTGCTCACTTTCATAACTCATAGTGTTAAGAGAGATGGGTAATGAGTAAGGAATAGTTATGATTACAATATAGTTGAATATGAATTCAGCATACAATATGGCACTTATAGGCATTCCTCTCTCGCTTAGGATAAATTATTGTTAATGTTTTCCATGAACCAGTCATTATGAAGAAAAAATTCTTCCCCACTCTGCCATTCTTTTTAAAATTGTTTGTTTAAACTTTTACTGGTCGTCCTCATTGGTGGAGATTGGGGGACCTGGGGGAGCCTGGCCCAACCAGCATAAATGATAACTTATTTGAGATAATACAAAATCTGTATATTCAAATACAATGAAAACAAAAACATCAAAACCTAAAATAAATTAAAAACATAATATGTAGTGTTGTTTCCAGGTAAATTATTTAGGCATGCTATTCGTAGATTTTGAGTTTTTGAAATGATACAATAAAGATATAGCAGTATGAGAGTAATGGCATGACATGTAATGGTAGCACAAAAAATAATTGCTAAAGCTAAACTAATGGTGTTTCCAAAGGCAACAATTTTTTCTGGTTAGGGCCCCAGGGTCTACCTGTTTCACTGGGAGATATTCCATAGCACCTTAACTCCAAGCAGGATTGCTGGACCCCCAACATAAATTCTCAACTCTGCTCATGGTGCTTGTAACGGTAGTGAAAAACGTTTTGGGTTGTCACCACATCAATGTATTGGGTGGCCCCAACTTGATGCTAGTCACTTTATAAATGGAAAATGGTGGGGAAAGAAATTTTGTTAATTTTTATTGGGTATCTGGATCCCTGTTAAAATTGTTCCCTTTTATCATAAAAACCGCCGAGAAGAACAATTTTACCAGGGACACACGCCGCAAAATAAGCCGTACCTGGCAACCTGTAAACATGAAAAACACCCACCTCAATTACTGAATCCTTCCACCTCCTACTCACTTACCCTTACTCTCGTGACCCGGACAGCCAATAAATATTAATAAAATTTTCTGCCTCACCATATTCCCTTGATAAAGTAGCCATTTTCGATTCGGGAAACTTTGGGGCCACCCAAAACATTGACGTGACCCAAAAAGTTTTAAACGTCCATTCTTTTTAAAGTTTAAAGTGAGAAAACCTGAGAGTTCCCATCCTTTTTCCATGAGTTGGTGACATCATTAAAGAGCTTGTTCATGTACTTGTTCAGGTAGAAAATTTCACGCTCTGGTAGGAATCCCTCAAAAGAGTGTGTGCAACAATGAACTACATATGGCCCTTGCACAAGGCCGAGGAATATCTGAGAAGCAGTGACCTGCTCAGAATAAATCAATGAGACCATCAACTTATCCATGAAAGAGTTAAGGATGCCGATTTTTTGCTGCACAGAAAAATATTCATCATTTTGATTTTTGTATCCATCGCAGCCTGCAATAAAATGAAATTGGTGATCTAGTCCCTTGCTGCCAACAATAAACACAGCAACTTGGATTCCAGTGCTTGCACCAGTTCTTGACTTCAAGCATTTTGATGCAATGACATGCATGCATACTGACTTTGCTGATGCTGAAGAAGTTTTGTATTCAGATGTATTCAGGTTAATCAAATTAATCCAGGTTTTAATCAAACTGGTTACTGGCACTAGCAATTCTGGTGTATGTATGTTTGAATTAATGATTTATGGCCATTGCAAGCACTGGAGCCAGTTACAACCCTGGTATCAGTGGTGCATGAGAAAGTTTACAAAAACATTTCACATGTTAAAATAATAAATTAAAATGTGAAAATAATTCTAAAGTACATCGTACTTTTTTGAAAGACCTTGGCTATTGAAATCTTTCATTGGGTATAAAATGTTAAGAGTTCCTTAAGTTTCAAAATCGTTACAGTGAATGATATGAATTTTTATTATTCGAATACATAATACCACAGTCATAACAATTTCATTTTACTTATCTGCATTGATTTTTGTTTCAGCCCCCAGAAGAAAGACAAGAGGTACTTTTATCCTTAAGCTACCTGCCATCAGCAGAGAGACTCACTGTAGTTCTTCTCAAAGCAAGAAATCTTTTTCCAGTTCAAGAACGGGATCCTCCAGGTAATCTAGTGAATGAAATTATTTACCTATTTATTTTTTTGTATTCATTTCAATGCTCACACAGCATATTCTATTGCATCAGTGGGATATCTTGATGGAAGATTTTGATACCCTTTCATTGTCATGCACATATCACACCAACTGAAATGGAACATCCCTCAGATATAAAAACATTTTTATATTTCATCTATGGATGTTACCTGTGTATTCCAATATGTCTTGTGTATGACTTGCAATTTCACTCATTATTGGTAATTCCAAATTCAATTGATTCCATGGCTACGACCATAACTGGCTTTTAGTGTGGCTTGCTGCATTTAATTGTATTTCTCTAAGCCACTTTTGCTATTTGAAACTTTGCCAAGTTTTGATGGAATAGGGAAGCCTCCTAAGGGATTTCAAATTTTAACAACATTAACAAACAGAGGAAAACTTTAAGTACCAAAAAGCCTACAAACTATCAGGAAAAAGGCAACTAATTTGTCAAAATGCTCAAAAAGAATTACATAATTTAATTTTCATTTCAAACTATACCTGAATAGATCTGTCTTATAACTTCCCTCAAATTAATAACTTTAATTGCTTCACACACTGTTCTACATGGTCATTCTATGAGGAGAATAGGATACTTTTATGGCAGCAATATGCAGTAGTAATGATTCATTGCCATAAATAAAGGTTAGAGCTGTCTGTGGTAGAAAAATGTCAAATAACCTGATTTTTTCTGACTAATTATGCACTTCAATTTCACTCCAGAATAACCCACTTTCTCCCAGATGTCTTTTTTTCCTCGGCATATCAGGCCCACCACTGCCATGTCCATTTAGCCGATTGTTATGCCCTCAAGTTGTAAAACTGTTACCAAGTCCACTTTTCATACACTGCAATAGGGAAATCACTCCCAAGGAAATACAATGGAAGAGATGAATTCCGTGTTTCAGTGAGAATCAAGCAACCTGCAAGTTTTCTTTTTCATTGAGATACCCCTGTACTCAAAATACCATAATTCAATGTTGATTTTCTTGATGAACACAGAATTTATCTAATAAATATTCAAAAGGCGTTTCATAGTTGCTTATCTCTATTTCTTACAGATCCATATGCGAAAGTTTACTTATTAATAGCTGGGAAGAGGGTGAAGAAAAAGAAAACAGCTGCTAGGAAAGCTTGTGCTAATCCTGTGTGGAATGAAGCTCTCACTTTCAATGTTCCAGCCAGTAGCTTGAACCTTGCAGCTCTGGAGGTGAGATAATTTGCCATCTCATCATACATTGGCAGGATTAGTAATATAAAATATAGTGATGTTGTTCTGTAAAGTGTTGTTACGAAATTAATAATTAAAAATTATTTTCCTTGTAAACAAATGTGCTATACAGTTAATGTGATCCATGCTGTTTACTTTTTGAAAATTTTTACCATTTTTTTCAAATAATTACCAAAGACTCAATTAAGTATAAATACATATTGTAACTTGTACAAAGGCAAATATATTGCCAAAATATCATGTTTCATCCTGCTGAGTTGTTCTCCTCTTTTGTTCAAGCTGAACTGCTTCGTTAATTATGGTTATCAAATACTTTTTTTATTTGTTGCATTTCTGTTAGTGTTATGCATTTAGTTTAATCGGTAAAAAAATTTTGAGAGCGTGTCATCCTTGAGGTTATGCTTCACGTTACTTTTATGTGTAATGCGTGGATGTAGATTTCACGGATGGTAGCATTTTGCGAAGCCAAAGAGGTTGTAATATCTGGAGGCATAGGCATACTTGGGGGGTGGGGGCAAGCACCCTGCACAAACGCTTAACAAAACAGACAAGATTTGTAATATGGCAATCATTACGTTCGTTTTGTTATGTACATTACGCAGCCTTAATCATTATTAGAGATTATTTAATTTCGTATTCATAACTTTCATATTAAAATAAAGGGAATATTTCGCATAGTAATTGTCGTATGTTGCTTTTAATCTCAAATATAAGAAGACTGTTTGTCTGTCAGGCCCTTGTGTCCCATCCCAGGAAAAAATTCTGGATCCGGCCTTATCTGGAGGCGCTGTTTCCCAGTTTATAACGTGGTCACAGTTCCAACATCTTAGTTTGTCAATTTTTGGACTTAGTCTCTGACTGATACATTGGCTATGTTTTGTTCCTCAAATGTACTGCATTAAGGGAAAAATGTTGCCATAATCACTTGTATTCAGCTGGAGATTGTTATAGGATCTTACCAATAATTTGCAACACCACTCCCAGTGAGAAATGGGTGGTGGAATCCACGTGGAACCCACGTGGAATCCACGTTGAGTGGTGGATATTTGGTGGTGGTGGATATTGAGTGGTTGGACCCACGTGGAATCCACTGTGGCATTTTTTAGTGTCCCCCCCCCCAAAAAATTTCTGGTACCCCCCCCCCAGAAATTCTTCGAACTTCCTCGAACTTCCTCCGAACTTATCCGCAGAACTTAGCAAGGATTTTTCGCGCAAAGGGGCCCTGTAGCAAAGTGTCCTGTCTCGCAAAATCCTGTCTCTGGAAAATCCTGTCTCTGAAAACCCTGCCTCTGGAAACCCTGCCTCTGGAAACAGCCTCTGAAATAGCCTCCGAAACAGCCTCCGAACCAGCCCCGAACCAGCCTACCTGCAATGCAAGACTTATATAGGACTACTGCGGAGAAATACTTCTCCTTGGCAAGCAAGGGGAAATCGGTGCTAAGGCCTTAGTATTGCACCTGGAGTGAGAAGTTTTACCATTGTCCTATCACAATTCTCTCTCCCTCCAACACCTCACCCCAGTATGTATCTCCTTCCCCTCCATGTGTTCCAATGAACTATCCCTCTGATTCCTCTGATGTCTCCAACCCAGAAGTTGAGGGGAAAATTCTGGGTGCCTGCTGTTGTCTCAAAACCAGGGAATGGTGTTTTGTGGAGCGGCCGTTTCTGCAGGGGCAGTGACGCATCAGTGGGCGGTTGTTGAATTCGCCTGGCTACCCCTCCACTCCCTGGAAGAAGCCCTCCCCTCAAATGCTGTCTCGCCTTGCATAGGCAAGCCCTCTTTTGATCGTGACCTGCTGGGAGTCACATGTCTTGTGAGGCATGAGATTTTTTAGAGCAATTTTCTGCTGGTATTTAGCTGGTAATGTTTTCTTGGGATCATGAATTTACTATCATTGTTTTCTGTAATACTTCTGATTTTTTGAATACTCTACTTTGAATAGATATCGTACGGTAATAACTCGTAAATTATTTTTGGCTACCTTTTTCTTGTGAGCTGTTTTTCTTGTTTGTGGAGTCTTTCGCTGATCCAGCATGTGACCGACGGTTGGAGTATTTCCCTTGTCTGGACTTACGTGAAAAATCAACCAGATTTTACGACGTAACGTTACACCACGTTGATTTCAAGTGGATTTGTGGTGATTAGCATAAAATGTTAAACAGAATTTGTAATTTGTGGAACTTAACTCTCTGGTGACATTGCGTCATTTATCATCCTGAAACCACGCTAGTTATGTGAAAATGTATCGCACATTCTATTTTTATATAATTCGTGGAAAGGCAGCCATGAGAGCACATGAAAAATCGTAGACACATATATAGAAGGTTTAGATATAGAGTGGTTGAGGTTTTAATGGTTTTAGGACAGCACCAACTGCTGTTTTAATTTTTCCACCAAATTTCCACGTGGGTTCCACGTTGATTCCACGACCAAAAACACGTGGTATCCACGTTAATTCTCCACGTGGGTTCCACGTGGATTCCACCACCCATTTCTCACTGGGCTGTTAATGTATGAACTCATTGTCCTGTTAGCTACTCTACTCATGGGGATATCCTCGAAAGTATCCTTTTGTACAGTAATTGTGCGGTTCTCGTTGCCTCTAATAAAATTAAATATCAGCATAGTGTAGGGAAATTAGTTGTCTTGGTCTAGACCAGTGGCGGTACTTTAACAAGGTGTGCGTTAGAGCATATATACATTGAGTTAGAGAGTTTAAAAACTTAACAAAAAATAGATTTCAGGCTCACAATGTAGTATAGAAAGCACACCAGCAAATAACTGCTAGAAGAACATGAAAAAAGCGTTTTTAGCATGAAGTTCAAATGAATGCCGCTGAACGGCACTGGATGCATTGATGGACTAGGATCCTGGGCACAGGTAGTGTGGGTGGCAGCTACACTACCTGCGAGTTACTCTCCTAATATGGGGGTGCGCACTCGCATCGTTTTGAGTCTGCTCCCAGCACCCATTTGAACAGTGCATGACCCCCGCTTACCTCATCCCGCCAGAGCACCAACAAGCGATCGCATAAGTCCGAATATGCGACCAGCGGGATGCCATGGGGTCGCATGCATATAAAGCGGTGAATTTACCAAAGAGATAGGTGTAGCGTTCAGAGCTTCATATTTCATCCATATGTAGACAGGACTTTTATATTTCTCGTTGTAAAGGAAAATTTTTCCATTGTAATTCATTCATGTTTGGGTGTGCACTTGCTAACATGTGTATATGCACATGCCGCTACTGGTCTAGACTAGATCAAAGTGGCTTAGCCTACCCAAGCACCCCCCCTTACCTGCCACACTTTGCTCCTCACTCAGAACCAGTGGTGCCCTCTGGAGTATATTCCAACCTCCTTGGGCCTCGCAGGTAAAGATAGTGAAATTGGCACGTGAATTCAGTTTGGTACCATCATGTAGGCCATGAAAAGATATGCTTTTTCACCGACTGTCGGCCCTGTACATGGTCTTGCGAACCATCAGGGGTCAATTGAAGGTCAATAGGATTTTTGTAAATATCTCCTTATAAAATTTAAATATTGAAAAATATCTATATAGAAAATAAATTTTTTAAAGACAAATATTATGATAAAGACTAAAATTTTGTGTGCACGATAAAAATTGTGCATAAGCATTTTTTAGTCAAAAATTCACCATTATTTCAATTTTGGAGGCACCTACAAAAATTGAAAAAATAACTGAATACATATTCTTCAATTTGTCTATAACTACTCTGATTTTTTTTAGATTTTTCAAAGAGGTAAAACATAGAAATAATTTATGAAAATCCATTTTTGCTAACATACAATACTGTCTTATTGGTAATGCATCCTGCAGTAGGGGAGCCAGAAATGCTGATTTCCATGTCTAAATTGACAGAAATGCCTTCTCATATACAATGGACAACTCGCACATCAAGTGAATAATAACTGGGAATGAATTTCTGTCGGCTAATGCAACACTGTGATAAGTCCCTTGTTAACGGATGGAGTAATGGTTTGATATGCTGGATTGTTTTATGCCGGAAGTGGCAATATGCCGAGTGGATAAGATAAATTTAAATATGATTTAAAGAGTGTGTCATTTGTAGTAACAAACAGACCAATGTTAACATTATATAAACGTTGATTTCTTTACATGGGGCCAAAGTTATTTCATTTACTGCCCGCTTCAATTAAAAAAATTAAATCTTCAATTAAAATGTCAATACTTGCCAAAGACTGGCTTTTCCCACAAAAAACAATTGAACATTTATTTTTAAGTTATTTATTTAAAACACTCATGTAATATTTACTGCATTATTATTTTCTTTTATTGGCATACATTTTTTTTATTTGATGGTGGCTCAATTCTGGTCCTATGACCTTGGAGACACCTAAAGCTCCTTCAATTTGTTATCTTTGTTATTCAGTTGTAAAATCAAATTGTGGGAATATATAACATTATTATTATCATTATTATTCATAGTTGCAGAGCCTTGAAAATTTGCTAAACATGTTTGGTATCAAAATAACATTTCACTTCAATGAATTAACAGACAAATTAAATGTTTTTGATTATTTCAGGTGTGTATACTAGGCCAAAGCAGTGACCTGATTGGTGCAAATTCCCCTCTATTGGGTAGCTGTGTCCTGGGTCCTCACGAGTCGCCAGGGCCTGCTCAAGATCACTGGAGTGATATGGCACAGAATCCACGTAAAGCTGTCGCGATGTGGCACACTCTTCGTTAAGGACTTACTGTGAATTGTGTGAATTGATGTCTGGAAAGAGGTATCCTCAACTAGCACTAACATTGCGAGTGCCCTTTAACCTAAAGGAATGGTAAGATAATGCAAAACAAAGCAATGATTCTTGCTTTGTTTTTGTTCAGTAAATATTTTGGCCCAAAAGAGCTGCGGTGATTCAATTGCCCTTTCAAGTGCTATCAGGGAAAACTATTTGTTCATTAAAATCGGATTTTTTTCTGTTCTTCTCAAGCATGCTAAGAAACATGCCATTCATCTCTCATGGTTAGTTTTGCCATTTTAAGATGTAAAAAAAAATTAGCTGTGTTTTTATTTTTTAAGTAATAATTTTTGAAAGTGCAGAGCAGAAATATCGAAAAATAACTGGACAATAATATCGTTTCATTGTTGTTTGGTCAGTTTTAGTTGCGTTTTTTCAGGTCTACAATTCAAGTGAAAATGAGTAAGCAAAATCTTGCCAGCATAAAGAACTAGCAGTTCATGGTATATTTAAGTTTGAGAAAAATATTTGATTCTATTGTTGGGAGAGCAAGAGTGAGCCATCTGCCAGGTGAAAAGATTTGAAAATTCATTGGGAGACTGCTCAGGATAAAGTAAGTGAAATAATATAACTCTATTTGATAAATGAGGCTTTCATAAAATATGAAGATATCTAGTTCTAAAAGAGTAAAATTTATATAAATATATATCTATCTAGATCAACATGAAAAAAAGTTGTATTTGCAGTAATGGAAGAAGTATTTAACCGGCTTCAGAATCGGAAGGGACATGTTTTTGAGCTCATATTGATGAAAATAATGCCTTCATGGAAACAAGAATTGTATGTTTGGATATTTCCTTTCTTCAATTAAGGGAGATAATTTTCATTATAGATGAGCTACATTGAAAAGGAAATCTGTGAACTAGATTTCAGACTTTCTCATACTCTGCTGATAGCCAGAAAGCAATGCAAAATTTGTATTGGAAAACAATCATTTTTCTTCCTATGCTATGAAATGTGATATCCTCTATATTAAACACTAATGCACATAAAATTAAAGTGAAGGGAAGCAAAATATAATGCATTGAAATCATCAAAAATGCCAATTGTAAAGCTCGTATTAATGTGCATTAACATTTCATGGTATTCAGCATTTCACTGTATTTAAAAATTTTGAGGGAGACATATTTATATCTCTAGGAGGTTAACTATTTAACATTTGAAGAGTTGAACTCTTTGCTTTGAACCAAAAATTTCTTCAGGGTCTCTACATATCAAAGGCACATTTTAAATGGAATTATATTGCCTTAAATGATACAGGAGTGTTGATGACATTACATCTTCGATTTTCTCTTGCATTAACACTAGAGAAAACATATTTTAATGCAAATTGTGCATCATTTTTCAGCTATATCTTACATTGAAAGGGGCTCCCGAGGAAAGGCCGTTTTGTATTCAGTTTTAAAATTTATCTCAGCAAGCAAATCTAGATTAAAGGTTTTATTTTTATTGCCCTACTACAAATTATCTACTTGAAATAAAATACTTAGCTGTTATTTCCTAATACACATGTATTCCTTTTTTATTGTGATTTTGAAACAATTAAATTAGCACCTCATCACTGAGATAAGAAAAGATGTCACTTCAATATTATTGTTGGTCCACAGAGCTAATATCCCTTTATGAATGTGCAATTTGCCATTGCCGAATAATAATGCTTCTAAATATTTTTGATTGTTGGAATTACAATTTCAAATTGGCTCAAACTTCAAATCTTTCCGTCCATCACATTCTTAACTTTGAAAAGAACAGTATTTAAAATACCAGTGAAAGAATGCGCCACCCTCCTAAATCTTTCGGAAAAGTACATGTGTATCAAAGCCAGTGGTAACATTTCTTAACTTACATTCAGGCTATAAAATGGATGATTTTTCCTTTTTTGCCATTGCAGTAGTTACTCATATATTGTGATTCTGCACTAACTGTCTGTGGAGTGATTCTCAACATTCTTCCAACTTCAAAAATTGAAAGTGTCTACTTTCAAGAATGTCTTTGAACACGCCATTACATATTATGTATTACTAAAATATATAACTGTCTTTTTATTTTAATGGTTATGTTTAGAGAGATAAAATGGGGATTCAGAAAGCAGAAAGAACTTAAATTGGAATCACCATTATCTGATACGCATTTATCATAACGTCATTATGCCTCCATTAACGCATTCAAAGCAATTTTGCGGACTGCCATCAGAATTAGATTTAATTTTGTTTGGAAACCATGGAATCCATCTTTGCTTCATCTCCACTGTCTAAAGAGCAACTGTCAAAAAATGGTGCACACCACACAGTTGCTAGAACCCAACTGAAGGTAGAATATACAGCCGAAAGCAGAGCAAATAGTATGAGAACGAAGAAAAGAATATCTGGCCTAGAAAAAGGATACATCGTTTGATATGGTCAGTCAATCATATTGGATAGAATATCAATTGATGTGCTCCTCACTGAATGTGTTAATGACAATGTGGTTAATGATGAATCATAAACATGAACTATTTCATGATAAACTAATCGACGGAATTTGAATAAATGTTGGTGAAAAATTAAAGTGTCCATATATAAACATATCGATGTAGTTGCACATGAAAAATTTAAAAGTGTGGAGTAAAAGTTTTGTATTTTGTCAGAACATGTAGATAGGAGGTGTCATTTTATCTGATTATAATTCAATTGCTACTGAAGACTTTTGTTTAGACCAGTACCATAATTTTCATAACAGACTGAAATAGGTACACATTTTTTATGATGAACAGCATTTGATTAAACATGGGAGAACATAACATGATAATGTTTTTTGCGTAATAACTGTTGGAAAAATGATATTCCACAACACATTGAAGTTCTGATAGAACTAATTAATACAGTTGAGTCGCTTGGAATTGTTTTGTGACATAAATAAGAAAAGCTTGGGGAATGAATGGTCGAAAAAGGCCGTACAAGTTGTGCAGCAATTTGCTGTATCATGGTTTTTTCATTGAATTTCATTTAATTTTCATCCCAACTCATTCCTCCTGAATTTCCTCCTGAATATGAATCATTAGGAGTACAATACCCTTTCAGCAATTCATTGGTTCTCTTACATACATTAGGTACCCTTTATTTGCATTTTGTTTATTTCTGGCATTTTTTTTTCTGACCTGGTAATTTTGCCCTCTACATCCCATTCAACCATTTTATCATTCATGGGACTCTCTGGCGACTCGACTGTTAGTGATGCATGGTAAGGACCAATACATGACAGCTTTAAAGAACTAAAACTCCATTATAAAGCACTTCTTATTCTGTAGAATACTGCTGTCTGGTTGTTTCATTAGGAATGATATTCTTGTATGAAAATAATAAGTGAAATTTTCCACTCATGATCACTGGGCAAATCATTTAACATACTTCCAATGCTTGCAAATTTGCTCTCGAAATTAAAATTGATCTGCTCAAGACATGACATAATTAACTGCAACAAAGTTGTCTAAAGGCATTGAGAACTGAAAAGACTATGTACACAATTCATATCCTTCCACTGTTATGGTATAATGTATTGATTAAAATACCTAGTGGAATTTACTTACTGTTCATCACTCTGAAGAATAATATCAATTATTTCACTATCAAGATATAACAAGGCAGACCAAACAAATGGAGTCTTTTCAATGTGCAAATATTATTATCTGTAAACCATTAGTTTGCCAAGCATACTGGATATTTACCATGCATTATTTGGAGCTAGAAAATGTGAGCAAGCATAGAATCTCATATTTATTGAATTTAGAGGTGCTTCTCTCCAATAAAAGGATTTTAAAACGCCAAAGTTTGTCACCTTTAGTGGAAATTTTTTTTGAAACCACATAGCAAGAAAAGTAAAATGAAATTGTTACATATTGTAGGCACCACATATGCTGGATCATAAATCAACCTCTGCAATTGTAATTTGCTGAAAAATATCTGGGATTTTGAAATATTTTACTTTATGATAGGCTGATATTTTCTAACATGGTTCAAAATTATTGACTCATTCTATTCAACTCAATCACTATGTGTGAGTTATCTATCTGTAATAAAATTAAGCTCTGAAGAATCGGTGGAAGAAATTTCAAAGATTGCATATGTACCGAAGTATTTTTATGAAAATTTGTGCATTTTATAGCCATCTCAGATGCCTTGTTTTTTGGTGTGATATGTACTTATATATGTAAATGAGGGCTATTTATTCATTAGATTTTGACATTAGCAAACTAGTTAAAAAGAAAGCCAAGTTGAGCCAGGTTATTTAACATTTCCTCCACAGAATCTTTGACACTTGATGAAATTGGTAAATAATTATGAGCAGGAAGTATATAGAGCACAGTAGAAGTTGCAAATTCAGGAGTTGGAAAGATCAGGAAGTATGCTGATAATTTGCAAGTAGCAACCATGCAATGTGCTTTTCTTATACGCATTTGATAAGTTTCTGGCAAAGTATATTAGATCTACAACTTCTAATTCTTCACTGAGGAGGAAACTTATCATATTAGACGTTTTCAAGAAGCAAAGTGCCATTGAAATGGAATCCAGAAAATATTCAGTGGCTAAGTTTGCAGCAGACACTGGAATTGAAATTGCTATGCATAGTACAATGTTATGATAAAAGAAAGATAAAATTCTTATGATAAAAATATAAAAAATATCAAAGGCTTGATTTTTGGATTTTGGCTGGTCAGTACATATTTGTTTACTCCAAGAGCTGAACATCTTCTCTTTTCTTTCAATTCTCACTTTTCACATAGGGAGCTATAACTTCAGTAAATTCTACCAAAGATGGCGTAGCTAGGTTTGTTTACCTCATCAATTCATCTAGGTAAGACAGTTTCCCCAGCATTACAACTTGCATCTTCAGGTTTGAAGTATCAGATGCAAGTTTTTTTCCCACCGTTATCGATGGCTAAGTTCTAACAACACATATCTCAAATTTGGCTGGTTTGAGACAGGTATCTCAAGCAAAGTGTAATTACATTAAAAAAAATAAAATACAATAAAAAAACTACTCTGTTTGCAAATGAATGCTTCTTTTTCAGTTCTATGAACTTCTGGTTTTTAATTTCAGTGTGCAAGTAAAAAAAAAAAAAATAATTTCATTGCTCTCCTGAAAAGTTGCTATTTTTTAGATACCTGTTGTTAGAACTTAGCCATTGATATGCTAATGACTAAGGATTGTGGGCAAAGGCAAATAAATAATATCAGTTAAAATGTAGCCTAGTATCAACTACTTCATTTTTCATCTCCTGTATCGCAAATGATTGGTTGATGTAAAAAATGCACCTCAGCCATCCCACTTGACAGTCATATGTAATAGTACCGGCATTTTGAAAATTGACTTGTATTTCATCATCTCGATGTGTTCTCCCTGCTCTGACAGGTTATTCTAGAAATCATCAATGATCATCTACAATTGATGTTCCGTAGCAAAACTGGGGTTCACAATCAAATGTGCTTACTTTGATGTTTCTCAGTTGCCTCAACTTGGATTGGAATTGTTGGCCCTACCATTGTTATCTGTTAGTGAACTACCATAGCTCCTAAGTAATTACAGTTTAACACTATCTTTTATCAGTTGCATTCTTCTTCAGTCAACCACTCTTCATCAATGTCATGGATTTTGAAACTTGCAAATCTCGGCCCTAGCTGGCAATGAATATGTGAGAAAATTTAAAATTATTCAGAGGCTGCTCAATGAGAGATAGGTTGACTAATCCATAAGGCATAGTCCACCTCCTGGCAAGATATTTTTTTTTAAGCTTAAAACTGAATGTCTTGTGCTGAATGTGTTAACTTCATAATATTCAATTTTTCAAAATTTGCATTTCACAAAGGACTGGGTTTTGATATCCCATGTTTGCTGACATGTCCTACATCATTGCCTTCAGAATACCTGTTTGGAACCTGGAAAGATTTTGAATGATTCTAGAATGCCCACTATTCCGAAAAAGTATTTTTGTTCGTGTTTATTACACATCAATGCAAATCACTCAATTTATCAGAGAGTACTGAAAATGGCCATGAAATAGTTACTATGCACAATGCACTTCTATGCAAGAAGCATATAGTGTTTTTTGGCACTTACTTTTGTCTCAAGAAACGATTGATTCTTGCTGTATGTCAATATGATAAAGACAAAAGTATCAATGTCTTCATTGTTGCAAATATTAAAAATGCATAGCCTTGCTTGATGCTAGTTTTAAGACCTCACTTTCCTTACTGAAATATAGCTTTGTTCATAAAAAATGAGCAAGAACATATCATCCCTGAGTACAATGCTACGTAATTTTACAAATTAGGTACCCATAATTTTGATGTATTGCTGGTATGTATATTTTGAAATAGAGATACGCACATTATAAATTTTCAAATCAATGAATTGCTGGTGGAATGAAATAAATTTTTAAAAGTCATTGACAAAATTTCATACAGGTACATAATTCCATCTGTATTATTTACAGATTCACACATCAAATTTACCAATAACAATTTCTGTAAGCACATGCTTATGAGGGTATTTGTAACTAGCAGGCCACCTGGCATTACTCGGGAAGGATAGTGCCCACAGAAGTGGGAAACTTGGAAAAGGGAATTGATCATTGTGTGTCCGTACTTGCATAGACCAAAAAGCATACCCCAGCAAAAAGTTTGCACCGGAAGGATTAATAGTTGCGTGCAGTATCCTTTGAGATATGTTTTTTCTTCAAATGCGTCAAGAGGTGTGCTTACCCTGCAGGATGACCAACCGCAGATGTTGTATGGCGAAACATAACAAATGGTAATCAAAAAAATGCCGAAAGGACACATTGGACGCAATCAAAAATAGCACCAGGGGGTTTGGCAGCATGAGATGCACCTATATACTGACTTATTTTCAATCTGTGCAGCCATATGAAAATGCATAGTGGGCAGACAATCAGGCGTCCTCTTTTATATACATAGATTTGCTTCATGTTTGTGATGATAATAATAACATTTAGTAAATGAGTTCGAAGCTGGGAGAGGTATTGGACTGGCACCAAAAAAATTGTGAAATTATTTTTTGTTCATATATAGGTACCTACCTATTGAAAATATTTATACACACTAAATGATACAATTCATGGGATTTTGATTAATGTTTTGATTAAAATTACATTTAGATCCAGCAGATAATCCTCTTGTGGTGGCAGTTGTAATTGAAGGAGCAAAATTATTGTACTCCCATAAACTCCACATACTGTCATATTGTACGTGGAGTTTATGGGAGTCAAACTCCACATACTGTCAGGTCACAAAAATACCTATTGGCATTCTTCTCAGTGAATGTGATAATGTAATAGAAGTATTCCGTTTTTGTTATATTACTAAGAGCTGTAGTTAAGCAGCTTTACATAGTCACATTCCGTGTATGATCATACCATCATTAATGGATTTAAATCAGAGCAAGTACAATATTTCATCAATAAGATGCTACCAAGCTTGAGCTTACATGAAATAAAAATGATGAGAGAACTCATAATTACAAAGAAGTTTCCAGCAAGGCATGCTTAGGTGGCAGGTTTGAAAGAAATGCTTAAATAGAACCTATGCATTTGATTGGTTCAAAATACATATGTATTTTCCTTATTTTTTTTATAAATGTAAAATATTTCTCACATAATTTTCAGCATGATTTTAGTTCAAGGTTGACTTATTTTCCAGCATAGATTATGCCTCGGTAGGTATTTCATGTTTATAGACATAACAAATTCATTTTGAGAGCTTAGTTGTGTTATAAAAAAGGCATGCCTATCTGTATCACTATTTATGGCCTATAAATATCCATTTATTCATGGTTTATTGGGATAAAATCACTATCTCCATTATTAAACTATGAAGCTAATATGCTAGCCTTAGTCAGTTCCATCAGGATCACATGACAATGGAGTGAAATTCTTTCTTTTAAAATAAACCATTTATCTTGAGCCTGCTTCTTCTTCCTTTGAATGGAAAAGAAACTAAAAGTGAACATCAGGAGTCAATGAAATTGCACAATTTGCATACAATTATTGAAATCTTTTGTACAGACTTGTGGCTCCTTCATTGGTGTTAGCATTATCTGATATGAATCAGACTCACTTATAACTGGTCTCTAAAATGTAAGAGATCAGGTGATTGTACTATGCGCCTTCCAATTTATAAAATTTTGTACATATTTATGTGAGATAATGTTTTGGTTAAAATATAATAAGGTAAAAATTTATGTGCACAAAGTGCAATTCATATAATTTCCTTCCAAGTTATGCATTTTTTTTAAATGGTCATCTATGGAACTTTGGATGTCACTATGTACTTATGTATTGATCGCATTAATGTTTTTTGTGTGTTTTTAATTTTTAACGATTGGTGTCCGGAGAAGATCCTTAGAGGGTATTCATTATCTTTCCGTAAATGAAAACTTTTTTTAAACAATGGAATTTTTAAAGCCAGGGCTGTTAATTTTGGTAATATGTTATTGGAATACAACTAAAGAAAAAGTAACTACTGTTTGTATTAGTTGTGGAAAGTTTTTAGGTGTTTCTGTTTTGCGTAATAAACCAATTTTGCCATTAATATACTATGAAATATTTGAAAATTGAATATGGTTAAAAACAATACTGGATAAGCTTAATGTTTTTGAGCATGTTGTGAAATAAAGATGTATTTTTGTGGTGCCATGGACTCTCTGCTTTTCTCTTGAATCTAATTTTAAGCTGTACTCTCTGTTAGGATTTCAGGCAGTCTTCACCTCAACTTCTCTCTGTAACATTGTTCGGTTCAGCTTACTTTTATCATTACAATGTGGATCACTCACTATTTTGATACATTCCTCATGAAATTCTTCCAATAAAAAAAATCCACCTTATTTAAGTAAATAAAAGATCGTAGCACTTTTCCACATGAGTTTTTAATGCGTACAACGCGTTTCGGCTCACTGAGCCATCTTCTGGTACATGACACTTCAGAACATGTGAAAATCCCTTTTATAACCTTAGGAGACATTTATACCCTGAGGACATTGTAGGAGAGGATTTGACATCTTTGAGGATGGGGGATGGGAACGGGCGTACAGAGTAGAGACAGTGGGAAAAGATACAACAACGGGATGTGGAGAACCCACGTTGGATGGAGGGTTCTACTAAATTTTCCGGGGTAGGACCCCCGCATTCATTATTGGAAAATACTTTTGCAGAAATGGCAAGAGAGAAAGACAAATGCTTGGATAAAAATATTCAGCATTGCAAAAGCACCCAATAATGGAAAAATGGGAAGTTTATGTATATGTTTGGGAAATGGTAAAGATCAGAAGAAAAATGATATGGAATCGAACCATGCAAAAATGAGCAATATTTTGAGTCTACCACGTGAATGGCAGTTGTATTAATTCTCCTTGCGGACAGGAAAAAACAGTGAGAGTAAAAAATGTAGGACAACAATTCTCTATGTCAACGGAAAAAAAGATGTAGTCATGTAATGAATAAATAGTGGTGTTTGGTCTTCCACGTCACGCTCTTGATTTTTATTTGTGAGTACTTATCCAGGTCAACTGTGTTTATAATTTATGTGTTAATTTCATTTGTGAAAAAATTAATATTTTTACAATATATGTAGTCACATTACAATAAAACTTTGATCGTGTCAAATATTCAGTAGGGATGACACCCTAAAATAATTAAATGGTATTATTATACACCTGATAAAACTGCGAGCATGGAATATTGGTTGGATGATAAATATTCAGGAAGATATAGTTACCCGAAAATGGATATTCATAATATGAACAATAATAGAATGACAGTTGCATAACATTGTAAGCACTGCAATTGTCAGGATTACAAGGTGGCACTTTTCCACAAATTTTTAATATGTACAGCGTGATTTAGTCATTAGGCTACACTGTACACTGCCCTGAGTACATTACTTTCAATTTGTGGAAAATATATACTGATGTATTTCCACTACATATATGATGCTTGCCACAGTGACTTTTAATGCATAATAGTAATGAATCTGCTGTGCTGCTCTCTGGTAAAGCAAAATTTTAGTCTTGTTGGCGAGGAACTGTCACAATTGGTTGTTGGTAATCAGTAACGATATTAGACATCTATTAGATATATGTATCTCTTTCTGTTAAACATTTATTAGATGTGCAGATGACGAGGGGCTATTTTGGATGCATCTCCGAAAGTGTGTTTTAAAACGCAATTTAAAAGCTGTGGAAGCAATTTAACATTTGATAAAGGGACAAATTTTTTAGTTCCTTACTTGAAGATGGCAGACTGGAAAAATTTTGTGACATGAAGAACGACGCCTGGCAACTATGCCAACTGAATGACATCAACAACCACCAGTTCCCCCTAGCTGCCATTTCCCCCAGTAGATATACAGAGATTAGTACTGATAACCATAATAATTATAGTTACATCATTTCTCCTCCCATAATGTAAGAAAATTTATCTTATTACCCCAGGCATTAGATAACCAATTTCTTACTTTTTTCCAATTTGGAATGTTAGACTGACTGATCAACTAAGCGGTTTCTGACATTTTGCATGCACTTGTGATAACCTCTAGGTCTGATAAGCTTCCTCAGCAGCTTCAAGCAGTAAAAGTGGATCATCAGCAACATCTCCGATAAATAAGTACATATTCAATTGTTAAAATACTTAATAACACTGGCATAGTAGCCATTAACCTAAATCTCTTTGAGGAGCTTGGATAAAATTATGTATTCTTCAAAAGCCAATGTCAGACAACAACACTATGGCTAATGGCTATCAAAAGGAAGATAATGTGCAACAGAGTAGGTGTCAGTAGCGGAAACAGAAAAAGCTCAAAGGGGGAAGGGAAATATTTCTTGAGAACTATTATCAGAATGAAAAATAAGTATTGCAAAGTTTGAGAATGTTTCATTTAAGCTGATTATACACATATACAAGATAATGCCAAGATATGATTAAAAAAAGCTACAATTGTGGTTCAGCTATGTTAGGAAATGCAAGGGAAAGGCACGCGCCACCTGCACCCCAAATATGTATCTGACTATGCGTGACGATACACAACTAAAATCTCGAAGATTTTGGCTGTGGAACATCATATTTGCCTTTAAACAGGCATTTCGGAGATCAGATATTAGTGTCGTATGTTATGTCAGAAGGTATCTTCATAAATGGTTTCATTAGAATTTGTTTACTTTTTTCCTCGAGTTTTGGAGCTTTCGTGGTTGTTGACTATTAACTGAACGGCTGCCTTATTGACCCTCCCCACAATGGCTGGAAAGTCGTAGTGCATCCCCTGCAGTCATCCTCTTCTTGCTGAGTACCTCGCTGAACAATGGCAAACAAAGCATTGAGAAGGAAGGTTAGTAGTTGACCGCCAACGGCATCAGCCACAATCAAATAGGGCAACTTACAGGCATGCCTTCTCATGTTATACTGGCCGTGGGTATATTAGCCGCAAGTCTCGAAGATTTTGGCTCTGGGACGTCATTTTTATAAATATACGTACATATATATATGTATATACATCATTTTTATATATATATGTCCCGCAAAATAGAGACAGAGATAAATAGTGATAGAGATAAAATTCCTTTTCATCCATACTTTTCATGAAAGTATTGTAGTAGGATTTATCTTATTAATTATAATTTTAGTACTTCTTGTAATTTTTGCCTTCCAAAAGGCTTTTTGGAATTTTGTTTACTTTTTTCCCTACTTGACTTGAGCTGTTGCCGTTGGCAGAGGACTACCCACCCTCCTTCTCAATGCTTTATTTGCCATTGTGAGCAGTGGCACACAGCGAGAAGATAATGATCGCAGGGGGAGTATTATGATTAGGCAGCCATTGAGGGGATGTAGTTGTACCATTCATTTTCCCTCATTGACTATTGAGAATTATACAAGTGATGCACTCGTCTAATTTGGTTTCAAGAGAACTATAACGACCAAATCTGAGGCTTGCAAATAAATTTTATTTTAAGAGATCTATAGTAGTTATCTATTAGACATGAGACATCTATTAGATAGAGTATCTAATATATATCTACACATAGATAACTAGTTATCTAATAGACATCTACCGTAGATATCTATAAGACATACTGCTGTTTTGATAGTACATATAATAATCGATATCTACGGTAGATGTCTGTTAGATAACTATTTTTCTATATGTAGATATCTATTAGATATCTACATATCTATATCTAGATATCTAATAGATATCTTTGTCAGACCTCATACACACCATAGCAAAACATTATTATTTATTTGTAAAATAAAGTTCTAATTTTTGATACTTAGACCTTGATATTGGTGACTTAGGTACATTTTAGACATTAATTTAAATTGAACAAAATTCCATGAATCAAATTCTTATTTTCTGATCAGATAGTGGCACATCAATCAAATTCAATCAAAGACATCAATGAAATACAATCAAAAGTAGTTTTTAGGTTGGGTTAGCAATACAGCAGGGGTGCAGCAGAGCATGCCTACACAAAAAAATAACTTCCTACCTTAATCAGAAAATTATCAATGCTAAATTTTTGCAATGGTAAGAAGATGTGTTTCTCCAAAACATATGAAGCAACAAAATTGAAGGAGTCGAAAACTTTAGGAAAATCAATTAGCGTTGTTGATTTTGGTCTTCTTTTGCTTAATTTGACATTGAATGACCCTTGGGGTGATAAATCAGTGGTTTCATTCACGTGATGCTGCCTGGAGTTATCTTGTATGTTACGTCACACATTATGTACCAGTAATAAAACTGCTTTCCTTCTTTTTTCACTTACTTTATGAAATCCTGGTTTTTGGTATCAAACTTTGGTAACTGAAAGAAATATAAGACTCCAAATAAGACTATCATTTAGGCTGAAAATGATTATGTATTACCTTAAAACATCAAAAATTCTAGTGAATCCTCTTATGTTATTATGATTAGAAAAAGTAGGCATGTAAAAAAGACTATTTTTTAAAGTCATTTTTGAGAAAGGATCATTTAAAACAAATTCACATCAAGTAGTACATACTTTGTTCCATGAAGGAAAATAAACTTACACCCATAAAATTTTGATTACATATTTGATTTTTTTGTATATACATACAGTTGAGGACCTTAAATGCGAAAAGTTGAGACTAAAGGGTTTCTGGATTTCTGTTTTTTTCCTGGATTTCTGGTCTTCAGCACGCGAAGAAAGTGGTACACTTTTTTTTGAGAATTTTAATGCAATAAAGGAATATGATATAAATAAAGTGTGCAACTGATGGATAGCAAATATACAGTCTCAATCCTCTCAGCTGTGTAAAAGGAGCAGAGGTCTAGCTAAATGTGTATGAGTGGATGGTCTGTCAAACAACCCCTAGAAGAACATTCGTCGCCTTAGATGGATTTGAGTACACTACATTGAAGGAGGCATTGAGTTTAGATAGAGAGTAAACGGGGAACCCCAGCTTGAACTCATGCTAAGCTCTGCTAAAATACTCAGTTTTAACGGAAAATAACTGATTATTAGCTATAAGATTTTTCTAATTTACTTCAATCCTTTCACATAGGTTTAGTGCCATTACCCTTCAGGGCTGCCCACAGACTTCTTGTGTGAGGCCCGTCTCTCCTGATATCTCCGTCTCTCCTGATAGGATAAATAGCCCCTTTGGTTGGGACAGTCTGCCAGTCTGTCTCCTCCCATCTGGGCAGCCCTGTTATACTTGATCCTGAATATTTATTAAGAAGTGATTTCAAAGGGTTAAATAGGACCCAATGTTGTCAGGGACTCAATTATTTTAGGACCCAAGGAAAAATCTAGGGGTGCATTTGCCCCTCCTGTCCTCTGATTTCCGATTACACTGTCAGATATGTAGGGCCTGAATATTGCTGGAAAACCAAAACTGGTAATTCTTGTACCATGCAATTGCAGATCTTGGGAGAGGAAAGGGATATCATCCCCCTCAGTGGGGTAACTATGGGGGAGGGGGATAGATCCCCCTCAAAGCCTAAGGCCTACCATACACGTTCCGTCCCGGCCTCAAGGCCCAGCCTTGAGGCTGGAACTGTGCAGTTTGGCCGGAGCCTCAGGCCCACCATGCACGTTCAGTTTGGCCTCAAGGCCTGGACTGTACAGTCCCGGACTGAAGGCATAACTGACAGTGTGTGGCGATGCCTTGAAGCGGATTGTCAGCCGGGCGGTGGCCAGATGGGATAACAATAAGGTCCGGCCTCAAGGTCGCTTGGCCTTGAGGCCGGACCTCATTGGATTCCCATAAGGCCGTTCGGCTGACAATCCACCTCAAGGCATCGCCACACACTGTCAGTTCTGCCTCAAGGCCTGGACTGTACAGTCCAAAGGGCCAAACTGAACGTGTATGGGAGGCCTAAGGGAAATTTTTAAAAAATTTTAAACTATTGTCTATTTTTGATAGATAATAACTGCATCAGTGTAAAGTTAAATCTTATGTGCCAAAATGATGTAAACTGTATTGACAGGCAAGTAATTTTTCAAACATTTACCCACACTGCCTTGTCTGTCCTCCCCTATTCTTCTATTGTCTTCCCAAAGCATATTCCTAGTTACGCCACTGGTCCCCATCCATGAGACAAAAAATGTATACATAGTACCAGAGTCCCTCACTCCCTTGCAAGACCAACAAAATAGTTAAGAGTATCCCATGCCTTTCTTCCCTGAAGGATAGTATCACTTATAGGATTTGAATATGGATCTACCACTGCATATATAGGCATTCTACCTCTGTATCCACCGTAATTTTTTAAATATACTTACAACAGCTGAGGGATAGCGGGAAAATTCATTTTCTTCATCACTTGAGCTGTAATAGCTCAGATCCTCTGAGGAGGATAATTCAGGAAATGTAATGTTGGACATAGTTGATTCTGGAGATAAAACTGAAACTTCATCAAATGGAACATCTTGAGGTTTTATACTGGTACGCGATTCCCAGAAAGGTACACCATTACCTCTCCATTTCATCAGAGCAGCCATCGCCTTACGATCATGGTCACTTTGCAGCACAAGCTGAGCATATTGGGGCATGTTCTGGAATAAAAGTGTTATTTTTTAGCAAATAAATCAATTTAAGTTCTTGATAATGCATGTGCTATTAATTCTGGACTAACAAACCCTGAGCATCCTTCTTATTTTTCTAGTTAGTATTTACAATGAGACATCTAATCATCAAAAATACCTTTCTTATCCACTCAAATAGAACTTTCCCAACCCTCTAATTCTGTTAATAGCATTAACTGAAACAATCTTAATGGTATTTGTGAAAAGATATCTCCTTAACATTCCGACTCCAAAACACCCCTAGGAGCAGACGATATCCATCGAATATCTTAATAAGGTTGATATGTACGAGCACAAGGGTTGTTAAAAAAGTATCGGACCTTCTGTCCTCCCGCTTAAATGAATGAAGCGCTGGCAGCCAGGCTTACTGGGGCTGTAGAGGGTAATGCGCATGCACTGCTTTGTGTCATAACAAAGCTTCAATCGCCGGCAGTCAGACTAGCAGTGTGGACTTCTCTGTTGTGCTCTGCGGTTTTTATCAAGTTATAAAATGACAGAAAAACTTGAGCAGCATTACTGCATTAAATTTTTCCAAAAGCTTGGTGATTTGCAAGTGGAAACAATTGGCAAAATTTAACAAGCTTTTGGGGAGTCTGCCATGAGCAGTACCCGAATAAAAGAGTGGTACAATCAATTTAAAAATGGTCAAACGTCAGTCGAAAGTGAATCGCGTTCAGGTAGGTTAAGTCAAGGTCATGTTAGCAGTCTTCTTTGACTTCAGTGGAATGGAGCATCATGAGTACACACAAAAATATTCTATCTTGAGGTACCATCAAAAAAGAATACTATCTTGAGGTTCTTCATCACCTATGTGATGCTGGGCGACAAAAACAACTGAATCTGTGGGCAACAAAAACTGGGCAGCTCCATCACGACAATGCACCTTCCCACTCTGCTCATCTAATTCAGAGTTTTCTCGCTAAAAACAATACTCCTCTGGTTTGCCAAGTTCTTTCCTCCCCCGATATAGCTCCCTGCAACTTCTGGCTATTTCCTAAGCTGAAAATTCCACTGAAGGCACTCAATTTCAAGAAAAAGGAGATATTAAATAGAATACGATGACCAAGCTAAACAGCATTCTAAAATATACCTTCCAGAAATGTTTTGAACTGTGGTAGAAGCGCTAGGTGAAGTGTGTATATCACCTAGGAGACTACTTTGAAGGGGATTAAAAGTTTATAGCTCTATTTCAATAAATGCACTTTTAATTAACAAAAGTCCGATACTTTTTTAACAGCCCTCAAAACTCAATGTTATTACACAATGGATATTTTGAAAACGTTGCATAGATATACTTGAAGTAAAATCCACGATGAGTTGTAAAAATAACATTACACAGATATCCAAGTTTTATTATCCATGAATCATGATATTAAAAAGTTATTATTCCAAATGGCATCCAAAGGTAGAATATGTTCTGTGTAAACTTGAAGAGCACAAATGTTTTGTCTGTATGTCTGGGGGTATTCAAAAAATCATAATAAGCACAGCCATTATCAACTAATTTGATGTTGTGAAGATATCAAAAAGATGTTTTAATATGAACCTCTATGTCCACCGTTGGACATTGGCGCAACATTGTTTGGGGGGTCCTTTGGATATTTGACAGATGTTCACACAACGTTAATTTGATCAACATGGATATGATTAACATATAACACTGCACAGATTTCATATTTTAACGCTGACATTGTTGTCTGGATGTTGTTAGGATATTGATTTCTGCTTGGGACATATTGCATATATGTATATCTGAAATGATGGTTGATAAGTTACTCAATTTTTAAATGTCATCAATATAAAACTGATGTCATCATGACATGACTCTAAAGACTTTTTGGTGCTATATTTCTGGGCTGGGCTATAATATACAGATAAGACATAAAAGATTTGGAGACGGTGATTTGAATCCATCCCCATTACCAAGAATCAAAATGATGTCATTTTGACTTTTGTTGTTCTACCTTGGATATTTTGTTATCATGGTTTCCTCTGTGCCATGGACCTTAAGCTTCATCTGTTCTTACCTTTAAACCCTTGGCAATAGCAGCAAGTATCCTGGTTTCATCCATTGAGATATGGGTATCTGTGGACCACAGTTTTTTTCCTTTGTCTTTTAACCTCTGATATTCATCATGGAGTTTTTGGCCGACTGCTGTATCCTGTTGATAGATAAATGACATCAGAGAAAGAATCAGATATTTAATATGTGCCTTGTAATGTCTAACACAAAATAAAACGTCATTGTTTTCTAACACTGGTGGTCAATCGCCACAGAATCTACTCAGCCTCACATCATTGGTTCTGAGCAGACATTGTAAAATGTAATGATTGTGAAAAAAAGAGTGTCGGAGGATAGATGCCCATGGGCTAGTGGCCTCTTCAGCAGATGTATTGTGGGTTGTCACCAATAGAGAAAAATGTTTGGGAGCTGAAGCTCACAAATGCCCTCCCCCCTTGGCTACTGTGGCATTTTTTAGGGTACCCCCCTCCAAAATTTCTGCCCCCCCCCCAGAAATTCCTCCAAAATTCTCTGAACATCCTCTGAACTTATCTGCAGAACTTTTCCCGCTAAGGACTTTTTAAGCCAAGGTTTTTCGGGTTAAGGATTTTTGCACAAAGGTCTTCGACTCAGAGGCTCGGAGACTCTAAGTCTCGGAACTCTGCCTACAGACTCTGCTCTCCGAACCTGCCATCCAAACCAGCCATACCTGGAGATTAAGACTTATATAGCAAGTATGGCAGAGTACCTGCATCTGGAATTCCAGGGGAAATTGGTGCTGAGGCATAAAACTACAGTTTCGAGTGAGAAGTACTCCACTTTGTCCTACCTCCCTCCAAGACCTCATCCTACCATGTCTTTCCCCTCCTTGACTTCCAGTGGCTTGCCTGAACCATTGATCACACCACTTGGCTTTGTCTCCATCCAGGAGATAGAGGAGAGGAAACCCTCTGTTCTCTGTTCCTCTCTGTACTCTGTCCTCCAACCCCTGCTTGGATGATGAGAAGTGTTCCAGAGTTTTTCTGTGAACATAGGCGCTTCCCGGGAAATTTGGAAGGCTGGGGCTGAGCGGGACATCAAAGTAACCCCCCCCCCCTCCATCCTTTGCTCAATTTCCCCCTCCACTCTGCCCTGTTCCGGCCTCTCTCTTGTATACCACTCTTTGATGCAGAAGGATTGCTCGACCTCTGACAGCGATTCTCAACTTATTTTTTGGTGCTGGCAGACTCACCTTTTGTACTTAGTTTCTGCATTGGTTATGGTTCGTTCTTGAGATTATTAGTTATTAGTGGTTATTAATGAAATATGTACTTGTTAAGTTGTATATTTTCATTTTCACATGCTAGTTTACTTGAACATGACCTCTAAATTTTGATACCATTGTTTCTCGTGGTGGTTATTATTTCTTGTTTTGTGGAGTTTTTCCCTCACCTAGTCAGTGACAGATGAAATGAGTTCCCTGTGTGTGGGCTTACGATATGAATTGCCAAGATTTGACAACGTAATGCCACACCACGTGCCTTTAGTGTAGGTTGGGGAATCATGGAAAGTACCTATTATAGTATCTATAAAATGCATCCTAAGCATGTTACCCCTTTGGCAGGGGAAGTAAACGATTTAAGCTACCAGCCAGTGTGGGATAGAACCAAGAAATAATTTTCCCCCTAGCCTGGGTGAGTGTCTCGCAAGGGGTGAACCCTTAAAATCCGAGGCAACCCTTCCTTCTGTTTCGCCAAATGGATCGCCCTACATTTGGGTACTGTTGTGCAGGGGTGCAGCTAGGAATTAAGGCTGGAGGGGATTTAGGTGCAACTAATACCGGAGTGTGTGGGGGTATGGAATACCCACCAGGATAAGCAGTATGTGCGAGATTAATAAATTGCAGAATTTTAAGATAAACGGTTCAAAATGGTGAGTTTTTACGGCTTTCTGAGGGACATTTTATTAATCCTTACACTTTTCTATTAGTAATATCAATCCAATTACTGTATATGTCTGAATATAATCCCCCCTTTTTTTCCAAAAATGCCTGGTGTAAAAGTAAAGGAGGACTATACTCAAATGCATTTATTTAAATTTTCCCGAAACTGAAGCCTCAAAATTAGGGGGGGGGACTATATTCGGAGAAATACGGTAAGTAAAATGGATTAAACTTAAAAATTTCTCTGAGCTCTGGGGGATTTTTGGGGGCTCGCTGATCCACTGCTGTTATGGGCACATTAACAGTGGGGAGTGGATAGGAAACATATAAAATGGGCGAAAGGATAGGAAATACTACAGGGCACCCCTGCCACGAGGGATGGCCAGGTAGAGTTAAGCCAATTTAGCAATCCCTACTCTGAGGGAAAGTGCACTTGCAAACTTGCACTGTGCAGCCATAAAAATTTTGGGAAACTGTCGGTGGTGAAGCAATGGTCAAATGTTCTCCACGCAGTCAGCATTCAGAAGGTTTACCTCTTGGGATGCGGGAGTTCACTATTTTAGCTGCCAGCCAGTGCAGAAGAGACCCCCTGTGCAGGAGGCAACCCCTGCCAGAAGGGCTGCCCTGGTAGAGTTAAGCCCCTTAGCAGGGGCAGATCCAGGATTTCTTTTTGGGGGGAGGGGCACAAGCAAGGCCATATCCAGGATTTTGTTCTGGGGGGAGGCACAAGGATACCTTGTAATACAAAATGAAGGCAATGAAAATGGGACTATATTAAAAATCTTGCATACTTTTTAAGGGTCTGGGGGGGCACGTGCCCCCATGCTCCCCCCCCCCCTAGATCTGCCTATGCCCCTTAGTGATTCTTATCCTGAGGGAATTTGCCCAAGTTCAAGATATCCAGGTAGTAATAAAAATTTTGGGTAAATTCCTCAGTCAGCGTGCAAAACATAAAAACGTTCCCACATTCTAAGGGTTAAAAGTGTTTCCGTAGTTCACAGGTTAAGGCTAGGGAAATATTGAATTAAAGCTATGAAAAAGATAAGACTCACTGAATGTGGAGAATTTCCTTCCTATCACAAATATGCATGGTTTATGACCTCATCGTTTGAGAGAGCTCAATTCAAGTGATTCAACTCACCTGGGATTTTGATGTCATCATTTTCCTCTTGATTTCACCAATACTTGTTAATACTGGCTCCAGTTCCTTTCTTACTATCTGATTTTGTTCATAAAACTCATGGAATGACTCCTTAAGTAGGGGTGCAGCATTTTCTGGGTCATCCTGAAATGAGATGAGATAAAAACTGCACTTGTCAGTACCAGATACATATATAGGTAGTGTGTGCCTTTTAATGTCTAATGCTAAATAATACGCAAATGTTTTCTTACACTGGTGGTTCATCTCCGCAGAATCTATTTGGCCTCATATCATTAGTTCTGAGCAGACAGTATGAAATTTAACGATAGTGAAAAATAGAGTCAGGGGATAGGGTATTTAAGAACTATATTTTATATTCTAGACACTAAACCTCAAAAAGGGGCGGACTCAGCATCAAATTTTGGGAGGAGGGGGTCATGACGAACTGGGTCTACCACATTAAATGTTTAAAAATACCCATTTTTATGCATTTTGGAGCCTAGAGCCTATTTTAACTTAGTTCATGAGCTAAGTTAAAAACTATAATCTATTTAATTACATGCATTCAATTTCTCATTCCTCAATAATATATGAACAAGCTACCTCTCAGTCATTCAGTCATTCATTCAGAGCTCAGTCATTCTAATCATACAACATGTATGCATAGTTGGTTATCTCCCATAAAATATTACATATAAACACCTAAAGGTCAACGATAATTGGTGTTAGCAGACTTACATTGAGAAGATGGAATATACCTATGGATCTATAAGCTTTTCCAAGAAGAGAATTTGAACCTGAGTTTTTTGCTGCTGTACATTGTTCATTGAAATGGTGTAAAGCTTCTTTTGTTGATTTCATCCTGCAAGACAGACAAACTTGTTAATATTTCTCCTTTCTGTCTCTTATCAATGACACCAACATGAATAACAACAACAACCAGGTGCAGTCTGCTCAGGTCAGCTAGTTGGTGGTTACCGAGGGCCTCAAGCTTGGGGGGCCTCCACAACCCTTGTGTCTATCGTGAAGTGTATATGAAAGGTGTAATGAAATAAGACAACTTCAACCAAAGTTTTTTTTTTGCTATTACAAAATTCTAAGGATGTGCGAGTAGTTTTTCATCTCAAGTTGAGTGGAAAACTAGTCAAAAGTATCGAGTTGAGTTGAGTTGAGTATGGTAATTCCTGGACCAGGCAATATTACAATTTATTCTTACTCCAACATATTCTTATTTTTCCAACCCCCTTGTGAATTTTATATTCTGAATGCTTAGCTTGATTTTAAAAGGAAAATATAGCGAGGAATGTTGATGGTAATTGTGTCAGAATTAGGAGATAAATGAAAATTTAAGTGTCTTAAACAGTTCCATAAGGATAATTGAAATGAATTGGCCAATAGTAAGATGTCATCAATTTAATTTTATATAATGTATCCAAACTGCTAGGAAGAGCCCTAAGTAAAGGCATTTGCACAATTGTAATAAAGATTAAACGCATGTATGAATCATGTAATATTTGATCCTTTCCAATTCTCTTGCAGAAAAACCAATTCTTCTGCATGCTCAGGCAGGAGGTTTTGACGTATCTATGCTACAGTTCTACTGCCTGCATGAAATTATCTTTCGATGCACAATTGTGAGGCTGAACAAGTACTTTCTTGCCAAAGTTGTAAGATTTAGGAACCGTGGGAATTTTTCTTCTCTTAATATTTCATGCATTTTGCTTTTGTTATATTTTATGTATTTGCTCATTATTGGGCCAAGGGAAATTAGCAATAATGCTGGATGTGGACATTTTCAATAAAATAAAAGTAAAATAAATAAGAAGAAATAAAAACTTTCATAAAAGAACCTTCCAGATTTCAATTTTTTTTTCAAATTTTCCCAAAATTTTGGGAAGCCACCCACAACCCCCCTTAATACTCCACTGGCTTTGGAAAAGTATGGGGTTATTCACTCAGACCCAATTCATTTAAAGAGTTTGGTAGATGGTCAAGAAAGATAAGGTGTGAAGAAAAAAAGGTTGTCATCCTACATTCGTTTTCTCGCAAGTTTAAAATAAAAAAAAACAAAAGTTACCATCCACTTTTCATGAGATGGTGAAGTCATTGCAGCTATGGTTTATGAACTTATTGTGGTAGAATCACTCATCGAGGGAAAGTATGGCTTGTGAGAGTGCAAACAACAACGAACCAGAACCATTCATCCGGAACCATGCACGAGATGGGGAGCAAGGAAGAAGGGAGTTAGAGAAAAATAAGCCGCTCAGTATTGTTGTTATTAATAAATTATTGTTTATTTTCACTTGGGTGAGCCAAAAAATGACTTCACTTGGGATCAAATTTGCCCTAAAAGTAGAGTACCTACATACTAATATGTTTAAAGGCCTCAGGTTGAAAAAAATTCTACATCAACATCATCCACTGCCATCCAAGCTCTTAAGTTTAAAATTTTGCAAAAATTCAGGTAATTTGGGGACAAATACAAATGGAGAAGAATAAATTGCATTGGTTAGTCAAATAAGTATTTTGAATGCACTAGATTAAAATATGCCAAATTAAAATATAACATAAATGTATATCAAGTAAGTAGGGTTACAGTGGTACAAATATTTGTTATAATTTTTAGCATTTTGGGAGAGGTTTCAATCACCCTCATCGTCAATAGACACCCTCCTTCCTTCCGTAGTTGCACCATTGCAACACTTTGTAGTATAGATATGACTTACCTGCTGTACACTTGACCCAAACTTAGATGGGCATCACATATCCCAGCCCAGATTTTACTTTGAGTCGATAAACAAAGGAGGCCTTCAAAGTAGTTAACGGCTGTTTTAAGGTCATTTCTTTCCATATAACACATTCCCAGAGCTTTCAATGCTTCTAGCTGCACCTCTATGTTTTCAGCTAGATTGAAAATCAAGAAATATAGCATGTAATGGTTGAGAATTTTTCCCGCAAAAACACCATTATCACAAAAAAATGTTCAATTTTTACAATAATTCTTACATTCTGTTGCTCTTCTTAAAGCTTGCATGCAAAGCTTAACTTCCTTGTCACTCAATGGCCGTTTTTCTTTTACCTCAGCTGCCATTTGCAAGAGGCTTTTATGAATGAGAACACATGTCTCTTGATAGATTGAGACTTGATTTTCAGGAGATGCCTCCAGTTCCGTTGACCACAGTTTGCCTTCTCTATCCTCTTTTTCCTCCTCAGTGCCATAACCTTGCAGACTCTATAAGTGAGAGACGTTAAGTTATTGGTGAATGAAGGAATTCTTTATGTAATGTTCTTAGTGTTATGTAATGTATAATGTATTGTTAACCCTTTTATGCTGAATGTTGGGTATAGCCAATGAGCATTTTCATATGCAGATGACCTAACGTTGGGTATAGCTGTTGTGGATTTTTCAACACGAACGATCGGACATCAGCTACAGCTGGTATGGAGGAAGGGAAGTCACCACTGAGGTAGCAATTGTTGGATGCATTCAGGCCTGCTCTGAGACCCAGCTTGGCAAGACCTCAGGGCCACTCCTCGGCAATTAAGTCCGACCCTCCCACTCATTTATGATCACCCTTGCTGCAGGAATCCATTGTGAAGTGGTTATATTGTCAATTGTTTTTGCAATGATACATTTTTTAAATACTATTTTTTTTAATACTCTAAAATGAATTCTTTGCTTTGTTTTGTGCCTAAGCAATTTTTAAATGAAATTTTAGCGTTACAAATAATGACTTCTGGATTTATAGACTTAGAATATACCTTGTGGTCACTAACTTTGTTGTTACCAATGCTAGAAATGTTTACAATTCCATGATGCTTAAAAAATGTTAGTAATTCTAATAGAGGAGTAAATTATTGAAAATCAAATACAATATTTGGTTTAAAAACACACTGGTTATGCTAAGTGGACCGTGGACTCGTGGTTAGATAGGGTTAGAGGCAGTGGCGCCGACTCCATGGGGCCTGAGGGGGCCCAAGCCCCCTCAAAAATTTGTTATGGGTGTGAGGAAAAACTGTCAGGCTTGTCAATTTTCCCCAGAGTGCCCAGATATTGAGATTCGAGTTATAAGGGTTCTAATGTTGATCATATGACTTTTCTTAAATGCTTCAAGAACTTAAAACTCACTACTTATATAAATACCCGGGGCAAGATCCCTGGTTTGGGCCCCCCCAATATTTTTTGTAAGTCGGCATCCCTGGTTAGAGGGTCTAGTTCAGTTGCTAGGGTAAGGGCTAGGCTGGTTGAGTTGGGTCCCAAATCAGAGGGATGAGAACACCAGGGTAACTCCACCCCAAAAAAGATTTCTGTACCGAGAGGTTTTAAATATTCTTATGCTATTCGTAGCACGGAAAACATTTTCTTCTCATAGGTGCTGGCAGGAAAGGGTTAATCGGATAGTATTTAACAGGGGAAAAATATGATATCATCATCTTGCATGCATCTATGATATATAATGCACCATGTATGTACTTGTATTTTACCCTGCCTTATATTCTCAAACCTGACTTTCCCTACGTCTTTACGTAGACCTACAGGGCCAATAAAGTTTTATTTTATTTTTTTAAATTTTATTTTTAGCATTAGGGGAGAGTGGGGCAAAACTGATTGGGCGGGTCAAACCGACCCCTTTAAAATCACACGGTAGTTGTTGCTTTCAAGTAGCAACATTATATGCTAGTTGAAATGGCCGCCATTACCAGCAGATCGAGCTTTTTTTCGTTTGTGTAGTGGCCGCCGTTTAGTCCCTGTGAATTTTTTAAATTTAATACAGTTTTCTTAATGATTTTTATTACGTTTGTTTTGGATCTGGCAGCTATAATGGCGATCTGATTTACCTACAGTAAGTTAATATGATAATTAAGTGTTTTTAGTTGTGTTTTAAGCCCGTGTAGTGGAGTAGTTGATAATGGATACGCCTGTATTGACATATTTCTGATGTTGTGTGTCGAGGGGCAAAACCGTCACCGGAGAGTGGGGCAGGACCAACAGAGGTTGGACTCTCTTAAAGATAGGGATGATTGTGACGAAGGAGACGAGGAGGCTTGCAAATTTTGCAATGAGTTGTATTCCCGTTCCAAGAATAAAGAGGGTTGAATACAATGTTTGACCTGCAGAGGGTGGGCTCACAAGGAGTGTTCAAATTGTGAAGAAGAAGATGACAATGTCATTTGTGATTTATGTACGTAAGTTCGTATCCAACCTCACATATTGTTAATTTACTATTTCATGTTCAGAAATATCACACACATGTTATAAGAGTGTTTGTAAAATAAATCTTTCAGAATTGTACAGTAAAAGTTTTGTAAATGCAAATTCAATGGGTGTCTGTTTTGCCCCACCTATGCGGCAAAATCGTCATTTTGTCAATGTTTGAAAAAAAAACCATAAATATATGTAATCACCATAATAAAATGCATTTACATAAATATTCTACACCCTATATGTATAAATGCTACTATTAACCATATTTAAAAGAATATTAGCAACAGAATGATCAAGTTTTAAATGAAAAAAGGTTAACCGGTCGGTTTTGCCCCACTTTCCCCTACACATATTTTTAACAACTGAATAAATGCAGAATTAAAATATCTATTAGCTGTAAAACACCCTTGAAGCTGCTTTACAACCTCTTGGCTGGGCCCCATAATATCTTGAAAAACAGACTTTGTACTAACAGCTATTTTATTACCCAGTCAACACTTCCGCGCCATTTTCAAAGGCCAAACAAGTTTTAGAAGTGGACTAACATTTTATAGTGCCCAGGAATGGAAAGGGAAGTTAAACACAGACATTATGTAGGTATTATATGAGGTTAAAATACAAGAAAAAATTATCAGTGAATGCCATCATTTAATGCAGTCAAAATTTAAAAATTAATAAGCAGTTGTGGAGGCTTTGGGTGCTTCAGACCCCTGAAACTTTTTCATTTGAGACGACTAACTGCAGTACAACTGCTGAGTGAGGAGACCACTATCTTAAGGGCACCAATTCTCCAATATTCCATTTTTCGACATAGATACACTTCATTATGCCTGCCAATAACTGAAGATGAATATAACTTTCAGCATCAAACAAATAAAATATATGGCTGACTTATCCCAGTGAGAAATGGGTGGTGGAATCCACGTGGAACCCACGTGGAGATGCAACGTGGATACCACGTGTTTTTGGTCGTGGAATCAACATGGAACCCACGTGGAAATTTGGTGGAAAAATTAAAACAGCAGTAGGTGCTGTCCTAAAACCATTAAAACCTCAACCACTCTATATCTAAACCTTCTATGTATGTGTCTACGATTTTTCATGTGCTCTCATGGCTGCCTTTCCACGAATTATATAAAAATAGAATGTGCGATACATTTTCACATAACTAGCGTGGTTTCAGGATGATAAATGACGCAATGTCACCAGAGAGTTAAGTTCCACAAATTAGAAATTCTGTTTAACATTTAATGCTAATCACCACAAATCCACTTGAAATCAACGTGGATTCCACGTGGGTCCAACCACTCAATATCCACCACCACCAAATATCCACCACTCAACGTGGATTCCACGTGGGTTCCACGTGGATTCCACCACCCATTTCTCACTGGGATGGAAATTGATGGTTTTTGGATGAATGTGAATTGAAAACAAAGCCCTCAAAAGAGACACATATATATATAATATTTTCAACTCAGTGAATAGGTACCTCCCAAGCACCTAAAGAGGGAAATTTCTGGCTATGTGCTTGGCAAAAAGTGTTCATACCAAATTCCTGCCAAGTGAATTAGTGCAGTTCTGAAATTCATTGTTTAAATTTATCACCTCAAATAAAGCTGGTGAAACAGTTGGAGCTTTTAAAGCAGGCAGTGTCCACAATTTTCCCATCGATAATGTTCTAGCAGTTTCCAGCATTTTGTGAGCACTCCGCAATTTTTTCACTGAAAAGTATATTAAAAGACTTCAAATACAAAAAATTGCATAACAAATATTAAGCAAGATTAATCTACCTAGCATTATGGAACACGGATTACGGAATTTAGGTGAGCGCATCTATAGGCTCTGCAAATTGATTGTTACCTACATCAAATCATCCAATTCCAATGTACTGTGTGACTTTCCTCTTATGGACAATGTCTTGTCCATCTGTTAAAAATTAATGATGAGCATCCGGGATATTTTTCTGGGAGGGCACCAGGGTCTGACAGGAAAATGGTCTTCTAATATTTAGGATGAAAAGCTACATATACTCTTAATTTTAATATAAAAGTTATTTATACGTAAACATTCATAACTTTTGTATTTAAATATTAAATTTATTGATATTTGTATTAGTTATCTCGTTTATTTTTTAAGCCTCTGGAGGAGGGGGCACGTGCCCCCGTACCTCCCCTAAATCTGCCTATGATGAGCATCACACATTGCCGCCCAAGTTTTATTTTATTTCATTTGAATCACTATTTTTAAATGAATAGCTAATTCACTCACCATCTTCCAGAAGAAACTTTCCAAAAGCAAAACGGGCAATGGCCTCCTTTCGGCTTCCATCAGTGAGATATCTGGCTCCCCTATGGTAGCTTCCATAAAATAAAATGTTAGCTACCCAGAACCAATCTTCCCCCTTTTCTTTAAAGTATAAGGCCAGGTTTAAGTATGCAGTGCATGCATTCCCATGCTGACCTATTGACATGAAATCAAGAATATATTTTTTCATGTCAAAATATGTATACAGGTATAGGTGCTAAAAATGTAGCTGCCATTAGTCACCAAAGTGTCACAGATAATGCAGGAATTATTGAATGAAAGAGAATCTTTTTTCACAATTTTATGCAGATAGTATGACATTATCCAGTAAACACAAAATGCTGCAGATGCACACGAGATGCGCCATGCAGCAGTGCTGCAGCTGTGGCAAAGGAACTGCTGCAGTGCGTCTAGCACTCGACTAAACTTCCCTTTTTTGCATGTAAGATACGCTGCAAATGGGTGTCAGGAGCGCTGCAAAAGTGTGCCACAATCACTTCAAACGTATGTCAGAATCGCTGAAAATGAATTCCTGATTGGCTACTAGTAATCAAAAGCACTAAAAAAGTGTTAGGGGCAATAAGAACTAATTGAAAGCACAAGGATGCAATAAATGACTTTATTCATCATTATAGTCTTTGTAGTATAAATTCAGAAGCAGACTCTAAGTGGACCCTCTTCATCCTTGCTCCAGTCTGCCTACACTACTTTGTCATTTTCTTTTCCATTTTCACTGTGCTCATGTAGATAAGAGGCAAGAGTCTAGAGAATACATCTGAAACAAGTCAAAAGATACCAATTTCAGCAATCAAATACCAATTGATAAATGGGAACATTTTTGAAACAGATTCTTGAAAAATACAAGAAGACACACCTCTCAAGACATTGCAACTTGAAAAACGGCAAAAAATCACAATTTCCCGTTAAAATTAATTAGAAACTCATGGAGGAAAAATCTACTGAATAGTCCTAATACACTAAATTGTATTTCATCACTATAATGAAATAACATTATGAAGTTAATTACCTACCTTTCAGTTCTCTTCCTTTTCCTTTAACCTCTCTCTGCACTCTTGCTTCTCTCGCAAGCACTCACAGGTAACGATTGTTAACACCTCGTAGTGCCACTTTAGCATAACGTGTCTTATTCAAAAGACTTTGTGCAGTGCTGTGGCAGGGTATCCACAACTTTCGGCTGCAGCACATGATACACGAGCTGCGATGGCGCATTTGATGTGTTGCTCGACAACTCGCTTTATGAGAGTGCTGCTGAGACGCTGCTGACATGCTTCACTTGACATGTGCTGTACTAGCAGCGCTGACATCCTTGTGAAGCACTGCAGCAGCTCTATGTGTTAATTGGGTAGAAACCTATTGTTTGCTCATTGTGACCCATATAGCACAAAGTAAGAGAGTTATCCATTTCTTATGGTTTTCCTATGGAAAAATTTGATAAGCAGCTGATCGTAAGCTAAGGAGTTAACATAAGGCAAGGGTAAGATTTTAGGGAAGAATAAATGAGGAATGCCATCAAATATCCTCAGGCAACGTAAGTCGCTTCTGTTGGAGCACCAAAGGCGGTGAACAGTGCACTACACATGCTACGCTGCTCATCCCAACATGAATTTAAAGCCTACCGGTGAAATTCATTGAGTCTTCGCTGAGTATTTATAAGAGCTTAACAACCGATAACAGATTTTCCCAAAAATAGAAAATAATAAACAACTGCAAGCAACTGGCTGGTGAAGATACAAAGCATAATACAGGTACATTATCCTTGTGGCGGAAAGAAAAAAAAAACACCTGGGAGAACTGAGCGTAAGACCTACGCATCCGCAGCTCTATAGGCTAACTACTATACCACAGCAACTGATGAGTGTGTGAGGCAAAGTTACCAGTTTAAATTCCAATTATGTAGAAAAACTTAGCAGGTTTGTGCATGAAAAAACTGAAATTATTCAAGGTCCACACAATGTAACATTCTTGAATTTTAATTTATGGTCTGATAACCTGATGAATATAATATTATTTGAGTAACCATGAAGTGCTAAGGAGAGTAGGAGAAAAGAGAAGCCTCCTAAAAACATTAAGCAGAAGAAGGGACAACTTAGTTGGCCACATTTTGAGGCACGATGGTCTGATGAAGACAATCGTTGAAGGACAAGTGGAAGGGAAAAAGAGCAAGGGACGGCCCCGAATGAGTTATATCGGACAGGTTATAAAGGATGTAAAAGAGAATAAATATGTAGCTATGAAGAGATTAGCGGATAGGAGAGAGAAATGGAGAGCTGCATCAAACCAATCTTAGGATTGTTGACTGATGATGATGATAGAGATTCCTTCCGCAATTTTATATTATTCTACATCCATATTCTTGTAAAATTATGTGTTTTTCTTACAACCATTGTTTCGCCATCATTTCATAAATGTGAATGATTTTCAAATTATGGCCGTATGATGTTATTTATAGTCATATAGAAGTGCCAAGAATGGAAAAATTATTCTTATGCATAGATCTCTTAATGAATACTCTAAAACGATGGAATACAAAACAACATACATGGAAGTGCTGAAAGTTTGGCATCCATTTTGTCATTACTCTGGATGTTTGTCGGCCAGGCCGTAAGAAACCCATAACAAGCTTACTTGATAAGCACCTTCCTTATTTCTTCCTGTCACCTTATCTTAATGACTTATAATGTGCAGGCTGGGGATATACAAGTTATATGCCATCCCAAGGATTTATTTGAGCAAACTTCAGGTCATGACTTGCTTACTGTTGTGGTGGAGCTCTTAATTTCAAGCGCCGTCACCAAGGCCAGCCACCTGGCTGAGGTCGTTGCTCTGGGACGCTGAGGTCCCTACTGCCGCCACCAGGGTATGCGGAACTTAGCGCCAGGGAGGTGCCGTGAGAGAGAAACGCTGACGAAACGGCAACGGAGAAGGACTATGGCGCGTGAGAGACATTGAGCAAGTGTATCGCTAACCATCGCAATGAACGTGGTTGAATTAACTTTCGTCTACTTTATTGAAATGAGGTTAATTACCGGAGTACTCCTTAACCCCTTCACAGTGCACAGCTTCCACATGAAAAAAATCATTACATTTTCCAAGATCTCTGCCTAGGAAAATTGTTCCTCCCCTATGGAGTCTTCACATTGATATGCACTGGTGTGTGAAACCATAAAGGCAAGCCAAAGGAAATTTAGCTATTTCCTAAAATTAAATTGTACCAAATCTTCCTACTTCTTTACCTAGTCTTTTGTTGCAAGATTGATTAGCTATGTTGTATTTTAGGGTTACATGTTATGTAGTGATTGAACAACTTGAAGTATGTACTTGTTTTGTGAGCCAACAATTCATTCAAACTAGCAATACACAGTTAAATAATACTCACCTCTTCTCTCTTCTTTTTCTGCTTGTTTCAATCCTATCTTTAAGCAGTCCAGCATTTTATTTTGAGTCTTGAGCTTTGGTTTCAGTGTAATAAGCGAATTAGGCCCAGCTCTTTTACGCCTGACTTCATCGATTTCAACTAAATTGTTAATTAATCTACTTGCGGAAGTAAATCCTTCCTCTTGAAGATCACAGCATATAGCCCTATGATACTCAACACGGTACCTAGGCAGAAAGGTAACATTCAATAGAAATGCTACCAAAAGGTATTTAACTTGTACAGTTGAGGATCTCAAATCCAGAAAGCTTGGGATCGAAGGGCTTCTGGATTTCTGGTTTTTCTGGATTTCTGGTCTTCACAGTATATTTAGCAAATTAATTAATTTATACATGTGCTCAGGCTCTTGTACTTGATATTTGATATCCTTATGTGTCCCTGACAAGGTTCTTAGCGTATGTCCATAGTACAGTAAAACCTCTATGTAGTGAACCTCTTTACATCATAAACCTCCATACATCATACCATCCCTACGGTCCCATCAGATTTACATGTAAATTTATAGGCAAACCTCTTTGTAGTGAACCTCTTTATATTGTAAAACCTCCACTTATCATACCAAGGAGATACCCCCGAGACGGCCTAACTACCTCTTCAAAATTAAACCGAGACAACTAGAGACCATTAATGCAGCCACGATTATGTACATGGAATGGCGTTTTCAGTGATAAATTTTCACCCTTATTATTCTTTTCTTATATACCTTTAATATGCTGTAATTTTCACGTTAATCATTAGTTGTGGCCATTTTGTTCCATATGAGAGCATACCTAACAGTAAATAAGAACAAAGCTATGTAACTATCCTAATCATTTTAAATAACTGTTGAATTAAGAGAGATCTCATAATTTTCTCTCAAATCGTAGTAAAAATCATGTGATAGCACACGCTTTCTGTAATTATTATGTATATAGGTAATAAATATATGTTCACTAATCCATGCATGTTTGTTTAAACACATACATATAATGGTTTTATAGACAGTAGTGCCTTTCATTTCTGAATGATATGAAAAAATGGTGCCTATCACTAAAACCTCTCTATAGTGAACCTCCATACATCAAAATGCCCAAATTTTGGTCCCCACCGTTACGATATAAAGAGGTTTTACTGTATGTGCTAAATTCCTACTCATCCCAGAACAAGGCTTGGAGAGTGGTGCCACGAGGTGGCAAGTCAAAACACTACGCAGAGGAATTTTCAAATGTTCTGGATTTCGGGTTCTCCGGGTTTCTGGATTTGAGGTCCTCAACTTAAACAAAGTACAACCAGAGGTGAGACAATGATCAGTGACGTAGCCATGGGTTTCCGAGTTACAACCCCCCATTGAGCCTTAAGAAGAGGAGCCAAAAACAAGTAAGATGGCCTTAATAAATAAAATGATCACTGGATTACTGGAGAGGAAAAAAATTTTCATACATTAAGAAAAAATAATGGTTATATGGCCAATAAATACCTTTACCCTGGGGTGTTTTCCATACACCCCAGAAGGGACCCGAAATCTCCGGTAAACCCCCCCTCCCCCCATTTCAAAATCATCGCTACGTTACTGACAAGGATCAAATTTTATTTTTTCCATGGATTAAAAATTTTATACTTTCATAACATTCAATATTTTTTACTTCAAAACTCATACTACTACCTTCGCACTTCCTTTCTTGACATCACTGGCAATGCTGCTATCATGTCTTTCAGTTTTTGTTCACGAGCTCTTGACGCCTCACTTTGATTGGTATGCTGCCGTGAGTGCATAATACTTGAATCGCCTTGTAGATGCATGGTGGATGGCTTCTAGGATTTTTCAAGAACCATCAACTGAATTATACAGTGAGGTGTAACTGCCTAGATTTTTTTATCTGAGGACCTCCAGAATATACTTAAAAGTGCTGATTGAATAAAAATTCAAACAATACCACAACTTCAGCAATAAAGTTGGCTGCTTTCCAACATAAAATACTGAATTGGAAGATAAAATGGCATAAGATCTTTCAAGCAAATTGAAGGGCTTAAATAACTAACAACATATACGTTACCATGGAACCAATGTCTACAAGAACAAAAACTGAAATTTTGTTTGTTAAAATAAAATATGTGCTTAACAGGTTACATACCTAGTAAATACTATCAGACTTTGGAACAATGCTATTTTCATTAATCACTATAAGATCTCATTTGTCTTTCAACTCAACCTGCTCTGCATTCACCTCTACGGTGGATGGATTTTGTTAACTCTTTTTAGATAGACACAGCAGAACTTCTTATTATAAAATAAGCCCCAGACGTCATAAGAGCATCAAAAGAGTTATCATCATCATTAGTCAACAATCCTAAGATTGGTTTGACGCAGCTCTCCATTTCTCTCTCCTATCCGCTAATCTCTTCATAGCTACATATTTATTCTCTTTTACATCCTTTATAACCTGTCCGATATAACTCATTCGGGGCCGTCCCTTGCCTTTTTCCCTTCCACTTGTCCTTCAACGATTGTCTTCATCAGACCATCGTGCCTCAAAATGTGGCCAACTAAGTTGCCCCTTCTTCTGCTTAATGTTTTTAGGAGGCTTCTCTTTTCTCCTACTCTCCTTAGCACTTCATGGTTACTCACACGGTCAATCCATTTTATCTTCATCATTCTTAGGTAGCACCACATTTCGAATGCTTCCACTCTTGACTTCTCTGCTGCTGTCAACGTCCAAGCCTCGCTTCCATAGAGAAACATACTCCATATGTAGCATCTGATGAATTGTTTCCTTACTTCTATGCTGGTATTTTCAGCTGTAAGAAGATTCTTCT